>NC_071341.1:21420000-22132500 GCF_027744825.2 Synchiropus splendidus | reverse complement strand
TAAATCCCTGCCAAAGTGAGCCGCTTCTTAATTGATGGCGTTTTCGGGAGCGAGTTCTGTGCTGCACTTGACCGTTGGCACCAAGACTTCAATAAAAATGGGAATGCGACGCTGACATGAAACAGACCTGTGTCATTGCGTTTGTGCACCGGCCCACTGATCCACTGAGCCCTTCCATCCGCTTCGCTTCTCATGCATATGCAGCGATTCTGGGCCGTGCCCTACCTTTAGGCCTTTTTATTAGACCCAGACACGGAGTTTAAGGCGCGGCTCTTCATGCCAACAGGCAGCTCAAGTGGACAGCCCTTCATGTGGATTACTTTTGGAAGGAGAGGTTATTGGAAAAAAAATTGTTTTTTATTTTTTTTCTTCCAAGGCATCACTGTCTGTTGTCTGTAGCGTTTAGAAGCCAGTGCTGTAAAGTTCACACTTTAGTCTGAGGCAGGGTCTTCATGACTTGCTGACAAGTTCCCAGGTAGGAAGACACTCCACCTGTCTCTCTTCCTCGCTTCTGTCTCTCTCCGCTGCTCTGGTGTGTTGATGGACAGCCTCTCACACACACTTGGTTTGGCTTTGCGTGCATGTGCTTGTGTATGTGTGAGGAGTGTTGACAGACAGTGTGTGAGTCTGTGACAGAGGGTGTCAGTGCGGTGTCAGGGAGATGTGTTTAGTGTCACACTCTGCTGACCTGATCTCCGGTCGGACTGTCCACTTCGGCCCCGCTGTGGCTCCTTACATAACCCCGCTGTCATTCACACGCTGTCCTGCAGGGATCCACACACACACACACGCTGACTTGGTGACACGCACACAGCGCATCGGCATCCGCGCTCACATTCACTTTGGAGATCAGGCGGCAGCACTGCAGGCCATTCCAAGTTAAACTTCTTTATCCATTCCTCATGACATGAAGCTTTCAGTTGAAATGGCTGCTGTCCAGCGCAGCTCCCAGTCACGGTGCCGCGATGTTTCGCTGACTTGTGCGACTCTCGTCCCGACCTCGCTGCTCCCACTCTAATTGATGTGTCCATATTTGCATGTGCACCCTGCTGCTCTCTCAGATGTGGGTGTTCAGTGTTAGTGGAGAGAGTGGTGACCCCGAGAGCCGGGCTGTGGCCTGCGGTTATTTGGAGGTCGAGATGATGTGGTCTGACTGTAGGAGTGGATTTAGCATGTTCAGTCCCAGAACAGCATCAGCAGACTCACTGAGAGGATGCTGTTCCTGGAAAGGTGTTGCGTCAACAAAGTAATGTTTTGTTTGAGGTTTGAACTAATAACTTGAGTTTTGTTGAGGTTTTAAACTGAAATCAAAAAGCTATAAATGTCTCGTGACCTCTACCTTTGTCTTGAAACTATTTGTGAAAGAAGTGCTGGATGATAAATGATTTATCGCTTGATCTGAAACTTTTTCTGAATCATCAAAGTGAGTGAAAATGAATTGTATTTTAACTGGACCAGCTTTGTTAAAAACTCCTTTTCCTTTCCTGAATTCACTTTTACGTCATTCATTTTATTTTGGATCAACATCAGTATGGTGGACTCTCCACCAGCAGTCTGATCTCCCCCCACAGCCTGGTCCAAGGTCCGTCCCTGAGCACATGAAACTTGAAAACCTCACACTTGTTGTGTAGCTACGATCCTCCTTTTTGTTTGTTTGACTTTTTTTTGTTCCTCACCGTCACAGTTCCAGCATTTAATGTTCTTTATTTACATAATTTTTTTTCTCCTGAAGATCTACTACTAGAAACTCAGTTTGGAGAATGAATTTAACTCTAAAAGTCTATGATTCAAAAGCCCCTGACATCAGAGCGACTCATCAACAATAACAAACCCATTAAGCAGTAATGCATCTTCTTCAGCCTCATTTTTGAAGTGAAAAACTGTAAATCAAAAGTTCAATACCTCACTGGAAAAACATTATTATCAAACCGTGCGACAACTGCATTTGTTTTTCACAGTTATTTGGTATATTTTAAGCCGTTTCAAATTCTGGCACAGCTTCCACCGGAGACTGAGCGGCCATCGTGCTGATGCTTGACTTTGTCTGAGCTGTTTCTTCTGGTTTCACGCCTGGTGGTTGGATGGATGTGGTGCAGGAGCCCGTGTGGCGGTCATTTGAACTTGATATTTAATGCAGCGCAGGTGAAGTGGAGCGTTTCCTTTGTATGTATGCTGGCGAGCTGGATGGTAATTATGACGGACGTGGGTTGGATTCTGCGCCGTGAGCAGTGGACATCAAAGCGGTCCTCACCAAAGCTCTCTGTAATAAAAGAGGAGGAGGAGAAGGATATTGATTACCCAGGGTGAACATTAGCAAATCTCTTTCTCTCCCCTGTTTTCATCTTCATCCTTCACTCATTTCTCCCCCCTCCCGTGATTGTCTGATTTGCTTCTACCTCTACTTATGATCCCCCCACCCTCTCACACTCCCCCCCACCCTCTCTGATCATTTATTTATCGCTGATCTCTTTATTCGACATTCGCCCAGTTTAGGGACAGTCCACTCTGGGACCGTACCGACTGCCGCCATCATCATTCCTTCACACCCTCCTGAAGCCCTCCTCTTCCTGCTCATCAGTCCGGCGATACCTGGGGGCGGGCGGGGTCACTCCGGTCCAATCTAACGGCGTATTGATTCCATTAGATAATTAATGACCCTGGCAGGGGCCAGGCAGGAGCAAAGAGGGGGTGCTCGGATGGTGGGAGCAGCGAAGGGATGGAGCAAGAAGGGGGGAAAAAAAGGAGGTGGGGGGGGCGTCTGGGCCCTTGAGAGTTGGGGAGAACCTTGAGTTGGGAATGATCTAGAGTCGTCAAGGTCAAAGGCAGCCGGCGCTCTGATATGGAAGCAGAACGCGGAGCAAGTCCGAATATGTAATATGAAGAGAGAGATGCAGAGAGAGGCTGGTGTCCAGCAGCTGTCGATTGATCAGCGGCTGAAAAATTGTACATTAAAAAGTCTTTTGACTTCCAAATCCTGAGGTCCAACCAGAGCTGTAATGCATGATAAGTAGTTTTAAGCCCTCCAACCAGAATACCAAACTTCATCTCCCCGGACGCTCCAGACACTCATTTACAACTACTCAACAACATGAAAGGCTGGATAGAAAACTAGCTCCATCAAATATTCCCATCGTGTCATTCCGAGCGTGTTTTCTGCCTTTGCTGCGATGGGGAACGGCCACGGCGTTTGCTCAAATATGATGCTAAGGAATCTGTTGTGTTTGTCTCACACAAGGGCTCCAGTTTTGCACTCCCAGAACCCGATAATTCCAGTCAACTTGTGTGTGCTAATGCTGACTTTAAGGGCTGAAAAGAAGGGAAATCTTAGGAGGAAAAACAGTTCTAATTGTCGTGGTAATGTGAGCCTCAGGAAATTTATTGGCTTTGTAAGGGTTTTTTTTTTGCTTCATGATGCATTCCAGATCAGAGTGCGCCTTGTAATAAGGAGATATCAGGAACGGCACTCAACTTTTTATCCTCGCTGTCTCTTTCTGACGGCTCTCAGCTGCGTTGAAAGAAAACCCCCGGTGCATTCACTGACCTTGTCATACTTCATTTTCAAGCGTACACGCAACACAGAATATTGTGTTGGGAACTGTTTATCGCGATAAAGAATGAATCCCATCACGGCTCAACGTAATATCGACCCAAAAATAGGGATTACAGAGTTTACTGTTGCGTTACGGAGGTGTCAAACTCAATCTGTCAGAGGGCCAAACAAAAATGCAGCCCAAGTTGTTGCGGCTTGAATTAGTGCTGAAGTTGGCTGGTTGCTTCAGTTGTTGCAGTGCATTATGGGCTTCCATGTATCAGCCAAATAATTTCACAGTTTAGTTTTCTCTTCTATTTGTCTGTTGTGTGGCTGACGTTTGTGTCAATCACAGCTAACAAGGTGAAAGGAAATGAGGGGCCCGCACTGCTCCGGCTCGTTCCCTCGTAAACTCACCTTTGCATGATGGCATGGTGCATGTGATCTCCAGTGAGCCATGAAAGCTCAGCTGCCTCCACATTCTCGGTCTTGGCCCGAGTCTGGATTGCGCCCCAGGGGTTGTGGAGATGAGGCATAAAACAAGCATGTCTCCACCTTAGGGAGCTGGTGGCACAGCGCAGGAGCCATTGTCTGTCTGCGTGCTGCTGGACTTAAATGTGTTCATTTGCCTGGTGCGCCCGACTCCCTATAGGGAGGCTCGACGTCGGGGAGAGGAGGGGCGTGCTAACGAACCTCTGACAGCTGGAGGCCCTAATTAAACGTCCCCGCTGAAAATAAACAGAGCAGGAGCCAAGCGAGCGTCGAGAGAAAAGCACGGCAAACAGCGGCTGCGGAGGCTCTGCCCTCCGCTCTGTTGCTGCTGAGCGTGTGCCAGGAGAGCAGGGCTCTGTGGGGTCGGGGTCTCCAACAAACACTCAGACGTACACACTGGCGTGACACACTTATGAATATGGAGCACCTGGGCGACACACCGCCAACACCTGCGGTCACACGCCACGCCGGCTCATCTGGCCGTGATGTATTGAAGTCACGCTTTCCTGCTCTGTGCGTCTCAGGAAGAGTTGCTCTGTGTCTGGCATGACATTCAGCCCGGTTTGCGGCGAGCAGTCAAAGTGGCCGGGTCCATTTGGGCGAGTGCATTAACGGCCCGTCCAACCTGCGACAAGGTTATGAGGCTGATTGAATAATTACTGTGGAGGCCCTTGTCCATTACGCCGATGTGTCTGAGCTGATAGAGGGAGACACGGAGAGAGATGGAGCGATTGTTCAAGACAGAAAGATGGCAGGAGAGATTAGATAAGCCCAGATAAGGTCAATTAAGAGATAAAAATATAGGTATAGGACAGAGAACGGTGTGTGTGTGTCGGGGGGAGGGGCGATAAAGTGACTGTAAATTGTCTCCTGTCGCTGTCTCCTTTTGTCTCATTTCACTCTGCCTGTCTTACTGTAGCGCTGGCATTTATCCCAGTGAGGCAGAGGAGGTGACAAAGGTGAAGTTGTTAGACAGAGGTGCTGTGCCCTCCGCTCGATCCTGTCTCACCTTCCGCAGACTTTCAGCGAAAAAGACTGTCGCTGTTGTAGGATGGACTCTCCAGGAGGGAAAATATGGATTTCCTACAGTCAAACAAATCCCCCACCTTAATCCTAAAGCGAGGACAAATATTCTATTAATGTCCCCTGAAGATAAAGAACGTGACTTGAATAATTCGCCCGATTCATCACGCGTATCTGGAAAATCAGCCGTAGCCTTCCCTGGTAGCTCTGAGCTACTTGGCAAAATGTTACGACAGAGATATCACAGCTTTCTGGAGCGTAATTGTGCTTCCTGAAATCATCAATCCATTCTGTTTCTTGCTGGCAGCTTGAGTCAATCCTGGCGTGCCATTGGCTGAGCCGCTGCTCTCGCTTTGTTTGACCAGACTGCTATGATGTCTCAGTCTGTGGAAGCAGGAGTCCCTCGAGGGACGTTACACAGGACGATGGAGAGGCGAAGTTAGGCTATATCCAGTGTGGAACACCAACGCAGACGGGGGTAATAAAGCACCAGGCTTTTCCTCGCTGAAGGTTGAGCCGTTCTCAACACGCCCTTTTTAATTCGCCGCCTGACGCTCATTACTCCTGACACATCATCAATGAGGCATCGCTGCATTATCGGCTGCGCTGCGTCTCGTCCGGCCCGACCTGACGCCGTGTTGACCTGTCCAATTTGACATGCTGCTTGAGTCTTCACAGTCCATGTAGATCACCCTGCTTCAGTTGACTAGTCGGGCCAAAATCCATCTTCAATCCGGTTCAGTTGGGTTGCAGCTTTCAAATTTGAGTTGGAAGAACACTGTTGCTACACTTGAGTGATGATGACGATAGCAGCTGGGTCTATATTAGCAGTTACAGTTGTCTGTTTTGTTGCCACTTGCTCTTCAGCTCCGTACATTCACTGACAGGCTTTTCTCCCGTCTGTAAGGAAAACCCTATGCCAGGGGTGGCACACCAGTCCGAGGCTAACAGCCACATTGTTTTACTGTGTTGCTGAAAAGAGCCACATCCTACAAATATGTCAGACTGTGAGGCTTCACCTGAGCAGCTGGTCACGTGACTTAGCGGCAGTATAGCGGTTAAAGCACATCCCTGTGTGTCACAAGGTTGCTGGTTCGCGTCCAGCCTATGTCTCTTGAGCATGTATTTTTTAAATTCTTGCATTTCACCCTGATCCTCCTGGAAATATCAAGCGGCGTAGATAGAAATGTGTGCACCATTTATTTGACTTCTCTATGTTTGGCCCCGGTCTGTGTGTGTGTGAGCGACGCTGCAGACTGGAGCGTCTCATCTTCACTCCACTGAATTCAACGCACTTCACCACCATCAACAATGAATCAGAGGTGGAACACATGCCAGACCTTTAGTTTAGGGAAGGACAAAGTCAAACGTGGAGCTAAGTCATGTCAGTCGTGTTGATGGTGGATCTGATGACGCTCCTGAACGTGCGGCGAGGTTTATTGTTTATGTTTCAAAGCTAAACACAAGTCACAGTCTTTGAACAATATTTTGACATTTTGCCGGAAAAGCTCTTACTTTTTCCTCTTATTTCCTGCATAAGCCATCATCTCAACAGCAACTTGACCCAAACCACAGCCAGTTCGGCGGCTCATTTGTTGCATGCAGCTCAGGAGCCGTGGGTTGGCCAGGCCTGCTGTATGTGATTGGGGAGAGAACGAACCTTTTTTTTTTTTTTTTTTTTTTTTTTTTGTGCTACAATTTGCTCATACCAATTGATAATGTTAAATCATTTTTTCATGTAAGGCAATGGAGGTGGATTTTTTGGGTTGCTTGAGTGAAGTGATGAAAGATGTATTTGCCTGACCATGTTCGGGACAGTCACATCTACGGACAAGTTCCAGTCTTCAATTAACCTCAGTAAATGTGGGAGGAACATGCAGGTCCACACACTCAGGTTGGACACCATAAACTAGGTTTGACCCTATGACCTCTATGCCATGAGGCTAAACATGTGTTACCTCTGTTAACCGAATCATATTGTTGCTAAAGTTGGCCAAAAAAATAATACTAAAAAGAGAAGATCCCGAGATCATCTGAAGGGAAAGGTGTGAAATACCCTGGGCTAGAGATGTGAGCTGTCATTTCTGTTAAAGATAGTTCCTGATGAAAGTGAGGGGAAATGTCTTTTCGTCAAGTGCTCATTCTTCCATCACTTCCCTTGTGTGGATGACTCACTCTCTACTACTGTACTTCCCCTCCCTTGCTTCCATCCATGAACTGGTCCAAAACTCTGCAGCAAACAGTCACTGGAACATCCTCATGATAACGCATCACTCCCCGTCAAGATCAGACGCCATTCAGAACCTCGCCGCCTCACACCTCAGCCAACTCCACACGTCCTCCCGAACACTTGGGTCCTCCTGCCCGACAGTCCACCATGGGACTGAGCCCTTTTAGCTCTTCTGCCTTGAGAAATCACACCAGTAACCAACTTGCCCACCTTGAAATCATATGTCAAAACTCAGCTGTTCAAACATACACACCGCTGACTCGAGTGGAAATCATGTTTTTAAGCTGTGTTTTAGTTCATTTCTTTTATGATTCTATGATCTATTATGATTGGTTTTTACATGTCTGGCAGTTGTCTTGCTTGAAGACTAGACTCAGCCAGTTACATAGGCAGGTGCCTCCTTGAAAGGCTTGAGGCAGTGACTGCTGTCCATCTCCATGAGTTCGTTCCACACTCTCTGCTGTTGTGTTCCGCAGTCAAAAGCTCAAGTTTTCCAAACTTTGATCCTCACTTTCATCTTCTTCAGCTACATTTCAGTTGTAAGAAAATATTCAGAGGACCTCATATGCCCACTCACTTTCCAGTCCAGCCGCTCCGTCTATAGTTGACCTAAGATCGTGTTTGCAATATCCACAGCTTCATTTCTGCGCCGCCGCCGCCGCCGCGTCTACAAAGACAAACTCGAAAAGTTCTCTCAACAACTGAGCGAACCATTCCGAATCCCGCATTTGCATTTGAAACCGGTCCAAGAAGTTTTTGTGCATGCTCGGATCATATTTGTGAAAATCATATCTGTGGAACCTGACCAGCTACGACTGACCCCTCTTAGCCGAGGTCATCTCGCCGAGCAACTCCAGACACAATCCATTTCCTTCTGCCCTGCCAAAACTCTTCTGGCTTTATTGTGCTGACCCAGCCAGGCCAAAGACCGAGCGAGCGCGAGAGGGAAGCGCGAGCGAGGGAGGCATGCAGGGGGCGTCTCAGGCCCTAGGCCATGACACCCGGCTGCTCGGGGCCACGCCAGCCCTTTAAATGTCAATGCAGCCGGAAGAGGAAGGGAGATTGGCGTGGAGTGAGACTGTGATCTGGAACTACTTCTTCTCTTAAGTATTTTGACAAAAGACACTCCAAGATACAAAGGCTTACGACGCGGCGCTTTACAGCCCGTGTCATTATCTCCGGAACATTCCTTCATCTTAATGTTGATTAGAAGCCTAATTGCTCTCAACCCTCTTGTCTCCGTTCCTGCCTTTATATCCGGGGAGGGAGATTCATTTTCCCAAAAGGCTGTGGGGGGGCAGAGAAGGCGAGTGTGGCGAGCACGTGCGCCGCACACGCTGACGTCAGCCCCTCGTCCATCCGTGAGAAGCTTTTCTTAAATGCAAATGATCCAATTAGATCAAGCAGGAAATTATAAGTCGCTTTTTCACTCAAGCATTTAATGCTAATGATGGTATCTGTGTATAATCGGATCTTAATCGTATTCTATCAACTTCTGTGGGGGATTTTTTTTTTTCGTGCTCACTGTGGCGATTGCATGTCCCCCCCTTGATACTTCAATTATTCTCTCAGACCAAAACATGCATATTAATGATGACGCATTGTCCGAGCGCTAATTAAAAACAAAGTGTAAATAGAGCCAAGTAAATCCCAGCACTTCGCAGTGATGCGATCGTGCAAGTGTTTAGTTGCTGTTTCATCATTTACAGCCAAACTTTCTCAGCGTGGCATGAGAGGTGCGGCCGACATGCACCAGAGTCATGAGGGACGGGGGAACTCAAGTCCCATGATGCATAGCAGCGGATGAAGATAATGCAACGCTTAAAAAAGTCAAAAGTTTCTATGGTTGCCTGCTGAGATTTGGGAACGTCACTGCCGTGTGTTACATGTTCTGGTTAATCGGTCAATTAAGAGGGAATAAAGCCTTTGTTGGACATAAAAAATGATTTGACAAAGTGATGTATGAACCTATTAAATAACTATCAATCCGTTTCAGACATGAGTCGGGCAGCCTTGCTGAAACAGACCCTTCAAACCTCTCCTCCATCTCCTTCTATTGCTCGACAGCAGACCTGTGGATTATCTACTCGACATGTTTTGTTTACTTTTCATAGCGTAGCAAAATACACGCAGTTAAGGATCACAGCTCGATACTGAACCATGATGGATTCTCAAACCTCACCTTAATGGTCAAGGCTGACAGATGGTAGACGTTCCCCCGTACACACACTTAGTCTGGTTTTAGCTCTGTAGAGTCCGACTCAAATTCTGCGACTGAAATTTTCCAGCCCTTTCCACTGACACCTGTTGACGTCTGATACCTTTTCATATTTTAAAATCAGCAGAGCGCATCTGTTGATGTCTGGGATAAAATGCATCTATAACAATGTAAAAAAAAAAAAACATTCAGAAGCTTGTTCACGGAGCGACGCTTTCCTGGTGACGTCACACAGCCACAGGCTTTTAGCTAGGATTTTGAAACAGGACGTCCAAAGTCACACCCCTAACCCATTCCCCTCCAGACAGGACATGTCAATGACTGACTTTACTACATCATCTATATGCTATTTACGTTTATGAAACGCTTTCAAAACCTTTACGTCCTGTGTCTAAGAACGTAGCTTACGGTTTCACTCGCACCTTAAAGTGAATATGCTTTGCTGTTTGTTTGCGTGTTTTCCAAAAACACATCTTCGCTTGAATAGTGACGTCACTGGAAAAGCATTGCGCCTTGAACAAACCTCTGAATGTTTTATTTACCTTGATGCGTATGCATTTCATCCCTGACATTAATGATGGGTTCTGCTGTTTTTTGTCTGTAAATTAAAAAGGTAAACATATGTTCACATGTCTGTCCATGGGATTTCTTTCTGTAGTCGTACACATCAAGCCAGGACAGCATTTTGCCAGCTGCAGTCTCACAGTTGTGTAGGGGGCTTCTCATGTTTACACGCCTCAATACGCTGGTGTGATCTCCAGTTTCCAAACACCCGCGCACCAATCTGCACGGAAGTGCTCAAGCGCCAGAAATGATTACAGTGTGTTCTTTGTCAAAGCTTTTCAAAAATATCCACCAAATTTTGTGTGCAACGCCCCTAGTTCGGAACTGGAGGAGAAACTTTTTGGCTGCATCGAAACACCTATGCATCGACGAAAAGTATACTTGCTGTTACTGGCAGTGAGGGTGGGCTGGGCTTTTGCCGCGTCTCCATTGCCCTTGCACTGTCCTTGCTTGGTGGTGTGAGCACTATGAAGTCGTGAGGACGTCCCTATAACGTAAATTGGTCCCGAGCTGTGTGTGTGCTGAGAACCTGCGACGGAGCGGCTCCATTTCAAATTTAGAAACTGCGATCCGGCAGACGAGCCTTGGCAATCTGTGAGAGCCATCTGACGGTGGCAGCTGACATGACAGATTACAGCCGGGAGTGTTGATGACTTCATACAAACATCACAACAGGATGAATAAATGCATGAAAGTAACGTCTCTAATTGAATCGGCTGTGTCGGCTTGACAAATTGAGTCGCGGTGATCTGTTTCTTGGTAGCAGCGCGACAGTTTGCGGAAAGGACACTGGCTTTGTATGTGAGCAAATTAAAACATGCCTCTGTTGTGTCTCTGCAGGTCTGAGTCTGTCACACCGTCAGCCAATCAGAGGCTCCGCTAACAGTGGCGTCGGCACGTGACTGGGAGAAGGATGGCCACCATGCCATTTGTCAATGAGGGGAAGTGTGTGAGCGTGGAGTGGGATTTCCTACAAGGACTCTTGGCCAAGCCTCCCACCCTGCCCTGGTGAGCACACACACACACTCACACTCTGATAGTGTATAAGCTCTGCTGCATGTCTGTGCATTCATCTGGCCAAGGTGACACCCACGCATTAACACCCTTGTCCACAGTGACAGCTTGAAAAAGAATTTCCCGTCAATGAAACAGAGAGTCGCCGTCTCCTCAGTGCCACTCATCACCTGAGTCGCTGCCCACCTGCCAACGCTGTCAGCGCACACAATCCCCTCCCCTCGGTGGGAGATTAAGTCAATTTGGCTGGAATTATTAATGGCCAGTCATTTACGGGCGGATATAAAAACTAAGCACAATCAATGTGGGAGTATCGATTGTTCTTGGTGGCTGGGGTTGAGGCGGTATAATAATGAGCCGGGCGAAGAAAACGCGGCGAGAAAACACAGACATTAGCTTATACACGTGGGTGATTATTACGCCGTCTTGTTTGTGTTTTTGTTTTGTGTTTTTTGTGCGGAAACACCAGCCTGAAATTCGGGTTGTTCTTTCCCAGCCTCACACACACACACACACACACACACACTTTATTCCAGCGCAGGACCAACACAAATTGTGAAGTGGCTGTGACAACATAATTCCACCACTCAGGCCCCATTGAGGAGAGTCAATACCCAATCAGAGAGACAGGCTACCTGAGCCCCAGACCCCCCCTGTCACTCCGCCCCTCCCTCCACTATTGATCCCTCAATCACAGCAGCAGCTCACTAGCCCGGGACCAGATGAGAGAGAGCGGCCCGCGGAGGGAGGGAGGGAGGCAGGGACGGAGGGAGGCAGTGCAGGAGACAGGCGTGTGAGTGTGTGTGTGTGTGTGTGTGTGTGTGTGCGCTGGTATGGATTTTGGAGCAAATGGCATTATTAGAACTCTGCTCTGCAGGATAGAAGAAGACGGTTTGTCTGTAATTACCAGGCCAATCTGCCAGAGACGGGTCAGAATGGAGATTGTCTCACTCCAATTGCACTCGCTATTACCAATATATCTATTTATGAAATGAGCTTTTAGATTCCCACTCCTGTCATTTAGACAGAATATGGATCAATCCTCACTTGTAAATGGCTGCTAGGTGAGACGTCCTCCAGATGCACGGATCTTCATGCTATTTCTTCTCCGCATGCTCATCACTTTGATTTATTTCAAGCAGTTTTACTGTTGTCCCCCCGCCCCCACTCCCCACCAACTGTCCACCTTTCAGTCTGCAGAACCTGCGCAAAGAAAAGTCTCGCAATGCCGCCCGCTCACGGCGCGGGAAGGAGAACTTTGAGTTCTTCGAGCTGGCCAAGATGCTGCCGCTGCCCGGGGCCATCACCAGCCAGCTGGACAAGGCTTCGGTCATCCGGTTGACCATCAGCTACCTGCACATGCGCACCTTTGCCAGCCAAGGGGACCCGCCGTGGAGCCCTCTGCTGGAGGGAGACAGCAACTGCAGCAAAGGTGAGAGGGGGAAAAAGCTCGATAAGAAAAACGGACCAGTTTTTGAAAAATATACGCCACGTTTCTTCAAAGAGGCGTCACAAACTTGGGTTTCCTACCAAGTTAAGTCATTGGTAATTACTGTGTAGTATCATCAGTGCGAACAGTGTAGTTTTGAATTCATAATAGTGTGCGTTCCATTCTGATACTCATGGTAAACAGTGCTCCTTCATGACCCTGGAAGTTTCAAAAGGTCGGCGACCCCCTCCATGCTGGATAGCTGAGTCATCCTGGTGTGAAATACGATGAGTAACATTGGTGTAATACAGAGCAGCTTTGGGTTTATTACTGTAGTTTCAGGTGGTGATCAATCCCAATTGATTGGATTTGCACAGTGAGTGGCTGTTAATGGGTCCATTTCTCGTGTCCCATCTGTATTTACAGCTTAAGTTGACCTGCATTTCCTGCTTATTGTGGAGTCATCATGAAGTGGCAAATGGACACGAAATATAGATTTCCAGCTTAAAGGTTTGGAACGGAATCACATTCATCCAAATATTCAGGTGGATGGTTGAATTTTTTGCAAAAGCGCTTGAGTGACTTTCCTCGCACTTCGTCTTGTTAAAAACAAAACAAAATCCTTTCACATTTAAAGCGTAACATATGTAATTGTTAAACTATAATGTGTTTTTTAGATATATCGGTTGCGATACAGTATTTTCAACAAAGGCTCCCAGACTATCTCATCTTGGCTGGACGTGGAAACGAGTGTTTGAATCCCACTGGTTTGTGCATGACAGGGACGAAGGAAAGTCTGTGGACTGTCTAGATGTGATTTCACCAGCAACATTGATGAGAAATGGCAACAGCTTTTTGTCATTACCCTTTTGTTCCATGATAAGATTCGCCATCGGAGCCAGACCCACTTCATCCCGTCCACTATAATTTGGCATGGGCAGACTGACTTTCCCACTGAGATCAATGACACCGCAGCCATGATCATAACATCTCCTCCATCTGAGGCTTCAATCTGAGACATTTACTGCGACTGGTCCGTAGCTTCAGACAAGCCCAACTTCATCTGCCAACTCTCAAAATACGTGAGCTTCTTTGCTGAGATGCAATCAATGTATTTCTGACCTGCTGTGAGGACGTGTGCGCTCCCTGCTGTTGGATTTTAAATGGAGCGATAGTTCCACCTTTCGGGTGGTGGAACAGCAAACAGTCTCGACCGAGTCGCACCGTCAGGGAGGTTTGTGACCTCGCCCGCCCATATGCCACCGCAGTTTTGCACGTTCAGCTGAAGGAAACAAGCAGGCGTCCGAGATGCTTCACCCCCGCCTGTAATGTTCGCTGCATCAAAAGCAGCATCCGGTTTGTGATCTGCCACCTTTGCTCCCAGAACACGGGACGCAGGTCTGTTGTCCAGGTTTGCAAAGCCCCAACACAGAAGTGAAGTTCAGCAGAGCTGCCTGCTCTGGAGCCTCCTGTGTGTCTGCATCCAGGAGAAGGAGAGGGAGATTCACAAAGGGAGGGAAACCAGTGCGATTTGTAATTACAGAAATTAACTGTATAACGAGGACAGTGTAATTATACAGCTTGACTAATTGATACTGTGACGGGGGGGAAACAATGCGGCTACAGTGCAATTACGAGTGAGAGGGTGTCGGCATGGAAATGCCTGTGAAAGTGTGCGAGCGTTCGCAGCGGCTGCGACTGAACACCAGAGATAAGTGGGAGCCGTTCTGAAGACATGAGACGGACGGCGAGGGACTCAGGAAATGCACCAGTGTGAGATCAGGATCAAAGGAGTGAGACGCATCCCCACATCTATTTATACATTTAACTGAAACAACACGAGTCATGTTCCTGATGATTCAGGATGTTTAGATTTGAATTTTAAAATCTGCGTGCGCTGCGCAATTCTGACGGTGTTGTGTACTCCAGGAACTCTGGTTTCCTACCACACCTGAAGAACTTACTAGGTTTTAGTAGCTGACTGTAAATTGCCCATTTGTGTGTGGATATGTGTTGGAGAATGTACTTGAGTGATTGGAATGAAGTTTTTGTTTTTTATTTTGAAGCTTGAATTCCGAGGATAAGACCTGGCTCTTTTATGTCAGAGGTCCTGGTTCTCAGTTGAAAACAGATGGTCGTAGTCGTAGTCACTGCAACTTCCCATGTCATGTTTTCTCACATGCTATCGAGTAAACTGGCATTATAATGTGCTGCGAGGAGGAAGTAAGAGGGAGAGGTTGTTCCGTATCCTCACCTGGACGTGGTATTTGGAGAGACATGATGTCTAAGTGACTGTCCGGCTATAGATGCCTCTTTTCAAGGCAACTTGTTGACTTCACATCAATCGTTTCGAATCAAATTGAATGACATAGAAGGCGGACCCGGAAAAACTGCGTCAAAAAACAGGTTTGAATTCAGCAAAATATTTAACGTTTATTGAACTAATAGAGGATTAAGACGCTTCAGGTGACACGTTTGTTTCGTCCAATCTTGCGATGAAACGAAACCCCGTTCCCTGTTTTTTAACCTTGGCCGACCGACTGCCCTTCACCAGAGGATTCCTTTTTATCTAACTATCTCCTGACTTCTGAGTGATGCATGTGACATCCTCCAGGTCCAGCAGGCAGTCCATCATGACTAATAGCAAGGTTCTGTTGGGCTACTTCTTATGCTGCACACCTGTAAGACCAGTATGAATATTAGATGTGATTCAAAGCTCTGAAAATACCAGGTAAGTGGACGGGGTCAGAGAAAGGTCATGAATGAATTTTTATCCTTTTTTTTTCCCACTTAGAGGGGGCGACACATACCCCATGTTTAATTCTGTCTGCTTCAATATTGAATGTGTGTCGAGTTTAGCTTCTGAAATGACGGTTAATAGTTATGGAGGAAAAAGTGAAAATGGGAGAGATTGTAATAGCATTCTTTTCAGTCTGTTCTTGAGACTGGAGTCAAGTCATCCATCATAGTCTTGGAGTGGAGCTGCATCTTTTTTAATTGAAAAATTAAAGTTAAGTTCTAATAGTAGAACCATTCATTCATGTCACGATTGTCAACAATGGACATTATTAACAAAAATGTCTTCCCAATCTCCCACAGTCGACATTATACTACTACTTTTACTACGTGACTCGACAGGTGGAAGCTAGTTCTCTCAATAATATGCATAAAGACAAAGCAAAAAATTCATCTGTTTTGCCATCAAACCAATATGTGCATGTAACTCTGCGACAATCAGCAAGTTCTCCATGCAAAAGACAAGAGTTCATGTAGCATTATGAGCTATAATGAAAGACCTCCAAATATCAATTGTAAAAGAGGAATCCATTCCGCTTCTTCAATATCTAATATGCAGTGCAGCGCCTGAGTGATGTCCACTGCGCCTGCACACATCTGTCACCCTGACTGCTCTCTACAAGCTCGTAATTGTTTTGCTTCACTGTTCTCGCCGCTGTTCTTTTTCTCCCCGGCCTTGATAGAAAATGGTCTTCGGAACACCAGGTGTGTTTTTGTGCATAAACTGGACTTATTGTCGGAAGACAGATGCGCGTTGCGCTACAGTGTAAGCGACATGTCGTACAAACGTGGACCATAACAGCAAATACACAGAAGCCTGCAGCAGGTACGTGAAGGTCATGGTGAATTGTAAAGCACTTGACAAATGCACAGCGAGCGCCGGCAGCCGCCGCTGTAACAAGTAGGAATTATCTGGAGCGGCAGATTAAGTTCTAATATATGAGGCGATTTTTTATTAAATGTTTGGAGATTTGTACAGGCGGGCCGCGCCGTCGCAGCGGGCCTGGCGCTTAAAATGCAATGCTAATTTGGACATCAGTTTGAACAAGTCTACCCACAATGCATTGGCAGGGTTTTAAGTGTGATGCATGACTTTAATTCCGTGAGTGGAACGTGGTCAGAGACCTGCTGGAGGAGAGAGAGAGGAATGAAGAAAGAGGGGAAACGATGCGGAGGGGAAATTTTCAAAGGGACGAAATGGAGCGCGGCGCGAGGAGAGGGCTGCGCTCCAGGAGAGGACGGTCCGAGTGTTTTAGGATGGGCGAGGGGCAGCGCAGAACCAGGAAGGTGGAGGAATGAGGCTCGAGAGGAGCCAAGAGGAGGAGCCCGCGTGGCTTTTGTCTGCTTCCCACGTTTCAAAGCCAGTCCTGAAAAATGAATAGACAGAGTAAAATCAATTGCATGACCTTCACAGAGAGAGAGAGAGAGAGAGAGAGAGGGAGAGAGGTGGGGGTGCAGGGCAAGAGATGGAGAAGAAGGAGGAAAGAGACAGATTATAGAAGTAAGGAGAAAATGAAAAGTAAAGGCTGCAGGGAGGAAAAGGACAATGACCTGTGCTTTCCTGCTTTTCATTCCAATTCCCTGGTGCTTTTGTTTTCTACCACACACACACTCTCTCTCACACTCTCTCTCCCTCTCTCTGCTGGACAGGAAACTAAATATGTGCGCGACATGCGAGTGACTAATTCATGTAAAGCAATAGCACAGTGTTTCCCTGACCCACACACACATTTTCAAGCCACACGGGCGGATGACTCTCTCTTAGAAGACTGCAATCATTCATCTGTGACAGCTCCCATTTATTTATGCTAATATTTAGTTTTGGGATTCACTGCTCATAGCTGGTCAAAACCCAACCGGTAGTTCATAAAATTTTCATAATCACTGCTAAAAAAAAAAAAAAGAAGTGATGCCCACACAGTAAAAACAAACTAAATCATTACAAGCATTTCCTCTCTCACTTGTACTTTGCGAGCTTTAGCTGTATAAGTGAGGTGATTTGAAGGGGATGTTGAGGGGCTTGAAGCTACTGATGGTGTCAACTGAGGCACACTTTTAGGCCGCTTTAAAAAAAAAAAAAAAAATATATATATATATATATATATATATATATATGCTACATACATCGCTCCGCAAATCGATGAGTCAGAAAGAGCCACTGCAATTGCAGGTTGTCATGAAAAGAATCCAATTTAAAGATTTCTATTCGAGTATCAACAGCTAAGAGAGAAGGAAAGCAGATAGATAAAATGGGAGGACATAATATCAACACCTACGAAACAAACATGTTTTATTCACAATTCAAATACTAATTCAAACGATAAGGTACATTGCCTTTTGTGGCATTGCTCTGACCTTATCAGGGCCACGTCTATGCAGGCAAGGGGCCGAATATGGCCCCCGAGCCAGACCTTGCCCACGTCTGATCTGCTGTGACAACCTTGGACAGTACTAGATTTGTTAGTACTTCAGTCTGTTTTTCTTCTTCGCAGTGGAGAAAAGCATAGTTTCATCGAAGTGTAGATCTGATCTGGTTTCTTGAAGTCCAGGTTCATAAGATGAGTGAAACAGCACCGGAGTATCTGTAGTGAGTGAATCTTTAGGCACCTACGAAAAGTATACAGTACTGTCTCAGTCACTCTAGTACTCATGTGTGGATTTAGGCATCAGGAGTGTTGATGAACAGAAGCACTGCTTCAGCCTACTGTTATGTGAGAGAGAGGAACATGATTCCTCCAACACTTTGTGTTGGGCTTGGTCCAACCATCCAGACAGTGTGACGGGGTGGGACCTCATCAAATATGAGCATCTGTAATAGATCCAATGAAGATAAAGCTCTGAACAAGGCGATGTGTGAGATTCTTTCCTCCTAATGTTTGCGTCAGCCCTGGACTGAGTCCAGCAGTAGCAGATGTAGCCTGGTGGGTCTGGGACGCCTGTGTACCATCCCAGCTGAGCACAGCAACAGGCTGTCTGGAGTGTTTAACTGTCTCTGCTGGTGAGGTCAAACACACCGTCTCTGCTGCCGAGCGCCGTCGACATTGACTTTCAATCTGCCTCCACTCGCTCCTGGTCCCTTCACTCCTCCTTCATTGCCACCATCTTCTTCCTGCTTCTCTCTCCCCTCTAATTCACGCTGTTAAAAGCAGCCCAGGCTTTTAAGGGAAAGTTAATTGCACTCAAATTACGTTCGACCACAAAACCAGCGAGGCAATGACGGGATCGAGACAGAGACCTGGAGGAGCGCTGGGAGAGGGGGATAGATGAGAAGATGAGTGTGTCGCCGCTCGCTGGAGCCGTCACGTTGGGCTGGGAGCAAACAACTTGGCGGCTGGTCCAGTTCTTGTTTTGAAAGAGTGAAATGTGACCAAAACTGAGTGAGAAAGATGGACTAGACCAGCGAGAGGAGGCTGTTTGGTTTCCATGGAAACCGCCTAACCTGGTTAAAAAGGTTGACAATGGGGGAGGGGAGCAAGACGGCGTGGGTGTGGACAGCGATCTGCATGGAGGCGGGACCGCTGTCTCTCACCAACCTGAGCCGGACTAAATTATGTATTAGACAGAGGTGTAATGAAAATCATTCAAATGGAATTTCCATCTTTTCTTCTCATGAGGCGCCGGGAAGACCCCGCGAGTTGACCCGCGAGTCGCTCCATAATTAACGTGTCTGATCGCAGCGTGTCCCATTCAGTTTCTTATTCCCACGATGAAATTAAGCCTCGCAGTCCAGTCTCCTTGGCAGGAAGAGGCGAGCGCTGTTGCTTCTGGCACATACAAAAATAACAGAATACCTTTGTTCTCACACCAGCAAAACAATTTTATTAGGGTCACGGCAAGTACCCCAAATGTAGCCACTGCAGGTAGAGATAAAGCAGTTCGGATGAAGGCAGGAATGCGATCGCTATCCTTGTACGTTGTATTTGTATCCTATTACAAGAAGGAACTTCAGTTAAATAAATGTCTCAATTGGTGGAAATGCATCCAAAAGGTTGCAATTGAATGCCGCACGTGTAAATTCTGATGAAGCACTGACCTTGGAAGGCTCCAGTAAAGGCAATTAAAACCTCAACCGTTGCTCAAGGGCGACTGTTTCAATTAAGCCAGATGAACCTGGGGAAGGTCTTCAGTTTAGCTTGGTTTTTTTGCCTCATGTAAGTCAGGTGACTGGTCAACGCTGGTGTTGTGGGGACATTTATGGATTTTTGTAGTTTTAACTGACGCTCTGTTTGTCGTAATAGTGGAATTAGGCTGGTCATCTGGGTTGGTTCCAAAAGTAGAGACACAGGTGCGTTTTATTTCTCTGGATAGCCTTGTTTCTTTACTTTTTTTGGTTCATACCAATGTTTTAATGACTCTTTTGGCCATCACGGTTTGCCATCCTGAACCTGTCTAGACCATCCTCTGCCGTCCTCCTGTCCACGTCCTGTTCCTGTCCACAAAGCTTGTCATCTGTCTCTCCTCACTGTTTCACATTGAGAATTATTTGAACCAAAGCAAGTCCAAGTTTTGCTTCTGTTGTTTGTAACTTCTTAGCTCGACACTGTCACAGCTCAAGTGCAAGTACTCCTGGCTTGTCCACTTTCCTTTTTGGGATCCTACTGAATGCTCTTATCACCAACAAGCAGCAGCTGATCACTGTTAGTCCTTAATAGAGTTGGGATGTTTTTCCAGTTGTAACATGAAATGCCATTTGCAAAATGGCTGTTCACCCATATATCCACCAGGGGGAGCAGCCCAGAGGCAAAAGTTAATGACAGCAACAAACTCCCAAACCAACATGGCGACTGTGGAAGAAGCATTGATCATGTAGCTCTTACACAGAAGATGAAACGGAGGCAGCGTTGTAGGAGGCGCTGGTCGGTGAAGGCGTTAAATGTATCACCACTGGAGGACGGAGAGTCTCCACCATTGTTATGTCTTCTTCTAGAAGAAACCTCTTTTGATATTTAAGAAAATTCAGTCCATTAAACTTAATAAAATCAAACTATTGTTTGAGATGACGATTGATTTTGAGGACTTTTCTGAGCTCCTTAAATCACAAACACATACGGTGCAGAGCGAAATCCCAGTAGTGATGGATCTAATTTATGCTTTTTGAATTTTTCTTCTATTTAACACCTGAGTCTGACTCTTACAGTCAGCTGCACTTCATCTCAGTAGTTGTTTAATATATTGTAAATCAAGATCAGTGCTGTCTGACATTGTTTTTAAAGCAATAAAAAAGGAACAAATGGATGAGACATAACACAGTCGCTTGTGTGTTGTCTGTTAACACATCACAAACAGTAGAATAGTGAATAGTATATTTGTACAGGTTACCAACCTGTTGACCAACCAGGTGTGAGTTAAAGCCTTAACGTTAAAGAGAGAGAGTGGCTATTTCCACAGGTCTTAACCCACATTGCAGATTTTTTTCTGAAAATAATCCAGACAAAATGATGGATTAAAACAGGCGCCAGGGCTGACATGGTATCGCACGGTGTGTTTGTGGCTGCTGCTGGTTAGTGCTCCTGGTTAGAGGTTAAAGTCCACTTGTGTGTGGAGTTGTGGAGTGTTGAGTGGGACAAGAGTTAAGACTGAAGCGTTTCAGTCTGCTGTGTTTCGTCTGGAAGGGCTATGCTGGATTTCATGTCCTTGAACTGGTCGCAGACACTGATGACCTCTGGGCGGATGTTTTCTAGATGGATTAAAGGATGGATGTTGAGAGTCAGAACTGTCCAGATGGTTAATGGCAGAAATGAATCCTTGTGCAGCTATGTTTTGTCAGCAACTCATTTTTTTTTGTCAAACTGGAGCGTTGTCAAAGTCAAGGCTGCTCCTCATGTTGGTGGATTTGTGTACCGTCTGTAAGGAAGACTGTGTGAAGCAGTGTGGAATCATGGAAGCCATACCTGAATATGGAGCTTGAATTCTGATCATTATTTTGGTAAAAGTGCCGGGTGTGAATCTCAATACAGAGATGAAGTTGATGAAGCGGTGCGTGAACGAGGAGTTAGTCACAGTGATTCCCATTACTCTCCGTTGGCATCATTTCATGTTGTGATGCAAGAGGATGGGACACGTCAGTAACCAAATGTGACCTCCCTGCCACATCATCATCATCATCATCATCATCACTCTGATGTCTGAGCTCACTGTTGTGACCTCCTGTGTGTGTGTGTGTGTCAGTGTGGCTTCATTCAAGTTTCCTCTTCACCTCTCTCATTCCAAAGAATGAAATAGTGTAAAAAATACATGGCTTTTCTTTGACCACTTTTTTGTAATGCTATATGAACATATATTCTATTTCCATCTTAAAAGAGCTCAAACACACACTGGAATACACACTTTCACACACATAAATCAGCAGCACTACAGAGGGATCTTTGTTCCCAGTGTGAGATACCAACTCCACTTCCCACTTTCTTCACATGTGCACTTGACTGTGCGTGCCCACACACACACACACAGACACACACACAACAGCTAGTGTTTTGGTTTCCTGGCCGCCCTATTGTAGCCTGGCAGTCTTTAATAAATGGTCCTCTGTGTATTTGTGTGAGTGTGTGTTTAAACTCATCCGTCAGCCCCCCTGGCCTCATGTCACATCAAGCGTTTCCTTCGCCCTGCTGACACTACTCAGCACTACTGATCACCCAGCGTCACCTCCTCTCCTCCGGGGACGTGTGGCTGCTGAGACTCAGGACACACACACACCTTCTTGGTTCACACCAGCTGACATCCCGCCTCTTGTGTGTCCTGTTTGATTCCCCCTCATATGATCAGCCTGCTCTAGACTCTGCTGCGATGCATTACCGTCGCCAGCCCACCGGGGACAGCGGCTCCCCACCCCCCCACCCCCGCAGCCAGTCACTGGCTCGGCTGAAGGGTCCCAACACCAGACCCCCTTTCATTGCCCTGAATTGACTAGCCTTATTTATATTCACACTCTGTCACACAGGGGGACCCCAATCTCACAATGCCACTGTGGCTTTGTCCGGCAACTCTGTGTTTATGTGCGTGAGAGAAAGTTTGCGTGTGTGTTGGGGCCGTTGTTTAATCGGAAAGCATCTTAGTCCGAGAGTGTGTGTGTTCGTGTGTGTGTGTGTGTGTGTGTCCACTACTCTAATGGAAAGCCTCCTTCTCCTATTCACTGAAGCCACATCACAAGCGGGCAGCTGGGCCATATATATATGTGTGTGTGTGTGTTGCTGGAGGTGTGTGCAGCTGGGCCGTGTGTGTGTGTGTGTGTGTGTGTGTTCGCGAGCCTCCTCTGTGCTCAGTTGTAACCCAGAGCCGTCCTTTCATTTTCCTGTCATAACGTGTATTGATTTCCCTCAACCTTGCAGAACACACACTTGGACACACACGCTTACACGCACATACAGGCGCGCAGATATCCAATGATCCCTAACGGTGCACACAAACCACCTTTATGTGCCGCCAACACACACACGCACACACACACACACACACAGCGTCCGCGGCGACTCTTGAACAGGGAACATTGTGCTTAGAAACGTTGCAGTTGGACTAAGATTACTTTCCACATACAGGCCCCATTTTAGCAGGTGCACACACACACACGCACACACACACATCAGAGACTCTTTTGGACATAAAACAGTAAATACAGCAGATTGCTAAATTAATCTTCCATGTCAGCGCAGCGGCTCATGCCTGCGTTTGCTTGGAAGAAAGTGATCACTCTCGCCCTCCTTAGTGTTTTCTCATTTTCCCTGCCTCACCCTTTCTGCTTCTCTCATATACCTATCCCCCCTCCGCCCGCCACCCCCCTCCCTCCCTCCTCCCGACTCCCCTGCCTAACCACCTCCAACTCTATTTGTATTGTAATTGCCTTGGTAAACAGCACCACTTTGGCACTGAAGCAGCTCTGATAGCTTGTGTTTGGGATGCATTAAGAGTGGCGATGCGGACCCCATAAGTGTGTGCGTGCGCGCGCTTGTCGGCGTGTCTGGCGGAGATTAAGTGGTGTGCATCACGTATCCCCTCTCCTTCTCTGTTTATCATCCTGATTGGTTCAAGTTTCTTTCTATTTCGCCGCTGATTTAAAGATGTCACAGACACACCGCTGATTTGAAACTCCTCTGCCGAGCGTGTCATATTTACAAATGGTTGTGTCGTAGTTTATGTATCATGCCTCTATAGGTGCCGCGTTTGTTTTGGTGTGTGTTCCTCTCCCCGCACGCCGCTGTCCTTCCTAGCTGCTGCTATTGTTCTACAGGGCTCTTGCTATTTATATTCACCGCAAACATCTTCAACTGACTCAAAATTAAACTGACTATTCTACAATGAACCGATATAAAAGCCAAATAAGATGCCACTTTGCCTTTGAGACACTTAAGTATCACTACATTGTTGTGTGGGACTTGATGTAATTATTTTGAGCTTTATATTAGATGAATCACAATGTTTGTCTCCACAATGGTCCAGTTTACAAGGAATTGTCCACATGAGCGTCGACATCAGGGGGAAGCGATTCATTCCAGAGTCCAGAAACGGAGCTAGAGCCCGGCCCAGTCTGGTTCTGCCTCAGTTCCCATTTAAACAGGGATCTTATGCAGAGTGGGAGGGACGGAGAAGTAGCGTTACAGAGACCTAAGGCCAAAGTGCTGAGGGGATATGATGTGATGTGATAAGAATAAGAAGAATAAGAAATGTAAACAGGATTGTTTTGAGTTCATGAAATGATTCGTTGTTTATTAGAACAATTGTTATTCCAAATACGATGCTGCGACTACAATAATGACAAAAGTATGAGCCTCCTACCTTGTTTACTGCAAGTATTACTACCATTCTACAGCATTATTCACAACAATCAAGACTTGGTGTCTCACGTAAGGATGATTCACGTTTGTGTGTTCAAATAAGTCCTTCTGTGCTGCATTTGAAACTTTATTTAAACTTATATTTGCCATCCATAATCTCATTTAGTCTCCTTCATCATGGATAATTTGGTGGTGATGACATCACCCTGTATAATGTGGTGCGCCTGAGAAAAGCAGTTTCTTCAGTGTGTTTGGTGTGAATTCTTTTTTCCCCTCCTCATTGAATAATCGAAACAAACATAAAAAGCGTGTTTCACCAAAATGTTTAGTTTTTAATTAACTTAAATGTACTTTCTGGAGCTTTACTCCAAGACTCCATGGACCAGGTGTCTACAGGTGTTGTCTTACAGTCAGAAGTCTTCAAGCACTTTCTGAACTAAGATAAAATGAAGGTCCAACCAGATCTTCTCATGGAAGGTTAAGCCGAGAGGAAAAATGAAAATAAAATGGCCCCTGACAAAAGCTTGTGTCTCAGGAGGTTGAATGTGACCAGACTCCTTGTGTGTGGCTCTTAAATCTGGCACTAGTATCTGGTGCATATGCTGGAGCTGTGTACTATTCTCCACTGATGATGCAGAAAGGATGATTTTATGGTTTGATTCTTGTCTCTGTTCTGTCCTCAACAATCTCTTCTTTGGCAGAATAACTGATAAAAATGACCTCCAATCTGAGCAGAAGTTGCCTGTCAGTCTGAGAACCTTTAATATCTCTTGAGTTTCGGTACTAATGTAAAGAATAAAGCGGTGAAGAATCCTTTATTTTTGACTGAAATATTTGATTCCACAGTGTTATTACAGTAGCTCCTGCTTCAACCTGTAATGATTTTCACATCTACTAGTCGCTTGCGTGTTTGAGATGCAAACTGGAGATGCTTTGCTGGAGCGACACGTTGCTTCATGGCAGTAAATATGTTGACTATAAAGTGGTGGATTTATGCTGCCAAACTCGGCATGTTCAGCTGCAGAGGCGTTGAGTGTGAGAGCCGCTCAGACTAATCTGGGCCGGTTTAAAGTCAAGTCTTGGTTGCCATTTTTAGAGACCCATGGTGTGATGGGCCTCCAGCATGTTTTGGACAGTTGTCAGTGATGTCATCCAGGTTCTAAAATGGTCCAGCGGGCCTGGACCAGAACACTGAAGAACTCTGAAACAACCTTTGATCCTTTGCTTGTAGCAGGAGTCCTGAAGTTTCAGGACTTGATGGAATAGTGTGATTGTAGTTTTGCCTTTTTCAGTCTGATCTTCCTGGAGTTTGAATTCAGCCAGATTGGCATTGATCTTGTGGAGATGTTCTTTCTCCAGCAATACAATACGTTAATGCAGGAAAACTTTGGTTTTGGCTGCCGCCTCTTATTTAAATAGATTTGTACATGCCGCCTGTGGTAGCATTTAATCTCTTTCATTTCCAAGATAAATTTTGTGCCAAATACTTTAGTGCTCTCTCTGAGGAAGAGGATTCTCTTTCTCCTGAGCTCCATTGTGTTTGTCTGGATTCAGGATTCCTTGGAATAGTGGCATGTTTGTTTGAGATCAGTGCTCCAGTCCCTGAAACACCGGAGCAACAAGACTCAGGAAGTTTACAGCTGGTTAGAGACGTCTGAGAGACGTGAGGTTACCTGAGCTCACGGGGACTTGGCTGCTCACTTTGTTGTGAAATCGCTTTAAGATCTACGGAGGAAGTTTTTGCATGATTATTTCCAAATCACAGTAATGACCATTTGAGGTGACAAGCACCTGAACTAAATGTTGAAACAAAATAGACATTTAAGTGATTTTAAAAAATCCCTGTTTTTATTTGTATATATGTTTGATGTTATGTTATAGTCAAGGTTAATGTTTATATTACGACTCTTCATGGAGGAATAGGTATTTAAAAAGTCTTACTCTCATAATAACATATGTTTCAGTAGTCGTGAGTCAGGAATATTTCAATATTTTTAATACATTACTTTAATACTGTAAATGGAAAAAAATGAATTATTTTCTGAATACACAGAAAACTTGTATTTGTTATCATCCAAAATATATAACTCTAAACTATATACCTATCGCAAATATATATAGAGAGAACATTGTTAAGACAAAAGAAAAAAAAGGGGCTGAGTGGATTTGTGCAGACAAAATACTGGATGACCTCTAGTGTGCCTGGTGGCATCGCGCAGCAAATTGAAAACAAGAAAGAGGGAGCTGCATGAGTCTGTAGAGTGGAGCTGAGCTCTGTCTTTTCTCTCTCCGCAGTACGACGGTCCTCCCATTCTCTGGCCACCGACATGTTCGAGCAGCACCTCGGGGCTCACCTCCTGCAGGTAACAGCAGAAACACTTGACTCTTTTGAATGCCTGATTCTTGTTGCATCCCTATGGGGACCAGCACACGAGTGGAGTGGAAGTGTGGCTCCCTGGTTTATCTCAGGGGCTCCTGGTGTCTATAGTGTCATTCTTGTTTGGGTTTCGGAAGTGAAGGAGAAACCTTTTTTTTTCTTTTAAACTTGTCCCACACGCCGCCTCTGTGATAGCAAGCGTCGTCCTCTGCCATCACTCGCCAGTCCTGTGTTTACACTGAACACACGACAGCACTACAGACGACACGTGGATGCCGACTAAACCAGGCAGGATGCTGGATGCTGAGGCAGGCAGTTGAAAACACCTGTAGCCCTCAGAACGCCACAGTACTGCTGTGTGAAAGTGACCTGCGGGACGGACATATGCCAAAGTGGAGGCCTGGGAGGAGGTCAAGCTCGAGAAATACATGCTGTGGAAACCAAATTGAGAACTAGTTTATTGTTAGTTATGATGAGTTTTGTAGCTCGCCAGAGAGAAGCTAATGTGTAGCCTGAATTAGGCTGCAGTTATACCACCTGACACCAGGTTCCCCCCCCCCCCAAAAGGGCCAGAGTGGGTTTTGGTTCCAACGCCGCAAGCACATATGGGTTAGCCAATCAGGTGTCAGCTGTTACAACCAGCACCAGACTGGCAACTGGTGAGAAGGTGCCCTTTTGAAAGCCTGCCCGCACCGAGGTCCCGGCCATAGATGAAAGCAAGTCAAGTCACGTGGGCAAGTCTCGTTCAGGATGCAGCTTATAAGCCCCGTAATGCATAGCAACAGTTGAAGCAGTGCGTTTGAGAATGGCGTGTCTCTGATATATATCAAAACCCGAAGCTCTAGGACGCTTTCAAACATCAAACCTCATGTGAAAATGAGTCTGACTGATCTACAGGTCCATTCATTGTTCTGCAGAAACCACCGTCGACCCGGCATGTAAATCAGCGTCTAAGCGTCTCTAACTTGTTTATGTTTATGGACAAACTAGCGTCAGATATTCCTCCGACGTCAGGAGGATATTGGCCTGATTCCCTTCGGCGCTGGCAGATGAATGGAGCCTGAGGGCATCTGTGAGGCATGAGGGATGCAGGGTGTGGAGACAAAGAGCCAGAGGAAGTGCAGGGCAGGTGGATCATGATGCAGTCGGCAGTAGGAGTGGAAGGCGAGTGGCAGAGCGACTAGAGCAGAGAGATACGAGGTAACTACAGGGATTAAGCCGGGGAAAAAAAGCAAGGTGTAGATAAGAAGCAGGCAGTGGAGGTGGGGAATGAGAAGTGGGAAGGTAGTGGTAAAACAAAGAGCGCTACACAGGTCTTCAAGAGAAGGGGGATACTTAGGGAGCGGCGCTGATAGAAATCAAATTAACGCTCCAGAAAAACTGTATGATTCTTCCCTCCCAGCTGTCCTCCCGCCATAATAGCCTGATAATTGCACTTTAGTTCTCTGACATTCAGGCGGCTGCTTTTCTCCCGGCCACAACACGCGACGCCCCACACCCCGGCCGCACATTTGCATACTGGATGTGTCAGATGCATAAATTACAATGGCCACTTTAGGCAGCGGGCCGCCAAAATAGCAATCATTCTTGCAGAGCGGAGTGGCCCTTCTGCGAGCGCGAGGACGCCGAGTCGGCTCCTGGATGCCGCTTATGACCATTAATATTAGTCTCTAAAGCAGCACGCGCTAATGGGGCGGCTGTGTACCTTTCACTTCTCATTACACTCAGGACCTGGTGCTGTCTGTAAAAACATTCCCCCTTTACAGCGGCTGATTGACTTGCTCACGTCCCGCCCCTCTGCTTTTTTGTTTACCGCGCGTGTGTGCGTGTGCTAGCTGGCGTCTTGTTGCCAGCTGTTATGCCACGCTGCAGTCTGCGTTTTATGGCGCTTGTTTGATGTCTGATCACATGAATGTATGAACGTGTGATCTTGAGTTTGGGGATTAGGCTGCTTGGGAGAGTCTATTCACGGCGAGGGGCGACGGCTTGTTTGTTCGCTCATTGTAATTTGTTCGATACACACTAATTGCTCTAATTTGTCTGTCTTGTTTGTGCGTGTGTGTGTATGTGTGAAGTCTCTCGATGGATTCGTGTTTGTAGTGAGCCAGGAAGGACGTTTCCTGTACATCTCAGAGACGGTTTCCATCTACCTGGGACTCTCACAGGTGAGTCAGAACAACTGCACACACCACACGCTGCTCCTGGCTCCTGGACTCCCGCGTCCTTCCACTCATGTGGAGTTTGTTTCTACAAGCTGCCATTTGAATTCCTGAAGAGCGTTGATCACTTTTTCACTCTTATTGGATGACTGTGATTCCCGATCACGAAAAGGTCCTCACCTTTCTGCTTGTGCTGCTTGTGGCTTGGCTCCACCGTTGAGTATCGTATATTTACCAAGGTTTTCTAATTATTATTTTCTAATAAATCATATATATATATAGATATATAGATATATATGTATAATTCCCAAAACATAAATATCACAAAACAGCTCATAACTCACTGTCGGAAATGAAGAACACAATCCATTTATCTCATGCCTGTTATGCGCTTGTTCCGTGGGTTGTGTCTTGTGGCCTGACTGCACTCGAGTTGTGATGGGCTGGTGAGGCTTCATGAAACAGTGTCCTCATTTCAGCGCCCACTAGGTGACGCTCTCTGCTCTACAATCTTTGGATTTGAACAACCATTTCACTGAAACCTGCACCTCATTTTTAAACCAACAGCGCCACCTGCTGAGCTCTCAAAGTAAGGTCACTGTTTCATGAAGCCTCATCGACCCATCGCGACACTCCAGTCGTGTGTAGTGGCCTTGACAAAGAACAATAAAGTTTGAAGTGTCTTTTTAATCTTCGGATTGTGTCAAACTGGAGATACATTTGAAGTGGTCAAATTATTGACACATCATTTCCTCTGAATGGTAGAAGTTGAAATGCAGCAGCAGAAATGCTACCATCTTTGCAGCCGTGAATCAACGATGTAGCTTTCCATCACTGGTGCGATGTGGCAGGATAGCTTGATTTCCACGTTTGTATGAAGAGTTTCCTTGTTGACAGTTTATCCCAGCTAACAAGGGTGAGGCGCTGGAGCCTGGTGTGGAGGTCAGAGGTGTGCGTTGACCTGCAGGAGGCGAGACTGAGCTGGAGAGGCACCTTTTCATTCCTCATCTCTCATGATGTGTCCCACCTGTCCCAGCTCCTCAGGATACTCAGAGTCAGTTTTAGATATGAAAGGCAGGGGACTAGGGCCAATCCAGTCACTCTTGAGGCTGGTTGTTGCCTGCATGTATGATTCTGGAAAATGCCTTAAAAATGGGACTGAATGTTTCAGGGCTTCAGAAAGAAATCCAGACTCAGACCTGATATTTTGGCCACTTGTCCAAATCAAACAGACCGTGCCCCTTGACTGAGTTTGCCACGTCCTGCTCTGCAGCGCCACCAACAGTTCTGAAAACGCCTCAGTCCACAGTCACTCATCAGCCTAACACAACATAGAAAAAGAAAGACACACCTTTACGTCAGTGAGAAAGTGGCGCTGCAGCATGGCGGCGGTTACGCTGTGCAGCATAAACATCTCACCTGGACGGGATTTTCAGCGCCGGTGCACATGCAATCACTCACATGGGCTTTAAAAAACAATAATCTTCTGCACACACACACACCTGCTTCAGCTCTACTTCCCACCCCTGCTTACACTTTCATATGGTCCCCGTGTCTGTGTGTGTGTGCGTGTGTGTGAGTATCTCCGACTCCTCTCTGGAGTGTAACCCTCGCGGGGCATCACTCCCCCACCTCCCCCCCTCCTCCTCTCCAGGTGCTCACCTCTGTTGATTGCCTGTGGCCTCTTGTACTGTGAATGTTAAGTCCTGCCATTTTGCCCAGATGCATAAATAATAACAGTAATTACTGGCCCAGCAATCAAAGTGTCGCCCCAACGTGCTGGGCCTGTCTCGGGGAGCAAATCGATAGGCATCTTAAAAGCCACATTGATTGTAGGGAGGGGGAAAAACACCAAGGGGGATGGGAAGATAGATAGAGACAGCGAGGAGAGAAACAGAGGGGGAGGACGGAGGGAGGAGAGGGGCGATAAGAGAGAGGTGTTGGGAAGTAAGAAGGATGAGTGGGGCGGCCCAGTCAGCGGAGTTGCTCCGTCGCAGGTGTCATTTTACCTTGGCAGTGACGGAGGGTCCCGACCGTCAATGAGCGGTACAACAGCTGCCGTGTTAGCACAGCCATCATTTCAGCAACTCCTCCGCCGAGCGCTTCGCCTGACTAAAAAAGTCAATCTTAAGTTTGGGGAGAGGTCACCCTCCGCCGCTCCGTCAGCGCTTGACATTGGGATGTTTTCCAGACAATAATCGAGGAGCGCGCTCTGTTGTCTGCCGTTTCAAAACAGTCTTATTTGTCCTCTATGGCTTCTGAAGGATGTATGCATGATGCAAACGGTTTTGATTTATGATTCATCATCACATCTCACTTGTTGAGAGCGCCACACTCCTCCAGATGGATGCATTATAGAGGAGCTAGCAAGCTTTTCCCTTAATTTCATTCCACGCTATCGCCATATTTTATGCGCCCTGTGATTTTATTTAAGAACCTGCTGCTTGTCATTGGACGCTGAGGCCCGTGAGAGATTAGCGTGATCTGCGTGGAATTGCACGATGTCGAGACAAAGATTATCACAGAGAAGATGACTTATTAATATACACCGTACTCAATTCCAATATATGCCATTTTCAAAAAGACTGAAAAGTGCTCTTACTGAGCATCAACTGTGACTGTGAAGTGCTGTAAATCCGTCCTTTTTCTTCCGGGGTTGGATCACAGGGGCAGCAGCTCAAGTAAAGAGGCCCAGAATTCTCTCTGCTCAGTCACCTCCACCAGTATTTTTCAGGGTAATAGAGGGTGTGAGGGGGTCTAGAGACATAGCCTCTCTGGCGGGCTCTGAGTCTGACCCAAGGTCTGTTCAGGCGTGAGCATGTCTGGAACACTGCACCAGGGAGGCAGCCAGGAGGCCTGATGTGGAGCAGCTGCTTTGGTGTGATCCACATCGAACCTTCTGTAGAGGCGCACGAGCAAGATCAGGCAAGACACTAAGAGTGCAGTCACATCACCTCCTTTTTAGATGTAATGAAGTAAAACACGATCGACAGACTTTTACTTCGACTTTCTTTATTGTCATAAGAATAAAAAAACAGAACAAGATTTCCTTTCATTGGCTTTGCAAACATATTTATAGTTAGAAGGAGAAAGACAGGCGAGGAATCTTCGGCACCACAACATTCTTCAATAAACAAATCGACCCCAATGTAACCTGAAAATGCAGTTTGGAGCAGGACTCCAAATCAACTGTGGTCATATGGCCAGTGGGAAAAGATGGTGGAATATTAATGCATGTTTGTACAGTATATAAACCAAAGATATCGTGAGGAGTAAAAACTTTGATCCAGCTCCAAGGGCCTTTGATAGAGGACTTTCACTTCCCCATCGTCTCGCCATTATCGCTGTGCTCAGAGACACAAACATTAACTCGAAAGAGCTGCTTTAGTTGAGTGCGTCGGCGCTTAACAGTCAATAACCACATTTTCAATAGCTAAATCTCATTTGGACTAAAACCAAAAACTCTGTGTCTCTGCTCCTGTGCTTTAGAGTTGCTTTTGATCTTATTCTTCATCTTTAAGGAACAGTAGAAACAGAAGCATGAAACCTCAACAGTCTGTAGCCGAGGGACATAGATCATGAAAAAGAGCCACTTCCTTAAATCTCTCTTGGTAATAACACAGATACATTCTGTAATAAAAGTCTATTGACTTGTATTCAACATTTCCTACTTTAAATCAGTTTAACAGAAATCTATTTTGATGATTGTTTTTTTTTTTTTCTTTTTGTATCCTCCCAATTTGGTGTCCGACCTACCTGCCGGACACACGCTGTGGAAAGCCCGTGTCAAAAATGAAGCCAAGCAAGTCCAATTAACAAGCCGGATCAGCGAAACTGCAGCTGCTGCAGTAAAACCGTTATTGTTCCGTGAAAATGTGGTCGATTAAAACTTGGACTGATGACTCCCAAATATTAAGAGTAGCAAACATCTAACTATAAAAAGTTGCTGTAGAACAGTTTGGCCAGTGATTTAGCAACGCTGAAAGCAACATTATTAGTGAATTAAATCAGAAAATGTAGTTCATTGGCCAGTAATGGAACACAGGATTTTTTTTTTTATTGTATTATGGTTTCCAATGTGATATAAGAAATAAGTTAAATAAGTGAGAAACTACAGCGCGGGTGTTGTAGAGCATAGGTCGATCACATCCCTGTGATAAAAATGATGTTGTGTTTCCTATGCAGTGTATGGAATAGTGGAGAGATGAATGGAGGTGAAGAGGAGAGTGCAGGCGAGATGGAAGCAACAGCTGAGGAGGAGTGACTGGGAATCTTGGCTGGACCGTAGTGAGAGCTGCCATGATGTTTCTCAGACAATAAGGGAGTCGATGTAATTCCATGAATTCAATATTCAACATTTTAACCCACAGTGTACATACATTAAAAAAAAACACAAGGAGAAGTTGTTGATAGAAAACAAGTTGATCGCAGACCTGGGTCCGATGGAGCAAGCAAACTTTCCCCGGGTCTCTACAAGTGCATCAACACTGCTGTAACATCACGTGCAGAAACACAGAGTGGCTGCGAAAGGCTGCAACGTCCCATGTGCGTCTGCGAAGTGCACCAGAGGAAGTTGTTATTAGTATTGGAAAATTTCTCCTGAGGTCAGTTATCTGTGAATATTGCCCTTGAATTAAATAAAAATAACCTAAGTTCATGTTCACCCAAGTTTTGCTCTGAGAAAGTGTTTTTGGAGGAAAAGAAGTTACGTTTTCTCTCCAAATGCCATGTGTCTGCCAAGAGTTCAGCGGCTGCTGATGCAATAGTGACCCCAGATCTGCAGCAACTCTGACCCTGAGATGGAGGGTGGAGTCTGTGCTTAAACTGAACAGTCAGGGTTTGATCACCGTCTTCTTCGCTGTCTTTACTTTGCAAATGAGTTTCAGAGAGAACTGATGAAGGCCTCCACTCTACTCTAACAACAGCGTGAATCCAGTTGAGGTTTGATGGATGTTTGTACACCTTCTGAAACAACACTCTAGATTGGTGGGAAAAAAAACTGGAAATGGAAAGCGAGCGACTAGACAATTACTGGGAAGAAGGAAAACTGACAAAAGGAACCCGAGCGAGAGCGGCAGAGCGGGAGGGAGGGAGGGAGGTAGACGGGGGAGAGAGAGAGAGAGAGTGATTGTGTAAATAGAGTTTAAATGTGCAGTAGGAATGAAATTCACCTTGGGATTGCCTAGGTAAACAAGGCAGCCGAGGCTTTGGTGGAGATGCTAATAAAAGAGAGCTGTTCTTATCAGCTGAGCAGATGGCCTAACCCATCACCGCGACTCAAACAGGCGCGAGCCATCAGCATTCTAATGAAATTATTTATGATCACAGATGATGTTCCAAACCTTGTGCACACGCAGACAGGTCCACCTGAAGCGGTGATGGAGGAGCTTTTATGATGAGAAAGAGAGACAACTCGATGGAGCCGATATGGAGAGCTGGGTGATATATGGCAAGGGGAGTGTGTGGACCTGTGTTTGTGGGAGGGGGGTCGGGTGGGCAAGGAGATGTGGACTCCAGGGAGGGAGCAAGGACAGACAAACAGCCGATGTTCGGAGTGAAAAGTGTAACTGGTGGTTTGTTTTAGAGGGCAGGCTGCCCCTGTGGCTCCGCCCTCTCCTGTCCCCACCGTCTGACCCCTTACGCCGGGGGCTTCTCCCCTGACAGCGGGTTGCTTAGCAGGCTTAGCCCAGGTCAGACACCTTGGCCAAGGGCACGGGCTGCGCCCGCTCCCTCGGCGCCCGCCGCTATCATTTGTCCACGCGTCAGGGTCCCCCCAGCCGGAATCACCCGGATACACCGAGGATGAAGGGAAACGCAGGAGGGGAGAGGGGGGTCGGCAGGTGAGAGGAGAAAGAAAGGGGATAAATGGGGTAAAGAGAAGGGAAGAAGGATGCGAGATTGAGGGAGGAGAGAATTGATCTGGGGATGGTTAGTATGCAGCCCCTCTCCCCTCCCTCCCGCCCTCTCTCTCTCCCATCAGTCAGTGAGGGCTGAGAGTGTGTTGTGGACCACTGCCCGGATGCCTCATACATATTAAAGCCCCCTGCTATTATTTATATCATGTCTCTCCTTCCCCCCGCCCCGTCACCCGCACGCACGTGTGTGTCTGCGCAGGCCAACACATTGGTGAGCGACATCCGCTCGCACAAACAATGACACGCACTGACACCAGAGCAGACAGTCCAGTCACATCCGCAGAGGTGCGATATCACGTCTGGCCCCGCGCCGCCCCCTAGACCTGCTCTGATGCCTGATCCCTGACTCATCCTCTCAATCGCTCCAGCTCTTTCTCATCTTCCCATTTTTGTCTGATCTGCTTTTCAATCCCTCCACTCCTGCTGCTGATGGAGTGATATTATACGAATGGGCCCTGAGCCTGTTAAAGCCTGTAAGGACCTGTTTGTCTCTCCACCTGGGGGCGGAGGAGCGGAGGGGGGGAGGGATCGTGTCCAGTGTCCAGGACAGAGGTTTCAGACTTCCAGCACATTCCCCGAGTGACCGAGGAAAATCTCTCCACCAAAGACGAAGCTAAACACATGGCAGGAAACACGCGGTTCAGCCAGAGTTTGATAAACCAAACTCCCTCTAATTGCTTGTCAAATATCCAGCCTCTTTCATATAGATAAAAAAAACCACTCATATTTAAATATTAATGAAAAAGTCAGTTTTGATGTCGAAATCAAAAGAAATCTGGCAGAAAAAAAAAAGAAATCCACACCTAGTTATCTCACAGCTGATGTTTTATCTACACGGCGGAGAGACGGCGGATCAAAAACAACGTTTACTCTGCAGAGCCAGTCGCTGTTTGAAGATTCACACCATATAAATGTCATAATGAAGGAGCCAGTGGAGAGCAGTTTTGGGCTGTTTGGAAATGGTGCTGTGAGCGGGTGCGAAGGACCAGACATCCAATTCGACATTTGAATATTCTGATTCATTTAGAGGCTCGCCTCTTCTCTGAAAGGCTTCACTCTTCTTCTGGAACAATAATTCCTCCACAGTTTTCAAATAGACTGAGATGAAAACAGCATCTTCCTCCTCCCAAAACACTTTGATTCACCCGGAACTTGTTTCTAGTCAGGCTAAAATCTCAGCCATGGCCACTTCATGTTGCATTCTGATGCGTCCAGTTTTGTTTAGTTTGCGTATATACACAGTGTCTTGCTCCTTTGGTAGCTTCCATCAGGGGTCGCCATGGGGAGCCAGTCTCCTCCACCTTCAGCTGTCTCGGTCATGAAGCTCCTTCCTGCTCTCCACCTCACTGGTTTCTGGTCCTTTCCGCAGACCTCAGTCTCTTCTTCACTGACCCCTCCAATTCTGCTGCCTCAAAAGGAAGGCTGTCTCAGTGAGTGGAGTGGAGGAGATCATCTAACGCTCTTCGGTCAGGTTCTGGAGATTCTAGAGGATCAGAAAACTGCTCCAAAACTCGTCCTGAAATTCCTGCCTTAATAAGACGAAACTTGAAAACAGGAAGGTTTTCAGGAGCAGATGATTCAGTTCAGCGGGGGGACCTGACTCGGGTCTGGCTCCTGAAGACCCCACACGCTCCGGCCTCAGCTCCACCTTCCTCACTTGCCTGTAGTTAGAGTAGTTTCCTGGCTGCCGTACATCCTGAGGTGAATTTAAGCAGCAGTTTCTCTCCCCTCCCTCCGTGCACCTAATGTCACCATGCATTTGTTTGCATGCAGTTTTATCTTTCATTGACATTCTGGGGTTAAATATTTGTGCACACACGCGGAGGATTAAGTTTGATCTCAAAGATATTTGCAGCCCCTTTAACTGGCTGTGATGCAGCAAGCCAAGGTGAGAGACGAAACCAGAGCAGGATTTAGATTTGATACGATCCTCAGTGTCACTTGTGTGAAGCTTTTTCTCTGAGAATGTTGGTGTCGCGAGATGAAACTCCTCACAGACCCGTATACACACGTTGCATTTGTGCGGCTGGACTCAAGTGTGCGCACCAGTTAGCCACTGTTGGCTTCCTAGTTTGGGTTTTGCCCTCAGAGTTCTGCATCTTTCTGACCTGTGTTTCCTCCGAGACAACACCTCCGCGCAGACTCAGCTGCGACATTTGAATTCATGCCTTCTTGAACGCCACCGAAGGTCTGTTTTTGATTTTGATATTTGATGTCTCCTCAATAGGCTGCGCTTGCCGCTCACCTCGCTGCCACAAGGCCGCTTCTCTTAGCTTCCCTTTCAGAGACGTCCAGCCCAAAGTCATGGCTCCTGTATGCACAAATCACTCACCCTTAATAAAGCCTTGGACGAAACATGCCTCTGACACGACTTCACATGAATCCGATCCTCAACAAATGACAACAAGCTGAAGACTTGAAAAGAAGGGATATATTTAGAATTTGCCTGGAAATAAAACAGTTTGTTGGAGAAAATGATTAGAGGAAAATATTTTATATAGATAATAATAATTTTATAAAATACTTAATAAAACAACATTGTACCGACTACAGGAAGAACACAGAAACTGGTAAAGTAAAAGAATGCCACGTCCTTAAAAGGGCTGGGTTCATTATGATAAATAAAAATTAATCGCATTTAAACTTTCTATCGCAGGGAACATTTTTCAGACTCCAATTCCAGGTGCATCACATGATACAAAGCGATGTAATGAAGGCGACGATCTAAATGAGTCAACAGCAGGGCGATGTAAGTTTCAGAAACAAAAAATGATGCACTTCATGCATCAAACGCCGATGTTGAAGCCTTTGTGAACAGATACAACATAAAGTTGATCATTCTGTTGTCAGATATGATGCGATTAATCGCGATTAATTAATTCTAAACCTGCTAATGATTGTTATTATTCTAGTCGAGTCCCACCTAATATTCAGTCATTAATTTAGAAGTGAAAAAGACTCGTCTGTCTTGGGTAGAATAAACGTCCAAACCGCCTCATCTGTCTGGATTTTCTAAGGAGAAGAAGCAGCTCTACACTGAGTCTCCAGCTGGAGACCTGAAGCATTATTAAAACGGTCAGGTTTCCGCCTGCGTGTCACTCCATCATTTGTCATCCTGCGCGCGGCTCTCTCCCCGGTCGTCGGCGGCGACGGCATATAACTATACGAGTGTCAAGTTATTTTACGTCTGAAGTTTGGCCTTTATAACAGGTGTTAAACTGGCCCCTTAAAGCGGGCGTCCCCGCGGGGCCGGGCGGCTTCACCTCACTTTCTCCCCAGCGAGGGGTTTCCTCCACCTCCTCCGTCACTCCCACCCGGCCGCTCCCGCCTGCTCCGTCCCCCTGCCCGGCTCTCCGGCTGTGATGTCCTTGAGGGCCTGCTGAAGCTCCCATAAAGCTGGCAGTAAATGGCTCTAATCCGGTAATAAATGGCTGTGTCCTACAGACAAGGGTGTGAGGCTGCCGCAGCCTTATCAGATCCACTGCTACGGGGCGCACACGCGTGCACAGATGTAATGGAGGCTGCGAGCGAGCGAGAGTTTGTGTCGCACCTGCTCCGATGGTGCTGCCTTTATGGATGTCATGCGCCAGCGCCGCCATTATTACCTTTAAATGATTAGAGATGCGACTGTGATGTATGATGATGATGGGATCATACAGAGCCGCTGGGATGGACTGCCGCCGGCTACTAAATGAAAGAGCGGGCCGGGCCAGGAGGAATAAAAATAGTCATGTGACCTTTGGAGCGACTCGGAGCTCACCTGTTTTTAATCAGCAAATACCATTGATTTCTATCTCCCTGCTTTTATTTGTGTAATACTGGAGTCACTTAGTCCTCTGAGACTCATGCATCTGTGTGTGCGTGTGTGTGGGGGAATGTCTTACAAGCTCCACACTCCTTGTTGAATTGTAACCCGGAGCAACGTTTTCATTTTCCTGTCATAACATATATTGATTTGGCGCAGGTGTGTGCGCGCGAGTGTTGCTGCTTCGAGCTGAGCTGAGCCTGTGTGTGTGTGTGTCTCCCTGCAGGTGGAGCTCACCGGCAGCAGTGTCTTCGACTACATCCACCCGGCGGACCACGTGGAGATGGCGGAGCGGCTGGGGATCCGGCCGCACCTGAGGGCGGAGGCCGGCTGCCACACCGCCCCCGAGAGCGCCTCCAGCTCGGCCTCGGCCTCCTCCCTGGCTGGCACTCCGGAGCCCGGTACTGAGCCCAGTCGCAGATCTGCTCTGTCAAAGTGTGTCTGGGTTTGTAACCAAGCATTGCTGTCGGCAGCCGCCCCGTCCAGTCCTCACGCTCCGGCCGACGAGCCTCCCGACCGCGGCTTCTTCATCCGGATGAAGTCCACGCTCACCAAGCGCGGCCTGCACGTCAAGTCTTCTGGATACAAGGTGCCGTCCTTTGTTTAGACTGCTTCAACACCTTCAAAACACACAGCAAAAGTTAAAAAAATATATCACATTATTAAAGGTTAAACACTTCTTTCTCATTTGAAGGCCTGTTAAAAACCATACTTTAACTGTTTCAGGCGGGAAAGTGAAAGATTTGCCCAGAAAACCACAGAAATGGTGAACTTCAGAAAACTTTTATATTGTAGTACTCCTTAGTCGTCTTTGATGTTTTTAACCTGCAAGAGTCTCCTAGAACAGGCTGAATGGCAACAGGAATGGGACGTATTCCCTTCCTGTTCGGCCTCCGTCAGCCATCTTGCTTTTGATTATGAGGCTTTTTTGCATATGAAGTTGAAGTTTTTGAACCTAAACGTCTCCTTCCACTGTTAACTTTGGTGAAAAGGAGGCTATGAACGGCTGAATTCTTTATCGCCTCATGTGGCGCTTCCGAAGCTCAAGCCTATTTGGCCCGAAGTGTGTGCAGCAAGAGCCGCGTTCTTTCACATCTATATTCACATCGGTGTGTTTCTCCATCATTCCTGCACATTAGCGCCGCTGTCTCACTCCTGTTCCCGCCAGTGTTGCTCAGCTCTGTCACCCGCTCGTTTCCAGTGTTTTATGGTTACGACCTTATCTCAGGCGGGATTGTCGCACAACAGATGACTGGCGCCGGAGCGCGCTGCATTTTTAGAATCCAAAATGGCCTTTATGTTTATGTTAAACATCCACAGATGAATATTTCCCCGCTCGTCGCGTCGCTGACGGATGGTGTTGTTTAGTGTGTGGGATTTGTCGTCTCTGTCAGGTGATCCACGTGACCGGGCGGATCAGGTGTCGCCCCGCTCTGGTGCCCGGCTCCACCCGCTCCGTGCGCCGGCCCATGGGCCTGGTGGCCCTGGCGCACACGCTCCCGCCCTCCACGCTGAACGAAGTGCGCATGGAGAGTCACATGTTTGTCTTCCGGGTCAACATGGACCTGCAGGTCACCTACTGCGAGAACAGGTGAGAGAACGGTCCCGTGAAACGTGTCTCACTGAGCAAACCCTTTTTGGAATTTAACTCCAGAGACAGAGAGGTTTGGGGCCCAGAAACGGGCGAGTCAAATGAGTCAAGTCTCAGTGTTTATGGTCATAATTCAGCGGCCTCCGCCTCCTGTGGCTGACGTTTGCAGGATATCAGAGTACATGGATCTGACCCCAGCTGAAGTGGTGGGTCACACCTGCTACCACTTCGTCCATGTGGAGGACTTGGAAAACCTCCGGCAGAGCCACGAAGACTGTGAGTCCTTTATCTTCCTCAGCAGAGGCTGATGTGATGAATGAAGCCCGGGCTGCGAACGCCACAGGCGCCCTCTGCTGCCCTCCGTGTGAACTGCGCCTCTCGTGTGTCCCCAGTGCTGCGGAAAGGCCAAGTGGTGACGGGCTACTACCGCTGGCTGCAGAGGAGAGGCGGCTACCTGTGGATCCAGTCCAACGCCACCGTCTCCATCAACCACAAAGCCCCCCACGAGCGCAACGTCATATGGGTCAACTACGTCCTCAGGTGGGTGCGGCCGGCGGACAGGGCACCATGCTGAGTTCAGAGGCGCTTTGAAGGGGGCGAGTGATGAAACCCCGTGCCACGACTGGACCAGGCTCACCACGCTGGAGGAAAGTGATGATGAGCAAATCCTGCAGTGAAAGCTCAGCATATCAGCCGCACGCGGTGGCCGTCCACTTGTATGTTTGGAGCGCGCACACACTTCCTGGTGTAGCTCAGTACACTCGAGACAGGAGTATAAACAGGAAAAAAAACTACTCAGTGGAATTTTCTATTGAGGCTATTGTCATACTTCCCCAACAGAATTTCATGTCCTGAGCCATGTCATATATATGTATGCATATGTATATATATATATGTATGTGGTTATAGCTATATATCTATAGTTTTCAAAAATGTAATATTAATATTTATTTTCTCTACATATTCAAAATTATATTCTTTTGTTTCATAAGCTGTGCATGCAGTATTTTATTTCCTATTTGTGTTTTTATTGGGGTCGAGTCAAGTATTATTTTTTGTTTTCATTATATATTTATTTACATATATTTTTCTTTTTTTAGCTTCCCTTTCTTATTCTCAGTTAGAATGTCTGTCGTGTCGCATTAGATCGTCATATGTTTATTAATATGTGCATATGTTTATATTAAGTTAGCAGAAAACCTGTTGCATTTCAAGGACGTCACTCAGTTTGAACGTGGCTGGAAAGTTTGTGTTGCCAGAGGTTTCTCTGGGAGCTCTGCTTTCCTCCCACAGCCCAAGAGGTTAACTAACGTCTCGTGTGTGAGTGTGTCCTGCAAAGGACCGAGCACCTTTCCAGGGTGTCCCCTCGCTCCTGTGCTAAATCCAATGTGGCATCTGGATCAAATCTTGTTTAATGCTGTGTTTATTGTTGGAGGAATGACTGGGTGAATAAATGGCGTCATTTGAAGGTCAAACGTCAGCCTCCAGTGAGCACATGATTCACACAACCATCAAGACACGGCAGTGAACCATCTGATCCTGAATGGCTGGATTGCAAATCCTAGTCCAGATTTCACTTTTTGAAACAGTTTTGTGGCTTGGCGCTCGCACACCTACTGTTTCCCGTGTTTCGGACCCAAGAGACGCTGCGTTCCGCGGCTCCCATCTGAAGGATGAGCAGCTCCAGGTAGCTCCAGTCATCCTCACACTCTGGAGACCCCGACTTTGCTTTGACATTGCTGCCGTAATTCTGCATTAATCTCTTGGTTTTATTTACCGCACACTCCATTAGCTGCAGGCTTTCACACACACACACACACACGCCCACGTCACCAGCGGCTGAGCGAGAGACGAGCGAGTTTCCAGGCTAATTAGACTGAAGCCGGGTAATTACAACAAATGGATCAGAATTTGGGGCTGAATGGTGTTTTAGTTGGTTAGTGCTGTGATTACAGGAGCGTGCTAGGTGTGTGTGTGTGGAGGGTGGGGTCGCCGCTCAAGTCTCCCTCTCTCTCTCCACAGTCGCACCGAGCTGCCCGACACGCCGCTGGACCTGCTGCAGCTTCCGGAGAGCGTGAGGGCCGAGCGGCTGCGAGTCAGCGCCTCGCCGCCGGAGGCCTCGCCGCAGACCCGAGGTGACGCCGCCGCCGCCACCACACGTCGCTCCGTCGCGTTGTGGACCAACGCTAACTTGCCAGTCGCTCCGCAGGGTCGCAGCCAGGGAAGGCCGAGCCCGACTCCAAGGGCAGGGAGAAGTTCGCCCCCGCCGAGGACAGGAGGAAGCGCCCGCTGAGGTCCGACCCGGAGGGAGCTCCCCCAGAGTCCCGCCGCAGACTGGAGGAGCTGCGGCAGGCGGAGGAGAGCGTCTCGGCCTCCTCGGACCTGGCCAGCGAGAGCGAGGGCGAGGAGGAGGAGGAGGAAGAGGAGGGCGAGTGGGAGCAGGGGGGCGAGGGCGACAAGCTGAAGCAGGAAGACAGCGGGGCGGGCGCTAAGCAGGCTCGAGGAGAGGACGCCCCGACGAGAGGCGAGCGAGGGGGCAGGGTTCACAACGGCCGGCCCGTCATCCAGCAGCTGAAGAGCGTGGTGGCGCCCTCCTCCCTCCCGGGGAACCCCAGCATCAAAACTGAGCACGAGGCCCTCACCACCGGGGGGCGCTGGGGCTCCCACCCTCACACCAACCAGCCCCAGCCCTCTCACGCCCACACGCCCTCCAGCAGCCTCAACGGCGACAGCCCCACCACCCCCATCCCCGACTCCTCCTCCAGCAGCGAGGCGCCCCCTAAAGGTCTCTTCACCCCTCCGTCCCCGGCCCTGTCTCCCGTGCTGTCGGTGTCCTCGCCGCTGCCCCGCGAGGAGCGCGCCGTGGTCAGCCGGGGCGGCGCCGGCGCCGGGAGCAGCCCGGACTTCGAGCTGCTGCAGAGACTGGCTGCGGGCGGGGCGGCGGGCCGGGTCCTCTTCCACCCGCTGGCCCTGGGCCCTCAGGGCCCGCAGAGTCTCTACGCCCCCAGCACCATCCGCTACGCTCCACCTGAGCTGCCCCCCTCCCACCATCACAGCGCGGCGCACGGCGATGGCCTGCAGCTACGCTCGGACCACCACAAGGGACCCCCGCCGGCCTTCTTCCCCCACCTGCAGCGGCTGGCGGCTCTGCCACCCTTCAGCGGTTTCTCCCCCTCTGACAGCCCCTTCTCCTCCAGCCTGCCCTTCTGTATGAACGGACTGAGGGGGGCGGCGGGCCCCGAGGAGGACTGAGGTGAAAGCCGAGGAGGGATCAGAACCAGAGAGACGGTGAAAAGGGCAGGAGAGACAGAAGTGGCAGGACATTAGGCCTCGGCGGACGTCGCTAATTGGAGAAGCGGCCGAATAACTGCGGTCTGAAGTGGCTGACAAGTTTGTGCCGCGGGGAACCGTCACCACTGACAGCGCCTCTCTGAGAAAACGCCACATGGAAACTTGACAAGACGTCGTCTGTCTCTCTCTCCACCACTGTGTTCTGTGTCTCTTCCACTCAGAGAAGCCATATTGTACATAAAGTCCAACCATGAAGACCCTCACGGCCGCTCGCCCCGATTAACCCGATTAACCTTCAAGCCGGTAGAGAGAGAGAGAGACGGACACGCGGCTCTGCGTGCGAGAGGAACTTTGGAATATAAATTTTTATTATCGCAGTATTATATGAATCATCTCTTATAGGGTGATGGATTTTCATTTATCGGGCTTCTCTTCAAAAAGGGAGCCCTGGTGTTTTTCTATTGAATTTCAGCTTAAAAAAACTTAAAGCACACTGTTGGGGACAAAAAAAAAAACGACAAAGAAAATAAGAATAACGTCCCGCACATTCCATGATCCGAAAGGGGAAAAAATGCAATGATGACAAGATGCTGTTTGTCTTTGTTCGTTCAACTAATGATTAATTCTGTTCCACGTGTGTTTGTGTATGAAAGCCATATTCTTGTTTGTCTCTCCGACTCCAGAAGTAACATTCTTCACGTGATGCACAATATAATCCCGGCTCTTTTTGTTGAATGTTCTGGTTCTGTTTGGGGAAAAAAAAGAAGGAAAAAAAAAAAAACAGTGGTTATTTTAACTAAAGCGTCTCAGCACTTAATGGAAAGCTGTTGCAGCGTGAACTCAAAGCACTTCATCACTTAACACTTTCTGTGTGATTAAAACAGAAAACAATGCAAAAGTGGCCGTCGTGGAGTAGAGGAAATAAATATTCATCGACTGAAAGCATCAAACGGTGACCGTCAACCACGTGGATGATTCAACCTTCTCACAATGAAAAAAAAGAAGAAGTGGAAATAGCAAACACTTAAAACGTTCCTCTCAGGATCAAATGCTTTTCAAAGTTCTTTTGTTTATTTTAATGGAAAAAAACTGTGACATTTTAATTAAAAACATTTCATATTTAAAAAAAAAGGGATTTATAACCCACTAAATAAATACTAATTTTTAAGCACTTTGAAAATTCAAATTATCTGCTCAATACTACTTGTGACGCCATTTTTTCCCCCCTTGGTTTGACATGGTGGAGTTTTCTGATTGTTTGGATGTTGGGGATCCGTTGTAGCTGCCACAGAGTGTGCGTGCGTGCGTGTGTGTGTGAGAGAGAGTGAGAGAGTGTGTACAGTGTGCGTCTGCGTCTGTTTCAGTTTGGGTTTCTTGAATAGCTAACCTCTTGCCTATCACTGTGAATCTCATGTCGCCCTCACATCTGTGTGAATACTCCGCCCACTCCTCAAGTTAAATGAACAAATGTAAAAAGAGAACCAGTGATACAAATGATGATAACAATAAAAGAATATTCCAGTAGGAGCACAACTCCCTGTTTCTCTGCGTCTTTCCTCCGGTGAGAAACAACAGCGCAATGAAATATTCATTCAACTTACATGATTCCAATTAATTTTCCAGAGTTAATCGTGGTGTCGCAGGACGCACCAGAGCAGGTATTTAACATAGGCATTTGCATAATGACTTTGAATATAAATCATCTTTATATTCCATAGTTTACATTCTTCTTTGTGCGGCGTTGCTACGGCTAATGAGACAAGAGGAAATGAAAACCAGAAACAAACACAAATATTCATCTTCAGCTTCTTTCAATCATGTTAAGATGTGTTGCGCATTACTTCACGTGAACCACCAGCGAACAGTCATGCTAATGAAGACGGTATATAGCTAGCTGCTATCACAGCTAGCAAAGTTGAAGACACAGCGTTTGTGGACCATCGAACTGAAGGATCGTTTCTGTGAATCGCCCCAAATGCGTTGTGAGCTACTGAAGTAGCTCGTACGCTGAGTGAACTGGTAACACGCTGGTAACATCGGAAGTGGGAAGTCGGACCTGATGTTACAGCAGTGATCAAAGTCAGGATACAAGATAGTGACGTCCACAGGAGTTACGCTCACGTGGATGTACGCTGCGTTAAGAGCTAGAAAATCCGCTAGGCATCGTGCTTTTAGCATATTTCATTCACTTCCTGTTTACATTCGGGGAAGCCATCTTGGATTGCGTGCTCGGTGGGGCAAAGGAGTTTCTCACTTTCCGATTTGGAAATTCTACGATTGGAACGTACCTATAGTCTTTAGTCGTGGCTAGCATAAATCATGAGCAAACCTGATCTTTCAAAGTACAAAATGGTGTTTTATTGCGTTCAGGGAGGAGCTTATAGTCGTCTTTGTTTAGCATGTTCGGCAGGACATGTTAGCAACTATAGTGCAAAGGAGACGTTTAAAACTGACACTTGTTTATCCCAGTCACAAATGTTACAGTGAGGACAGGGCTTTATTGAGGGCGACCACACGTCCCAAAAACAAATCCCCGTAACAGAGGCAGCCGCCCTGTGGAACTACACCACAGCAGGGCTCCGCACCTTGGACCTCAAAGGGCCAAGAGCAGGATTTTGATCCAACCAATCAAGATGAGTTAATGAACCGGTTGTGACTGGCCCTTTGAGGACCGAGTCATCATCATCGGTCACGCAGCGTCTCAAAGCTTCTTCTTGATGTTTTCATGACTCAAATAGTGATCGGTGATGAGCTTGGCCCGTAGTCGTGCTGAGCAGTTTCATGTTCTAGCTTGTCTTGTTAGCTAAAACAGCATTCATGCATCTCAGAATCACAGCCACCAGAGTGACGTAAAGTTAGTAACATGAGTCCTGCGAAGTCCAGGGATGTGATCTAATGTGGGCTTTTAGATGAAAGGATTTTGTATATGACATGTTTTTGTATGAATATGTTATAATATAGCTGAATCCACCAATAACTCATGAGAAAACCGCAGCTCCTAACATGTTATTCCATGTCTGAATTGTCAAAATTGTCAGTAAGGATTAACAATATTACTATGAGTGTCAGATAGTTTTATGGGAGATATTCGTGTCATGTTTAGGATGTAAATAATAACATGGCAAAATAAATACTTTCTGATTTGGAAATCCTACGTTTGGAACGCACCTATAGGTGTCTTTAGTCTCTAGTCATGGCTAGCATAAATCACGTGCAACCCTGTTAGCTTGCACTAAAAATAAAAAGAAGTTCTTTCAAAGGGCAAAATTGTGTTTTATTGCGTTCAGGGAGGAGCTAATACGAGTTAGAATATAGCTGAATCCGCCAATAACTGAGAAAAACTCAGCTCCTAACATGTTATTTGACGTCTCAAAATTCTCAGTCAGGATTAGCAATATTACTATGAGTGTCAGATAGTTGAGAGTTTTATGGAATTAATTTCAAAAAGAAGCTGAAAATGAAGGACTTTATTGATGGCTGAAAGCTTTGTCGAAAGTGACGCTCAGAAAACTTAAGTTTTCCAGTGATTCAAATCCAGGAACTTCTTCTGGACGACTGCCTCAGTCAGAGCTAACCGTGTTGGGATTGGGGTTCGTACAGAGGGATGCAGCGACGGATGACCAGGGCTGAGACGGGCTGCAGCCCAGCGAGTGAGTGAGTGAGCACAGGTGTGAGTCATCACGGCTCATCATCAACACCAGATGAAGGTGGAGAGTGAGATGAGGCAGAAGACGCAGGCGCCTTCAGAGACAAATAGGGAGGATGTTGATGAGTTCTGTGTCACTTGCAAATGTTCGGCTGCTCTGTCTGTGAACTCACATGACAGAGCTGCTGCCAGCAGCTTTGCTAACACCTCGAGCACGTCGAGCTCATTCGCAGGGTTTTGTGGACCTGAAAAACAGTTTGGTTTGGTGACACGCCGCACCACATTTGGACTACACCACAAAGTCATTTATAGGGCTGAGGCTTCATGAAACAGGCTCCTTATTTTTAGAGCTCAATAGGTGGCACTGTTGGTTTAAAAATGAGGTCAAGTTTCTTTGAAATGGTTCTTCAGATCCAAAGATTTTAGAGCAGAGAGCGCCTTTGAAGATGAGGACACTGTATCATGAAGCCTCACCGGCCCATCACTATTTAGGGCTCAAGATAACTGCAGGACGTTTTTTATTAAAGTTACACGACAAACCACAAATGACTCTGAGTCTCCTACTATCTCACGATTCAATTCCGATTTTTTTGGACCACTGTTTGATTTAAAATTTGTTCACGTTGATTACGTTTGAAACATTTATCCCTGATAAGGATGGAATTATTGAACTGTTCAAAGCAATATCACAGACTGCTTGAGGAACACCCAGATGCTTGTGAGCTCATGTGGCTGAAAGATCATTTGTGCTCAACGTTACGTCCCGGTCCAGATGTGAACGGATCCTTCTGTCTGTGCTCTGTCTTCATTTCCTCTGTATTTCTGCAAGTTTCCACAATTCTTACTGATCCAGACCAAACGGAGCAGTACCACCTGAAACCATGGGGGGCAGTGATGCTGTTACTACCTAATACGTAGTTCTAATGAGACACAAAGAAGATGTAACAATGGTAACTCTATATTGAACAGCCTCACCGACCAGCGCCTCCTACAACGCTGCATCTGTTTCCTCTTCTCTGCAAGAGCTACATGATCAGTTTGTTGTTGTCATACACTCTTGACTTGACTTGGGCTGCTCCCCCTGGTGGATATATTAGTGAACAGCCATAGCAAGACAAAGAACGCATGGAAGCATGTGATCGGTGATGGTAACATTGTTTGAATGAGACAGGTTCAATTTCTTGTGTAAAGGGAGCATGAACATGACTGTAGATGGGGCGGTCTTAAGGCTCCTGATCCCAGGCACTGAGGGCCTGCACTCCAGTCCATTACAGGACATGACAACCCAGTTCAAGTCCAAGGCCAGACAATGTTCATCTGCTGTCAATAAGTTCCTTGATGTTTATAATTGATTCTGGCTAAAAAAAACGTACCTAAAAAAACGGCTCATATTTTGGCGCGATCCCATGAAATTATTCTCTGGGCCAGAATTAGCCCCCCGGCCTTGAGTTTGACATGTAACTCTCACTGTGGGGCCTTACTCAAGTGTCCAGGGACCTAATGACGAGGGGGGGGGGGCGAGACAGTATTTACAGATAGATAGGTAGGTAACTTCCAGTCAATTTCCTGCCTCATTGGCTTCCAACACAGGCTGGTATCACTGCAGTTTACATGAGACTTTAGCACGTATTGATACACGGAGCGGTCAGTAGCAGCAGCTGTCCAGCGAGGCCCTGCACAACTGGGCCCCATTATCCAGCAGATTAATGGCCCTCCGCTGCTGTAACTGGTATTAATAACCCGGTGTCACGCCGATCATCGACGCGCCGAATATCGGCTGACAAAGACGCGCCGCGTTATTAACAGCCGTTTTTACAAATGAACCTTTAATGACGAGCGTCGCGTTGCGTTTGATCACCGTCGGATTGAACAAACGGACGACTAAAAAAAGAAACAAAGGCTCCTGGCGCGAGTCATTTGCCAGCGAGGCGGGCGGCGAGCATTAGCATGTGTGCATGTGTGCGCCGCCGGTTTGATGGTGCGGTGTCTGTGTGTGTGTGTGCGTCTCCGTGAATTTGCAAGCGTGTGTGTGTGTGTGTGTGTGTTGTGTGAAGCAGCCCCAGGGAGGGGCTCTGACATTGAAGACGGGTTAAATCCTGTTTTACATTCAAGTGGCAGGCCCTGCTTCATTAGAGTGAGGATCATTCCTCCTCAAGACCAAAGGAAGCGCATACTAAACAAGAGCAGTTGTTGGGGAGAAAACGCCATTGTACGTGCAGACGCCCGTCTACTGTACCGTCGCTCCCTCTCCGCCTCTCTCTCTCTCTCTGGATGCTTTCCTGAACAAAGCCATGGAACCATGCTCTTGATGTCTCCTTCCTCCCTGGATCCTGCGCTTGTCAAGGTAAAGGTGCGGCGGCCGGCGTGGAAGTGGCCGCCGCTCGCCGCCTGTCATTGACTCAGCCGTCCGCCCTCTCTGTCACAGGCTGTGATGGCTTATCTGCGCCCCTGAATTGGAGCCGTGCGCCCCAGGGAAATACCTCAGCACATGTAAATGCACTTGAAGGAGTCAAAATATGGGGCGGAATAATGGAGTGAGGGATGGAGGGAGACGCCCCGGAACGGCCGACACGGCTTCACCATTCACTCTGCCTTGTTAGCCACTTCGGAACAAGTTACGGCATCAGATCTCATTCCGGCCTGACGCGTGAGAAAAGCTGCTCTTCAGCCTCAGTTACTCCGTATGCTACGACATTTGTCATGAGTCCAGAAACGCACATCAAGCACAGCCAGAATCGTCCGTTCATTTTCTGCCACTACTCGAAATGTTGAACCCAGAAGCAGAGTTGAAGTCTCCAGTTGTTAGTATTGAGCTTCACTTTCACTACCAAGCCTCCCGCACAACTTACTACACCTACTTTTAAAGCACAAAGATTCATCCGTTTTCATGAATTTACCTCGATGTTTTAGATGATTTTTTAGATTAGATGAGATGAGATTACTCCCACAGTGGGGAAAGTCAACGTGTCACAGCAGACAATGACAACAAAGACAATGACATTAAAGAGCCACAACAAACATCCACAAAGCATCAACAAAAAAACTAACTAACAAACAGCAAAAGACAAGGATATAAGTTCTAGACATTTCTAATTTATTACTTTAACCTTAAGGTGCATCATAGGTGACCAACTTTTCATTAAACTGGGTTTGTTGGTGTTTACACCTCTGTAAATGTGGGCCTCAAAAAATGACTTGGCACACCATATTTGGCCCCTGGGCCTTACGTTTGACCCACGACTACAATTTATTTATTTTTTAAATAAACGGAGTGAAGAAGCTGTAGCACAAAGAAAGTGAAGAACAAGCTGAGCCCAAAGAAATGTCTCCATTTATTGGTCAGTCTAGGCTCCTCCTCCTCCGCCACCCAGTCTGCACCAACTGATGTATCCGGATTTGGGATGTAAGCGGTCCACAGAGGTCCACCAAGTTCTTCACACGGCAAAAGTGACCTCCTCGTCTACTAATTCTAGCCCTGTGGAGGTCTGTTATCAGGGGGTCCATCGGAGGCGCTCGTGTCTGGTGGCGAATTCCAGCTGCCGCCACAGGAGCATCGCTTCTCTTTCATTCTGAATTAGAATTTTCCTTCTCCGAATTCTTGACGTTTAAAGCGACAAATGACGGTGGGAACCAAAGCTGCGACAGTGTCGCGACACGCTTGATGACAGCAACAACGAAACAGTTTTCGGGCAGGGTGGATCCCTGGTGAGACATTCAGGACACATCGGAGACATCATGTCTCCCCCCGCATGGTCTGTAGCTTCCAGTGCGGTGGGAAGTCTGGGCCTCTTTGCTGCCCCCACAACAAACCTCTCACAAGCCACCGGAAACAATATCAATCATTAACTTGAGCCACACTTTAAATAAATGGATGTTTGGGGCAGACTGAAGTGGAGCGGCTCTCCTGCCGCCTCCATCTATAATGCAGGTGCTCTGATCCATGCTGGTGGCATTTCGCACCTGCGAGAGGCTACTGTGGGCTGTGGAGCTGTTTGGGGATGCAGGAGGCCAGATGTGGAGCGTGTTGTGGCTCCTGCAGCCGGTCTGGTCTGGACGCTGTTTGTCAGTGAGGGCGCGTCTCCTGCCTCCAGGCACCCTGCCCTTTAGAAGCGTCAGGCCTCAGGAGCCTCCTGCATGCCAAACAGACCTGTGCAGTCAGATGCAGCCGTGGAGCCAGGAGGAAAGGGCAAAAGGCTAGGAAGGGATGTGAAGGAGAGCCGCGCCAGGCAGGAGAGGCGCCGGCTGGGAGAGGCAGAGGACGTCGATATGGGATTGATCATGTCAGTCCCGTCATCTCAATACATATGGAGCATATGTTGCTCCGCACCTAAAGAGAGTTTTTTCATCTGCAACATGTTCGCAACATCAAAAACAACAGCCTCGTCTGAAGAGGGCAAATCAAATGCATGCCATTCCAACTGACTCTTTATGGAGATCTGTGGATGAGGAGCTGAAGCCAGCATCTCAGCACACACTGGGTGGTTGTTCCTTAGCCAGAGTGGTGGAGTCTCAGACGATGAAGGAAGAGATCAGCCGACAGAGTGAACGTGTTCACAACACCAGGAGAGAAGCTGACACTTTACTAAAGCAGCAAAAACATCCGACCCACAGAGACTACGACCGTGGTCAGAGACTAAATTGGCTGTAGCTGAATAACGTTGAGTCCAACTTGCTGGAGATACTGAGATTAATTTAGATTAATTAATCGCAGACAGAAGCAATGAATCGAAACACATAACAGGGATTCGTGGTTATGATCCATCCCTGTGCTGATGGACTGGAACTTGTGGATAGAAGCACAAAGAATGTTTTGTTCCACTTGTACCACTTATATTGAAGTGAGATTAATCGCGATTAATTAATCATAAAATGTCCGATTCATTAGATTGCTGCGTCCCATGTCTCCCCCTAACACTAGCACTTGGTTGTGCGCGCCCTCTACTATGAAGCTCCCTGCGACGACCAAGTGAAGTGACTGATGTCCCTCAGAACTGGGACGACACTTGATGATGTCACACGTAAAGACAGCGTGTCATTGGCTGCCGTGCTGTGTTTTGTTTCCTGTATATCCAGTGTTGGAGACAGCGTTTTGGAGATGGCAGCTCCAACGTTTCTGCAATCTCTTGCATCGGCGCTGATCATCTCACTTGGTTCGGTGAACCAACGCAGAAGAAATGGGCGGGGCCTATGTTGCGGCGATAGATGTGTCAGAGGTGTGAGGATGCTAACGTTAGCCTGGATGCTAGCCTACTGTTGTTTGTTCAGAAGAATTCCAAACCTACTGTTGAACATCCATGTTGTATTGTTGATGTTGTGGGACACGGTGGAGCATTTGGCTCGCTGACGTGTGACACCAGAGAAAGTCAACAAAGGGAAGAGTGGTCCTGGCTACTAACATGTCCCTGTTGTCCTGGCCAACATTGTTTTGAAATCAAGTCCTTTGGTCTCCTGGACATCTCTCCACACTTCATATTTCAAGTCAGCTCCGGAGCTCCCTGGGTTTGACACTGACACGTGACGCGCAGAGCCCAGTGTTAGGATCAAAAACCAGTGTTCGGGTGAGAGATGGGACACTGCCTAACTTTTCTATCGCGTTCCACCGCGAATTGAAACAGAAAAGGACGGATAATAAACAGACAGGAAGCATATACGGGCAGAGATGTAGGAAGTGAAAAGGAGACACTTTTGAAATAAAGGCAGAGAAATAAGAATGAATGCCAATAGAGCAAAGGCACGTAAGATATCCAGCGTTGAACACTCGTCCAGACGCACTCTGCACGGGAAAGTCGACCCTGAGAGCCAAAGAAGAAGAAGAGCAATGAGGGGGGGAGACAGAGGTGAGGGGGGGAGGAAGTGAGGGCCACTCTGGGGTGAGACTCAACAGCAACATTGTGTGTCGATGGTTGGAAGATATCACAGACCTCCGCCCTCCTCCAGTCTGAGATAGTTATCGCTAACACCACACACACACACACACACACCTACACACACACTCGTCCACCTCACATATTCATGCGGCCGCAGATGAGCCGCTCATTATAGAAATTATGCTCACGTGCGGGGAAGCTGATCCGGCTTTAGATTCGGACGGCGGCACCACCGAATCTCTGACCTTCTTTCAGTTCTCAAACCATGACAGCACGTTGGGGATGATGTGGTCTTCTGCAGAGCTCCATTCAGTCGGCTGGAGTTAATGATCCACCATGAAAAATATATATCAGTGGAGGCTAATTTACAGGCAGATTCCTGGATGTCTGACTCGCTGGTTTGGGTTCACGATAAATATATAAATAAAGAGAGCAGCCTTACTTTTTTTTTTTTTTTTTTTTTTTGGGGGGGGGGTGGTAATTACACTCTATTAGCATGATGTGTGAGCGAGAGAAAGAAATTAAAAATGTAATGATCACTTCATTATGCTCAAAGATTTTGTTTTTTTGGAGGGGCTGAACCTTCGGTTGCAAAAAAAAAATCACCTTGAAAATGTCTCTTTTCTGCACTAATGTCATGCAATATTTAATATCAACCACGCCGTTTGATCTGGAACAAATTAGCATATTATCTTTCAAAGAGGCGGAGATCACGGGCCGCCTGACATGTGCGGACCGAGGCGTCCTCCAGGAAAGCCGCTCAGTTGCTGCGCGTTTTCCTGGACAGACATTCCTCAAGATTCAGTCTTCTCATCTTCATGTTATGATCCATGGCTTTTCAAAACAGTACGGTAAATTGTTTCAACCAACTTCAGTTTGAGTATTGTATCAAAACAATAATTTTATGAAAATATTTAATAGAAACTAATACATTTGTGAAGATCTAGAAATCGATTGCGATGCTCTTGACTGATGAAAGCTGTGAACCTTATGAGGACCAGGAAAATGACAGGCAAAGGGTGAGGCTTGGCCCACGAGCCACACGTTGCCCAGTACAATATGAGCATTGTATATTCACTGGTTGACGGATGTTCAAGTACAGAGGAGTTTTGTTTTTAATGCTTGTTTATTCTCCTTGATCATTTATGGGCTTCCTCCAGGCACTCTGGTTTCCTCCCACTCATTTTGTCTTGGGAGTCTGGGTTTCCCCCAGTAACGGGGAAAGACTGTAGCTACCCAGGAAAGAGGGAAGGGAACAAGCAGCAGATCATGAATGAATATCTGTTCTACTAGCCGCAATAATGCTGTGTGTTTGGTTTGTGTGGTTAGATCTGGGGAAGCTAACACTTCCAGAGAAATCCAGACTTTATGAAACACTTTTCCACCGACACACTAGAAAAGAGAAAGCTTTAATGAGTCTGCGGTGAAAAATAGTTTAGCAATGTTTTGAAGGTTTCCTGATCTGCTGTTGCAGGCAGTGTGTGTTGACACAGCTCCTTAACACGACTGCCACCTGCTGTCCAACTGAGCACATTGCATTTAATTGTGAAGATAAATTATGATCAATATTGGTGTAAATTTTAAACGGAGCCATTTAAAGCAAGATGTCGGACACACACCACAAATGGCTACTTTGTCCTGAGAAAAAAAATGAAAGTATTTTTTATTTTATTTATTGGTTTTCTGATCATTTGAATTGTCGATCACGGTCCGTGTCCTCCATTTATATATTATTTTTGGAGGGGAAAATAATCAGACAGAGAAGGTCTTTCTGATCACGGAAATTGTTCTCCAAAAACAAAAAAAAAAACCCTCAGCTAGCATGAGTTGTTGTCATAGTACTCCACTTCCTCCGACATGTCAGTGGCTGGTGCACCACACGCAGTGGTGACAGGCAGGTAGCCATCCCGTCTGGGAGCAGCTCAAGGCCGACGTGTGTCCTCACTGAGTCACATGGGTCTGTACCTGCACGCAGCACGTCATGTTAATCACCGCGAACAGCAGAAATGAATGTTTCATGATACATCGCTGCGACAGCAGAGGGCTCATGTTCTGCCGTCCGACTCTCCCGTGGATAAAAAAAAAAGTTCCCAACAGCAAAGTTTCTCGCTTTAATTCTCCTCAGAGTGGCACACACACACGCACACGTACATGTAAACAAAAGTACAGACTTTTTTTCTTCACGCCCCTCGTACCCTGGTATTGCTCTTTAAAACAGTCTCATGTGACAAATGCGTCTGTACATGAAGAGGAGACAGAGGCGTGTTGAGCCAGTCCAGGATGGCAGGGACGTGGGGTTCCGTCTGGAAGCCCTCTTGGTTTCACTGACACCACAACCAATGGGGACCATGAACGGAACCAGCATAAAACTTAGTGAACCGGCGAGGTCGACAGCAGTTGGGGATTGGTGTTGATATAAAAATATACAAAACTCTGAAAATAAAAGATGCTCGAAAAAGAAATCAAATCCTCACCTGATTTGAAAAATCTTTGATCATCGGTTTTGGATAACTTAACAACAAATACTCTTCAAGTATAAATACTCAGATATACTTTGAGTTTCCTCTACTTTTTGGAGGCCTTCCCCTGGTCGTCCTCCTCCTCGTCCTGGTGCCGGCGGCGGCGGGAGTACCCCGAGTGATCCCGCCTCTCCTGGCACTCCTCGCAGTCGTCCTCCTCCATCCCGTCCTCGTGGATGATCTCCACCTCCAGCCTTCCGATGTAGAGCGAGACCGCGCACAGCCAGAAGAGGGCGGCGCTGCCCACCACGGCGCCCTGCAGCAGCAGCGCGGGCACCGACAGCAGCATCATCCTCCGCAGGACGAAGAGGCTGCCGACGTAGGAGGCGGCGCCGAAAGACACGCAGATGCCGCCGAGCATGAAGAAGGCTGGAAGCACAGGAGGACAGCAAGCACAGGCATCAGGTTCAGCTGGACTGGTGAGTGGCTCTCCAAGGTCCACTTTCTGATTCCAGTCGATACCAGGGATCCTGGGCCATCATCCATTCTGAACGCTTCATTAAATCTTGCTGCAAAATACATCTAAAGTCAGTTTGGAGGAGCAGCGTAAACAAGTTACGAGAAACTCCTCTGGGACTGGGAGAGGCAGCGTGTCCTGGGTCTGCCCCGTGGCCTCCACCTCTGGACAGAGAGTGGTTCTACTTGGACTCTTCCCAACTCTGGGAGCGTGCTAGTTCATCGTGAAAGAGCACCGTACCATATCCTGCTTCTCGCCCAACTTCGCTCTGAACGTAGGCGATGACTCCGATGCCAGTGGCCAGCAGACCGTTTCTGAACCACGAGAGGAAACCTGCAGCAACAGAACCTTTACTTTAAAAACACTGAACAAGTGAAATCAAACATCAAACAAGGTTCACAACTAAGCACTTACTTAACTTACACGGGATCATTTAGTGTTTTAGCTTGTCTCCAGCACCTTGTCCCCAATTTTACTGGATTTATTTATCAGAATTATCAGACAACTAAAATAGAAGTCATGATCCTTTATCACAGTGCGCGCGGCCTTGTCGTTCCAGTTTACAGCCACAGCGCCCCTCAGTGTCCCAAATACGCAATTGCTGCTACAATACTGAAATAAAGCGAGAAGGATCAATCGCATTTAGGTGGACGTTATTTCCCCTTGTGAGCGGGTGATGCAGGCTGAACAGTGAATAAAAAGTAGTAATGAAGCAATTTCTCCCCTTAAACTGGCGCCAGTTGATTATTGACTTTTTAACTGATCATAACTGCTTTTATTTTGATTTTTTTTTCCATATATTCCAGTACAACCCATTTTCAGAAATGGCTGGGACAAAAAAAAAAAAGCAGTTCCAGCATTTTGGTTGTAGGAACCCACCGTGATTTTCTCACAAAAAGAAAGATTTATGTGCCCAGTTTAAATGAACCCCAGTTGCAGCCAGTGGCAACAGGCTGTGTGTCTGTACTGTTGTATTTTTTGTTTTTTAATTCTCAAGATACTTTGCATATATTTAACATGGCAAAGTCCTGCCCAATAACCAGTGCAGCACGGACCCTAACCTCGAACCCTGGTGTAGCCGCCACGTTAAAAGCAGGATTGAGGATGTAGCTGGAGCTCGATGAAAACAGGATACAACTGGTGGAAGTGGAAGATAAATAAATGTTATGATCAGTTAAAAAACTATCACCAGTTTAAAGAGAAAACTGTGGGAAGATTGAAGGCAGTCTACTCATCTATCCATCGATCTAACTTGAACTGAATATTCGACACAGATGTGTTATGATGACGTCAACTCAGAATTCTCCGTCCCAAGTCTTGAGTTCCGAGGCGTTTAAACTGGTCGGCGACTGGACAAGAAGTCGTCTTTCACTTACATCAGTGCAGTTGAGTTTTTACAACTTCCTATTTTCCAAATCAGCCAGTTTTAATTAAAAGATAACTGCTTATTTAAATGAAGACCGCGACGGTAATAGGCTTCTGAGATTAAATTAAATTATGCCACGTCTTCAGATTAGTTTGTGAAGCTTTGTCAAACCCCCCAAAAAAATGGGTGGCGGTAGATTGTAACGCAATTCACTTATTAACTGATAACTACTAATGAAAACACTCGATATCACTGCACGCCGTCGCCCCTCGACTGAACATCTCCTGCCTCGTCTCTCAAGCTTAGAAAGCAGTTCTCTATTGTGAAGTGTTTTCACCGGACTCCTTTATGAATCAGGACTTTTGTTTCTTGCAGGACTAGTCTGTCAAGACAGAAGACAGGTGAAGATAAACAGAACCAGAGCGTCATTCTATTGGACAGAAATCTGAGTTCACCTGCGGAAAACACTCCATCACAATGTAAAAGAATATTAAGTGAACAGCAGAGATTTACTTTAACCTCTGACACACGGAGACAATGCACCACCAGGAAATGACTGTATCTTTTTGACTCTACAGATCACGTTGTAAACAAGAAGAAATCAACATTTCTGACGAGTGACGAATCAAAATACCTGTTTCATGAGACTTTCTCAGCATCTGCAAAAACAAAAAGTGAAACAATCTTTCACAATTCTGTCTTAGTATAATTCCACATCTTTAAAGGGCATAGATGAAAAAAAAAAGACAGATGAAATTAAATATTACCAGAAACACAAACCGGACTGTTGTGTCTACTGAACCTTAGACCTCTGACTTATTTACCTGGCGAATCAAACGCAACGGCACCAGAATCGCACTCACAGATGCACACATCGAACGATCCGCTCGAACATTCGGACAATAACGCCGTGTCCGTCTCGCAGCTCGCTAAGGCCGCGGTGACTCCTCACCAGAGCATCCGCCTTGTCGAGGTCCGCCAGCTGGTACTGTTGCTGCTCCGCCGCCCGGATCTTCCCCCACGGCCCCTTCTCTGCCGCCCGCAGACGCCCGGCTCCGTGCAGGCCCACGGCGGGGGGACGCACTCGCCTCACCACCCGGACAAACCGGGAGGCCGCCCAGGGCAGCTGCCGCCGCGTCCACAAACCCAGAAAAGCCATGAGAGCAGTAAACACGACCTCCGCATGCCCTGCCACCTGTCACGTGACACGCACACACACCCGGAAGCAGCGCGGAGAGACGGCCGCCAAAAACTACAGCGCCACCGAGCGGCTTCCGCATGGATCCAGGTTTGACACGAGTCCGCTTTGATCAAACGATTACTGCGAAACTGGTTTTCGATTTTAGTTCGCAATTCGGCGATTAAAAAAAAAGTAATTAAGCAACGAGACGCTGGTGATTTTACGCTCCTACCACAGGGTGGCGCAAGACACCACAGTTCAACCACTCGTTCATTTCAACGAGAACGTTTGAAATAATGACGGCGTTTGACAACGTTTACTGGCACGGACTGAAACTTGGAGTTTAATATGTCTAATATCGCTCTATTTTCACTCTTTTTTGGTCACTTTTCCCGACATTCGCTACGACAGGCTTCTCAGTAAACAGGTAAACGGTGTCGTTATTTTCCTTATAATAATAATAATTGCAACAGCAATAACAGCCTTAACAACAACAACTATATAAATAATAATAATGATAATAGTGGTGGGACTTTAACGAGTTAATTACATTCATTAATTACAACATTATTACAATTAATTAAATACAAAAAAAAATAATGAAATTTAATTTAATCTAACAGTTTTCTCTCCAGACAACAGGGAACCTTTGTCAGTGCAGGAGTTCCTGCTCCACTGACCACACTGACGCACAAGACACGTGGCAGCTAGGATGAGAACAACAATAACAAACTTGGAGGAATCCCTGAACCAAAGCAAACAAAAGCATCTGTTTGCTTTGGTTCAGGAAGGTTTTTCACTACACAGTGTTCCAGGGTTTCCACTACTGTGAATGGACTTGAAATTCTTATAAAATTGGAATTCTTTTACAAACATTTTCAGCACATTAAAAGAGCTTTAGTTTAAATAAGGTGATGTAAAATTGAATATAGCCACCATGGTGATTTATTGTGCTGTTGTCAAACTGATGCAAAATAAACAATATTTTGTTGTTTAAATGTATGTATGGCTCCATCAACATGTGGCGTCTGGTGGCAAATATTCTTATACCAATAATAATAATAATAATAATAATAATAATAATAATCCCCAATCAAATATCTGTTCTATAACTGAATAACATGTTTATGACATATTTGTCAAAGAAAGCTTGACGTCCTCTAACAGCCCCAACCATGTGCTTGTCTTTTGTTTGTTGATCCCTCGGGATGCTGCGTGTCAACGCCTGTCGTACCTGCTGGTTGCATGTGCGCGCCGAGCTCTCGCTCGCGTCATCCTGTGCTTGTGTGTTTGTGTTTTACAGGCAGCCAAATCTTTTGATGTGACGCACTTCTGACCTCCTTGCTCGCACGCTACTGACCCCAACACAATGGAACACTCGTGTTTGTGTTTGCGCTCAAATTTCCAGTGTAACATCATCTGTTTGTCAAACCACGTCCTGACCGTAGTATCCATACATGGTCCGATCGACATTCTGAGGAATTGTTGTTGTTGTTGTCGGGTGACAGAAAGGCAGACTTTAGTCTTTGGTTCTCTTTAAACATATGCATTAACACACCAAGTAAAACTGAGCGGGAACCATGTATCTAATCCAAAATCAGTGACAGCACTCACTAGTTTGATACTGTGACATATATTTGGTTCCTCCCTCGCTGAAGTAGTCAAACAGCCCTCAGTAGTTACATTTCAAGATGCACACATGACAGAGAACATTTCTCCAGGCTCCTGCATGTCATTACGATTGTCTTGTATCAACTTCTTTTAAATATATTTTTTTATATTTTTTGGCGACAAACAGATGAATAAAATAAATGATGCAGTGAAACAAAAAAAAACAAACTTTTCATGTAAGCAGCACATACGCAGCAGATCAAGGGATTTCATTTCCTGATGCATATATAGAAAGTGGAATGAACAAGCTCCCTGAATGGTATTCTTTTGCACATCGAGGCATCAGTTCAGCTCTGTGCTGCTGAAGGGCCTATTTTCACTACACACCAGTTACACTGAAACAACTCAACGGACGTCACGGATACAGGCACTTTACACTCAAATATTCAAGACATTTTATTACAAACAGTGTATTACAAACACAAGTTTCTGGGACTTTTGATGGTGCTATTGAATGTATCACTTGTATATTTCATGGGCTGTGTTCTGGCATCTCTGGAGTCTAATCCCTGGTTAGTTGCCCTTCATCAAGTTAATAAATCTTACAAGAACGTTTCTAAATAATGCTGAGTGCAAATTCATCGAGAAAAGTAAACAAATAAAATCAATCTCACCGTGTGCAAATGTTAAGTGGGACCCGTTGTATTGTTCCATGGGGTCACAAACCCCGAAGAAAAATCATGTTTTGACATTTCTTGCCGCGGCGAAGGTTCAGTCTATAGGCCCGTGCTAGGATTTATGTCCCGAGTGGTCTCCATGACAAAACAATGAAATGTCACATTGAGCTGCAGGATATCAGGTTACATAATATCCCATATCTGTTTCTGGAAAAAGGAATATTTCCGAAGCCTTCTTTTAAAGCAGGACTGCACGTTGGCCCCCGACACACACCCTCTGCCTGAATTGGAACCAATATCCTCTTATTAGCCCAGCAAACTCTTTCCTGCCTCCTTCACTCTTCATTAGCAGGGTCCAGACGACCAGATGCTATCTGGCCATGGTGGTTTTTCCATTTCACAGTGTTTGATTTTCCGCATTGATGTCTCCTGCAAAAGCACGAGGAAGTGAAGCTCTGGTCTTTTATCTTTTTTCTTCGTTTTATCATGCTTGTCATGTTTACAAACTTTCACAACAGCTCCTGTTGTAAACTGACTCGCGCTATTTTTAATCTGAGAGCAAGACGCGAACACGACCTCTGCTTCTTTTCATGCAGCAGCAGCTCTTCAAAGCTGAATTCTCAGTCGAATCATCACACTCTTGAATGCACACAACAGCGTCACATTTCTTTTCCACTTTAAAACTGAATGCATAACAAGTGTCGGAAAGAAATCGTGAACCAATTCTTCTTCGATTCTGGAAGTCCCACCATAACCTTTTCCTGCTGTTTGGCTCTGTGTTTTTCTCTCCCAACATTACTGCCCCTCACCAGGGGTTGTTCAAATACCAATGTGAAAGAGCCACACAAGTGTTTCACCGGGTCTCGGGGCCTCTCATTGAGACTGGTCAGGCAGCATGTAACACTGCATCACTCAACACCACAACAACAAAAACAGGAAGCTGTTTCTAGTGAGAAATCTTCATCACACCAGTGTTGTGCAAGTTGGAGGGAGAATGCTTTCTTTGAATTGCCCATTTTCATCGTCAACTTTTTTATTTAGCTGTCAGTTTTGAACATTTTTGTGCAATGAAGCTGGCAAAGACTGCATATATTTTATAAGCCTTAGTAAGTCAACAATACACAGTGTTTTTGACTGTTTAAAAATGGACAAAAGACAAAAATGACAACTTAATATCACAATAAAAAAGGCAGGAATTATTATAAATATTTACATTAGCAAACTTTCATCCCTGGACTTGAGTGATAGAGCTTTTTGCCAATAGATAACAGCAATGTCCAGGTGTTTTCAACACCTGAGGATAGGGCAGAGCAGCCTCTGGTCTGGTCTCTCTCATTATCATTAAGAGTCGTAGCATGATTTTGAGTGAGACTCAAGACAAGAGAAAAGGTGAAGCTACACTCCTAAACAAGTTGTTTTTTTCCAGTTCATTTTCTAATGTTCTAATTCAATAAATGGCTGCATATCTGCCCTCTGTCTTGCTCCTTCTCAGTAACTCGTGGCTGAAACAATGTGTGTTTTACTCCTTCCAGGAACCCTTTTTTTTTTTATTCGCATACATGAACAAGACCCAGAGCTACACGAAGGACTTCAATCGTTTTCTGCCTGTGAAAGAGCTGATCCTCAATCGTGCTGACTCACATACTCCAGGACAGCTCTCAATTTCAAGCTCACAGTATCAAAAAAAATGCCGGATTATATTTAAATTATGCAATGTATTTCGACGGCAAATGCAAAAATGAGATATAAAGGATGTGCACGTAGTCACCGTGGACTTCAAGGGAAGGAGCCTCTCAACGTTTGGTACGTGCAGCATGCATGTAGAGCTCAGAAATTAGTCACTCATAAAAGCATTTGACAAGCCCTAAACTCCTGTTAACCCTTCTGTCACCTCTCAGCCCAATTCCTGCGGTGACAGGAGAAAAGAGGCGAAAGACAGAGCGCACCAGAGGGAGAGTAAGAGTGATAGAGAGGAGGAGGAGGAGGAGATGTATACGTGCAGAGCCGCACTCCTCTGACTTTCATTCCAGGCAGCTGCGTGGGGAGCACTGACCTTGGCAGTGGCTACACTGTTTTTCAGTCCCTGGAACAAACAAGTGTTAGATACCAGTGTAAAAGAGTCAGCGGACAACTGATTTATGGCACCGTTAATAGGCGAGGAAGGGACGCTGCTGAAGGATATACAACTGTTCATTTGAAGTGCTTCAAAATAAAAGCTATGTTCAACAATCGAGGGGAGCAGCCAGCGACAACGTAAACACACGACCCCTCCTGAACAATGCTGGTCGGAGCACGATAGGAAATGTTCAATTTCTTCCACCATAATATTTTGCTCTGCCCAGAGTGTTGGGGAAATGTTCCCTTGAGCTCAACACTCCAGCTGACACACACCGAAACAGAAATGTGCTGCAAATCAAAGGAAATACATGTGTGAAAACCTTCTGCAGAAGCATCTAAAACAGCTACTTCAAGTATGAACTATTTCTGCCAGGAGCAGCAGGATCAGCAAAATAACACAGCCACTGCAATAACAATGCAAACACAACCCTCCTGTGTTGACGCTCTAAAGTGCACGTGCCCAAAAAGAAGGTGTGCCAGGAAACACATATTTTGAAACCAGGATTGCAATTTTCTGTTTTTCTGAGTGGGAGGTTTTCGATTTCTCGAAATGATACAGCTAATTCCACCTGCTAACATTTACTACACACACGCACTCAAGTTCACGTACACAGCTACTTACAGTGCAGCAAACAGGTGGTGTCACTACAGGAAACAGGATGTGATTCTGTTGGGATTATTTCATGTTGCAGGTGTCAGAATTGTTTTTTCCGGTAATTATGAGTGTGCATTTTTCTGTCAGCTTTAATTTATTGTTAATTGTTGTAGATTGTTTCATTATTGTTAGGGCAATGTCCCAATGTTTTTTTGTTACTTCCCTGTACGTTTGTTTTTACAACAGAAAGCAGAAGAAAACTGTCGGACCATTGCTTTATTAAACTGAAATGCAGAAATAAGATCTCAGTTTGAGACAAAATGAATGATTGATCATCAAAAATGTTTCATAAAACCTGTTTCTAATCTATCTAGCTATCTATCGAGCAAGCTAGCTACCCAGATGGCTTCATCTAGATAGATAGATAGATGAATAGCTGTCTGTCTAGATACCTAGCTAGCTATCTACATGCTATTAATTAGGACATAAACTACCTGTTATTTAAATATTTATGGTTAAAAAAACATTTTGAAGAGTAGCTGTTTGGCTGTGCTAGTCAAACAGAACATTCTATTGAATTATATCTATTGAATATTGTGTGCAATTATCGATTCGCAAAAATAAATTAAAAATATGTATTTGTTCTTTCTTTCTCATGAATGTTATACCATAAAATGCTGATAATCTAAATGCCTTCATTTGTTTAAACTGTCATATTAATAATAAATTTGTATATGACATTAAATATTTTTACAAATTTAGTACTGTGTCAATTAGTTGTCTTACTTCCTATTACTTTTATTTCAGGTTTTTGTAAACAACAAGCGCAAAACTTTTTTTTATCTGAATGTTTGTTTAAACATCTCATTCTACTTTCTTAGAAGTACACCTTTTTCTTTGGATCTTTTCATGTTTGCTTGACAGGCCTAGAATAGAAGAGCAACGTTCAAACACGGCACGCGTTGTTTTTCACTGAACCATGAGCACCAAAACAAGACCTTCATTATTGTGCGAAACCAAACAATGACTCATGTTTTAAACTCTGATTTATGCTCGTCGTATTTGTCACGGAGGAAATGAAACTCCAAAAACAGGATCATAAACCCAGCACAGCATCTTCACGTGGTAATCATTACACTGATGCTGCGTGTGTTTACGTGCGACGCTTCATGTCCGTACATATTTCTGCTGTCAGCCTGCACTCACCCGCTCTGACCACTGCTCTATTTGTAGATGGGGCTGTGCAGAAAGCGGGAGGTTGATGTGTCGTGCCAGTGTCATGTCAATACTCTGCCACCCTAATCCCACACGGGCGAGCACTAATCCAGCATTTTAACCCCAGGCCAGACTTTTAAACTGCCTCATTTTCTTCCACCGAGCAGGCAACATGTTTGTGTTCAAACTCTTTCTGACCCAATTCATTTGCTTGAGCAGGGAGGTAGCCACCTACTGCAACTCAAGCCTAAATCATAACTAAAATAACAGGGCACTCATTGAAAAATTGGGTCACGTCCATATCTGGGCCCTGGTGTTATTTTCAGAGCAGAAAAGTTATGGCATATGAGCTGCTACTACAGCAGTTAAACATCCCTGGTCAAACTTTCCCTTCAAACAAATACTTCAGTAACTTAAAAAATAAATAAATAAATAAATAAAAATCATCAGTAATGCATGTATGGTAACTTGTGGCAACTTTATACAGTAAGTTATGGACTTAATCTAGCTATAAAGACTCAATATGATACCTTTTAATATCTAAGAAACATCACTATAAGTTGTCATACGTGATTATAAACATTCATAACATCCTCTTTAAAGCCTTATAAATGCATTATGGGGTCTTATTAAAGTACTAATGACGCGTTACAGGTATGGCCTTAATATATAGTATAACCGAGGCGTCTGGTTTGTTAAGCCCGTAAGTGAATTTCACTGTGTTTTTTTTAAGCCCAACGCGTATGAAAATCAACAGTTACATCTCGGTGGTCTCGTGCGGTGGGCGGTTTTTGTCTGAGAGTGGGTCGTAGTAGCACGTGGTCACGTGGTCTGCGTGGCTGTATGACAGCCGGAGAAGTGGACTGTGGGAGGAGGAGGGGGAGGGGGAGGGGAGGAAGCGTGGCGCGGGGGAGAGACAGCCGCACAAACTGAGGTCTCTCGCCCAGTCGCCGCACATTTAGGGCGCTCTGCCGTCAGCTCCCGAGTCGAGAGTGCGCCCGTCTGCATGTGACGCTTCGAGTCGTCGGCGAGTGGGACGTGGACGCGCGGCGCACGCGGGGTCGGTGGATCCCGGAAATAAGACGCGTACTCTCAGTTTGTCACGTACGCTCGCCGTGGATTTCCATGCGCGTGAGCTGGAGGCGAGAAGCGGACTGTGGACCCGTCCTATGCCTTATCTCCGCCGGACCGATGGCATTGCTTTAGAAATGGTAAGTCGTGAAAAGATGTGTCTCTTTGTTTTGTCGAACTATTGGATTGGCGAGTGACTTGACCAACTGTTTGATAAAATGACCAACACTTACGGTACTTTACTATTAATGTGATCACACGCGATTTGTTTTTGTTCTTGAGTATTTTATTTTTTTTTAATTTACATACTATTGACCTATATATTTCCACCTCGTCAATAAACGAGGTTTCTCGGTTTGACATGGAACGTGAAGTTGCGCTCGAACCGTCCCTAAAGTTGAGCCTTTGCTCCATACAGACGCCGTCATGACGTGCTTGAGGGACTGTCTGGTGAAATGAGGGGAACAAAGGCGAGAGAGTCCGGAGCGAGTGATGAAAGTTGCAGCAGAGATCTCCTCACAAACCAGCCACTCGCCTAAAGATGAAGCGAGGACGTGAGCTACGTGCGCATCCAGCCGAGGACGAGATGCCATGGAGAGTTTGGGCCACGCTGACTCTCTGAGCCCGAGATCTTCCCTCACATCACCGGAGATTCATCACCACACATACCAGGCAACTATGGGACTGAACGGATTCTGCGCACCGACTGTTCGCAGTCAAATTCCTGCGGACTTCCTGGCTGCTCTGGCCTCAAAGACTGACCCCCCTGGGGCCATAACCCTCACCACAGAGTCGAAAACCGGGCTCCCTCCGCCAAACACCAGGGTTGTTTCTCCGTCGGCCACGGTAGAGGGAAGCCAAGCAGGTGCGCTGGCTCAAACTCCAAATGGCTACCCTGCCCAAATAAGGAGTTTGGGGGACCCTCTGTACCCCCTTAGCAAGAGTTCATGTCTACTAGGCAACGAGGACTGGGCCGTGCTCCAGAACTGTGCGCTAGCAAGAAGGATCAACAATGACTTGAAGGCTAGACAGCAACAGAAGCGCCGGGCTGTCGAGAACCAGGACTTTGGGTCAGTAGCCAATAATGGCACGGCGGACTTCGACACGAAGCGACGACGACTACTGGATGGAAGCTCGTCCCACAAATCATCAGAATCATCCAGAGTGGCCCCAGTTCCCATTAACTGTGGCATCAGTTTCCATAGCAACCAAGTTGATCCTGATCTGGGAAACTGTGTCGCCCCGTACTCGCCTCCCTTCAGTCCTTCCCGCCATGTTCGCCAGCACAAAGGGCAGCATGTGGTGACACCCAGTCAGACCTCCCCTGTGGAAGCCGATGAGCTCCCGACCCCGACGCCTTCCGAGGAGTGGTCGGCCGAGCGCATCGCCATGCAGCACATCGTCCCCTGCATCAAGTGCTTCGGCATGTGCATGAAGGACAACTTTCTGGGACCGTCTTTAGGGGACAAGGTCTTGGAGGAGGTGGAGATCCTGAACAGCAGCGGCATGTTTCGCGGCGGGCAGCTGGTGAGCCAGAGGAACATTCCCTCCGGGAACATCCGTGGAGACCAGATCGCCTGGGTGGAGGGTCGGGAGCCGGGGTGTGAAAACATTGGTTTGCTGATGGAGCACATTGACAAGGTGATCATGCACAGCGCCGCCAACGGACAGCTGGGGGGCTGCGTCATCAACGGGCGAACCAAGGTGAGTGGGGGTTCACCCTTCACCGACCTATATCTGTTGTCTACCACACGTACACCGTTTCTGACAGCTTCAAAACAGAATAGTACCAGAAGGCACAACTGTTTATGGCGCTTGTTCATTGTTACATGGAGAACTGTGGTCATTTTTAGATCCCAGTATCACACATGAGCCGTGTAAATATTATTCCACTTTGGGCATTTCCAGAGCAATTGGAACCGAGGGAAGGACACCACATACTAAAATCATCTGCTTTTGAACACAGGAAGAGTTGCAGTAGGGGAGTTTACCTGGAGCAGGGAAAATAAGGAATTATATTCTGCCTCTTATGTGAATCTTTGAAAGCTATCTATTTTAAACTGGAATTGGTGAGACATTTTTCATTTAGGACTGATGAAATGTCTTTCCATCCTTTCTGTATCCATCATGTTTTTTTGCTATTTAGCATTTTTTTTTTGTTATTGCTTGGAAAATCCTGAAATACTTCCTAATAAATCCACTGCAGAGTGGTATGAGTGAGACAGGCTTTATATAACTTCTTTTTTTCCCCTTAAACGCATCACAAGAGCCGCTGAAATAGACCCGAGGACAGCAGCGTTGTTTGGATTGAAGTCGCTCTATGACTATGGCGTTACCGAGAATTCACCCTTTTTCAGTCAGCCCCACTCGAGGAAGGATGCAGGGACCGTCTCAAGGCTTTGGAAACACGTGTGCTTGATAAGAGAACCTGCGTGCGGGCTGAGCTTTCCGATGGAAACCGCCCTGTGTCTCACTTTAGGCTGCGCCTCATCCCTATTCAACTGGCCCCTCGAGAGACCAGTCGCCACTGCCGTCACTATTTTTCAGCCTTTGAAGGCGACGCTTCTTAACTCCTGCTTTCACCATCCCGGACGTGGCACTGTTGAAATCGTTGTATAATGCCAGACAGGTTGCATAACGCTACGACATCCCACTGATTTCTGCGAAGCAGAGATTCTCACTGTCTCAAGTGGAAACGCAGCTTATTTAATGAAGCATCTTGTTGTGTTTTCTGAGCAAGAAAGGAAGCTGATACTCAATTTCCGTGACAGTTTTATGAAATATATGGATGCTAAATTGGACTAATTATCCTCATGCACATGTGTAATTGTTAAACACTAGTGAGGAACTTAAATAAAGGAATACTTCTTGAAGCTTTGTATAAATAATGCCTGCTGCTGTTTATTCATCTTCCTGGCAGAGTCTGATAGTTTCATCTCATTTTTGCTGACTCACCGCTCTAGCTACTTAGCAAGTCAATGACATTGCGCTTGTGTGAACTTTGCTTCAATTTTGAGCAGCGCCAAGCATCCCATTTTATGCGGTGATTTATTGGATCTTCATTAGGCGTCCTCAAAACCCAATCAAGAGGGTCATGATTAGTTTCCACCCGAATGCAAATCAGTGCATTTAATCTCTTCCTTCATATCTGATCCTCAGTGCCAGTCACAGTGCTGTTATCAAGCACGGCTGATGGGATTGACCACATTACAAACGTCTCGGCCGGTCGCGCAATTCTCACCGTGTCCTGAGAGAACGTGGACGTGGTTCTAGCAAAGTGATATTTAAGACATTTCAACGTCGTACTTTTCCTCCTTTCCATTTGACGCCCCCCTGATTTCCACTCTTGCCCTCCTCCAACTTGTTCGTATGAACGGCACAAATGACCTTGTTGCACTCACCCGAGCGCAGCCGACCTGCTGGCCATGTTGAATCATTCACACGCGCGTCTACAGCAGCCTGCAGCCTTTGCTTCCTCAAACCTATGACCTGTCTACGTGAGCTCAAAGGCGTCTGATTCTATCAGTTCTCCCTGCATAATATGCCGTTTAGTCCGTAACAGCGTTGTCCTCTAAAAGTTTGGTGTCGAGCCGAACTCGTGTCCCGCGTGGACTGGCAAGTGTGCACTGCAGCAGAAGTGACGTGTGTTGAGGAGACTGCTGCTAAAGGGGACGGTGACACGATGCCTGGGCTTCATTGTGAGAGCCTGTAGCCAGTGTGTTCGACCCCACCATATCTAGTGCTTGAGCTATTATTTAAAGAATGATTTCCTCCCCGTTTCCTTAGTAACGGGCCTACACTGAGTGGAGCCCTGCTTTGTGTCTGCAAGACGGAGAGCAATTGCATCCCATGTGCAGCCGCTCGTGTTTGGTTCTGTGGCCGTCTGAGGTTTCCTGCGGATTTGTTGTTAGGAATCGAAATGATTTTTAAAGGAATATCCCCCACCTATTGCTTCGCAGTCATCCGTAAACAAGCCGAAGTCATTGAAATGCATGACTGTTAGTGGATGGGTTGTTGCGAAGCGTGGGAGGATTGTGGTGTGCGTGTGAGAAAGGGCGATGCAGCAGAAGCGCCGGTATAATGAGATTGTTCACTGCTGCAGTTGCAGCAGCGTGTCCTCAGATGCCCCTGTCTCAGCAGCGTCTGCTACAATGCAGGCAGCCAGACGACTGCAGGGAAGGCAGCTACACGTGTGGAGGCTTGAACGTACCGATGGTGGCTCGACTTGCTGGATCCTGGCTTCAGCTTTGACTATTCTCAATCTATTGTTCATAAATAGGAGTAGATTGCTGGTTGAAGGGGCTTTAAGTGCAGTAGTCCATAGTCTATATCAAGCAGTATGACTTGGTAGTTAATTTATAGCATTGGTAAGATATTTCTATGAATTTTTTACTTATTTTCTGTTGGTTAAAAAAAAAAAAAAAAATCAAAACAGTCGCTCTGTATTTCACCCTCTCCTGGCTTGAAATGCTTTGTGCTTACTGCTTCTCAGGAGACAGCTGAGAGCAAGGAAGGAATAAAAATGAGGTCTAATAAAATAAAGTTGAAATATATAATATATAATGAGGAAAACGATAATACATGTCTTAACAAAACAGTGTTTAAATTGACTTATTTGATTGTATGTTATTATTGAAAATAATGATAGTAATTGCAATTGAGTCATACATTTTCATAATAGCAGGATTAGTGAGTCCAGATGTTCTCTAAAGCTGCTATAAAAATATGCAATTGTTTGTTTTTATTTGTTTGAGTCACAGTGTCTCATGAGACTTCGCGGCCACCACTCCTCCTCCCTCCATCATACAGTTAGTGGGTGACTCATGTAGAATAACTGCCACAGGGGCAGCAGCTGTCTGGACTCAGCGTGACTAACCACCACGCCGCTTGTTTGTCCTTAAACGTATTTACAACTTGGTTCACAACAGCAAGTGACACAAGTCTCGGAGGCTCGTCCCAGCAACGCACAAGTGAAATATGTTACCAGCTGGACCAATTATCTGCTCTGTAACCTGGGTGCTAAATCTGCTGAGTAATGGACCGTCATAAAGACCTGGCGAGACAGTTGAAATATAAGCTTGATGCAGCGAGGCAGTTAATCATTATTCAGTTGAGTTCACACCGACCATTATTGGAGAAGTAAATGTAGCTGTAAAGTCTCATCCTAATTTATCACATCTTTTTGTCCGCGTGAGAACAAGCTGCCTTGGAACATAGTTGGTGATGGATGCCACCAGCTGCTTTAAACGTCCATGATATTCAACTTTTTGAACACAATTTAAACTCAGGTAGCTGCTGATGTGCGCAATCCATAATGTTTATGTAAATCATGGTGGTATCCTCCCGAACTAAGCTCTCCTTCAAGCTCTTGGCTGAGTACTAAGGGGAAAGACCAAAGGGTCTGTGTGGTTCTGTGGAGTGAGGAAGACCGCTTTTATGATGAGTCTCTGAGAACATTGAGACACTTGGTTCTGGTGCCAATGGAATCCAGCCAGAGCGGGGATTTGGTGTCTCGGCTCCAGATCCTGACCTGCTGGCTCCATCACTCAGAGGCCTCTGACTGACAGCCGAATGGTTCTCAGCTGTGTGCGACAGAGTCGAGATTCGGATCAGGTCGTCCTGGAAGGGTGCAGTGTCCTGTCTGGTTCGAGAGTATTTTTGTTTCTCATTAAAGGAAGGAGCGTGTCTCAGAGTGAAGGACAGTTTGGCTTCTGTCATCACAAGCTTTGGATAGTGACCAAGAGGACAGGAATTCCCTCAGATGAGGCGTCACCTGGTTGAGACTCAGATTAGATCTGCTCCTCTCCTGCCTTTTTGGTTTGGACTAGCGCTCCTTTGATGAGAAAACTTTATCAATGTATTCAAATAGATTTATCCAGTTCGATAATAATCTCCAAGATTTAAGCGACATGTTTATCTTCTGCACTGCCGGGTTAACGTGTTCATCCCTTTAGTTAAATGTCATTTTTGTGGACTCTGTTGCCTCTAGTGTTCACTTGAATTGACAGGAATCGGAGTCAGAAATATTGTTATCTTGTGTTTCCTCAAACATTCCTTGGCTTATATTTGTCCTTCAACAGTAAAGCCTGCATTTGCTCGTCCTTATCGGACCCTCTCCCGCTGAGCCCTCTGCGCACCATCATGCCTCTTATCACTGCAAGCATGCTGCATCCAGTTCATTCTTGGGCCGGTCCAGGACGCCTCGCTCCGTCTCACCGTCACCTTCGCGCTTCATTTCTAAGCACTGTATTTATTTTGGCTGGAGGTTGAGGTGATTGATACCCCTAAGACCTTTGGGTTGGTCATGAGTGCTGAGGAGATGCAGGGATGAGAGCAGAGATGGAGGATATGACTGCGGCGTGTCGTGTCATGCCACGCAACTTAACGTCCTGTGTATCTGTCGAAGGTCGACATCGTGTGATAGAAAGTCTGAAGCCATCACTTTTGCCTGTTTTTCTGATTTGGTTTTAAGGCCTTTCATCGTACCGTGTGGAAATGTCATGCAAGTCTTTGATGGTGTGCACTTGTGTGTGTTTACGCTGCAGGCGAGGGCTGCGCTGTCTGCTCCAGAGTCTTACACTGAGTCTTGATTGTGCTAAATTGCATCTGTCCGGACTGTAGAGTTTCACTTCATGCCCTCAAAAATAATCCCTCACGCCTTCATCCAGAATTGAACCTGATGCGTGATTATATGGAGCACAGACTCTAAAATATATTCCTGACACATACTTGTCAAAAGTGCACCGACAGAGATCATTCCAATAAAAACTTTATTATTATTATTATTTATTTATTAATGCATGAATGTGAGAGCTGGTGTGTCAGTCAGCTGCATTTTGTGGCTAGATTTCTACCAAAAAATGACCGAAGCAGTTTTGACAGATAGATAGAATTTAATTTTCCATTTTTCAGTTCCACCTCCAGGGCAGCAGGTGGTGCTGTAATCAGTTTAAAAAGGTGTCAGTTTAAAAATACTAGTTAGAACTCATTATTTAAGATCGTAAGAAATGAATCTTCATTATGAAGTTGAGCTGTTGCTAGTGATGAGCTACTGAGGCTTCATGAAACGGCGTCCTTGTTTTTAAAGCTCATTAGGTGGCACTCTGGGTTTAAAAATGATGTGAGGTTTAATTGAAATGGTTGAAAGATTTTAGAATGGAGAGTTTGGTCTTGTGGCTTCAGGAAATGACATTGTTTCATGAAGCCTCAAAAGCCCATCACTAGCTAAAGGAGGAGCGGTTAGTTATAATCCCAGTCAGAGTATACCAGGGACTGCGTTTCACCCAGAATGACAAACAACCCCGTCTTCACAAGGAGCTCCATTGTCCTGCGGCGGCTGCTAGTCTCAGCCTCTCACTGCCATGTTTGCAGGCCAAAAGAGAGACAAAGTACCAGTATGATTTGCACAAACCGAATGGTAGTACCACACTAACAAAGCAAACCTAATGAGTTTTTAAAACGACACTTTCACGTTTCCCAGCCTTGTGTGTTTGATTCGGCCTCTCAGGACAGTTGACCCGGCTGTCAGCTGCAGCCCGGAGCCAAACGTTCTGAGGTTAATGAGCTTGCAGTGTAAGTGTCAGGCAGTAATCGGAGGTGACGTGAGTGAAGCGGCGCACAACACGACCAAAGTGACGCCAACTCTTCCACACCAGCGGGAGCTTCGCTGATAATACAGCAGATGTTCGGTACATCTGAAAAGGTGTTCTACATCCTCCGCGAGGAAGAGAAATCTATAACAGGCAGACAGCAGGGAGGTTTTAAATCAGGCACGATGTTGTCCTGGAGCCGATGTGTCGAGATCTGCGCGGAACAATGTAAGTCAGCGAGGTGACAGTACTGTCTTGCCGATCCAGGCAGGAAAAGACAATCTGGAAGTTATTACTTCATACGCTTCCAGCTATCGGTCTCTGCCAGAGCAGACGGATGGCTGTTAGGGACTCTGGTCCACGGAAAACATTACGCCACCCGAACTTGGGACACTCAGACTATTTATACAACCAGAGCATAAAACATGACTCTGCTGCTGTGTTTGTTCACCTCTCCCGGTCCGATCATATGGTGTTCTGGAATGTGGGCTATTTGGAGAGCTGTCAGGCAGGGTCTCCCTCCCCCCCCGGCCCCCAGAGGAACAGGTCACACTGTGGCCTTGAGCACAGAGACGTCAAGCAGGGGAAATACCAGCACAAGACCATTGTTTTGAATGGAGAAACCAGATCCAGCCAGGAACAACAGCTGAACTCTTGACTTGTTTCTCTGCCCTATCCACCTCTGCTGACCGTGCAAATATTGCTCAAATTATGCTTTGTAATCTGCCTCCCTTTCTGATTTGATAAGGGATTATGGCAGTCAATCCGTGTCTCCACAACAGATCCATATCTTTTTGAAAACAGTGACGCCATGGCCCCGTCTGCCTCGGCGCTCTCCCTGAAAGTCGCCACTTCACCATGATAGTTTACATTCATTGAACAACTGTTCATCTTATTGTTAATATTTACACAAATTCTTCAGCTACACTGTCATTATAACAAGCATATACATGTACCTCTTCAAGAGGGAAAAAATAGGGAGAAAAACTAGGAGAAAAGCAACTACTCTGTCACATTTGGTGAGTCTCTTGAGACTTTGCTAGGTCCGTGAACTATTTACATACTGTAGCAGGACTCCAAGACAGAGAGCACTGCATTTATTAAAGTTTCCACTCCGAACGTTTTTAAAAGTTTCAGATTCTGGTGGCTGACGACCGCTGCACCTGACTCCAAAATGGCGACGGACCCGCCAGTGTTGCTAAGCGTCAGCTGCGCCAACTGCTTCTGAGGAACCAGCGGTCTGACTTTCTTGAGCTCTCCACGCTCTGTCAATTATTGGCGCTTTAAATGGCATATTTATTTTTAACGCGCTTCCCTGCACAGCATTTTCCCACGCATGTGCTGCACGATACAACTTTGCAGATTGAAAGAACTTTCACAGCAGACAAGGCGCTGCTGAGTGAGCACCGAGTAGGGAGGAGCGGACGCATCACAGCAGGGCGTCATCAGAGCACCAGCTGTCACATGTGACCAGTTGTTGTGATCGGCAATGACAGGTAGTGATCGGCATTCACCGATCGCACTGAAATCGGCGGATCATGATCGGTGACCGATCGATCGGAGCATCACTAGTTACAACTACTATACATTTACAAATGACATTTGTGGCTAAAATGTGTTGCCTCTTGCTCTGTGTGACTGGGGAAGACAACAGCCCCCCACAAGGCAATGACTGGAAAATGGCTGTCCTACTGTTAATTTATCTACATAATTGAAAACCTTCATGAAATAACGTTGATAGCAATGACCTTCGTCGGACACCGGGAGGCATCTGTTTCTGGGTTATTTTGCTAGCAGATGGATGGAGGCAGCTAACTGTGTAACCTGCTTGGCAGACGTACTAAAGTGGGATGAGAGTCACTTCTGCCTTCACTTTCATCCTCTCTGCAGCTAAATACTTGCTGTTAAATGCTGTTTCGTAGACTTGAGCGGTTCATTCTCCCAATTCTACCCGAGTCGACCCTTAAGTGCGAAGCTGGCGCGCTCACTGACGATGAACAGAAAGGCATCAATCGAAGGTTTTAATTTTGTGAGTGAAACATCCAAATGGTCTTCAGTCACTATTCAATTCAATATTAATGAGTGTGTACGTGTGGGGCGTCCTGCTGGAGTCATCGCTCACACACTCCTGTCTTTTCTGATGATCCCTGAGGCGCTTCACTTTCAGCTTCACAACCATTAAGCCATCATTTTAATACCCCGGCTCTACTTGTCAGCTGCGTAACAGCACGTCTTTGTTTCCAGGCCATGGTCGCTTGTTACCCAGGAAACGGCGCCGGCTATGTCCGCCATGTCGACAACCCCAACGGTGACGGACGCTGCATCACATGCATCTACTACCTGAACAAGAACTGGGATGTGGAGGTAATATTTGAAGTCGTCGTAGTTTTTTGGGAAGATGTGTTCTGAAATGTTTCCTTTGGCTCCCAGAAACAGGGAGGGCTGCTGCAGATCTTCCCTGAAGGCAAAAATGTTGTCGCCAACATTGAGCCGTTGTTTGACCGGCTGCTCATCTTCTGGTCGGATCGCAGAAACCCACATGAAGTTAAACCTGCCTACGCCACTCGGTGAGTCGGTTCATCTTTGACGGGAGGGAACCGGGACGCGGAAGTAGAAGGTTGATTCAGATAATGATGAGCAGCTTCTGACTGCCTTGGATGCGTCTGTCTGTCTGTCCATCGGTCTGTAAAAAGCATTTTGATGTGTAGCAACATGATTCAGGAAGTAAAGACAGTGACAGTGACAAAAACTTGAATCAGCTGCTGAGATCCTTTACAATGCATTTGCCCCTGTTTATGTAACGCAGTGTAGGTCCATCCTCCTGTCCCCCTCCGACTGCTGGGGGCAAGGTGCGGCCACAAGCAGGAAGTATGTGTTTCCTGAAGGGGAACGTGAAGTGGAGGAGGGGGAGAGGAGGAAGGTTCGATTGCACGTCTCGTGCTGCAGAGGCTCAGACACGAGAGACAGGAATAAACAAGACGGCCCCAGAGGACGGGGAGACAACTGTGGGGATTAACCCTGTGCTGCCCTCTGAACCCGCCTGTGTCGTCTGTTCTCTGTCTGATGTCACTGACTTTCACTCAGAATTTGGTTTCAAGTTTTGCTCGCTTGTTTCCCGCAGCTACGCCATCACGGTCTGGTACTTTGATGCCAAAGAGCGAGCAGAAGCGAAGGAGAAATACAGACTGGGTGAGTGTCTTGTGATGGCATCACGTTCATGCATCACCATTTCATCACCAACAGTCTTCCCTTCTACCTGTGTCCATAGCAACTGGACAGAAAGGCGTCCAAGTGCCCGTCACTCAGAACAGCAAGGCGTAAGCTGAAGAGAATGGATGATCCGGTGCCTTCGCGGGACGTTGTGTCAGACCCGGTGATGACGCAGTGGGAGGAGCACAGCTCGGTCAAGTCAGAGTCAGCTGCACAAAAATGAAGAAGACTCAAACTCACAATGTCTGGACTTCACTTTTCTTGGCCTGTTCAGGGCTGCGTCGTTTGATCGCTGATGTCAAAGGGTTATGAGAGGCACAACGAGTAGATTTAACAATTTCTTAATGTGCGTACCTTGCATTATATTTCAGGTGGTTTGACGTCTAAAACCGAATGTGTTTTAAATGACCTTATCTACATGTGAACCACCAAAACGGAGAAGTATTAATTGCACACTCAACTTGGTCTTTAATTCCCGAGACAGAGACATGTTTACACGTGCAGGTTTTGTAACCAACGCTCACCTTTAAGGTGAAATCTAGCCGGCGAGTTTGTGAATGAAAACAGAGCGAGAGTGGTTCAACATTGCGGTTGTAGTTGATTTGAAATCCTGTGTATTCACTATACCAGCTTTGGGATCCTAAAAAAGTGATGTCATCGAACCCCCGATTTATTGCACATCTTTGTATTTAGAATCCAGGATACTAGAAGTGTTTTGGCTCTGCTTAGGTGACAATATAAGGAGCATGGGTGTTTCTACTTTGAGCAAGATGAAGAGAAAAATCAGGATTTCACAAGAGAATCAGTGCTGACGGAGCTCTTCTCTTCAGTTGTGTGTATACCGTTATATATAAATACATATATAATGCTGATTCTGCTTGACATTTTCCTGAAGTGAATATACATCGTTGGGCGCAAACATAGAGAAGCATATGATTAAAAAAAATAACCAGAAGCGCCGCTTGTAAAGCTACAACCTTACAACAAATAATGTGTACAAAATGAGGAGTTAACACTGTGTGAGCTGCGGGTTCAAGCTGCTTTTAAAGACTGTGTGTGTGTGTGTCCTTGCACATATGTGGTGACAACCACTGTCTTGAAGTTGCTTACAGGTGTGTGTGTGTGTGTGTGTGTGTGTGTGTGTGTGTGTGTGTGTGTGTGTGTGTGTGTGTGTGTGTGTGTGTGTGTGTGTGTGTGTGTGTGTGTGTGTGTGTGTGTGTGTGTGTGTGTGTGTGTGTGTGTGTGTGTGTGTGTGTGTGTGTGTGTGTGTGTGTGTGTGTGTGTGTGTGTGTCGGGCTGCAGAGAAGGTATTTGCGTTTCTAATTGCACTTTATTGTTTTGAGTCTGGAGAGGGTGTAACAGTGAAACGATTGCTGTGGATACTCTGATTATTCAAATGCAATAGATACTAAAACCAGTGTGAACAAATCTTGATTGTTTTGCTAATTTGTTTTTTTGATTTATTTAATTAAAACCTGTCTTTTGGTACACAAAGTGTTTGTTTTATTTTCCAACAAAATAACATGTACGTAATATTTAAAAAAAATAAGCTGTTCCTGTCTACCTGAGGTGTTCCTTCTCTGCTGGCCAGAAATCATAAGCATATTTTTGATAGAGGTTTATTTCGTTTTTAGTGCATTTTAGTGCATTTTCCCCAAATATTATATATATATATATATATATATATACAAACTTCACCTTCTTCTGCCGCTTATCTGGAGTCGGGTCGCGGAGGCAGCATTCGGAGCAAGGAAGCCCAAACTTCCCCACAAACCTCCTCCAGCTCTCCCGACAACACAAGAAATCCAGCTCTCTTGTGTTGCCAGGCTGCATGAAATCAGTCCGGGTCCTTCAGAATGGACTGTACCGGCGCAGGTGCACGGGCACATACAGTTGATGGATAGATGCAATAGCCAATCATATCACGAGATGGGGACGGCACGGCCTCCTCGCTGGCTTCACGTTGAACGTGACTTGTGATTGGCTACTCATAGAGTAGTTTCTGGAATAACCGCGACTTTTTCCTCGCTTTCCGATGGATTTTTATGGTCAGACAAGCTTCAGACCAATTGAATCACGGATGTTTAGTGACATTCCAGCGCTTATTAAAGATTTTTTCGCCACTTCCAACCAAGCGACCGCCGCAAGCTGAGCCTTCGGTGAGTGCAAACTTTTAGTTCACATTTAATGTTAATAAAGGGCGCAGCTGCATGGTGGTACTCTATAAGACAAGTGTCTTATGCCGTTTCGGCAAAATGTGGCCGTCTCGTTGGAGGTTTTCTGATACGAAACTGCGAAATGCATCTAAAAGGCGGTGCGCCACTGTAATATTGTCTCATTTTAAAGATGTCATCTCCCCGGATACACCTATTAAAACATAGTGGAAACGAACTCGTCATGGAGGTGATCTTGAACGTGACGGTTATTCGCGGAAAATCCCGAAAGAACCATCATAATGACTGGGGTCCGTTGATCCCGGAACCATTGTCGCGCATTCAGGCCGGACATATTTAAAGACGGACCGCTTGGACTGGCGGCAGATTTACTTCTCAAACTAGCGATTTTACTGTCGCCAATTCAGTGAGTGGCAAAACCTTCCTCTCTGTTTCACTCTCACGTCTAGATGACAGCGTTTTTTACGTGGTTGGGGGATATGTCAGGATCCGTGATACATCTTGTGTCACGGCCTCGACGCCGCATCTGTCAGTCATCTCAACACTTGATGTGCGCGTGCTCAAAACTGAACTAAAGAAGCCTTTTCAACTGCAAAAGACAGCGCCCTCTCCCTGCAGCCAGCAGGAACACTGTCTCCGCAATATTTCCGTCTCGAATTCAGCCGCACACCCTTCCCAGCGCTCTCATCCTCGTCTCCTTCCAGCATGGAACGCTCTCCGACAGGACATCCGGACCATAGTCTCCTCACCCACCTTCAGATCACATTTCAACTCTCACCTGTTTCAGCCCAGACTGGTCGTCAGTCTCCGTCTATCTGTTTGTGGGGTCAAGAACCTTCATTTTGCTGCAGTAGCTGAGGTCAAGTGGCCCCTCAACTGTGGGATTGATGGCCCTTGTGGTTCTAATGGCGGTGACCTTTAATTCCACGGACATTGTGTGATATGAAGGTGAGGTCTGACAAGGCTCAGGTGCACACGTGCTATGCTCGTGAGTCACTCTGACCGTGACAGAGGGTGTCATGACAGCAGCAGCGGCCAAAGTCAACACTTTCCTTTCAATGCATCTCTGAAACAAAGATTGCCCCCAGCATCATATACCTCAGCAGAATATATTTAATGCCAACGTAGCCTTCAAATGAAATAAAGAATACGAGATTATGTGTGAATAAATGTAGCAAGGATTTGTTTTCTGGTGTTACAGGCTCAAATATGTTGCTGATAGCAGTCGAGCTTAGCATTCATGACATCTTTCAATCATGTGTTGCGTCTTTTAAAAGGAATTCATTCGCGTTTTGCAAGAATTATTGACCCTACAAAGTATTCGTTTGAATCGTCAGGAAAGAAATGAAGAGCAGACTGTCCTTTTTCCGTCTTCGCTTCCATCTTGTGGTTGAATTCCTCCATAGCAGCGTGTGAGTCGGTTTATTTTTGCAATGCCATCGATCACCAGCAGGGGTCAGCCGTTCATCTCAGAATGTCTCCAAGGTTCGGTCGCAGGAAGAATGAGCCGCCTGTCAACCGAATGTGTTCCAGGTGAATAATTCACCTGTTTGTGACCTAGTAAACAGAAACATGGTCTCGTCTCGGTCATATTTAAGTTTGAGAATATTTAAGAGAATATTTAAATAGGTCCCAGATTTTTATCAATGTATTTATATGTACTAATAACTCGATTTATATATCAATATATATACAATATATCTTTGGAGAATATTTAAAAAACCGAATTTTCGTTTGCAAAAAGCAGTGTATTTATTTTGTAATTTGTAAACATATAATCATTTATTTTTTTGTGTTACAATGTATGGTATCATACTTCTGACATAATAAATATTTTGAGAGACTTTAAAGACCTATTTATATCTAAATATATGTTTCCACAGTACATCTAATGAAACACAATTATAATTTCATGTTTGACTTCAATCTTCAAATCTTCAACTCAGCACCAAAATCTGGATTTAAAATTAAACCTGACTTTGCTCCAGTCATCTTATAAATGGTCACAAGTCAAAATTATAATTTTATTTATTGATGTCTTTTTTCTAAACATTTATTATCTGTGTATTAGTGCCATTTTATGACCAAATAATTGGTCATTTGGTATTGTGTATGTTCAATGAACTGCTTACTGGATTTTCATTTTATCGCTTAATATGCAGGCTCCTACCTTCAGTGTATGCATGCAGACTGGCAGCTACCTTGTTTGTCCAAGAGATATATTTGCGCTGCCTGATAATAAATATTCACATAACACATCACAGCTGTTCTTTATGATTGAATTCCATCACTGTCGAGTCATAAATGTCTGTCAGCAGCATGACAGAAGACGCTGGTGTCCCTCTGCTCTGACAGAGCGGACACTCATAAATGAGTAAATGGTCTTCATGTTTGAGCTGTCAGCTCCGCCCCCTGGGGTCAAACGTCCTGTTTAATCTGAAATAGTGACGCAATTTTCCTTATTATTGGCTCTGGGATAAATAGTTGTGTGACCAACATTCCTCCTCCTCATTGTGTCAATACACGCTCAGGAAGCACACAGGCTTCCCGGTCTTGCCACGTCATGTTTGCCTAAGCAAATCAGTCATACCAGGTGCTGGCTTCTGTCCGCCTGATCTGAGAAATCAATTTATTCTGCCTCTTTTTTCACTTCCATATCTGTCGCTAATAAATGTAGGGGTGTTAGCTGGAACATGTTGACTCATATAGGGAAGTGCACTTCCACTTCACTAGCATGTGCCAGTAAATGAAGTGAGGACGACTGAGTGGAAATTCCATCGCAGTGACTTGTTGTTCTTTATCTGTCCCGTAGAATTAAAGCCGCATCTCACCTCTGCTAACTTGGTTTTCTAGTTTCACCAGATGATCGGCGATAACTGGGCGCCGAACCAAATGAATCGCCTGTTTCAAAGGGCTGACAGGTGTGAAAGATGCTGTGTTGCGATGCGAGCTTTGACTTTTTGGAACTTCCTCTGACACAACTTCACAGTTACTATGATGCAACAGGGCCCATCAGTTGCTGCATTATGAATCACCGTTGACCATGGTCACTGTGTGGGTGAGGAAACGATCCTCCCAAAAGTGAGCCAGCCCTAACTTGCACTCTGGAGCAACCAACCCAGCTCAGATCCCTTGTGCTGAGAATCCAATCCCTGTAAAACGCCTTGTTCATGTTTGTTTTGTGGGAAAGCTGTCTTTGCTGTAGGGCTGCAACGATTAGTTGACGTCATCGCTAACTTCGAGAACAAAAATTTGTTGTCAAAATCTGTGCGCTGATGCGTCACGTTGCCGCAGGATGGTCATTGAGAACTGGTTGTTATTCAGAAGCAGTGAGAAAATATCTCATTCACTAGAATCATGAAGATAAGTTCATTTCTGTTCCTTCAATTGGGTCCTGACTGAGGTCCGGCTCCAACTGGCCACTGTCGCTGTGCGCCCCAGGCTCCGCCTCACCACCTCCGACTGACCGCCTCAGTCACAGTCACGGAGGAGGTTGAGCAGTGACATGCAATACTAGAGTGATTTTGTTTTTTTACAGTGATGTAGTCAAGTGTCCTCAGTGTCTCTCCTCCTCCTGATAATAACCAGAACTGAACTAGGGAGCTACACTGAACACATCGTTTCAGATTATTCAAATAAGACCTGTTGATGTGGATGTTGATCAGATATTTTATATGGGATTCATGTGTATAGTGACGATTTTAAATTCTTCTCAAGGACCAATAAAGACCTCAGTTTAAAGAACAGCAGCTCTCCGTCAACTGTTTCATGCTTCATGCTTCACAGGGTTAATACATGTTCCTGGATGATGTCACATTATTTCAATATGCTTGTTTAATAATGTATGGTGTAGGAGTATCACAGCAAGATGATTTAAGCAACTTTAGGTTCAACACAAATTCAAAATAGGTCCAAACAAAGGTCAACGTGATTAGTCGACTAATCGAAAAAGTAATGAGTAGATTAGTCGACAACGAAAATATTCGTCAGTTGCAGCCCTACTTTGCAGTATCATTGTTTCTTTGCTGTTGGAAGTGTGGGCACAGCATGATGAGGCAGAACCTTCTCTGGTGACTCCAAGTGCTGTGAAGTTGCTTGAACAACGGTCCAAAACTAGTGATGGGCCAATGAGGCTTGATGAAACAGTGTCCGGACTTTTAGAGCTCAGTAGGTGGCGCTGTTGGTTTTAAAATGAAGTTTCATTGAACTGGTTGGTCAAATCCAAAGACTTTAGAGCAGAGAGCGCCACCTAGTGTGCTCTGAAAACGAGGACACCGTTTCATGAAGCCTCATGGGCCCATCACATCCCAATACTATTGCACTTGCCTGGGTTTTAACATGGAACTTCATTCTTGTTGGAAGTTCAGTTAGAAGTGTGACCTCCAAGAGCATATCTTTCTCCTCAGAAACCTCCTCCTGATGTTTCTTGGTCAGTCTCTAAAGTGTTATCTGGGTTGGACTCGGGGTCTCCTCCCACATGAACACACCATGAACCATGCACCTAATCGAAGGGACAGTCCAGGATCTTGTTTTCGACTGACAGAAGCCTTGCTCTTGTTCCTGAAGAATGACTTATCCAAATATTTTGTCTGAAGATCTCTGATGAGCCATGTTAAGTAGGCAGAGGAGAAAATCTAGAAATGTGTGGCGCCGAACACACGAGCCTCTTTGTTCTCTAGAGATAAACGACAGAGAAATAATCTGGAGGTGATCTCCCATTTTTCGGGGTGTCTGTAACTTGTCTTCCACGCTGGCGTTGACAGAGCAGATAGAGTCAAGGCGATGATGAAGCGACCACCTCAGTGAGCTCGCCGGCGACATCCGTGTTTGGAATGAGCCCTGTGACACATGCAGATTGATACCTGGGCCACACGTGGTTATTCTCTTGACTTCAGATCCATCGCTTTTCGTCTCCATCTTGGCAGAGGAACATGCACTCGGGTGGTGAAGTCAAGTCTAGATGAGGATCAAAAGATGCTTGATGAGTCTGTACCTGGGCTTAAGCTGCACAGGAAATTTGATGTCTGGCGTCTCCTTGGCTCCTCTGATCCGCATGATAACGCTCCCTAGTTCAGTGACCCCACTGATCCGGATCCATTCACTCTGTGAAAGTGTTTTTTTTAAGTGTCTTCTGGGAACACTTCTGCAAATGTCTGTTCCCTTTTCCTGGAAATTAGATCCTTTTGTCAGTCTGACACATCGTTTCTGCATTTCCATAGAAAAGTCTATTTTACTAGTGATCCTCTGTTTGCTTTCACCGTCATATCTATGGCAGCAGTGGCTACTTTATCCGTGTCCTCTATTCGAAGGTCACGTCTGTGGTTCCCATGGCAACAGATCAGCTGATTGCATTGATGTGCATCGTCCAGGCGATAAGCGTGAAGAGGGTGGTCTGGAGTAACGTCCCCCATCACATTGACTCACCTTGTGGCAGAAGGTTGTGTTGGCTGCGTGTGAGTTTGTGAGCAGGCAGCTGTGGGGATCGTGTGGCTGTGTGTAGGATGGCATCAGTGGGTTTTTGGAAAGGCGGGTCTAAAGTCTGCGTCCCTGGGGAGCAGCTCACTGTGACTGTTCTCACGGTAGGGGGGCCCCTCAACACCTTTCCTAGGGGCAGTTTGGAACACAGGCAAAGGCTTAGACTGTCTGACCTTCGTGTCTGACCTCTCTGGTCCTGGTTACGGCCCCAAATCTAAGCCCCTTTTGGCGTCTGCATGCACAGCGCCCTTTTGTGTGATGCATCCTGGGAACAGGTCTACACTCCCCAGAAAACCCCTTAAAGCTCTTATTTTCGTGCACCAACATTTGGCAATTAATACTAGTATTGTTTGCAGTTTTCATGATTATGTCTTTCTTCTTTTTTTTTTGACATTTGAGCCAACGTTTGTCTCCACTCCACTTTGATGTTTTCTGATCATGTCCCGCAGCAAGCTGAGCATCTTCCCTTCTATTGTCCTACAAAGTGTCCCTTTCACTCTGGCCGATACCGATCACGCCTACCAGGTGTGGTCGCCCTGCCTGCACTCTCCTCTGACTCCCAAATACTGTTGTTTGTTCCCACTACCTGTATTTCCTGCACTGTCCTCGGCCCTCCTGCCCCCCTCCCATTTATGTCTCGGTGTTTCCCCCATTCTTCTTTCCACCACCTTCTGATGATCTACAAATCACTATATCATCCGCTTACATCATGGTCCTTGAAGACTCATCTTTTTTAACTTAATTTAAAGGCATTGCTCTTTTTTATTTCCATTATCAACGTGAGGAGATTATTTTATCTTATTTTAAAAATATACTCATGCCAGTTCTTCGACAGCTTTGACTTTTTTTCCCGCATGAGTTATATTTTCTTCATAACAATCAACATGTCGACTGGAACTAAGTGTATTTTTTAATTTCATTTTAGAACACACTTAAAACAAAAATAAAACACTTTCTACCATATTCAGGTTGCTATGCTAATGTAGCATTGTGCTCGAGCTTACTGCAATAAGAAAACTGCAATGCCACCCACAGGCCTGGAGTGTGTTTTACAATGGTTTTCTCCGCTCATTGGTCTGAACTGGCTAAATTTTAACCAGCACTTTTTTGTGTCTGTTGGGGAAAAACTGTTAAAATGTGTTCTTGATCTTGTCAGTAAGAAGCGTGGTTAAGCCCTATAGTCTAAAGTTGACAGTGTAAATACAAACATGCAGCAAATACACTGGGATATAAAACAGTAGAAAATGAACGGGGTTCATTCACTGGCAAATAAAAAAATCCCCAAAACTTCAACTAAATACATTTTGCTCTAAAACGTGTCAAGATTGAAATGATTTGCTTACAGGGTTAAATAGACAAACACTGGTTTCTCATTTAGTTAATTTCAGTATTCTTCATGAGTCACTCTTGACTCACCTGAGAAACATGTACAGGTGACTTGGTAAAATGATGCTGCAGGCCTGACATGACGATCCAGATGTGGCACACCTGAGCGTGAGAAGCCTTTAACCTCTGTGGAATGAGACCCAAACCTGAGTTTGAATTTAAATCCTTTGAGTAAAAGACCTGGATGAATGAGAACCTTCACAAACCTGTTTTCAGTCCGTAACCTTTGTTCAGTTAAACTCCATATCAAATAAGCTCTGGGCACTTCTATATAGAGACAAAACACAGAGAGCAGAATGGGATTCAAACACTGAGCGCTCTCCTGCTGCTGATGTGTGCTTTGTGTTCCTTTTGGAAGTGGCTATTCCAGCGCTTCTATGAGTGAAGCACATTTATCTGGGTTAACAAGATCTAACGATTACTTTTAGCCGACATACTGCAGGACCATCCCCCGACAGGTCAGCATGTGTAAATACAGAGCAAAGATGGGGATTAATCCACGCTGAAACTGGGCCAGAGGAAGAAGATGAGGAAGATACGCCAGCTACCTGGTCTGAGACGACGCAGAGATGTGCTGTGTCAGCATCTGTAACCAAATCAAACACTCGTATCGAGTGTCAGCAGGAAACAGTGTCAGTAGGAGCAACTTATCGGACTGACAAAGCTCCCGTGCATCTCTCTGGCTGGCCACGGCGAACAACCCCCCGCCAGCAGGCATTAGTGAGGATTAGCCAGCTTTGTGGCTTCGCTAACACCGACGCGCTGACAGGCAAGAGGATGGCAGCAGAGATGAGGAGGTTTACGGGGGCAAATGGACCAGCTCGAGTTTCTCGGAGAGCAGATCCTGCGCATGTTAGGCTCAGATTTTTAATGGACAACCGGAGGGATCATGGATGAAGCATCTTACTGTTGATGTGCCTCTGATATAAAAGCTGGGTTTCTAGTTAAAAACTGGCCCACATTTGAGTCATGGTGGCAGCAGCCTTGGCAAAGAGGCCTGGACTTTCTGCTTCCCAAAAACCTCCTCTGTAGTCCGACTGTGAGACGTAGCTGGTCCCATTATTGGTTGAGTTCTTGACTGGTTTCAGATGAGACTGAAGGCCACTTACTAACCTTCTGGTTCAGACGTGTGTGTGTGTGTGTTACTAACTGATGCTTTGGAGCAAAGGTCTTGGGAATATCTGACAGTGCAACAACTTTTTTATCATTGCCCACACTCCAGGCTTAAGAGATAGTGTGAAAAGGAAATCCATCAAATCCTGTTTGCCGAAAACAAACACCTCTCAGACAAACAACGGCGTCATTCATTACCTGACGCTGGACTCATCTGATGTAGAGCAGGGTGAAGAACTTGTTTTGAGTCAGGAGTGATCAGTTCATTGACCCAGTTGTTGCCAAAACAAGCACCCAGGGAGGTCGTCAGCTGACGTTGTACTACCAGGAGTCAGAGTCGTTTGTCATACACTGCAAAATAGGGGGATTAACATCTGACCAATTTCAGTTGCTGACAAAAGCAATTGAGGAAAATGAACACAATTCATCAGTTTTTTTTGCGTATGATTTGGATCCACTGGAAAGTAACAGTCAAACAAGTATTTACCCAGAACTAAAACCTTAATTTAAGCCTAAGAAGAAGTATTTCATACAGCTACTTGCCTTAACAACCCTAAAAAATAGTTGCTATGAAATAAAAGTAAAATCTGTAATTTTACTGCAAGTCCAGCTATGAGTCACTGTCAAAAATACCCAAGTAAAAAAGAAGGGTGGATCCAAGTGTGATATTGGTATCCATGAGTAATACTGAATTGTATTCATTTAAATGTTAAAAATAATAGATAAAATCATTTTTGAATAGTATGTTGTACTGATGTCTGTGTGAGGGTGCTTGTCTTTCAACAGACCACTTTCATCTTTGTGTGCTTTTGTGCTCAGCTGTTATCCTTTGTTTGTGCGTTAGTACTCATCTCTTTACTTTGTAGTTAACATTGATGGACTTTTCTCCCCTGCCTACTTAACATGTCGCTCAACAGAGATCTTCAGACAAAATAATGGCTTATCCCTCTTCATTTGTACACCTGCATTCTGAAATATTTGTTGCATTATACTTCATGTATTTCTTGTTTCAAATGATTCACATGGCCACCGTGGTTTATTTTATTCTATTTTACTTTGATATGGAGATACCAGGTAAAACAGGACAGGAAACACTAAAAGAAGTAGAATCTTCATCCAACTTTGACTGCACGAATGCTACCACCAGTGGAAAATGCTAGCTTGAGCTCCTGGCACGTCCATAAACTCACTTTTGAATATGACCTTTCACTTTAATAAACGTGGTAAAATAGTTTTCATAGAAGTCAAAACTTTTTTGTCTTCTCCTCTAACTTTAGTCGACAAGCTAAGCGCTAATAACAAACTAAGTACACATTCTTTCATTCCTTTAGAGTCCAGAAAACCATGTTAAGTTAATTTGACAGTCGAAACAGATGAGATATTCTGCTTTTATAATGAAAAACACAGTTGTTTGATCCGTGCTCTGCGCTACAGTTCTGCTTGTTACAGCTTGGCCACAAAACCCTATTCATAACATGCCAAAACCCAGAGAGCAGAAGAATACTGGAGTTTTTTTGGATCGCATAAAGTGCTTCCCAAACAGTACTATAAATCAACTATAGCTTTTTAATATGTGGCGGCCTTTTTCACCAGGAACAAGCTGCTCTCTTCTCTTCTCTCTTTAGTTCTGTGGAGCCAAGACCTTAGACAAAGAGGAACTCTGAAGCAAGTGGGAGTTAGATAAGAAGCAACTGTAGGAGGGAGGGGGCTGGAGCACATTATGATTTCTAAGTATCCTATTACTACATAGCAGAGCTAGAAGGCGTGTTGAGGAGGGAGTGGGAATATCAGCAAATCACGGCCCTCCGGTCTAAATCCGGTCTGGTTTTCATTGCTGGCTTCTGCATGTTCCCTTCACGTGTTCTCAGTGAGAGTAGTTCTGTTTGGTTGTGCAAGTCAGGGGGCTTTATTTGGCGGCATCAGAGGGTGCCATCATCTCAGAGATATTAAACCTTACTGACCGCGTCCAGTGCTGCGGTGCCTCAGGGTGCGACCATGTGGCTGACTGGACCAACTGGATCCATTTCTCTTGGGTTCCAGAGTAGGATCCACTTCTGCCGCCCGTGTGCTTGTCAGAATATTTCCGGGTGGATTTGCCTTAGTGCTCATTAAACAAGATGAAGGGTGTGTTTAATAAGGTAAAGTTCAAAGGCAAAGCTATATGACAAGGACGGCACCTGGGAATTGGAGATTGTTGAAGGATCCCTGAGACCAGCATCTTCCTTTTCATGAAGACTTGGCGAAGGTGGTTTGGGTACCTCACAAGATGGCCACAGAAGGTCTGGGTGTAAGTTTCGGGTGTTTCCACCTACATGGGTCAAACCAGGCTGAGAAACAGTGGAATCATTGAGACTTGACTCAGCTCCATGGAGAGAGAGGAACTTGTGACACCCACATATCACCCAGAAAGAGCACTTCCGCTGATGTCACTGTGTTTTCAAGAAAAGGGCTTTTAGAAGCTGTGTTCTTCCTTGCCACTTCTGATGAAGTACTCTCGTTTTTTAAGACGTCCTGAGAGTCATTCTTTGTTTTGGCAGTGTTTCTACACCCAAACAAAGAAGATAGCAACCACTCGCCTGAGGATGTTTTGATCGGCTGCCATTCAAGTTTGAATCCGTTGTGTTTATTTATTTATATTTGTATAAAAAAAACAATGGAAACCATTCGAAAATTGTTTACAGAGATGAAGTAATCCAAGTAACATCCGACTTACGACTGGGATCGGTTCCAACCAACCAGTCGTGATTGGACGTAAGTTGAATGCCATACAAAATAGCTGACGTGAGGGTTGTAGGTACTAGTGTAGTGGTAGATCACTGTGTGAGATGCTGGGATACTGTGCTGCCGCTGTCGTACGCGTTGCCGGGCTGTTACGTGCTGTGGTGCCTGACATTGAATAAAAAAAAAAGCATCTGCTGGCCGTGGACGTAAGTCGAGCAGGTTGGAAGTGAGATGTTACTTGTAGTCATGTGCCTTAAGACGTTATGAGCAAAATGTCTGTTTTTATTTACATGATCAAATCACACAAAAACTATGATTTTTAGTACGATGGTCCATTTATATTGTGAAGATCTGAGACAAAAACAATACACCAAAAATGTGTACAAATACTCATTCAAGTAATTTATTATTTAGCACACGAGCTATAATTTCATTGCACATGTGTCCTGTAGGGATGAAAACGAACAGAAAAAGAAAGTATGGAATATATTATTTCATGAAGCAGTTAAAAGTTAAATACTTTGTTCTGATGCCATTAAGTGAATTTGAAACTGTCACACAAAAATGATGGTGATTCTCATAGCTTCACACTGACTGACCTGACCGGATAATTCGCCCCTGTATGCGGCCCTCGGGCCACGCTTTGCTCCTTCTCAGCTGGAGGCAGCAGGGCGTGTGTATAGTAGCTTCCGTCAGCAGTAGTGACGCCAACCTCCATGACCTGAGAAGACCCCGGTTCTATGACCTATGTCCTTCCTGATTATCAGAGATGTGATAAAAAAAAAAATTGAACAGAAACAGTCGGTTCTATTGATCGGAGTCCTTGACTGTCGGATCAACTGGCGGGAAGAGAAACGGCCTGCAGCTTTGTTGTCATTCCCTCCTCAGGCTTCCCTTCCGCTGTTGTTGTGTTAAACACATAGATAATGAAAGACATGTGATTCCCCTCGTCAGCCACGATTAACTGCTGCTCTCTGATTGGAGGAGTAATGATCTAAATTTGCATCTGAAAACGAAGTCTATTACCACACGCTGCTCCCTTTGTGTCATTGATTGACCTCAGACGAATTCAGGTCGTTCATCAGCCACACACACACCGAGTCACACACTGGTTCTCACACCGTGTGCTAATGTGTGTCTGCTCATGCGCGTGTCCTGGCGTGGTCCTCCCTCTCAGCCAATCACAGCGGTTGCTTTGACCTGCTCTTTGAATACAATTACACCACTTAATGATTCACTTGAATCCACTACAAGAACAGGGTGTGGAGAGCCATTATGTGAGTCACAGCAGAAACAAACACAGCAGTTTTCATTCCTCTTCTCTTGTCTTTTATCAGCCAACTGTGGTCCAAGCTGGTATTAAACGCCATATTCAGAGTCTTAGGGCGGATTCACACTCTGTCTGGAGAAGTCGGAGATGTGAACACAAGCGAGTCGGGTTTTGGCCGGGGACTTGATACCGACGGGAGAGCTGCACCTTGTCTCGGGAAACTCTCCACGGGTGGTGAGCTTCTCAGCACGAGACTCTGGAAGCTACATGTACAGCACAACTCCACACAAACATGATAGACACCGGGCAGTAACGGGTCTGATCGCTGTCTGGGCTGACAACGTCGTTCAAAAACAACTTCTCAAACTCCCAACACTGAGGCGTGCAGCCTCGGCTGCAGGAAAATGGTGCTCGGGAGCGCAGTGCAGCGGTCCTGGACTCGCAATGTGTGCGGCTGTTTGATAACAGTTACTGTTTTCACAACAGTGAACTGACAAAATACTGAAAAGCAGGAGGCGAATCGGGCTGAGGCCACCCGAGACAGAACCCGCAGTGTGAAACCGGCCTTAAAGCACGTAAACAAACACGTGTATTCTAATTAAGCACAAGGTGGTTACATGGAGGGAAGTGCCAGGCTTTGGTGACACATTTTCTTGTGTCAAATGACACATTTTTGTGATACCTGAAGTTGACTTGAAGGATGTGGTTAGTCCAGTTCGCGAGATAGCGTGTACACTGTGATCTCCATGAGACCAGAGCGTGCTGTTCATGTATCCATGGTTCTCTTAAGAGGATCAGTAGGTGAGTGCCCAATGTGTCATGGACTCTATCCTCAGACAAAACTCTCTATTAAGAAGCAGGAATGCACATCATCAAGGTACCTGAGGAAAACTATAGTGCGTGTTAAATCTTTGACACATGACTTTGGAGGCGAGTTCCTCCTCAGGCGGAGCAGTAAAACGACCAAACTCAGCATGTCTGTGTGTGTAGGCCACAAAAAACCCTTCCCTGGCATGTGAGGGGGAGGGTCCTCACAGGAGGGAACCTATAGGGGCTAAAATAAGATGCAGCGTGTTAACTGGGAAGCAGATGTCCCAGTGATCGTGTCTTGAATAAGTTAAAGTACTGCACAAAACTACAACAGAGCATGGAGTCCACTGGTGTATGAGGGACACTGTACATCTGTGAAGTTCTCTGCCGTCACATGTTACAGCATCACGTAAACCCGTTCAACGTTTCAGGTTCAACTACCTCAGGCGCCGAGCTGCTCTGGTATGTGAGAAGACATTCCACGCACAGCTGACAGACGTCGTGTTATCAAGGAGCAGAAAGCCATGTGCTGAGCAGCAGCTCCGACAGAGTTGATTGAAATATGAGGTAAGACTTTTGTGAAGTACACGTGTGGCCACCTCACTTGTGGGGACCAGTCCTTGATTAAACACCACCCTGTGAGGACCTTTTGCCTTTGTGGGGACCATTATAATTAGGTTTACGTTTGGTTTAGAGTCGTGATAGCCAGTTGGTTAGGTTTCTGGGGAGAGGCTGGGGAAAATGAGTCCCCACAAAGGTAAGATAGATACAAGTGTGTGTAGCTCATGCATGGCACATTGAAAGCTAATGTTAAATGGTTAAACTAACTCTTAGATGACAATCACTGATCACAGCAATTGGGATCATGTGAAAGGACAAGTGTAACTCAACAGCCCGACAGGAGCAACACTCAGAGTTCTCTAGTTGGGTATCAACCACTCCATGTTGATACCCAACTAGAGAACACGGTCTAATGGGGTACCATCCAATTGTAAAGTGTGTACAATTGGATGGTGCCTGCGATTCACTCACTTCAACACACTATACCAACGTGTCCTGACAAGGCGGTGCAGTTGGTGACCTTGGGACCCCGTGTTGACTGTGGTGGCGTCAACCGCAGACGGGATGTGACCGAGCTGGTTTTGACTGTTTTGCTATTGAATGATGGATGGTGGAGCTGGGACGTCTCTGTGGCTGTTGTAAGCGTTTACTGTAACCACCGCAGACAAGTCAAGTGTTTATTTTCTGTATTTATAAATTGGGATGTAAATATTTCCAAAGCACTTGAGGAAGCTGTGACTAGTTAATCTGATGATAAATGTTTGGAGCCACTAATGTAAGTCCGTCCATTTTCTCGTGTCAAAACAAATGGCTCCACGTTGTTCCCAACTTGCCAACCTTTCCTGGACCTCCTCCGAGTCGGACTGCTCAAAATTCTTTATGATCTTTTTGTCCGGAAAACAAAAGGGCCGCTCGTGCTCTCAGCCACTACCCAACAGTCCCTACAGCGGAGAAGGCACATGTCATTTTGGCTCAGCTCTTTCTTCTCCATGTCTGACTAATGGTGTCAGTGGCCATTTTTCTGTTTACTTCTATTGGTTTGTGTATTTACATGCTAGTGCTTTGGACTTAATTTCAACTATAGGTGCCAATCTTTCTTCAGACTCTTCCTTGAAGACCCTGGAGCTGCACAACATCGACTCTCTTGGCGTTTTATTTTATGCAAAATTGCAAACCTGCTCCAGGATGAGAAATATTTCTCGCCCTTGATTTAATGGTTCAATGGGAATGGTAATAATAATTTGATCATCATTTTAACCATAATTTGAAATATATTGTTTTCATTTTTCGTCTATGCTACAATCCTCTGCTGAGTTCTTCAAGAGAATGTATTTATTGTGTTAGCATTTTTAAGCAAAAGTAGACGGTGTAAATGGTGAGCTATTCACAGGGAGGACGCTTCTACATGCATGCAAGATTACCTGTGTAACTGAGGCCCTCCAGGTCAGACGAGGTCATCTTCTGATGGCACCGCGTCAGGACGGCAAAGTTAACCAAAAATAGCTTTAGTTTTTTTTTTAGTTAAGTATTTAGCCAATACTTGGCCATGACTGACATCGGACAAGACACAGCAAAACAAAACATGCGTGATGTTCATCATGAGTCAGCGTCTTTCCAGTCTCACTGCTGTGTTGTTTACGTTGGTGCGATGACCTAAAATGCAATGTCATGACAGTTGGAGGGAGAGAAAAAAAGCGACCAGAGAACAAGCACAGTCTTCTATTGAGCCGTGGGTTGCATAACTGGACCTGAGAGCCAATTTGCAGTTGTTCAACAGACTCTGATATCCACGCTGAACCTTTCCTCTCCTCTCTGTTGTCCTGCTGATATCTGAGACTCCTGCTCTGTTGTTGTTTTTCCTCCATGTTCCAGCGGTCACATGACAGACGTATCACCTTGCCTGCTTGAACTGTGCACTGCTGTCCACTGACAGAGTCAAGGTGAGTCAATGCTTCTCTTGTTGTACTGGAAATGGTTGATCCATTTCAATGTGCGTTTAAGGCTGTGGTGGTTGACAGAAACGACAGACACAGCGCTCGGCCATGAACCTCACCCGTGTCCCTTCTTTACTGTAAGGAGTTTAAATTCTCAAAAAATAAACGTCCTTCTTTGGACTGTGTTGACCAGTTCCTCCTTGTGGCCCTTGTGCAGCGGCCCCCTGACAGTAGGGTTCAGCAGTAAATGAGACACTGAAGTGGGATGATTCTTTATCGCACATGACCTGTGTGGTACACTGGAAATGAATCTCCTGCCCAAAACACATTGAAATGACCTACTGTCTGTTTCTAGCCTCGTCAGACTTAACACGTCCACAATCGCAGCAGTTCATTACGCATGTCTGCACCAGGTGATCGCTGGTGTCTCCAGCTCAAAGCTGAATGGCAAATGCCTGACACTCGTGTCAGGTCTGTCTGGGTGCACTGGAGACGACCATCCAACTCTTCTGTCATGATCCATGGACAAGCAGCAGCTCAAGAGGAACTGTCCATGCCGTGCGGTGGAACCCATGCGACGCCTTCTGGCATAGTTTCTGGTACGTTTTTGTTTTTTTGTTTTGTGTCTCACTCACGTCGAATCCCAGTCAGTGAAAAGTCCACACCTCCACACCTCCTCACTGGACTGCAGAATCACAAGGCTGGATGCCAACTTAAAAAAATGCTTAAAAAAAACCCTCAAGATAACCGCTAAAGCTAACAAAAACTCCTCTGGTGCTGGTGTTAATGTTTAGATTACTGGATAAGTGCACTGAGGATGCAGTTAAGTTTCCTTACGGGCCACATTATATCCACATCGTGAGTGTGGTGAGGGCCCCCAGACTGAAGAAGTTGAAGATTCTTAAATGTCACTTAAATCTGTGCAGCTATGCCTAGTCATTATATACCTCAAATATGTTTTTTGATGTCATTATTTTATTCTATAGACACTCATTCTCAGATTTTAAATAATACTGATTAGAATATCTTTGCAACTGAACTATTGGGAAAATGCTCAGTACGACACAAGTATGACACTTGAGTAGAGTTTTTTTCCAGGATCTGTCAGTCATCTATTTTGTGGAACAAGATATACTGCTAAAAACAATATCCGTTGAAGGAATGTAATTTAAAAAGAAAAAGAGTAGGGAAATCAAACTGAAAAGACAAATGAATTGGGTTTGAACTCAAATATAGATGAAGGATTTAAAAGGGTGCAGTTTCCTGTGTACTTTTGCTGTGACCTCATGAGGGCCACACAGAGGTTCAGGGCCGCAGTTGGCCCCAGGACCACACTTTGCTCATCTCTACAAGAGGGTGACATGAGGGCAGCGATGAGGAGCAAGAGTTCTCACACACATGTGGGCGAGACGTGTTAAACGGCTGAATGATGGAGCCGAGGTCTGCCCCTTCACCTGCTCTCTGCAGACGAACAAGTCTTTGCAAGGTGCAACTGACATCGATCAGATATGCGGGAATGTTCTGAGCTGCAGACGTGGATGAGTTGGCCTGGAAACCTGCGGCGCTGCCTCTCTAGAACTCTCACTGACAAAAGACGGTGTTCAGGGGAGCAGAGTCGTGTGGAGGTCTTTGGAGAAGCCGGTTATTGACTGACTCATGGATGGATGGCTTTACATTCTCCTCTCACTGTCCAACATAACTGTGACCCCATCACCTTCACAACGCCGCCACATTGCTTCCTGTTAGTGTTGAATTACAGTGTCTTTATGTGAAACCTGGACAGGCATGGCTCATATAACAAACAGCATGTGTGTGTGCTCTGTGTGTTGTTATAGATGGGGCCTTCTCCAGAAAGACTCTCTGCTCCCATGTGCCTGTGGGTTTAGCTATTGAGACACCGGGGGTGAAGCACAGCACCACACTGACTCCTTCAATCATTCACACGATGAGAGGGAACAAAGAACGAGCTTGAGAAAACAAAGTTGGCGCAGCCTGTCAGCAGTCCTGGCTCCGTGGGCTCTCCCATGAGTTCAAGGTGATTTTCCCACAAATTTCTACCAGCAGGGGGAATGCAAAACAATGCCCTGGATTCTTGTTCCAGGGTCGTTTTACACAGCCTTTCTTGGACCCCTGCGTTTCATCAGGACTGGAGGCGAGAAGGGCTTTCATAAACCTTTGGTCTTCTCTGGAAGACCTTCGATTACATTACGTTTAACATCTTGAGGGGAAAGCTTTACAGTAGTGAGACTTGTCATGATGTATGGATTGGAGCAGAGTGTGGCCCTTGGCCTGCATTGATGTGGCCCTCATGAGCAGAACTATAAGGGACGTTTTTCATCATTCATTACTTTTAATATTCTAAATAGAAATGCATTGTTCGTTTTAGGCCTTTATCCAGCTGCATCTCTATCTCTCTATCTGTCTAAGTATCATCCATCCATCTGGCTATCTATCATCCATCCATCTATCAATCCATCTGTCTATCTATCATCCATCCATCTGAGTATCTGTCATCCATCCATCTGACTATCGTCCATCCATCCATCAATCCATCAATCCATCTAGCTATCTATCATCCATCCAACTGTGTGTACAAATCTATCTATCTATACATTTTTTTTGTAATGGCTGATGTTCGTTGCAGCAGTATATTTTGAAGGTTCTTTTTTTAAAACAGATCCCTTGAAATGGAGGCATTCGTGTCATGTTGCTCTGACAATACCTGTCAAGATACAGAATTTAGGATTATCTTTTCTCTGTCCCAGAACGACTGACCTCGTGCCTGGTATGAGGAATGTGACAGGTTATTTTTTTAGATGACAAGGTCGAAAAGACGATAAACTTTCTGAGTTTCTAATTAGAGAATTACCAAAAACTAAAAATTACCATCAGGCTAAGAAAAGTGCTTGACCGTAACATGTTCCTCTCTCCACCAAGACAACAGACACTCGACAAGCGCTCCAGATGTTGAACCTGTGTTGTTAAAATGCTTTAGCCTCACGGGGAGCTCCATAGCACAACAACCATAGGATCCCTTGATGAACTGGGTCTTTGGAGGAGAACAAATAAATACAGAATACAGGGATGCAACTTCAAAGGTCGGTGGCAGTGACAACAGCTGCGGCAGCTCAGCATCCGTCCCTGCTTCTACGCAAACAATGGGGTTCAAGTGGTACACACAAGGAAAAGTCAAATAACTCAATGGATGTCAACTGAATTATGAAGAGGTTCAACTGATTTAACTTCCTTCAATGTTGCATCAGTTTCTAAGAAATGGCTCTCTTTCATTGGCTGATGCAAGTGGCGCTGAGTCAAAGTGAGGGCCAGATGTTCAGCGTGGTGGTGGTGTCGGCGTTAAAAGTGATCTCGCTCACAGATCATGCATGACCTTTGGGTACTGACGCATGAGTAGGTGAGAAGGAGGAAGCCGTTGATTGTTGATCACAGTTTTTCTTGGCAGCTACCGCAATATCTTTGAACTGATCACATGATGTCATGGCGCTAGAATACTCACTCAACCTGAACAGATGAACCGTAGAAGGGAAAATCCACGCAATGATACGGTGATGCACCAACAGACCTGAGACCTCTGAGTTAGAACCGACGTACAAGGTTCTACGTGTCACAAGTATGTAGTACCAACAACACATGGCAAATGGCACATTACGTTTAATGATGTGTTGGGGGTTGTTATTTAAACCAACTAAATGCGTGTACTGTTTCTCAGGTGTTCCCATCCAAGAGTCTAGACTTGAGCTCACAGTTCCAAAAAATCAAATTCTGATGATTCACTGGAAAGTCAATAGCCTTGTCTTTGTTTGCAATATTGCAGGAGAGCGCCTTTCTTCTTCTGCTGTGGTTATTAAGCAAACATCGCTCGCTACTGACCCCCTCAGGCGGCACGTAATTGCCAGCCAATTCTAACAGTGGAAAGTAGGTCAAGCCGTGTCAAAGATTCTCGGGATAGAAGTTCTTGAACAAGTCAAGTCATCGTTTTTAGATGTAATATTTACACAATTTGCCAGTTTCTCTAAGGCAGTGACAGACTGTGTGAATCAATGCTTCATCCAGTTCAGACCTGTTTGGAGCTGATTTTTGAGCTGTCACACATGTATTTTATTGACACATTTTCTTATTTATGTTTATTCTGCTGCATGACAATGAGAATTGTAAACTTGCTTTACCATTATTTATTGTTTTTAAGAATCACCACTGTCTTCACATGGGTGAATGATATCAATCGTCACTCATATTTACTTGAATTCCGGGTAAACCACGCGCTGGTATTACAGAAGCCACAGCCTTTCATTATGAGTCACGTCCTGCTGCCTCATTATCAATGTTGGTAGCTGAATTGGTCTCATGAGAGAGGATTCCCTGGATATGTGCCCAAGCCAGTCCCAACTTTGAGATCGTGTGACCTCATGTGAACCTCCACTGGCCCAACAGCAGTTCCCCCATGAATGAACCAAAAATGCAGCTCAACAGCTAAATGTCCTGTTTATATTCCGTGGTATATTCAAGCTAAATCTGCTTAAAACTTAGCATTTTGTTGTGCCCAAACGTTGTGCCCCGTGATTTTAAATGTCTGTGAAATGAGAGGTTGAACATTCTTCTGCTTTGACTGAATTATTGAATGGTTCCCATCAAAGGTGCTGGGCTGATGACACAGAAGCTGAAGCTGCATCACTCTTCCTCCTGCTGTAATGCTCTGATGATGCAACATTACAGGCTGCACCTGAATACGATTCACACAAACCAGTGTGTCACGGTGCTCATCACAAACTGTAGACATGGTAACACCGTAACAATCCAACACGGTTGTCATTGATTTCAGTCTCAAAACGAGGATTAATGGTCAATACCATAAGAAGTAAGAAGTTTATATATATAAGAAGTTTTCCTTCCGTTGTACGTCCTTGAATGTGACGTTTGTAATTGATGAAAATGTTAAACTTGTGGAACAGAGGAGTTCAGAGAGCTTTGAAAGAGCCATGTGTCATTAGCTCCGCCCCGTCTAAAATCCCACCCTTAATATCAGCCGCGCGCCCCGCGCAGCTCGACTCTCACCGCCGGCGCCTCTGGAACCAGTTCGACGCTCTCGAACACAACTCTCTGGAACTTTACTGCCACTTTACGCGCCGCGAACATGGCCGATTACATCGAAAGCGAGAAGAAAGTCAACGGCGAGCCGATGGCGAACGGACTCAGCCCCACAGTGAGGAGCCCGGAACCGGTGGCGGAGCGGGTCAAGCGGATCGTGAGGTCCAACCTGCTGGTCATCCTCACCGTGGCGGGGGTCATCGTCGGGGTGGTCATCGGACTCGCGGCGCGCCACGCCACCCTGACCTACACCCAGGTGCTCTACATCGGCTTCCCCGGGGAGCTGCTGATCCGCCTGCTGAAGATGATCATCATCCCGCTGGTGGTGTGCAGCCTGGTGTCCGGGGCCGCCAGCCTCGACCCCAAGTCCCTGGGCAAGTTGGGCGGCTGGGCCATGCTCTTCTTCCTCATCACCACCCTCATCGCCTCCTCCATCGGTGTCATCATGGCGGTCATCATCAGACCCGGGTCCGGCTCGATGGAGAAGCCCAAACTGCCCGGTTTGAACGACGCCGTGCCGGAGCCCAAAGAAGTTGTGGACTCGTTCTTAGACCTGATCAGGTGAGTTCAACCACGTTTTCCTTCCAACCGTGGAGAAACTTGTGGCCCGCGTGAGTGCGCGTAACCACGGTTAAGGTTGCGTCATCTCATCGGCGTCTCCCCCGAGAACCGGTCAGCAGGGGTGAGGTGGCTGGTCCCTGAACGCACCTCGCGTCGTGTGGATGGGAAAGACACGTGTAAGAAAAGTCGACACACGGGTGGGACGGAGTTCTCACTTGGGCCAGCTCCATGTAAATAAAGCAGGAAGTTGCTCGGGGAGAACCTAGTTGGAAACTGGTTTGGTGCCATTGGACGGGGAGCATTTGTTTTTCTTTTTGTCTTGTCATGACTCAAAGCAATTAATTTCCTAATCTAAATTCGATGTTAATTCATGGAGGCTTTTCCTGTTTTCTTTTGCACCATTGGGTTGTAGTTTGTGGATTGGCCGAAGAGGATGGCAAAGTCAGTTTGGGTTGTAGATGCAGGAGACTTTTTCTACCTGAGCCAAACAGAAGTTCTTACACTTGAGTGTGAGGTTGCGGGACCTGTGGAGGCATGTTGTATTAGGGATGTGACAAAAAAAATAGCAACATTTCTGAGCAAACGCATTGATCAAAGCAGAGCTTTCTCCCCCCCAAACTCAACTTTGAAGTCTTTAAAGCGGTCAGTTCTTTGTGACTCGGGGATCAGGCTCTTTAGTCACTGCTAACTTCCCTCTTTAGTTTGATAGTTGTGTTTCTGTGTACGCTGTGAATGTTAAAAATAGAAGACATGGATATCATGGGTGTTTACAAGCACTGCATTACGTCAAACGTCTTTGAGAGATTTAGCATTCAATGTCTTTTGTTATTAAAAATGATTATCGCTGTGATTTCTGGACAGAAACAAATTTGTATTGCCACTTTTTATGGTTGCGACAGTGATAAAAGCCATTTCATCATTCACTTATTAGATGAAGTCCTCACATACAGGATTCAGTTCCACTGGCCTCATTCAATACACATTAGCCTCTCGAGCCACACACATCTGTGGTGACAGACGCTTCAATATTAGAGTACATAATCTGTGAGTAAATGCTAAACTATGACTGTATTGTGAGTCAGTTGAAACTGTTTCCACAGCGTTCTGTTCACAGGGAGAACAGAACGGCTTCTCCACTTAAGCATTTATTTAAACAATATTTGCGCACCTAGAAGGCCCCTTTTTTTCGGAGCAGAACATGATTCAGGTCACCATGATATTAATTTCCAGCAAGCCTGAATCTTAAGTGATGATGCTGAAAAGCAGATGCCGGGCTCGTGCCAGCACACAATGTTTTGCAGCAATCTAATTGAACAGCATGTGTGGCATATTAGAGCGAGCCCTCGCCGTCGGCGTCCCGTCGTGTTGAGGCAACAGAGACAAAGCTGGACCGTGGCTGCCCCCGCTGCTTAGCAAAGCGTGAAAGCAGCCGGGTCAGAGTTCTCTTCTCATTGTCGCTGGACTCGCCGTCCGAACGGCACAGGCACGTTTTTGGCTGCTGCCGGAGCCACCCGCGAATATCCTTGTTGACAGTTGTTATCTCCTGCTGCTTTCTGTTTGTTCTGACGTCCCGCTCTGGGCTGGTGTCATTTACTGGACACACACCTTTATCCCCTGGCCTGAGCCAAAAAGTCACACGGCCTTGTCGCTCGCAGATGGAGTGGCCGTGAAGTTCTCCTGACCTGAAGTGGTGGTGCTTTCCAAGTCGGTCTTGGGGAGGTGAAAACTACGTCCACACGACTGAAGTGAACAGGATGTTAGTTTAGAGGATAAGTCATTGGCACGATTACCACTGAACTAATTTGACAAAGGCTGAACATCCTAGTTTAATTTGGAGCCGCAGATAAACGAAAGACGTTTATAATGGAGTGATTTCATTTATGAAAAAGAATTGTGCTGAGCTTCATCTTCATCAACTCATTTGCTGTACAGTTGTGGACCTCAAAAATATAAAAACAGTAGCTACTCACAGTTTTCTGCGGCGACTGCCTTGACCACCTCCCCCGCCAAATTATTGACATAATGTTGTTGTTAATGTCTGCTTCTCTTTCCAGCGAGAGTTGTGAACAAATGTTGCTAACAATTTAATAAAATGCTCTTGAAAATACTGAAAACTTTTTCAACAAAACCTTGAATCAGTTAGCATCTTGGTCCGTCCTCGTAGCTGGTGTTAGCGCTTGATGCTAGCTTGTAGAGGGTTTTTCACGGCGCGTCATCAAACCCAGAAGCCGCCATGTTGGAGAGACTCACTGCTCAACATAGAACGGTACTGAAGGTGATTCTGCAGCATTTTCTGGAAAAAAATGGTGAATTACAGTCGTGTTTTGAGCAGTACGAATCATGCAGATCGTGAAAAGCATTTGGAATTTTATGGACTTCCAAAAGTTATTACAAATCAAGGAGAACAATGCTCAAAGTTGTCAGAAGAAAGGAGTCGCTTGTGGATAGCGAAGCTGAACTGTAGGTGACCAGCCTTTCTGTTTGTTTCTTTTTTCCATCACACTCCATTCAGTCTGGGGCTGTTTACAAGGAGTATCTCCAACTTGGCGGCTTCCGGGTTGGATGATGCAGTGAAAACCCTCTTATCAAGCAATGTGCATGTTTTTTCACTCCTAACTGACACAGTCTGTGACGTTTTGAACACAGTGGTGTTCTACAGAGTGCTTACTTGACAGTCCCACTACGCTAGTGAGCGCTAGCCATGTCATGCTAGTGAGAGCTGGAATCTCATGCTAGTGAGCGGTAGCCATGTCAGGCTAGTGAGAGCTGGCCATGTCATGCTAGTGAGAGCTGGAATCTCATGCTAGTGAGAGGTAGCCATGACATGCTAGTGAGCGCTAGCCATGTCATGCTAGTGAGAGCTGGAATCTCATGCTAGTGAGAGCTAGCCATGTCATGCTAGTGAGAGCTGGAATCTCATGCTCGTGAGCGGTAGCCATGTCAGGCTAGTGAGCGGTAGCCATGTCAGGCTAGGGAAAGGTAGCCATGACATGCTAGTAAGAGGTAGCCATGACATGCTAGTGAGAGGTAGCCATGACATGCTAGTGAGAGGTAGCCATGTCAGGCTAGGGAGAGGTAGCCATGTCAGGCTAGTGAGAGCTAGCCATGTCAGGCTAGGGAGAGCTAGCCATGACATGCTAGTGAGAGCTAGCCATGTCAGGTTATTGAGAGCTAGCCATGTCAGGTTATTGAGAGCTAGCAATGTCATGTCTCTGCTACGTCTTGGACCATACATTTGGTTGAACACAGAACTCCAAACTCTTTGACTCAAGCGTGACTCATGAGGACAGAATGTGAACAGGTGTTGTGAAAGAACAAGTTACACAAACTGTGAAATAACTGATGCCTGCCTGGTTGCTGTTGTTTAAGACTGTTCTGTTCATTTCTGATTCTGTTGTCTGGAGCCGCTGGCTGCACTGCTCTGCTCTCACATGGTCATAAATCCGCAGGGCTCTCACTGAAGTGGCGTGAAGCACGAAATGAAGCGTGCGCACGCAAATGCTGGATTAGTGGAGGATGGAAGTAACCAGGTCCTAATGGGTCCTGAGGTTCCATTCATTTGTTGTGGGAGGACGTCCTGGTGGAAAAGGAATGAATTGTTAAATTGTACCATTTTCACATGATCCACCGTGTGACCCCAAGTGTCATCGACCTCCAGACACACAGAACTTCTGTCTCAGTAGAAGAGTGTGAATCCCACCTTACATCAAACTTGTCTCCCTCAATGCAGGAACATCTTCCCATCTAACTTGGTGTCGGCAGCTTTTCAGTCGGTAAGTCTTCTCTTCCGTGGGCTTGTGCTCCGGATCAGAATGTCGTTGATGCTGAGACGTTCTCTTGTCCGCAGTACGCTACCAGCTACAAGATGGTCACCAAGAATGGCACGGATGGGATGCCAAACATCACAGTGGAAAAGGTGAGCGGCCAAACTGAGAGGGCTCTTCTGAGAAGCATCGCAGTCTCCATCAGCCAGTGGGTCTGTGCAGGTACCAGTTGGAACCGACCAGGACGGCATGAACATCCTGGGTCTGGTGGTGTTCGCCATCGTGTTTGGTGTGGCTCTGAGGAAACTGGGAGAGGAAGGCGAGATCCTGATCAAGTTCTTCAACTCGTTCAACGAAGCCACTATGGTGCTGGTCGCCTGGATCATGTGGTGAGACCATGTTTTGGGTCCAGGTCTTAGAAAGGAACACCACTCCCGGGTTCCTTTTTAAAAGTGGCTTTACTCCTCTGTAGGTACGCGCCGCTCGGTATCATGTTCCTGGTCGCCAGCAAGATCGTGGAGATGGAAGACGTCACCAAGCTGTTCACCAGCCTGGGGAAATACATCGCCTGCTGCATCGTGGGTCACGTGATCCACGGCTTCCTGGTGTTGCCCGCCATCTACTTCATCTTTACAAGGAAGAATCCGTACAAATTCCTGTGGGGGATCTTCACAGCTCTGGCCACTGCTTTCGGAACCAGCTCCAGGTAACAAAGCTCAATGACCTGGCACGACAGGCTCCGCCCAGGTGCCTGGTCTTCCACCAACACCCGCATGTCCTTGTCTGCTTTGCAGCTCGGCCACACTTCCCCTGATGATGAAGTGTGTGGAGGAGAACAACGGGGTTTCCAAACAAATCAGCCGCTTCATCCTGCCCATCGGAGCGACCGTCAACATGGACGGCGCCGCCCTCTTCCAGTGTGTGGCCGCAGTCTTCATCGCTCAGCTCAACAACGTTTCGCTCAACTTCGTCCAAGTCATCACCATCCTGTGAGTCCGGCTCCCAACTTTTGATGTGAACCTCGCGGTGCCAAAGAGCTGGGCTGTATTGACGTGACCCATGAGTGACGGGGTCTGGGGCGTGTCTAGAGTTGGTGGGCGCCGACATGGCGGGTTGGAAACGTAGCCCGTTAGCTAGCGTGAAAGAGGCGCCATCTGCTCGGTGAGTGGAGAATGGCAGCAACTCTGGTTGCTTGTTGGCAAAGTCAGTTCTGTTAAATTCGAGTTCAGTTCTGCTACAAACGCTTTCCCAAATGTGTCCCAGCCGCCGCTCGCATCGGACGGTAACTTCCCCTCATAGCATTTCTGGAACACTTAGCTTTTTCCTTTTCACTGTTTTTTATTTTTCCATGCCTTATTTAGTTACTCATTCAACCATTCCTGAGTCTTCCAAAAAATGCTACATTGATTTTATGCTGGAACTTTCCCTCTTTTGTTCTCGCCACACTCACAGCAGCTGTCGCACGCAGAACTACCGTCTCAGACATTTTGTTTCGATGTTGCATTCAGGTGCACTCAGGGCAGAACTATATTCAGCGGGCTCATACAGTTTTTGGAGCACTTGATTTTGAGCTCCCTATAATCACAACAGCGCCACCATCCTCGCTCAGTTTTCGGTTCACTGCAGTATTAAGTGAGTAATAGTATTTAGTGTTTAAGAGCAGCCGGACTAAGCGGCAAGTTTTATTCTAGTTGAATAACTGTGCTCTCAAAATAAGGATGTCATGTAACTGTGGAACTTTCTATTTACAAAGGTACATGTTCCTAGTGGCCAGAAGGAACTGTTTTTCTCTGTTGCAACATGCAACTTTCACTTCGCAGAAGTTATTTCCGTCTGAAGTTGAGCCCAGACATCAGATGAAAGTGTGGATTGACAGTAGCACAGTACCAAGTTAGTTGTCGTTTCTAGGGTAGTAGAGTGGAGGGAACTTTTTACTCTTTTAGTTCAGTTGTAGTTCCATGCATTTGTCTTCCTTAATCCTCAGATATTAAATATGTATCTTGGACACTTTGTGTATGAAATGTTCTGATGAGTTTTTGTGTCTCCAAATTATTTGGCTCAGTCGACATTAGGGCTGAGTTTTGGCACAAACCTCACGATGCGCGTCACGATACGTATAGGGCCGTGTATCGGCAGGTATCTTGTGATACCATACAAATCCCGATACGATACATTGCTCACAGGAATGCAATGTATCGTGCCATTAAGTGGTAAAATAAGAAGATGCAGTACAACGTGATGTGGAGGAAAACAAGTTTATTGTTATGACGTCAGTCCAGTTAGACCTTCCGTTACATTTTGCACTCCGACTGAGGAATGTCTCGCTACCTTCGTCAAAAAAATAACATCAGTGTACAAAAAGAAAACATTAGCATTTAGCACGCCACAAATAGAGTAGCATATGACACCGTCAAATACTGCGATGTTTGAACGTCATGTTAAGTCACAATATCGCAATGTATTATACAATATGACTTAAAATTGAGTTTTCATTTTTACAAAACATTGATGTCAATAGAGGCGATGTCGATGCTAAATGTGTCAGGCTAGCGTGCGGGTCTGAAGAGAGGCTGTTTGAATGTGTCGCAGAGTGACGGCCACAGCGTCCAGCGTGGGAGCGGCAGGCATCCCTGCCGGAGGTGTGTTGACCCTGGCCATCATCCTGGAGGCGGTCAGCCTGCCCACCAACGACATCTCCCTGATCCTGGCCGTGGACTGGCTTGTGTAAGCTCTCATTTATAGCCGTGGTGGAGTGGGCGGGGCTTCTCGTGCTAATGAAACTCCTCTCTCCTCTCAGCGATCGCACTTGCACCGTGCTGAACGTGGAGGGCGACGCCTTCGGAGCGGGCCTGCTGCAGCACTACACCGATCGCATGTCCAAGAAAGAGGAGGGGACGGAGCTGAGCGAGGTGAAGCTGGAGGACGGCCAGGCAGCGGCGGCGGCGCCCGAGCACTCGCCTCTGATCGAGAAACGGGATCCCTACTCCTCAGGGGACAAGGTGTCGTCCATGTAAGGCGGCTCCCGCCGTCTTGCTCCAACACTCCCGGCTAGGAAGCCAGCGGCTCGGACTTTGTCTTCTGCCTTGGTGAGAAAAGATGGCCGACTCAAGTCGAGCTCACGACGACTGGGAAACATTTGATCCTGTCAACAGACCAACCCCAGTCACCCAATCTGGTATTTATATTTCAGAAGATGTTTCTGTATCTCGATGAATCCCGGTGTTTTCTTCCCATCTTCAACACACAAGTTGCTGCAGCCACTTTGTGTTTGCCAAAGAAATCGTAGCCAACCTTTCAGACAATCCCAGCTCCGGAGACGCTAGAGTGACGGCCTGGAAGATGATGTATATTTAAAATGTGTCGCACGACAGCTGCAATATCAAAATGATTTTTTTTTTATATCTTATTTAAACACATTTGTGCTACAGATTACTACCAAAGACTTTATCGCAAAATACACGGCTTAAGGACTGTATCTATATCAAGGTACCAAACAACTTTTTTGTACTTCAACTTTACAACCCTGGACGAGGAGACCTCTTGACCCTCACGGGGTCGACACGCACACAGACACATGGGTCATTCAAACCTGCAACCTCAGGCGTACGCCTTTACCTACCGGTACATTTTATTAGCCGACGCTTCTTAACACTCTTGAGACCAAAGACCATGGCAGCAGGCGATAAAACTTGGAGGGAGGCGTGTCATCTTTGTAGCAGCTGCTCGTACTGAAATGAAACTCACAATGGTTTGATAAGCACAATGTTATATCCACGGGAGGTTTGTCATAGACTTTTTTTCTGTTGCATGAATGGTGCAGCGGAGGTCACAGTAAGGTCATCAAGAACGTGTTCAATAGACGCGTGCGTGTGTTTGTGTGGCGTTGGTGACTCGGATGGTCTTAACTAAACTACACACTGTGCTGAATCCGTTGGAGTCTGTTCTTTCTTGCTATTTATTTGATCCAAATTCAAGTGACATGGACTTTAGTGTGGGTTTCATCAAAGGAAACCTCTGTGTGTCATGGATACGAGATATTGTCTGGTATGAAAAGGTCTTCTGGCACAGATTTGATCATTCCTGTTGAACAGTTGGACGTCAAGCTTGTTGCCTTCTGGTGTTTCTGATCCATGAATGTACCTATTGGTTTGTTACAGTCGGGGAAGGTTTCTCTTCAAATTAATGTTCTGGAGGTACTGTCCTTAGATAGGAAATAATAAAGGCCTTGTGTATTTCTAAAAGTATCTGTGTACTTCTTTGTCGTGTACTAGGTTCAGGGCCAATGATGATACTGTGGTGGGGACCAAAAAATGTCGAGCAATCGGTTGTTTGTTTCAACACTGATCAAAGCCAAACAACTGTTAGCAAAACCTTGTTTTGTAATGCTTTCAAACAGTAAAACACTGTTTCCTGCCCACTTCAACAGGGGATCCAGGATCATGTTCTGAAAACAGGGCTTTACCACCCTCCAACTTTCAAGCCTCTTGCGGAGAAATGGCTGTAAATGTTGCATTTATCAAGTGAGGGCTGCATCTAGCAACTTCTGGATTGTCTGTGACATCACAGTCTTCATGATTCTTCTTCCTCTTTGGGCTTCTCCCTTCAGAGGTGGCCACAGCGGATCATCCTCCTCCATCTCACCCTGTCCTCTGCTTCCTCTCATCTCAAACCTCATGTCCTCCTTCACCACCTCCATCAATCTCCTCTTTGGCCTTCCTCTCCACCTTCTGCCTGGCAGCTCCAACCTCAACATCTTCATCTACCAATGTACTGTCTCTCTCTCTCCTCTGTACATGTCCAAACCATCTCCATCCAGCCTCTCTGACTTGGTCTCCTAAACACCTGAGCACATGTGCTGTCCCTCTGATCCTATCATCATCCTGCTCACTCTCAGAGAGAAGCTCAGCATCTTCATCTCTGCTACCTCCAGCTCTGCCTCCTGTCTTTTCCTCAGTGCCACTATTTCCAAACCATACAACATTGCTGGCCTCACCACCCTTTTGGACACTTTCCCTTCCATCCTTGCCCACACCCTCTTGTCACACCTGACACTTTTCTCCAATGATTCTATCCTGTTTGCACGCGCTTCTTCACCTCTGTCTCACACTCTCCATGGCCCTGGACAGTTGAGCCTCAATACTTCAAACCCCCACCGTCTTTATCTCTACATGCTGTAACTTCATCTGTCCACTTGGCTGAATGTGGTTTCTCCCTCCAGTCAGTTGTAAATTGTTTCCATACTTTTGACGTCTTGGGTCGGAGCCTCAGCCACCACTGCAGGGTGTGTGAACCGGGGCTTGTGCTTTGGAGAAGAAGGTGAGCTCATTGGTGACTAATGTAATGGTTGGTTATCGTTGCTCCAGCCCAGGACGGATCCATCATGGCTTGGGTTTCAGATGCTGTCCACCTGTGGTTGGAGCCGAGCATTTTGTTGTGCGTGTCAAACGTTTGCCCCAGTAACAGATCACGATCTCTCAATGACATTCAGAGCAGCATCCCTGGGCCACACCAGGTCAGAAGCACCACTGGAGCAACGTAACTTCCATATTCTTCGTACAGGAGTCGCATGTAGCTGTCGCAGACACTGACTGGTCCACCAGTGCAGTCCCACTTTGAACCGTCAGATAAGGCCTCTGCATGTTTGTGTGCTTGGCACGTGGGACTCACCGAGTATGATGAATCCATACTTCAAGTGCGACTCCTGCAACTGTCTGTTAAAAACGTTCTTGTTCTTGGAGGTTGTGGGCTCCTCTCCTGTCTCTTCTCTGAGCCTGTTATTCTTTGCAAAGAAACTCTCCAAAGACGGCTGTTTCTGACCCATTCTGCGAGCTTGTGGGTTATATTTTGGCTCTCGTGTGAGAATCCGGTCTTTTTCTCAAAAGTTTTTTCAAAATAAAAGATCATTCAAACTCGGGCCCTGGAAATGACAAGCATGTGTTTATTTTTTTGGATGTGGCATGCATGACTTAATTTTTTTTTTATCCCGAGATAACTGTTATCTCAAGATACCATCGTAAATGTCAGTGCATGCGTAACTGCCTCTCTGGCAAAGTGTGTTGCATGCATCCTCCTGTAACCACAGTGTCTCCCATGGCTTCGTAACTGTTCGTCAACGTTGTCAGTCACTGTCTGCAAGTCAGTGCGCGTTTAACACCCTGATCAAGAGCTTTATACTCAGAATAATACCATATGTGGCTAAGCTATACCTATCACACGTCCCTGGAAGCGACATGTGTGACTTCATTTTTTTGTCCCGAGATAAGTTATCTTGAGATAAAAATTGTCTCTGGCTAAAAAAAATAAAGTCATGTATGTCACATCCAAAAATAATAAACACATGCATGTCACTTCCAGGGCTCCACAGATAATACAGAAAACAGAAATAATGATTTATTGTGTGGCCTGGTACCAATCCACGATGATCCACGGACCGGTACTGGTCCCCGGCCCGAGGGTTGGGGACCACTGCATCAGTGAATGGTTGTCCCTACTTTTCTGACGCACCCGACTTCCTCGTGTGGTACCAGACCAAGAGTTCTGTCAAACACTACAAGTGCAACGCCTCCTGACCGTCTCTGCGCCCCTCTATCCAGCTCCTCAGTGGAGACACTGGTGCCCGGCTGCGGGTGTCTCTTCCAATCTGGCATCCCGTGGAAGACTTGGAATACAAGAACTTTTTTCATTGTTTATCTTAACCAGCGGCACACTGCGACTACTTGCCGTTGCCGAAACTGAAGCTCAGTGATGTGCGATGTGTGTCATGAATGTATACTGCAACACAGTATAAATACAAGCACCTGCCTCCAGGTGTCTGTTGTCGGACATTAAGCGCATCATCTTACTCTCATGAGGAAAGGTGACACCGGCTCTCCGGCCAGTTGGAAGCGGAAGCGCTCCTTCCTGAGGCGCGACAGTGTCACCGCGCTGCTCTCTCCGCGCTCCTCCTCCATCCGCACAGTATTCCATTACAGGCGCGCAGGAACGCGCTATTTCGAAGCGACATGATCGCACCTCCTCACGTAACCTCACGAGCCACTATAGAGGACCGAATACCGAGCCTTATATGAGCGACGCTGTTTATACACCGGCAGATGGAAGGCACACGGCTTCAGGCGCAGTAAAGACAACTGTGATTCCTGACGTTTGCTTCTCATGACGCGCTGGATTTCTGCGCCCGATCACGACGAGACTCTTTATCCGGAGTCACGTTTGTTAAAGGTGTGATGCCACCTAGTGTTGAGGAGTTGATAATACTGTTCAACGATCCACATTAATAACCTTATTATCATCTTAAGTGGAAGTTAGTTTTTGAATACAGTGTTCCAGACGGCCGTTCGAGAAGCAATTTGTTCGAAATCTGAATGGATTTTTCCCATTACAATGAATGGAAAAATAAATAATGCGTTCCAAGCCATAAAATAGTCTTTTGTAGGAGTGAATGTAGAGTGTCTGCTGCAGGTGGCTGTTCCTCTATGTGTGTGGCCGCTGCATGTGGGAGGGGTTGCCGAGTGAGTGACGTCTCTCCAGAAGTGAAGAGGTGCCCGGTGCGTGTCCAGCTCTGAATGTGCGCTTCTGTGCAGTTTGGCTGTGACAAAGTCATAAACCAAGTCACGCTCTGTCCCAGACTCGCCTCATCCCTGTCCCAGCTCCAGCCCACAACAGGACATCAAACCCTGGAGTGAGCGCTCCAGCACCTCCCCTGTGACACTCTACCACGGTCCAGTGTGGAGACAGGAAAGGTTTTACACCTCAATATGAAGAAAAAACAGTCAGTAAATGGAGCTAACGGGACACGTCTGCGTACAGAGGCTGCGTTATACACAATAACAAAGCGGGTCAGCTGATAGGTCCGCACACGTTATGGTTTTTCTGGCTTTTTTCGGGGGCATTCTGGATTTTCGTTCAAAATCCAAAGCAGAAAAATCTCAAAATTTTTGTTCGAACTCCGATTTGTTGAGCACGGTATTAGTTGAAGTCATATACAAGCGTCCAAGGTCTTAAAAGGGTCCACACCTTTGATAACTGCAGTCGCTTTATTGATACAATCAAAACAAGACTTCACCTTTCTCCATCTGCAATGACAAACAAAAGCGCACAGCCGGGGCTCCGCCCACTTACACTGGAACACATCCTCCGCTAAGCGGAGGGACATGAGAAACTCTTCAGACGACAGAACTGCAGAGGCTCTGCACGCCAAATTGCACCCTTTCAAAATTGGTCCCCCCAACTGCTGCTGCTCACGATCTCACTTCTCACAGGATGAACTAGTTTTTCTTCATCTTTTCTCTAATCCTGTTAAAGTCCAGTTGGGAGGAGCTGGTCAGAGAGAAATGTAGTTTTTGGCCAGAAAATGCTGGAGTCTGGTGTGTGGTGACACATTTAGTTAAATATTCTGGTTGAAACGCTCTTTTTTAATTTAAATTTAAAAGAAAATGTCTAGTTGAAAACTGAATGGATCTAGCACAACTCAAAAACATCTTAAATTCAGGACACGCTCTTCATTGATTCAGTCTACGTCACACATCACTGTCTCTTCCACCCGTTTACATTCTGAAACGTTCACGACCCACTGACATCAATACTTTGGCCCGACACACTGACCACAGCACAGAACATGCGACTACACCTTGAATAAATACAGTTTGTTTGGCAGGATATTACGGGCATAGATAGAAGGTTTCACTCAGAGTTTGCTTTTATCCAGCCTCTTTCTGGCAGGGTTAGGATACTGGGGGTTCTCGATGACTCCCTCCCCAAATTTGAGCTCTAAAAAAGCCCGGTGGTTGTTGGGTCCGTAGGCGGTGACGCCTGCGAACAGCATGGGCACAAGCGGCTGCAGAAAATGCTCGGGGAACTCCACGTCCTGCTTGTGATCCGTCCACGTGTCCTTGGTCATGACGCCGTTCCGAGGGTAGAAGGGCCACAGGTCCACGTGCAGGTGGTTGGTCTCGCTGTACTGGACCCTGAAGAAGTCCCCCTCGATGGCGCGCTCCCAGACGTAGCCGTTCGCATCCACCAGAGAGCCGGCGTCCAGGTTCTTCAAGTGCTCGCAGTTGGGTACGTCCTCCAGGTAGATGCCCAGGTCCACGTCGTAGTCCCACGGGATGATGTCCTGGTGCCGCACGGCTCCCAGCAGCGAGCCTCCCTCCAGCCAGTAGCGCACGCCGGAGCTCTCCAGGATGTTGATCACGTATTTGGTGGTTTCTCTCAGAGCACGGAGGCAGCAGGGTGGGGTCCAGCGCTCCAGGTAGAGATAGTCGGGCGTGTCGTCCTGCACGGTGCCGAAGCAGCGGGGCGTCTCCTTGCTGCAGCCGAACCACTGCTCCTTCCCTTCTGGGAGCAGGATTCTCCTCAGACCAAAGCTCCTCATCAGCCTCCCGGTCGCCTCCTTCAGCCTGGTGTCGGCCTTCCACTGGTTGTGAGCCGAGCTGAAGAGAGGCCGATGCCTGGCAGAGAAGCAGGGGCTCTCCAGGAGCTTCACCTTCCAGCCTCTCAGCGACGTCTGGATGAAGAGCGAGGAGAAGAGCGGCCGGCCCAGAGGAACCGAGAGGTTGAAAAGGTCCTCGGTGCGGATGAGGACTACGGCGTCCCCGTGTAGAGCCGTGCACACGCTCCCGCTGCTCCCAGAGGCGGCGGGCGAGTACGTGGCGGTCCACTCTCGGAGGTTGACCCTCAGGTGGAGGCACTGGACGGCGGACCGTACCAGCACGGGCGCCGCCACCAGCCGGACCGGCCCGCCGCCTTCTCCTTCCAGCTCGCGGATCAGACGCTCCACAGCTCGCGGTTGCTCCAACTCCACGCCATCGGGCACCAGCAACACAAACTCCGTCTGTATATGGAACTCCGGTCTGTGGGCCTGCGGGGGCTGATCCGGGCTTGGCGACAGAACCAACAACCGGGCGCCATCGGGGAGCACGAGCGGCGGGTAAGGGACCGTGTCTGACAGAGCCAGGAAGGGCAGCTCCGGCCTTTGTCTTAGGAACGAACTGGCTACGTCCGCCACATAGTTCTCAAAGTTTTCAAACTCTGGCAGCAGGACGGACACCCGCGGGCCACGGTGGCGCCCATCGAGAACCCCTGGATCACCCGCAGGACCCATCAGGGCCCCCAGGACCGAGGCGGGCAGGGCGGCCCTGCCGGTGCCGCGGCCCAGGTCCTTTCTTTTCTCCATCATTTGCTGCTGGGCCCTCGATACAAAGTAGAGGATGAGGAGGTTGAGGATGATGGCCCCGGTCAGAAGAGCCTGGCAGAAGCTGACCCGCATGGCAACTCTGTCCCGGCTGCCCAGGAAGACGGAGAGGAAAAACTGATCTCACCAGCCCAGCGTCTCAGCTTCCCATCGTTGTGGAAGAGGAATGACAAGAGTCCAACCTGCAAGATTAAAAAAAATCAAATGTATATAGACTCAGGGGTAAATGTTGTGCAGGCTTCAACTGGATGTTGAAACCATAACGCCGCTCACATCGCCTTCATGATCCAGTGATGCCCGGCCACCATGCTGCCGCACCGCCTCTCCCGCAGGCTCCAGCCTTCCTGCTCGGCATCCGTAGAGACCGGTCCGGGAAGAGACCGCAAACTACATCCTGCCTGGAATAAGTGCAGATGAGTCCCGGGTGCGTGAAGCGGCGCGTTATTTAGACTCGCAGACTGTGATTTTACGCTGCCAGAAATTAGCATTTTACGCTAACTTGCCATCCACAAACGCTGCTCACGATGACAACAGATGCACTTCCGGACTGTTTCCTTCAAAGCAAAAGCCTCGACCAACGCTTCTCAGATCACTCATAACTCCTATTACAACATTTCTTCCGTTCATTGTGCCGTTTTAGAGCGTTTATTTACAATATCAGAATCAGAATTTAATTTATTGCCATGGTCAGTGGGGAGCCCAGCAACTAGGAAAGTGCTTTGGAATAAAGTGCTGACAAAAAATAATAATAATAATAATAATAATGATAATAAAATAAACAATAAAATAACAACAAGGCTGTTCACGAATTAAACTTGCATTACTTAATTGTTTATTGATATTTACATTATAGATAAATGACAGGTTGAAACGCAGATTAATCATTAAATCCGACAAGAAAATGGCTGCCGAGCGACGCAGAATCCTGCTTTGGTTAATTGGTTCGCATATTTTTCACTTAAATTTGTCTTTTAATTAATTCATCTTTTATACCCTCTTATGTCATGTATCATGTGATTATGAATTCATTTTGTAAATCTTGAGAAATGTCTTGTATGAGAATTAGATCAGAAATTTAAATTCGAACAACGAGGCCGGAAATACAGATAATCTTGCAAGTTTTACACTTCAATCGCCACCCGCTCACAAAATGGCAGGAAACGGTCTCTCCAGGAGACGCGCTCGTTGTCTATTGCAGAAACACGGTCCAGTATTTGTCACCAGACCTGGAATCTCCTAGCAGATAGACACGGGAGGAAACATCCGGTGCGTTCAAAATAAAGGTTGCAGTATAGCAACAAGCATTGTGTGACGGCGTTGCAACAGGACATGAACGTATTTATATTCGATTTATGATCAGTATATCGTGGCTCGTCGTTTTAAAGTAAACGAGTAATGGGAGAAAAATGTTCCAGCCGACAACGTTTATGGAGTTTTATGCTGAAGGTTCGCCAGCGGAAGTGTAGTATTTGACCGTCGGCGTAGTAATTCTGCTCCGTGCGTGTGAGAAAAGGAAGAAAGGGTTTGTGGAGAGAAGTCTCGCCTGGGCTGGAAGGAGCCACTTTCCCCCGTTATTGTCTCTACAATCTGCATGCTCACACGTTTTTATCCTGGCGAGAGGCTGAACGCTTGAAATGGAGGCGGACAGATCCGGCGGAGGACCAAACCCAAACTCCGGCGGCGGCAGCAGCGGAGCGGGGCGCAACCCAAACGGGCCCAAGGCAGCACCGAGCCAGGCGACGTCGGCCGCCGGGATGATGGCAGCCGCGTCCGCGGGACTGATGCCCGGCTCGTCGCACTCTCGAGACCTACAGGACGGCGACTCGGGGATGACTCTTCCGGGGATCCTGCACTTCATCCAGTACGAGTGGGGACGATTCCAGGCCGAGAAATATCGCTGGGAGGCGGAGAGAGACGAACTTCGGGTAAATCTGGTGCCGATATTGACACCGAGCACAACACGGCGCGGCTTGGCTGTGGTCACTTCTCCCCTGAATCCACGCCAGCGACTCAATGCTAACGAGCTAATGTTGTTGCTCTGCTCAGTTTAGTCGCACTGTTAATGATTACATGGACATCAAGCGACAGTTCGGTCACGTATCCCACACTGGCTTATTGTCTGGTGGCTGTTGCATCGCAGTGCTTGGAAGCCAAACTAATGAAAGACACAATAAAAGGCATTAGCTTGGTGGTGACCACCGGGAAACCAAAGGATGCTCACTGTGTTTGTGGGGGATATGATGATCAGGGTCTTTCGTCTCATGTTAGTGGCGGTTTCCTGAGTAAATCTGACATTTGCTTGTATAAAATTCGGTTTCTATCGAGGGTAAATAACAGTAGCCAGTCTTCAAAAATGCATCTGTTGGACAGGAAGCTTCTAAACAGGTGGTCGTGAGGCTACAAAGTGAGTGTAGGTTGGTGCATTGGATGGTTTTGGAGCTGATATACAAGGAGAAGAGATGATGGATGGAGGGTAAGAGTTTTCCGTTTTACACTTGGTCTAACACATGAAATTTGCGAGTCAATCTTTTTAAAGAATTGTGGGTCTCAGCGTTGTCATTATTAATCTCTATTGTCACTCATATTTACCTATGTGGATTTACACAGGGAAGCCGTACCTTTGTAGCATCTAGTATCTTACAGTCGCTCCTTGTGTCTTCTTCAGTTCCCTGTTTTCTCACGTTCACTTCTGTGTCGCTTGGCTTGTGACGATTGCTCGGCTACTGACACTCCCAAGTCAATACCAGGCAACTTGTTTCATAACTGTTATTTAGTGTCCGTCCTCTCGAAAAGGAAGTCTGTGAAGGCTTTTATTGGTTTAGGTGTGTCACCTGTGGGCAGACCCATTGATGTTGTTGCCTGTGCGATGGGACAGTAGCGGCTGTCGCAGATGGTGCTGTTGAAGCAACATGCAAAAAAAATCATGACTTCAATAGGCAGACTTTGCAGTGCAATGTCGTCAGTTCTCTCTGTGGAACCCGGGTTAACAAAAGGCAGCTGTGATCCTATTATTTAAGAGTTTTTTTCTGCTCTGAGAATTAGATTCTTTCTGAGAAAACAACTTAATTATAGCAATGTTTAATGAGTGTTCCAGTGTATTTGATGCCAGTTGCTGAAATCCTCTTTCAGGATCACACTGTTTTTTTGGTTTGTGTTGAAATGACCTGTGAGCAGGGCATTCAAATTTGGAATGTAGGAGAGGACAGAAGTTGCATTATGCAGCTCGGAGCTACCTGCGCCGCGCGGCAGGATTCTGCTTACTCATCACCCTGATGCCGGAAAGGACGGGAAATCATTTTCCGCTGTGTGTGTGAGAACAGATATTTGAATGTTACATCTCAAAGATTTAAAATCGGTGTCATTTTTTTGTCTGTAATAATAGTGTTGCAAAGCTGTGTCAGAACTCTGAGAGCTGAATGTTAATTTCTGTCAAAAGAGCAAAGCTAATGTAAAAGCAGACTGTAAGAGATTAGGACTAAATCAAAGCTCAAAGCCGAGGCAGTGTTTCGGGAGTGTTGCTAATGAAGTCTCTCACTGAAGTCATTGCTGAGTATTAGTAACTAAGTTGACATTCCGTTTTGAGTACATTTAAGCTGCGTTGAATCAAAGAGTCGACAGGAGAAGCTGTTGAACATTTTCACATGACAAGCTGACTGACCTGCTCTGAGTTGAGTGTGAACCTAACTTAGATCAAGTTCAGAAACTCGGCGGTAATGATGTGAACTGTTGCACGGACTAGCTTGGACCTCATTGAGGAAGAATGCGGCACAAATGAATAAACATTGTTATGCAAAATTCAGCTCTTAAAATTCTGAATTTTTCTATTTTGGGTTTGATCTCCCCAAACCCAAAGATACACAATGACAGAAATAAACAGAGTAAAGTGTGTGACGATGATTTTAGCAGCACAAGCTATTGCTTCGAATATTGTATTTATAAAGCCCGACTTATTAGTTTCACAGATTTCTTCTATTGAGTGGTTCAAACCACTGTTACACAATTACTTCTCGTGTCAATTTGCCGCTCTCTATTCCTTCCACTCAAAGTCGTGCGGTTATAAATAGTAGCCCGATAAAATATGGATGAACAATAACAAACTGGCTCAATGCTTTTATAGGCATCGGAGTGGGAATGGCAGTCAGAGAAAGGCAGTCGCCATGCGTTGGTGATGGGGCTCTCGCACATGGTCAGTTTTTATGACAACACTTGGCAGCGTGTCTTGAGAAGGGACGGCCCAAGTGTTGGGCCGAGAGAGTGACCTAGCTTTAACACCCATGGGCCTCGACCTCTCTCACTGAACGCTCAACGTGCCACGAGTGAAGCGCCCAGTTATGTTCTTTGCAGTTAGCAGCATACTGTACATAGTCCTGAGCCTCAGTCCTGTAGCTGGGAAGCGCCTGTCCGCGACAGAAGCGGATCATCTGTCAACATGTGGTGTGTAGTCTCGGATCTGTCGTGTGGTCGGGTGACACACATGTTGGCTGTGGGTGGGTGTGGTGTGAAAGGGCACCTGTCCTGCCGCGTCAGCGTTGTCATCTCAGGAATGAGGGGCCTGCTTGTGTCTAGACCAAGTGGGACATCCGCTAACAATAACAGTGGATAAGTGGCTTCCCTTAATAAAGCCTCAAGTTATTGGACTGGACCTTTTGTTTGTAGATTACCTGGATTATGTCAGATACATTGGTGAGTCTGTGACCGTGGTCACATGACCGTGGCCTAGGGAACGGAGCGATAGTGGCTGAGGTTTAATGTTTGAGGAGGATCAAGGTGGGTTCATTTGATGGGAAATGTCAAAGAAGGAGAGGCAGTAGAAATCATCATGGCAGTTATTGATCCTCTCAGCAGAGCACCCATGTGACATGACAGGAAAGGACTCTCCAAGTGGTAGAGTCTTTATGCATCGCGAGTGGGACTCGCAGTTCCACAGTGGAGCCATACTCTTGACATCTTTCGTCTAAAACAGGGTCGGGAATGTTGCGTTCCATCTGAGGTGTTGCGATCTTACGTTTTCCAGCTATAAAAAATATTCGGATTGTTCTTGTGCTTAAGTCTGTCTAAGCGTCGTTGATACATTAAAATTCTTTAAAGTACAGTTTGTCTATAACATAAGGGAAGTGGTGTCGGAATGTCACCGACTGTGTTCTGTTTATTTTAGGTGTAAATTGTGTTAGTCTGGTCTTTAGATAAGGACGTGCAAAAGATTTGTTTATATTTCCGGTGAGAAACCACATCAGTTAGCGCTGTTGTGAAGTGGTGATTATTGCGATTTATTTATTTTTTTACTTGAAAGGTGGAGTGTGAATATGATGAGAGAATTATGATGAAAGGTTTTGTAGCGCAAGAATAGCTATTACTGTGATGATGTTTTGAATATGAATAATATATGATACAAAACAAGAGTAGACGGTCTGGAAAAGAATAACTATCTTCATATTGTGGAATTCAAATGGAGAAATAAAAATATATAATCAACAATAGTTTCATTATTCAAAGATCAGTATTGTAATAAGCAAATGCTTATTGGACACCTTTAAGAAAGTCAGCTGTTGAATGATAAAATGGAATATTTCTTTATTGTCATTCTGTTAGTTTGAGCTGTTTAATTTCCAGCAGACTTGCTCAGTCTCGGTGCTCACTGTACACACATGAATAGACCACCTGTCCGACTCCAGAGAACACAGAGAGCAAGTCCAAGACTTTGACCAAACTGAATACAGAAGTGTGTCTATTAGTCATGTGAACACAGAAATGCTTTTCTTGTTGCAAAATACTTTCTCCAAATAAATCAAGAACTTCAATGCTGTTATTGGTACAAACGATTTGTTTGTTCTCTGCGCAGTTTGGTCTTGGTCTCCACTCAGTCCAGGACTTGGTCTTGGATTCTGCCTGTGAACGCTCTGGTCCCAGTCTCCACTGGGTCTCAGGTTAGGTGGTCTTCACCACGACTCCGACCCCCGTTCTTAAACTCCAGCCTTTCACAGTCGTATTATAATCTGCCAGGAGCCTTGTACAGGCGTTGACTGTTAGTGAAGCATGACATTGCTTCCTTTACCGTTTGGCCCAAGGGCTCCCAGGATTCTCATCTCTAATTCATAACTTTGCGCTCTTAGCCATGGCACAGATCACAACCATATGTACTACAGTTCTACACTGCGTGCTTCAAAAATCTCTTCTTTTATACACAACAGGAATTTTCCCTCCAATTCACCTGCGTTTTCTGCTAGTACAGCAATAGTTCAGCGGAATTTACTGCTGTATAAAACCATTCCCACAAACAAACTGACACGAGAAGACACGTGATCACTGTATCATCATTGTATTAGCAAGATCAAAGTGGATCTCTGGTTAGTACAGTGGCGTGCTGCTGATTTACTTTAGATGAGAACGTCTCCTGAGTGATGAGTGGAACACTCTTGCGTCGCTGGGCCTACTCCAACACGTTATTGAAAACATGGATATTCCAAGTGAACCTCTACTGAGTAACAAGGACACTGTGTCAATCGAGCGTTCACTTGGGTTCGGCAGTATCAAGAGTCGCCACGCCTCAATATAGTTTCTGTTCTTTAACACGTTGCTGTCACAGCGACTTCATGGTGTTGTGTTGTATTTTCTATGGCACTTTGGTGGGCAAAGCAAAGTTGGGGCAGCTGACACGCTGGGTGTGATGTTATCACTGTGAGAGTGCAGGTCAGAGCTCGTCTGTGAGTCAGTACCAGGGTGTGCGTGCGTGCGTGCGTGCGTGCGTGCGTGCGTGTGCGTGCGTGTGTGTGTGTGCGTGTTAAATTGACATTCCATTGAAGGTGGTAATGGGAAGAGGAAAACACATTTGCTACCTCCGACAGTTATTTATGCTTTTTAGACTCATCATTGAAAGATCTGTTGTGTTGCTGTGACTCGGCCAACATTTATCAGACTCATCCCTTTGCTTCGCTCCTCAGTAAGAAGTGTCACATTGCTTTTTCTTTTGAAAGGGTTCGGCGGCTGAAGCTGAAGTCCCAGTTATCATAGCACACTTTGCATAAACGTGTGTGTGAGAATGTGTTTGAGAAAACTGCATCTTGATATTGCGCACTATGCCCGTTCTTCTTGGTTAAATCATTATTTACAACACTGCAGTCCGACTAATTGTGAAGATAGTTGGTGTTATTGCTCTTCTTGTTTTTCCTTTCACAACGAACCGAACGCATCCAGTGGTGCAGCTCACACTGCCATTGGTGACACGAGGAACTCAGTGCTTCAAATTGCTGACGGCACAAAATTGAGTCTGTTACTTTCAACTCAGATGGAATAGAAAAAACAAAAATCTACATTAACCAACGAACTATTGATGTTATATCGGCAGCAATGTATCGATATTTCTTCACCCCTCAACTGCCAAGTGGCCGTGATGAGGGTCTGCTACAATTCCAAGCCATGGTTTTGACCTCGGTTTCATCTGTCCACAATTGAAGAATTCTATCGTATATAAGTATCTTCAAGACCTTTCTCCATATGATTCTATGTCTTTTTTTTCCCCAACCAAATGGCAGAGCTCTTGATTTACTGGTCGAGCAAAGGTCCCATATGGTCAAGAGCATGACGGATGCAGTCCATGGTTATACGTGGAGTTTTCTCTCGCTGAGATGGAGCTCTCTTGTCCTTGTCCATCTTGATGTTTCTCTGGCTCCAGGTCTTCTTCTTCATATATCGACGTAGTAATGGAACTAGTGGAAAACCTTGAATGAAATCATACCTTAACAACACAATCTCACTCACTTTAGATCATTCAGACTCGTGTCTAGCGTATTCCGAACAAAAAAAAGTCCAACGTTCTGCTCATTCTTATTAGACGGGGCTTAAAAATGTGATTGCATGAATCAGGATTACTCAGCAGCAGCAGCAGCTGAACAGTTTGCTTGACAGATTATGCAAGCTTGTTACATGACTGTGTGTGTTCTTTTCTGAGCGATTGTCTTCCCTCGCAAGTAGACCGAGTGCACGTCCCGGGAGAGGTTGATTTTAGAGCGCTCTAGTTTTACACCACTGTGTGTGGGAGCAGACATGCGGACACAGACACAGAGGCGGGACACAGAGGAGAAACGGACTGCGACACGCTACAGTTCACCGTAAAGGACACAAGAGCGAGAAGCTGTCCAGATCAATCGTATTCACATTCCAAAAATCGCCTGTGTTTTTTGGATAGTTTCGTTTTGTAATTGACCGTCACATACATGTACAGTACGTCTTGCAATACGGGCCTCTGTGTTACCCTTCTTACTATAATATTTCCTCCAGCAACACCCGTCTATTGTGTTGACAAATGAGCAGATAAATGCTTCTTTCCTCAAGGTAAGAATTTATCGGCTCCCTGAGGAAGGAAGTCAGTGGAAAACAAGAGGGGAAGAACAGAAAGGAAGGATGTGTATTTAAGAAAAAAAGTTGTTTGGGCTGCTGGTGCTTTCTCTTCTGCTCATGCACAGCGAGTCCTCGGTTTTAGGAGAAGTTAAAAATACAAACCCAGATCTGCAACCCTCCATTTACTCGGTGCTCAGTTGGTTTGGCAGAGGTCACGTGCGTCCTATTTTTCCATTTTCCACATTAAAATTCAAAGTGCTTTCAGTCTCCTCGGTTGTGCACCGAGATATTTGTTTCAATTGACCTTTTTACACTGTTGGCGGCTGCAGTGGTCAGTTCCGATCACAACTAGTCTTAAGTAAGAACAATTACGGAACTGTTTTTTTTCTTTGTTTTTCTGTAGGATATGGAAGTATTTTGTTCCCAGACCTCGATGAAATAATGATAAGCTCCGATAAAAACCCGTGTCTGTGTGTTCACTCCTACATGTGTGTGTGCTCTCAGGCTCAGGTGGCATTCCTGCAGGGTGAGAGAAAAGGCCAAGAGAACATGAAACAGGACCTTGTTAGGCGGATAAAGATGTTGGAGTATGCCCTCAAACAAGAAAGGTAAGACCTGTACCAGGAAGCCTATAATACAAGCATTGTGATCCAATACGATTGCCTCCATTGGCGTCCTCATATGGTCTTCTTTGGAATTGCAGGGCGAAGCACCAGAAGCTGAAGACTGGAAGCGATCCGTCTTCCGGAGACAAGAAAACAGAGACGGAGATGGAGCAAAGTACGTCCTTGTGTGTGCGGGGTGGTGTTGATGTCAGCTCTTTGTGCTCATGTTCCGCTGTCGCAAATGACTTCTCTGTAGTTCCGAACGGGCCTGCTGAGTCAGACTCTGAACCGGCCAATCAGATGTCCTGGAAAGAGGGACGTCAGCTACTGCGCAAGTATGTCTTTCCTCGCAGTCAATATGGCTATTTTTGTTGGTCCGTGCACTTGTGTTGTCTGGTGTGAAGAAGCTGATGGATGGAATTATTTTTTTTTTTTTATATTATTGCCTTGAATGACTGACACACAAATTCCTTCTGAAAAAATGCGAAATATGGCGACTTTCCTTCCCAATAGTCAGTGAAAAAAATCCTGGCTGTTTGATACAAGCTCAAACGTTCATTGAGATTTCATATACATAGTTGTTTTTTCATGATCCACATTTATCTCCACATCCAGGTCAAATCCAGAGAGGATTAAAATCACACAGCTGGACCTTTTTTTGTCTAAATATGAACTGGCAGATTGATGCTAAAAATACCCTGCTGAGTTGACAACTGCCTTGCTAATTTACACCTCTCGTCTGTGAGCGCAGGTATCTGGAAGAAGTTGGTTACTCAGACACTATCCTCGACATGCGGTCCAAACGCGTGCGCTCTTTGCTCGGGCGAAGCAGCCCCGAAGCCAACGGGCCTCCGCCTCCTGATGCCTCGCCTGAACCCGACACACGTGCCGGCGGAGAGTCGCTGCTGGTGCGACAAATAGAAGAACAAATTAAGAGGTGAGATGTGGGAGCCAGCTGTTCTGACACTCTGGTACTGACGCCGTGTTCCTCTGACTATAGAACCGATGACAGCTGTTGCCCGTACATCACCATTTCATTCTTCATTCCTTCCATTTTACAGAAATGCAGGCAAAGAGAGCTCTAAAGAACGGCTCGGTGGTTCCGTCCTGGACAAGATCCCCTTTCTCCACGGCTGTGAGGACGACGACGAGGACGACAGCGATGAAGAAGACGACTTCCAAGGAATGACGACCGACCTCATCGACGGACCTCGCAAAAACAAGAAGACGCGCATAAAGGTATGAGAAGAAGCCCCGCAGAGTCGTGTGCCAGTGCCACTGACGCCTTGTTTCGGCTTCAGATGGGTTCCGAACCCATGACCACAGACCTGGACCCAGAGGACGAGGAGGATGAAGATGACTCAGAAGACGCCCTCAGTGAATTTGATTTCTTGGGCTCAGGGGAGGATGGGGAGGGAGCCGGAGAAGCCCGGATCTCGGGGGATGGACGGGAGTTAGGTACGCTGTTGCCATAGAAACACCATCAGCACCAGCACTGTCAGAATCACTGCCACCATATCTGTCTCCTCTGCCCGCATGCTTCCCCTTATATCTTTTACTTCTCATTGTGTCCTTGCATCTCTTCTTGTCAATAAAACCAGCCTCTTCTCCCAACCACGTCTCTGTTCTGTTTCCCGAGCTGTCAGTCTGTGGCTCTGCCGTGTGTAGCTGTTGTCTCCGTCTCTAGATGTACCTCCCGTGTTCCAGAGTCATTTCAAGGTCATCATGCCTGCTGCCTTTTATTTACATGTCCTCATTCCACTCAGGGAGACCAGCATTTATATCTCAATCGACTTGACCTTGACCTCCCTCAAAATAAACTGCAATCCTTGCTGTTGAATGATCTGAGTTTCTGCTCATCTTCCTCGGCCTCTCTGCATGACTGTATGTCTCTTTGCTCTTGTCGGGTTCAGAGAACCGCAGGAACAAGTTACAAGGCATGATGTCGGATTTCCCCCCTAAACCCACCCCGCCCCCCTCCGTCTCAGGACCAGCTCGACCTGGAGAAGGTAAGACTTCCCAGCCTTTCACACCTTTGCAACTCACATTATGGTGTCTAATAATTCTGTCCTGATTCAGTCAGGGTTTTATCTGCGTTACTACTTTTGCTCTGTGTAGGAGTCGAGTTGTTGAAAACCAAGAATAATTCTTCCGGCGCTCAGTGTGGGAGAGGAAGCGAGCACCCAACAACTCGTGCGAGGGGGGTTTACAACTCTTGAAACTAACTCTCGTGTCTTCTCCGCCCTCCAGGTGGCGCCCTTGGGTTTTCCTCTGATGTCTTCATCATGGACGCCGTGGGAGGAGGAGACATGAATCTGGGCGAACTGGCAGATCTCACTGTTGCCAACGATAATGATCTGTCCATGGATGTAATGACTCTCTGTGTTTTCTGCACTCCACCCTCTGGCTTTCAGAAGGAGTATTAACTTGTGTCTTCAGATGCAGGATAACCGGGAGGAGTATAAGAAGACGTGGAACCCTCGCTTCACGCTACGCAGCCACTTTGATGCCATCCGTGCGTTGACCTTTCATCCCAGCCAGGCGGTGCTGCTCACAGCCTCCGAGGATGGAACGCTAAAGCTGTGGAACCTCAACAAAGCCATGCACTCCAAGAAGTAAGGAACTTGGATCCACGCAACCCCTACATGTGGTCGACAAAAGTTGAACTGCTGGTGGCTTGATCAATCCACTTTTTTCACGTTACAAGTCAACAACCCTGTCTTCACAGAAATGCCGCTTTAGATGTGGAGCCTATTTACACCTTCAGAGCTCACAGGTGAGTCTCTTTTAAAATGTTTGGTCCACCAGACATGGATTAAGAGCATCTCTGTTGCCGTTCTAGTGGTGCTGTTTTGTCGCTCACCATGGGCGAGGACGGAGACTCCTGCTACAGCGGAGGTCTGGATGGAACCGTCAGGTGTTGGAAGATGCCGGACCTCAACGTGGATCCGTACGACAACTATGGTGAGTCGTGACTGATGACAGGGAGCCGTTCATGTGGATTCAAAGCCGTGCTCCTCTCAGATCCCGACATAGAGAGCAGTGTCCTAGCCGGCCATGAAGACAGCGTTTGGGGCTTGACCTACTCTCCAGTCCACCATCGTCTGGCCTCCTGCTCAGCCGACGGCACGGTTCGGATCTGGGACCCGCAGAACTCGTCCCCGTGTTTATCGGTTTTCAACAAGGAGCGAGGTAGACTACGTCCTCTGTGCCGCACTCTCACACCACCGTGACCTTCTCACCTCGTCCTTCTTCCAGAACACGGAACTCCCACGTCGGTAGCGTTTGTGGCGTCAGACCCAAACCAGGTGGTGGTGTCGTTTGACGTTGGTGACACGCTGCTGTACGACCTCAACACCGAGCAAAGCATCATCGCACTAGAGACCCAGACAAAAGACGGTACTGACCCAGGATAAAGGCAGCACTTCTGTTGATCTGGTTTTTATTGGCTGTGTCCTGTGTTGTTTGCAGGCAGTGAACTGATAAACCGCGTGGTCAGTCACCCGTCTGAGGCCATCTCTGTGACGGCGCATGAGAACCGCACCATTCGTTTCCTAGACAACAAGACAGGTGCTGCCCTTTCTCCTCATTTGATCCAGAGTCTTTACGGAACAGAATTGAAGTTTGTGCTGTCGGTGCTTCTCCAGGAAAAGTGGTCCATTCCATGGTGGCTCATCTGGACGCAGTTACTTGTCTGACCACAGACCCTAAAGGCACTTACCTCATCTCTGGCAGTGAGTGGTCCTCCATTCTTTAGAAGTTCTGAAGTTGCCATTCGTCCACAAATAAAGTTTCATTTATTCTGTTTCACAGTCGTATTACGGCAGTAGGTTGTGATAACATAAGTACTTTTTGAAGAACGAAAAATAGGTAGATTGAAACTTGGTTGAAAAAGTAAAAACCATATTTTATATATATATATATATATATATATATATATATATATATATATATATATATATAATCTGCAATTAAAATTTTTTGTGTTGTTGTTTTTATAACTGGTATATCTTTACATCTCAAGCTTTGTTTTATACAGTAATAATTTTATGTTACATTTAGCAGGTGCATAATAAAAAAATAATATTTTGTGTTTTAGAACAATTTATTGAACTACATTTAATCAAAAGGATATATTACATTTCATCTGTTACCAATTACCACCAGATGTTTCATGTTTTGCAAGTGTAGGACCTTCACAATTCAGATGATGAATCAATGAAAAGTAGTCTCCTGACTATAATGTAACTGATGCGGGCAGCTGTGAAAGAGTGAAATTTTCCGCCCCCTGCAGGTCACGACTGCTCAGTGCGCCTGTGGATGCTGGACAACAGGACCTGCGTGCAGGAGATCACGGCCCACAGGAAAAAGCACGACGAGGCCATCCATGACGTGGCGTTCCATTCGTCCCAGCCCTTCATCGCCAGCGCTGGCGCCGACGCACTCGCCAAGATCTTTGTCTGAACGCTGTTCTGGTGGGGTTACACTGAAATGACTATTCAACTCATCACAACAGGATGTTTTTAAGTCTGTGAGGCTTATATTTCCCTTTATTTTCCAGAGACCTGAAACTGAGGATTACAACGGACAGAACTCTCGCTCGCTCTAACCTCCTCCTCCTCCTCCTCCTGATCATGTACACACTATGACAGACCCTGGTGACCCGCACCCACTGGCTGGGTCATTGCCACGGGACACGCACATTCCTGCTCACCGTTTTCTGAGGCCTCACTGACTCCTTGTGATACTAACCACACAACCTTTTGTAACTTAAAACTGGATCACGTTTGGAGTTTTTCTACACTACGGTGCATTATACTTTGGTTATTTCCCTGAGAGCACTGTGTGTGCACGAGTGAGTTTGCACTGTTGAACTGCTGACACACGTCTTGAGCCGTAAGGAGAACCTCTGTTGGAGATGCACAAATATTTTTTTTGTGTGTTTCGTATCTTGTGGCGGAGAGGAGAAGCTGACATCAATTTGGGGGTTTGTGGTACGACATTCCAAAGACTGTTGGAAGAGAGTACACAATGTTAGGAGGGCCTGCACATGAGCAGTGCAGCGTGTTGAGAAATAGCTTTAATGTAAACGTCGCAGTGATCCCGCCATTCTCCGCCTGCTGCACAAGTGTCTCCACATATTCACACAGTCCCACACTACTAGCTGATCGTAGATGCCATGAGAGCAAAGGTAGCCAGTCGACCATCGGTCTCTTAAGTTTACAGCATCATTTGCTGCTTGTTTCTGTACAGATCTGTGTGTGTGTGTGTGTGTGTGTGTGTGTGTGTGTGTGTGTGTGTGTATGCACTAGCTAAAATCATGGTGCTACCGAAGACTTTGTCAAAGTCTCGTGTTGGATTCAGGGACCTGAGTTGTGTGATGGTGAGTCACGAACATTTCCGACGGCGTGTCACAGCGGCTCACGATGAATCAGTTTCTCACCGGAGGGAGGCAAAACACGGTTGTTAGCATTTCAGACGAGTGTACAGATGTAGAGTCGAGAACCGGCCCTCAGAGAGAAGTCACTTCCGATCTGTGCTCATTTCTTCTGTATTTATATGATGTTACCTTTTATGTCGTTGCCATGGCGAGGGTCCCGCTTCTCGAACGTGCATGCGCTGCACATTTAGCTCGACCGCTAATGGAGTGGAGCATGTGTCCAGCGGTGCATGAAGAGAGACCTGTCTCTGGGGGCGGACTCACTTATAATGACTGCCACTTTTGTCTTCTCAGATCAGGAAAGATAATCTGACAAGATGGGCCAGTGTTTTAATTATAGTGAAAGTACATGTGGATTAGTCGGCCCCATGTCACGTGTGTGAGCAAATATCACCGTACACGCCAAACCATTGGAGATATTAAAAGTGGGGCGGCTGATGAGCGAAAAATATTGAAAACAAGTGTATGGGAGACGACTTTTTTTTTTACCCCCCCTCAAACTGATTTAGCATCTGCATGTAAAAAGGAATCTTCAACTTTTCTGTTCCCCAGAAACATTTTTATTTTTCAGTCTTTTTCTTTTTTTAACAATCACTTATTCAACTTGAATGAACTTATTCCACCTTTGAGACTTAAAAAAAACAACACCAAAGCAGAAAGAAGAAAGATCTTCTGTATATTGAAAAGAACCTAGTTTAGCCAGCTCTTACAATGGATGTGAAAAACATGACAGTCTTTGTCACTAGATAAGTGACTACACTAAGCAAACATTTGGAGATTCTGTCGTCTGTCTTTTGCTGAAATTATTATGCTTTAGAACAGGAGATTGTCGTTCAATGCATATTGTTTTTCAAAATACACGTTTAGTGGTCCTTTCTTTCAGTTTGGTTGGATTACAAAAGCTCTTTGGGCTGCTTTCACGGAGTGTTATTTGGTGACTGCCAGTATTGAAAATCAGCTCAGTTAAAAAAAAAAAGATTTAGATTAGACAAGGTGAACTGACTTAATATCATTGATTCATCTTTCATTTTGCATATATTTTCAACTCAAAAGTGCAATCAAAGTGACCTCCCCACAGCGTTTAATATTAAGAGTCTTCAGCCTCCCACTTTTATATCCTCAATATCATAACGGGACTTTGCGCTGTAACTGTCCCTAAGGAACGCATCCAATATCCCCTGTTAAATTGTTTATTGCCGTATGCCACACAAGACCTTCTTCTTCTGCACTACGTCTAAAAGTGGATGCTGATAATGAACCGTCTTTTGAGTGTTTTCCCCCCTCAAAATAAAGACAAATCAGTGTGATACTTCTATCAAACCAAAACAGGTTGTACATGACGACGCCATTTGGTTCTGTAAATGTCCATGTCTCCTCGATATTTTTTTTTTCCTCTTTGTTTTAAAATAAGATGTAAAAAAAATACTGTAGTATCACGCGTGAGTCATTCTTCCTTGCTAGGCATAGACATTGCTTGTGATTGAAAATGACAATGTAAGAAAAAAAAGGGTAAAACTATTCAAGAAAAACACGCAAAATGACAAAAGGCTTGGTAAAAAACAACAACAGTCAGAGGCCAAGGTAAAGGACTCGACTTTTCGTTTTATTTTTTTATTAGCAATTTATCACTGTGTGATATTTTGTACATCATATTAAGCTGTAATCCAACTCTCATGATAAGGGATAAGAGACCTGCTTCTATTATTTTTGCTGTATGATATATTTTTGAACTGTACTCTAGCTTGTATCGAATGACTGCTCCCTTTTGTTTCATGGGTCCACTGTTGTGTGTCAATAAGGAAGACGGAAAAAAAACATGATTTTGTACAGTAAAACCCGACTCGTTTCCTTTTTCCCTACTTGAGGTATCAATTGCTACAATAGAGGCCGACGGTGGTGACTGTATCCAATGAAATTAAATGCAGTTTCTAAACGTGACATTTTGTACAGTACGTTTCACGTTCTGTAGGTAACTTAAAAAGCGATTGACTCCCAAGCTCATGCCAACATCCCTGTCAGGTATGAGACATTCGCACCAGACGCCCGCGGAAATCTTATTTCCCCCCTAATTCAATGACGGTGTGAGTACTACAGTAATACTTCGTTGGAGAGACTGAAACTATAGAACTGCAGTCGTGGTTTGTAGCTGTGGTTAGCAGAAGGCTAATCATTAGCATCACTTAGCCACTTTGCTACTTGCTATTGTAAACAACTGTTGCTGCATTCATTTGGTCGCCAACAGTGTGTGTGCTCAGTTGGCGCAGTTACGAAGACGTGACACGTTTCTTTTGGTCTTAGAAATGTAAAGTAATGACTATAAACTGCTTCGAATGTGATTCCCAGAGTATCGAAACACAAAGCACAGGCCGCCGCCGCCGTCAGTCCTGGAATGGATGCGCGGTTGTTCCAAGAGCGAGTGACGGTGAGTCCAGTTGGAGAAAAATCCAGTCGCGTAACCCGTTTTTCATCAACTTTTGACTCAAACTCAGAGATTAGGATTGACTTTAGCGGAAAAAAAGACATTGTTGCTTACAATATTATTGAGAAGACTGAAAACGTGCATTTAATGACGTTTAATGTACGTTCAATGAAAATGATCCGAACTTTCACATTCATCTACTGTATACAGATTGTTTATATGCTTTTAACAGCTTTTATGTCAAAGTACGTGTGTGACTGAGATCATTCTATAAGTAAGGTGTGGGGACACAACTGCTCCAGGTACTCATCGTCATTGTTCTCCATGTTAAATACACACGGATACACAAGATAAAGCACGAGATAAAGAGGCGAGTTGGCAGCTTTTCCACTCCTGAAATTGAAACTCACTTAGCATTTCACCTGTTTAAAGACAGAAGCCTGTGCTTTTCTTTCTGTCTTGACTGGTTATACTTGTCATGCAGGCGTAGTTGACTTCATTTGCTCGTGTCAGTGAGAACATGGGAAAGTGTGGCAGGAATATTGGATGGGAAACGAGGGATGCCACTCAAACGCAGCCTATAAGAAGAACGGGAGTGACTTATGTATCACATTAAATCTGTAGAATTCAAGATTGTACTTTGTAAACTCGTTTGTGAATTCATATCACAAAACCAGGTTTCCTTCTGTATAAGATTATTATATTATAATATTAGGAGGGGAATCATTTGAAATAAGTGGTGGAAATGGATTTAACTAAAAAATGGAAACATTCCACAGAGGAGTAAATCAGGAAAATACATCAAAATAAATGTTGAAACGGCAATAATTATATCTCCTTTAATTGTGTTTATTTTTGTCACGATTATTTCCTCATTCCTTTGTGAATGATGGCGTGTCTAATGACCATTCTCGGCAAGTTCTTGGGAACCTAGTCAACTGTGTGGGTGCAACCCAAAACCTTGAAAATGCCACCAAGCACTGCCCTCTTGTGGTGGCAGAAAGTATTTTGGTTCATGGAGGGAAAAGGTCACCAGTTGCGGTGAATTCAACTTCATTTCGGCGTGCGTTTAGTTCAGATGGAGAATGTGTAATAAAGTACTTATTTATTTAACTTATTTCTTTTTATTGTTTCGCTAACCCCTCCATCCCCAATTTTTATTGATTTTCTCATTTTTTCTCTTGTAACTACTGACTAATAATAGTCAGTGGATACTTCTTTTGCTTTCTATTTATTGTTTATATTAATTAATTATCTTCCATATTATCAATGGGAAATGCCGAAAGACAAAGAAATTGAAAATGGTGATCATATTTATTTATGAATTATTCTACAATTTATCCGTAATTTTCCATTGAAAAAAACAAAATTGGATTTTTGTATGAGCACATTTCCCCTCACATATGGATTAAAATTATTTTTGGCCACCAAATGATTTTTTTTTACCTTATTTTTTTTAAACACATTTAAACATACTAACTGTAACCTTATTGCAAGTTCTACATTTTGACAATAATACAATAGAACACAAATGCAATGAATAAATAAAATGAAACCCTGATCAATGACAAACAGGGGGAAACCCAGTTTCAGTTTTGGGTTTAAAACCCAGTAAATAGTAGGCAGCGCAGGAAGGAGACATGAGCAGAAGGTGGGAGGGTTACGCTCACCTCCCTGAGGCGGTGTAAGGGGATCTGTGGTCACAATTCAGGGGAAGGAGTGAGAGAATAAATAACTCCCGAGGAAGGAAGAGAAGGAGGAGGGATAAGTCCACACTGTCAGTCACCGCACTTCCTCCTTCTTTATAATAGATAACAGAGGAGGGAGGTGCCTGGGGAGGTCCCGACTGCCTCTCTCTCTCACTGAGAGACAGAACTGGGGTTGAAACTGAAACAGACTCGTAAAAAGGAGCGCAGCTCTCCTTCATTCTCACAGTTTCCTGTTTATGGAGGCCATTTTGTAGCTCAACCTCAAGACGGGCAACAACAAAGTTGTGAGTTTCCTCCCTTCGCAGGAAGTTCCCTAATCAAGCTTGGACTTTCTCCACTGCACAGCGACGTCCTTGGACCGGAGCGGTGAGGAAGGAGGGGGGGGGGGACGCAGGAGAGGAAGCCAGCACCCCCGCCTCTCTCGCTGTGTTTTCTTCAAAGTCTCACACACTTCTCTCATGCTTGTCATACCAGGACTGAAAAGGAGCCTGCCGACGACAGGAGAGACAGAAAAGGACGCCACTTCCTGGAAGGCTGTTTGATCCATCGGGAGTCGGGTGGACTTTGAGGACTTGGGAGCCCACTCTGCTGAGGGCTGTTTGAATGAGGGTCTTGTGAGAAGAGCCGACTGCCCCCGGGTGTGTTTAGTGGCCGTGCATGCTCAGCACACCAGGACTCTACATGGCCAACGCCAGTCCGTGCATGTCCGCAGGGTCCATGGTCCCGGTCTTCTTCCCTACAGGGGCCGACTCCCTGTCCATAGGCACCTTCATGCAGCCGGGAACCGCCAACACTATGCCGGCCATGTCTGCTCAGACGGGCTTTCCCGTCATGGACTTTGGGCTGATGCAGGCAGCCGGAGGGACTGTGGTGCCTTCGCTGCCTCCAACTCCGTCCGGGGTCTCTTTTATGATCCAGATCGGCCTGACAAGAGAGTCGGTCCTGATGCCTCAGACCGCCGACCTGGCCTACGTCAAACAGATGGCCTGCTCCATCGTGGACACCAAGGTAGGACTACACCAAACTTTGCTCCTTTTCAGAGCTCTTTGTTTTTTTTTATCTTATCCTGTGGTCTTGTTGAGCCTGCTACTATCTGCTGTGTTTGTCAAACATCACTTGCTAATTTGCCCAGGAAAATGGAAGAATGTCTTTGGGCTCTATCTTTATAGATGAGTCTTGAAGGTCCCTGAGGCTCCGTGATGAGTCACACAAACAGACCTTCTATGAGCGGACTGTGAAACTTTGGGACACAAAATTCTACATATATTTTTACATAACTTCTGCCAATGAAGTTCTTTCATCAACTCCAACTGAGCCAAGCTTTACTTTTGTTAGATCCCTGTGTGAAGAGCCCTTTCTTATATCATGGCTCACAGAGTACAAACTTAGATATGTGTATTGATTCTATTAGAGGCAGAATCCCACCGACGTTGCCCACTCTCACGCCCCACTTTGGCTCTGGATACTAAGGAACTGCAGTTTTACACTCCTTTTCTTATCAATGTGTTCTCTGACTTGTCCCACATTTCCTGTTTGTTTTTCTCTTCAGTCTGCTTTGTTGTTGTTGTGTAAATATCAAGGGATGCGTGCAAAAGGCTGCTAATGTTTAAACAAGCGTCAGAACATGACTGTATGGAATGCGTTCATTTTTCTTCTGGCGCAGTCCTTTCAGTTCAATAAGCCTTTGTTGTGGCAGACTCAGCACCAGCAGGGAGGCATTTGGGGGTCACTGTTCAGCTCAGCCATACACCCGCGAGACATCCCTGTGCTCTAGATGGCCCTCACACTCTGGCATCTTATTGCTGTCAGGATACAATCATTTTTCATCTTCTGGCAGAGTTAACTTGTGATTAATCACAAATGACTTTCACTTATTTTTATATGTTCTAAATGTAACTCAAAGATTTTGACCTATTGACAGACCTACTTTGTCATAAAGTTATACTCTTGATGTGTCCTGCTTGTGTTGTGGTCGTGACATCTATCGTCACACTAAGGTCAAGCATCTCCCCTATTGGCACAAGTGGTTTCTTCATTTACTGTATTTAGCTCAACAACAGCGACTACAACTCAAGCTAACCCTCGACATTTTTACGTGTGCGACCAGGTTAGAGTACCTCCTTGGAAGTTTAGGATATACGGGACTTAGAATTGCTTCCAGACAGCAGCGATGAGGGGCGTTGCAACCCCAGGAATACTCCATTTTTCTTCTGAATGCAGGGTACTTGTGACGTGTTGGTTCAAGGATCAGGACTATTCTGTGAATATTCGCCAGCTGCTGAGGTCCTAGGACCATCGGGACAACAAACCATTCACTCGATGTTCTGAGCAATTCAAATGTTTCGTTTCATTTTACGCTATAAAAACATTTACTATTTACAAGTATGACGTGTACACGTCAAATGCCGACAACTAGTCTTTGAGATAGTGGTGACATGGTTTTAACTTGATGTGTGTAATATTAAGGCAAAGTATATTACACCAGCTCCTGAACAGAGCAGGGCAGTTGAGGTGGTACTGTGGAGGGAGTGGACCTGGGCTGCGATGCTAGTGAGAGGCCAACTGTCTTTCTCTTGACCTTCTGGTCTGATTGTGGTTCTGGTTGATTTTAACTGTGGTTTGAGTGAAACCATGATTCTGTGCAACTCAGTCCACCTCCACCTAATGCAAATCCTATTCCATTGTAATTCAATCTGAATCCTACTCTCTAATCTTCATGCTCCGAGAACAAACCCGTGTTGGTGAAAGTGCTTTCATGAACTGAAAGGCTGCTGCTTCTTCTCTGTGACAGGAAATGCTGAGAGCTTCAACTTAAGAAACACCTGCAGGAACCAAATATGCCCAACAGCAGTTTTTGTACTGTAAATATGCGTCATGATAAACATCTTTTCAGTAAACATCAACGCACGCAGTGCGTTCTTGTTTCAAGTCGCACGCTAACTTTCGCCGTCAGATGCTCCACACTCTTGGTCCATCAGCAGTGGCGAATTAAAGTGCAGTCCAAAGCTGATCTAGAACAAATCCACAAGATAACCTTGAGAATGAAAGCACCCTCAGCCTCCACCCACATATGACACCGGGTGTTACACAGTTAAAGTGAGTTAAGTGAGAAAGAGGTAGCAGAGTGAAATAAGCTAAGAATATCAAACAGTGATGCTATTATCAGATCATGACTCACTCCAACAGAAACATGACATAGCGCATGCTTGCGCTGCTCAGCTGACATGGATGGGGATGTCATGGCTGGACTGGTTTCTAAAAGACGCGTTTGAAAGTCTGTTTATTGACGCTGCAGTCTGACTTCATCTGATGCCATTGACTGAGGTTTGAAATCCATTATCACCACTGCCTATTTTTGCCTGAGTTATTGAATATGAAACTTGCTTTCACGCTCCTGTCGCACATCATTCCTATCAGTCATCCTGTCTGCGTTCTCTTCTTCGCCTGCTATTTCTCCTCATTCCTTTTAACAATCTTCAAGACGACTTCTTCCTCATGATACATTTTTTATTCATTTATTTCCTAGAGAAATGTTTACTATCAACTCTCCCAATATTTATTTATTTATTTCTTGACAATTAATCTATGATTTATTTATTAATTTTTCTGGAACTGATATAATTTCGGCCCCCCATTATCACAGCTGTGATCCTGACAGCACTAAGACAAAAGAGAGAAAATCAGGTTACATAATTTTATCTACTGAGGCGGTACATTTATGTGAGTGGATTTAACATTCCTTATAATATAATATTATCAGTCATACTTATAAAGGAATCGTGTGCTAAGCATTATTGTCCTTCTCCCTCAGAGTAACTCATTCAAATTGTAACCAAACTACTTATAAATAAACAGATATTAAATCTCATATTAACCTTTGTACTACTGTTCATTTTTGTTGTCAGTGCTTCATCGTATGTTGTAACTCCAGCTAAATATTGTGTTCTGCAGAGGAGATGAGTACAGAAAAGTCTTGCAGCAGCAAAGCTAGTATCCATCATTCACTCATGTCTCTCTCTTCTAGTAAAAGTAACCTGCTACCCATGATTAAATTACATTCAGAAAAGTTGAGTTAAAGCTCATAAATATACAAGCTTCAAAAACGTTGGAAAGTCATGTGTAAATAGCAGCTTATAGGGGATAAATAGCATTGATTGAAAAGTAAATCACACGGCAGACTCACTTTTCCTTATTGCCTTTAGTCTGGTGCACACAAGGTTTCTGCCCGAAACGGAAGCATTTCTTGTCCATGGCGACTCAGATGCTGGTGGTTTTAACCTTGTATGTATGACAGTGTTGTGATGCAAAATAAATAAATAAATAAAGCTTCTTTTCAAAATAAGCTTTCAAACACACTCATTGGTTCTTGCAAAGACAAAAGACAGGCTGATTATTCCCAAGCTTTTCTAAAGCAGTCACACTCTCAGAAATCCTGAAATCCCCTGAAGGCTTAAATCCTGCCTTGCTCAGAGGCTGTGGCTTTAGGTAGGAGACTGGGACAATAGACGGCCTGTCCTGCTCCAGCCAAGTGCCTTGGCCTGTGTGTGTGTGCACGCATGAATGGCTGCACTGGTGTGTGTTTTGAGGTGTAGTGAGGGCCCGTTTTGTCCCGCACACCCCCGCCCACTGCCATCACTCCCAGAAAGGGTGAGTCATAGCAGCCCTGTTTATTCACCCTCCGTCTGTTCCATTGACTCAGTTTTCCATGTGATTCTTTAGCCGAGTCTTTGCTCTGGATGCTGGCGCCCCTTATTTAATATCCTCTCCACAACTGGCCCAATTTGTCCCTCCGCCCTTATTTTCCCTCAAACCCTGACACACATTTGGACACCTAGTAATGGAGATGCCTGGCTGCAGTCTACAACTCGCACCCTCCACACCCCACACACACACACATCTGTGGGGAGAACTTCTGGAGGAGTCAGGAAAGTGACCGTCCAGTCATGATGCAGCACTGTTGCTGCTGCCTTACATAACACTCTTAAATGTTCATCTTCAACTTAATGAATTTATCTGAATTTAATATTTGAATGAATATATACATTAGCCACTGTGAGTGAAAAACAATAAAGACTTTTTAGTTAACAAGCTTTCAATGCAGAGCATAGAAAACAGCATGTTCTGAGCTGCCACATCCATTTGCATAGCAACCACTGCTGCCTCAGATAGTTAAGAATACTTTTTCCACTCGCCTTCTTTCCTCTCTTTGGCTTCTGACTCTTCTCTTTTGTTTTTTGAAAATCTGACTTTTTCTTTGGCTGCATTGTCATGTGACATCTATAGCCATACTGACGACTCAGCAAGAGGGCAGCGGCGCCGGACTGGACCACCGCCCTCAACCCACTTACCGCACCACTGCACTTCTCTGAGGAACTGCTACTGTTCTCACTCATATTTCCACTGACATTTCACTCACAATGTAAATCACACTCAAGTTTCCCTGGTTACCATTAGAAACATGCTCTCCCTTGCTTCCCCTTCAAATCCTTCGCTTCCTCAGCTTATCTCCGGTCACCTGTGGTCAACTTCCTCACAGACTTGACCTTATCTTCCTTTGTGCTTTACAATTTCTGGTCCACCGCTTTAGAGTTATCCTTCCAATGAGGGTGGTTGAGAGTTCCCAGACTTTGTTTCTGGGATATCTGTACAACTCATTTCCTTCCTTAACCGTTCAGAATGACAATATTACTCAGTCTCAATGTACAACGTCAAATCATTTTATGGCCTCTGACAATTTAACCCGGGTCATGAGGGTCAAAGATTTTAATCCTGTTGATGGATTATCTTAAAAAAAAATAAAAATGAAAAATGTATATATATTTAAAGGGCTATTCACTAAAATGTATCACGGATGCGACATGGGAGCTTAAAACTGTTGACATCTCAAGTGATTCTCCAGATCAGGTATCAAACAGAAGGTCCAAATGAAGTAATGAAGTACGTCATTTTAGAAACCAATATGCCTGATTCCAAAAGTTTGATTCTCTGAAGAGCTGAAGCAATAACATAGTTGAGTGCAGACCGGAGGAAAACGCAACAATAACAATGTGAGCCGTGTTGTTGTATGCAGGTCAGATCAAGCTCCATGATTACGGAGAGGTGCGCCTCTTCCTTTTTGTCTTATCCCATCGTCTTCGTAGAGTTCGCCACGGACGAGCTGTGGGCCCGTTTATACCAACGTCACTGGGTGTGTTCGACGTGCGTGAGTAAGTCAGCAGCGCAAGTGACTACACGCTAGTTCCTTTCAAGGCCTGTCATGTTGGAAATAGAGGAGCGTTAGTCAAGGCAAGTGACTCATGTGAGCAGAGCCACAGCACATTTGTGTGCTGCCTCATCCAATAAAGTTGACTCATTAGAGGCCCTATTAAAAGGCCCTAACTGTTTTGTTGTGCCAGTCGAATGCGTTTTAGACGAAACAGGAGGTTTAATAACGGACAACACAGGATGCATATAAATATGAATGAGCTAGACTGAACTGTACATTTTGTTTTAGCGGCTATTCACTTGTGTTGTCCATTTATTAAGAGTGTAAAACGGCATAATTCCAACAAGCCGTTCAGCTAATGTACGTAAACGCTGCCAGTCTTTGCAGCCAGATCAAATGCTAAGTCTGTAAAAACACACAAACACACACCCATCACTGAGAGCGCAGCCCCTGCCCTCACCATTGTTTCCACCTCCGTTGTGGAAGGGCTGTGTGTTTTTTGTTTTTTTTTTTTTTAAATCTTGCTCCCTAGAGGAGCGGGTTGGCCCTGAGAATGGGATCACACACACATCCTCCTGTTTACCTCACTCCAGCACATGTAATCCACCCAAACACATTGTGAAAAGCAATGCAATAGTGGCTCAGTGGCGTGAGTTAAGTGCCTTTCTCAACATCGCTTGTTAAACACGCACAGCTTATCATTCCAAACATTTGTCAGTGAGTCAAAAATATGTGAAAACAGTAGCACATTCCCTCTCTATTTAAGACACTCTCCCCACACTACCCTCTTTACCCCTCCTCTGTTTATTTTTCCCTCACAAGCTACTTTAGAGAGGAAATGAGGGTGGTGCTTGGACAAACTCCAGAATCCTTTTTTTTGTATCGCGAAATTTATTTTAATTTTAATTCATTGTTAATTATTTTATTTAAATGTTTAATGTAGATGGCCACACAGCGATTTAATGTCAATGAAAGATGTGAGGAGTTGACAATTCCAGTTCAGAACATTGCCCAGTTTGTTTCATGAGTCAGTCTCCATGCTGGAGCCCGTTTTCCAAACTAGTTTTCCTCTCTACAGCGCAGACACCACCACTGCACCCACGGCTTATGGACCGATGCGAGTTATGGATAGACTAGATCTAATTTCCTTCTTAAATTTAGTGGGTGGGGCTAATATTTTGCTGCGCTCTATGGTCCGGAAATTGCAGTAATTGATCTTGATTGATCCTGCTGCCGTGACGTCTGCGCCGTTTTCTATCAGTTCAGCTAACAACAACAACCTCTTCTTCTTACACTAGTGTGTGTGTGTGTGTGTTGCTTTGTTTGTTAGCGGAGCAGCTTTGCATGACCATGTCTGAGTGTGTGCGTGTGTGGACCATGCGGGGACATTTGTTTATCCAAATCCACTTACACCAAACAGCAGATCTGTCGGTCTGATAGACATCTGAGACCCAATATACAGGCGACTGTTTCACTGTCTGTCACCGAAATGTATTGACGCCCTGGCAACACTCGATATATACACAAGTTACTACATGCCCAGGGTTAAGAAGCTGCTCCACAATAACTCGCTGTAAGGAAGAGTTAAACTGGAAGCAGAACTGTAAGTTCAAATTCAAAATAAGGCCTGGAACAGATGATCCTGCTCATGGCCAGGGTGCTTGGGTTTGTGACCAAAGTCCTGATTTATTGTCTTTTAATTGTATTACCTCAAATGTTTGTCCTTCAGCTGCGTTGATGTTTGTAATTTCTGCGTCATGATTGTAAAGAAGCTGTAAAAACGGTTGGTGTATTTCATCTTGCTCCTGTCAATATATTACATTATATCACAGTACAGGATAGTTAGCAGGCAATGCATCACAGAAAAACTAATTTTATCCCCCCCCCCCCGACTTTCCTAAGTATTGACGCACTCATGGGTTGAATTATTGAATGGAGGCCTCATGAAATGACAGGGTGGGCTGGATTTGGCCCCTGAGACAGGAGCTTGGCCTATCTCCAACTCAACAATGATGGAAACGTCCCGTCTCTTTATATAGATGTCCAGTGGAGTAAATTACAAACTGACCACTTGATTTATTATTCTGTTTGTCTCCCCTTCAGTCATGTGCGTTTAAGGTCTCGAATTCTTGCTTTCATTTCTTCCTCGACCTCATTCGGCCGCTCAGACTTTAATACATTCTTTCTCCTTTTCTGAGATCTTATGATTCTAATCCAGCGATTTTCAATGTAATCCAATTTGGCATTGGTTTGGTGAGAGGGGTGTTATTCCAGCTTCACGTCGGAGATAAATGTTATTTGAAGAGTTTGAATGCCAGCGAGGAGAGGAAGATAAGGTCGCTTGTAAACAGGACAAGAAATAATGGCTGCATTAAATGAACTGTTTTGTCTTAAAGGATAAATTTAGATCTTGTGTCACGTTTGAGTTTCCTCATTTGTTAGATAGGAGGACTTTCGCAGGATCTAAAGATAATTTGGGGAAGCACTGGCAGGCGACCGGTGCCTGATCTCACTGAGAATATTTGTCGCTGGGACAAGTCTCCGTTTGAGATTTGGAAGGAAGATATCTTGGCCCATGTCAGACTTGGTTCCGGATATGTGGTTTGCATGGGCAATAACTCAGACTTACCTCAGTGGATAAACACAAGATTTCAATATTTGAGTTTTGGCTTAGGAAGAATCAGCTCCGAACGATCTCATTAAACAAAACTGTTTTAGCGATTAGCGCTGTGTAATTTTGGTAAAGTACAGACTGAAGGCGGTTTACGTTGAAAATTATGTTTTATTAAATCCAAATTAAAGTCAGGATTATGAACATTCAAAGACGAATCAATTATTGAACTTTTTGGTTTGTGATTTAACCCTTTAAGTCGTTATGCTTCAGTCATTCACCTAAGAAATGTGGATTTAAAAATGTTTCAAAGCCAAGTAGCTTCTTCTAGAGTTAAGATTTTATTTCTCAGGTTGAGGAATCTTGGATTATTTGAGTCAAACTCAAGGTTGGGTTGAAAGGGATTTTAGTAAATTATGTTTTTTCCACCTAGAGACAATTGGGAAAATAGCAAAAACGTCTCAAAAGACAAAGAATATAATCAGTACAACTGACAAGCTGGAGCGCTAGCACAAGAGCAAAGTCCACAAGTCCACCTATTAAAAGATGTCTATTCACGTTTGTGCAAACGTGTTACATGTCGGTGGAGTGCATGACGTTTTTCTATTTCTGGCCTTGAAGCCACTGATGTTTATTTGTGTGCTTTTGGGGCCAGTTGGTGTCACGTTTCATTATCGGGACTTTTTTCTGATGTCATTACATGAGCTGATCGCTTACAATGGAGGGGCTTTGTAATAGAAGAACACACATGACATCACGGTGCATTTAGCTGTGTTCAGAGCGGAGGTAGTATAGCTATGAAGACACTTGTAACACACACGCCTGCTTGTGTGGCTAACAGGGTTTCGTCAAGCTGGTTATACGATGCTCTTCTTTTTCTTACTAACAGAAAGCCTTTGGGCCAATGGAACCCATTGCGTCTTGAAACCAAACACAGAGCTTCCCGCCTCGTTCCATAGTGAATTTGCTCAGCGCTACTGTGGAAATATAAATAAATAAATACAAAAAGCTTGAAAAACTGATGAAACTTGTGGGTCATAGACCAGAGGTTAACTCAATTATTGGTACATACGTACGGGTGATCTGCTATTTTTACGATTCAAGTTCAACTTCTCAAACGGATTCCTATGAGTTAACTGAAGCTTCAACTGTTGTAGTGCATAATGGGTTTTGAGGTAAGGGTGAGGGGAGTTTTTTTTGGTGATGTCATGCAGTGGAAAAACACAATGCATTGTGGGCTTTTAAAGCAACTGAACAGTTTTTCCTGCTGCGCTGTTGCTAGCTCTCATTGTTCGTGATTTTTTTCATTTCCAAAGTGAAAGAAAAGCCACCAACTCTGTGTCTTGGAATAAGCCAAGATGCGGCGAATGACCTGAATGGCAGTCTCAAGATGTGCAATCACTTTCGACGTAATTGCTCGAGTCATGTTGCTGTGTTCATGGCATTTTCAGACCGGAAAGTTTGAATGAATAAGATCTAATCTAATCTGAATCAAAGCATGTGATATCCTGGGTCGCAAGTAGCACATTGTAATGCTACTTGTGTTAGCTCAGCTAGCTGAGGGCAAGAAACAAAGGCTAAGCAGATCACCTCTCTTCACTCACTCATTTTGAGTTTATTGAATAATTTCTTCAAAAAATAATGGAAGTGTATGTTGTGCTGTATCATAAGTCAAAGCGAAGCAGACCTTTGGAAGTGGATCCAACTTGGTTCGCTTTTTCAACTTTTCATTGCATTGAAAAAGTCCTCTGTTGAGTGTAATGCATTGCATTGCATTGCCAAGTCAGTGCTTTCGAGCCTGATGTGGCTTTAACCAAGTGTGGTACACACCAGTGGATGATAGGATGCTTGTGAAAAAGCAGTTATTGATGATTTATGAGTCGATTTCAGGTGTTTATGGGTCACATTTATCATACAATTTTGTCCTCTAACATGTTTCTACGAGGCTGAATAACACTAAAAATCACCTAATGGTTTCTAATTCCGAGTCATAAATATAAGGAGATGTGTTTTGATGGGGCTCTGATGGTCCGACTGAGCCATGGGATGGAGAACATGGGTGAGGTTGAAAGAGACGGGAGCCAACAAAAGGTCGATTCAGAAGGAGGCGTGCATGTCTCCTTTTTCCCAGACCTCCTCTTTCCAGGCCGACCGCAGCTCTCGTGTTACCTTTCTCGTCCTTCTTGTTGCTTCACAGCTGAAAGAAAGGCTTTGTCCATGTGCTGCGGCCCAAATTAAAACCCGAGACACACAAACTCAGACATGCACTTCAGGACCTCAGGATAACCCTGGAGTTGAACCTGCACAATTCTTGGTTAGAGATGTGCTCTGTATTTGTGGAGTTAGCTTTTTAGCATGGTTTACACAGGGATGTTTCGCACACCCCTCCAGTCCTGCAGGTTTACTCAGTCATCTGAAGAATGCTCAAAGTTGTATGTCAGGAATTTTCATTGCTCATACTGTGGTGACACTGTCAGACATGGCTGTCAAGTGAGGCCATCCTTTTTCTCCAATCAAACTTTGTTTCTGTACAAAGTGTTACAGTGGTTATCGACACAGTGGTTATTTGTGTATTTGTATTTTCATTTCACCTGTGTTTTAGTTGGTGGGACTCTTAGTACTTCATACTAAATTGGCTTGAGTGGTCTAAATAGAAGTTTGAACGGATGATATTTTCCTGCATGGCTCCGAGTTTGTGACTCCAGTCATGTTTGTGCTGGCAGTGATGTCACAGGTGGCAACAGAGGAGGACAGTGTGAAGATTTAAACAGACAGTGGTCATAGTGAAGGAAAAAAGAAAAGAATTTGAACTTATGTCAAGTGTGTGCAATTACAGGCCAACTATTTTTATCTCTCATATGAGGCTGCAATTACCAATCTGGACCATCTACTTAAAAAAAACAACTTTCTATTTATAGCCCACAAAGGAAAACAAAGTTTCCCGTTCCCATCTGATCTGAGGGGACACACGAAAATAGAAAGACTAGATGAGACGATCTTCTCGGAGAACTGGCCCCAGAGTTGTCTCACAATAAATGGTTAAAATAATCGTTGGTGACGTCAAAAGCGCGTCATCCCCCACGTCCATTTTTGTCTGCTCTTGTTTCCACCGTGTCTTTGTGCCTGCCAAGCCCAGCCGACCTCTGACGTCGCCAACATTACTTAATTCCTCGTCACCCAGAAATAGAGCTGTCAGTCAAGCCGCCGTTTCAACACAAGCGTGTGATTTTAATCCCATTTCACTTTGTTTAAAACGGCACAGTTTGTCGGAAACGCTCCACAGGTGCCCGAGAGAGCGCAGCAGAGTAACTGCATTTTTGTTGTCAGGTCCAAGTTCTCATCGGCAAGTGACCTCATGAGCGCTAAAAATAGAATCTGGGCCATTTGTTCCATCACTTACTCTGTCAGCACAAAAGGGAAAATTCCTGTGTTGCAGCAAGTTGTTGTCCGCGGCTAATGAGGGCAGATCATTGACGTCTTTACATTCGTGTTGCCACGGGAACGGCTCATTAAACGCCTCGCTATCAGAGAAGGTTGGGCCGCGCTCTCCAAGTCCCCTGTGCGGACCTGAACAATGGAGGTCCTGTTCAACAGTCAAGCCAATTCAGTGACATGGATTCATGCAGTTCCATGTGGAGACACACGTGCAGCAGGTGTGTGACTGCTTGGTGAAAACGTGGATGTTTAAACAATGTCACGTCTTTGAGGGGATGCAGTGTGTTTCCTGCGGACAATAAAACAGCGTGGATCTTGTTCCTGTTGTGGGAGTTGCTCAGCTGCTGCTGTAGAGCCATGTAGGGACGGCGCGGGCCTGGTGTTTACAGAACCGTCAGTCGCTTTATTTCAACACAAGCTCTCATTTCTGTCGCACTGTGTACACGAATCAAAGGTCTGCTCTTCCTCAACATCTTTCTCTGTTTGTTTTTATGAAGTACAGAAGCAGGAGAAACTCCAGATCTGTAGTTTATGGACAACAAAATTGAATTAAAATGAATAGTAAAAAGCGTTCTTGTGTTCTGGGTGTCAAAAACATGATGTACTTGTCATGAGGATGTCTTTGGTGAAGTGCTCTACATGCTTGGTTGTTGTCGTCAAAGAACTGAATATGGAAACCCACAAGTAAAACACTGCACTGATCGTTGGAGGGAACAAGTCTGCTCTACTGGTGGAGAGTTCAGGAATATCAAGCATTTTTCTTTCTATCAGGTGGAAATTACTTCAAAGATTTATCAATTCATTTCTATTTTAAATCATTAATATAATTGATCGGACTTGAATGCTTGTCTGCAATAGTAGAAATACTAAATAAATAATGGTACATTTGTGGCATCACTGACATAAGTTAAAAAACAGTGTTTCTCATCATAATTTTAGTAAAACAGTGAATTATGGATGACTTTATAATACCAAACACGCAATCAAGTTAATAAGAAAACAGAACGAATAATAAAGGAATAACTTATAGTAAATCACTTAAATGACTCACAGCGAAATCCTGACCATCAGACTGCCCCAAACTTCAACTTCATACATCGTAATTGAACAGCAACAAACAACAAAAAAGAATGGCTGAGCCACGATTGCGTTTTGTAGACTCGTCCTTTCCTTTTTATTTATTTAATTCTACACGGAGCAGCTGCAGTTGAGCATCTCGCTCAATCCTGAAGTAACTTCAGAACACCACCAAGTATAACCATTTGTTTCTGGTCCCATTATCAGCATTTCCGGAAATTTTTGTTGAAATATGTGGGGTATCTTTCAACTGACAGATAAATGCTGACTATTGCATAACCTCCATGATGGTGACACAAATAGATGGAATGCATTCTGGATTATAGGTTAAACCAACATGCTCATTTGAAAAAGAAAAAAAGTAATAAAGGTAATATATAATATTACTTTAGTAATATAGTTAAATAATTTAAGAAACTACTTCCTTTATTGGAGGCATTTTAAAACCAGATTTAAGATGACATCACCAAAGTTTATTGTTGCATTATTGCATTTATGCATTTATTGTTGTATCATTGTGTTTCATTGTTTTCTCCTCATTACTGTATATTTAATATATCATATTATATTAAATCTGATCTTCTGGAATAATTTAAATAAATAACATTTTTAAGGCAAGTCACTTATGTAAATCAGCATCAAAATGAAGTTCTGTTCAGGTTTGGTAGCAAGTTAAGGAGTGAAAAGGAAGCGAGCGTGTTGACAGTGTATATGAAAAGAATTCATTTCACCATGTCTTCAAAGTGCAGCTGTCGGCAGAACGGGCTTTGTTCGTGTCATGGTGTCATGTATGTACACTTGTTTGAGGGACTTTGTGGTCTGATGTGGTTGACGCAGACCTGCAGGAGGGGAAGTGATGGGGGAGATGAAAAGCAGAAGCTAGCGACTCTCTCGGCGGGACGTAACGAAAAGTCATTGTGTTCTTAAGCTGTGTGGCTGGTTCACGCCGTGATGATCCATATATAGAACTGTGTTGATGGTCCTGCTGTTGCTGCTGTTTACACCTCTGAAGTCAAACTCCTGTTTCAGGACTTTCAGTTGGAGATTTTTTTATTGAGCTTGCTGCGTCTTCTGCAGTCATTCAGAAGGAGGAAGCAGAAATGAGGTATTCTTTATGAAGTGATCACCAACATTGTACATGTGACCTGCGTCATGTGACCTTTAAGGGAAATCAAGCTTCAGGAAGCAGCCGCCTTTCTGTGCCTTCAAAACACGGCCATGTGATGGAAAACAATGAGCTCATGTTTCAGAAAGAGTCGTATCACGTTTTCACAATATTTGTTCTTAGACAATAAGCAACTCATAAGTACAGTGTCATACAGAGAATATACAAGAGCTACACAGGGAGTCATTCATTTAGCTAAATATTTATTTCCAAAGAAGAGAAAAATGACAGTTTTGAAGTGCGTATCAGACCCAATTTCAAGCGGAAGTTAGTTTTTCATCACTGCCCTATAATGAACCAGTGTTTAATTGAGGGAAGGAAGTCGCAGCATGTTTATACTGACACCACAATTCACACCTTTGGGCGGTTCAACACGCCTCACAGCGAAGGAAGCATCTGCATTTTGCTTGCTGGTGAGACACCTTTACTTGTAGCCTGCACTTATATCAAGTCCACTTTGACTGCTCCATTAGTGGCAGTCTTCAGTAAGAGGCAGGCAGAAACCTCAGGAACAACTGAGGATGAGTCAAGGTGCAGACGGTGAAGACTCTTCAAGTGTTGGGGTCAATAGTTCTGAGTGATTAGGTGAGATTCCATATACTTTATTGGTCTCACGGCGGGGAAATTCCACAGTAGACAGTGGTGTGAGCATCCATGATGCACACACAGTATATGGTCTACAGTAGAGTGGAAGAGTGACTACAGGAGGAAGGTCAAGCTAAGAAGTGAGGATATCAGAGGGACAGCGCCACTGGAAATGTTTGGAGTTGGAGAGGCCAGATGGCTTGGATGGAGGGAGAGGAGAGACGGGAGCGTGTTGGCTGAATAAATGGATGCAACACACGAGAGCACGGGGACAGGTGTTACTAGACAAGGGTGATGGAGCTATGTTGGTGGAGACCTCATTTTTTGGCAACCCATGATGGGGATCTTGAAATTTTATAGTACCCTAAATTTTAAGATTTTGTATTTTAATTTTTGGTATTTTTCAATGAGTTATATTTTCATTGTGTTGCTGTTTCATTGTATTTTTATGTTATTTATTTCTTTATACTTCTTTATTTATGACTTTAATTGCTTGATATTTTTTCCAAGTTGTTTATATATAGAAATAAATATACTGTAACAGTTTTTCTGACTGAAAGGATGAAAAGAAAACGAACCAAAGAACATATGACATTTTAATGGAAAAATAGATGGAAGCATAATTATTGTTGGAAATTTGAGAGGCAAGTTAAAGACGTAGTTCATAATTCATTTCACTCATAATGGCTCCATTGGCCCGAAGAACTGCAGGAGCAGCCGAGGCAACACTGGGCAACCCGATCCGTGGTAACCCAAATCCTGGCTGGAGATACGGCCCTGTCTCCAGGCGAACCTCACCACTCCACAGTCCATGTGATCGCACAGCAGCCTCTTTGTCTCCACACACACACACAGACACCACTAATCACTACATTCAGATGTACAGTGTCAGTGCAAACAGTTATATAATCCCAAATCCAATAAGAGCGGGCATCGCCAGTGTTTACATACAGACTGAAGTGTGGCTTTCTGCTTCCCCTGATCCACACAGACATCTGACACAAGGAAAAAACACTACAGTCATTTTCGAGAAGAGAGCTGTGGTTCCTATTATGGGAATCTAGTATTGTGCGCTCCAGAGGACTCCACGTGGCAGCATGTGGTTTGACTGAGGACGTTATAGATAGCAGAAGTGGAGGTTTCTTTCTGTGTTGACCAGTCTATTGATGACGTGTGAATCACATTTGTGAATCTGGACAGGTTCCTCAGCCCTCAAGCTGCGTGTCCACCTGTGACTCCATTCTGAGCCTTTACTACTGGGACAGACAATTCTGCTGTTACGACTACAACGAATGAAAACAGCACAGATTCTCCTCACCATCGACTTGTGGGTGACATAGTTGCCTCCTAAGTTGCTTATCTATCGACTCATTTATCACCTGTTACACCAAGGATGCAAGGTGTTTTCAACTGCTGTGGTTTGTCAAGTAACTTGAAAAGCTACAAATGGATTTGGATGAAATTTTCAGGAATGATATCAAATGGGGATTCTTCGTTGACATTGTCTTGTTGTTGTCTTCTCCGCACACTGGCACCTTATTCACTGCTAACATCTGAGTTTATCGCTGTCTGACCAAGTTCACTTTCATGGTGTTATGAATATTTGATCATTCATTTTTGGATATTTCTCTTGTGAAAAGCTGAACATTCTTGGTCTACAGTGAGTATTGTTTGACTGTGGGATGGTCTTCCTCTGGTGTCCACCGGGCGGCTTGGCAGCGGAGCCCTTCCCGCCTGGAATTCAGATGTTCGGATGTGCTCCACAAGTTTCATTAAAGCATTCTTTTGTTCCCTGGGTTTGGTTGATCTCTGTCCACAGTGAGTGTGAGCAGGAGAAGCAGCTCATTAAGTCGAACCATGGTGACGTAGACTTCTAGACAGAGCAACCGTATGTCTCTATGGCAGGGGTGTCTCATTCAGGCCTGGGGTCCAAGTCCAAACTGCAGGCTGAGTGAAGTGTACGTACTCTCACTCCTTTATCAGGGAAATCAAGTGGAAACTTGGAGGCTAGCATCCCTGTGTTTTGTTCCAAAATATATAAACTATCGTCCTTCGACAACAAACAAACACAATGTTGATCTGTCAGTATGTTTTTGCCATGCCGTTGTCGGGACAATATTAACCTTGCTTGAATCTTGAGGTTTCCTCCTGTCAAACAGCCATTGTTGAACACTGCAATGTTGTGGTCAGCACATCAACAAGCAACAAACCTCTCACCTAAAATAACTCAGCCAGATTTGACCCCCAGGCTTTAGTTTGGGCCCTCGCCGATGCCTTCCTCACAAGGTCCACCTCGCGTTGGAGACGAGTCAAAGACTCCTCACCCTTTCATCATATCCAGTGTCTTCATTTACATGAGACAACCAGGCTTTAATTGAGTCGCCGGCCGCAGTATCTGGTGTGGTGTGAGCACTGAAGTGAGCCAGACAGTATTAACTATTCAGCAGTCTGCCATTGAATGAGCTCTGCTGATCTCTGACTGACACATGCACAACTGTTCTTTCGTGCGTGTGTCTCCATTTCTCTTTCAAATTTCTGTGAGATAATTAGCTTGCCTTTGATGGAAACTATTCCAGGAGTCAAACGTGAGCAGCATCTCCCTCTCGTGACGTCATGAAAAACTACACTTCATATTTTTCACGGTATTGGATGACACTTCTCAGCAGAATATTGATGTTCTTTTGTCTGATTCAGTTTCCAGAATGTGGCTTCTACGGCATCTACGATAAGATCCTGCTGTTCAAGCACGACGTCTCAACCAACAACATTCTGCAGCTGGTCAAATCGGCCAGTGACATTCAGGAGGGAGACCTGGTGGAGGTGGTGCTTTCAGGTGCGTCTCCATCCGTCCACCATTTCCCCCTCCAGCATCATGACAGCATGACGACAAAGTCCTCTGATTTTAGCTGCAGCCACTTTTGAGGACTTCCAGATCCGGCCCCATGCCCTCAATGTGCACTCATATCGGGCCCCGGCTTTCTGCGATCACTGTGGAGAGATGCTGTTTGGACTGGTCCGACAAGGGCTCAAGTGTGACGGTCAGTGCCTTGGCTACAGTCCATCCCTGCATGTTTAAGATTGACCTGTGTCACACGGGTTTGACCCTCTGGCAGTGGCATCGCTTCAGATCTCAACCAAGTGGCAAACAGATAAATGAGTTGAGGCCGAGGAGATATTTGAAGTCGAGAGTTTTCAAAGTGTGGTGTTATTGTTGTTACTGTTTCTTTGTATGGTCTTGTATGGTAAGAAACTTGAAAAAAATGTTTGTATGCTTTTGAAATATATTTAACTGTGTTTGTGCTCAGATGCCTTTTAAAAACACGTTTTCACACTTTTGTTTTATACACAATTTTTGAATAGGTTTCGTTAGCGAACCGGAAGTTGGCACTTATTTCCCTCCAAGTTTTTCTTTTCACGCCGCACCGCTCCTGTAGTCCTCTGGCGCCCCCTGGAGGAGGCGCGTCTCACACTTTGAAAGCCGCTGCTTTTACTAAAGCAGGAAGCGACTGATATTGGGAATGTGTGGTCCTGATCAGCATCTACCCTGACTGTTGCGACACTATCGGGTGTGAACTTTCGTTCACTTGCAAACAGTATTGTGGTGCTTTTAATTAGCGAAACTAACCAAGAGTAATCTGAATTGGTTTTGATGGATTGAAATATTTAGCCTTATTATTCTTACTGCGCTCATCATTTCTCTTAATACTCACTCTCTTCCGAGTCTTAAGAGCAAAACCATTTCTTGTGCGCCCTCCTTGCTCATTGCTGCCCTCTGCAGGATGTGGACTGAATTACCATAAACGCTGCGCGTTCAGCATCCCAAATAACTGCAGTGGAGCTCGGAAGCGCCGACTGTCCACCACCTCGCTGAGCAGCAGCCAGTCACTACGTCTGTCCACCACGGAGTCGGTGTACAGCATCGGGACGGCCTCCACCTGCACCGAGGACTCTGGTCTGGTTCGCTCTCACACGCAAATGGTACTGAAGCGACACAGCTCTTGGTCTTCAGTGACCCATCTCCATCTAACCAAGCATGTTCTGAATGCTCTCCAGCCTCGGACCCCGAGCGACGCCAGGCGGTTCTACCCGTGTCGACCGGTTCACCTGGACAAGATGCTCATGAGCAAAGTGAAGGTGCCTCACACCTTTGCCATCCACTCCTACACTCGGCCCACGGTGTGTCAGTACTGCAAGAGGCTCCTGCGAGGGATCTTCAGACAAGGCCTGCAGTGCAAAGGTCAGATGGCTTTGATGGAATCTTTGTGTCCTAATCCGTTATTAATCATGAATTATTCTCCTCAGACTGCAAATTCAACTGCCATAAACGCTGTGCGTATAAGGTTCCCAACGACTGCCTGGGTGAGACCATCGGAGGTGAGAGAAACATGAACACAGCACCCTGCCTGCACGCTCTTCCTTTCCTCCCTTCATCTCTCTCTTATTGACCCCAATACGTCCCAGACAGTTCAAATCAATTCAAACAGTTGCTCTGCTTAAATTCTAATCCAAGCCATGTGTATTTATATTTTCAGAGAACAGAAGCAACAGTGGTGAGTATTCTCCACATCTCATATGTGAACGATCCAGAATTGAATTCCTGCTGGATAAGGTCCTTACAAGTGTTGCTCTCCAGACTTGTCCAGTCCCAGCACGGACCCCGAGGTGCCCATGGACTTCAACAGTGATTATGACACCTTGGACAAGTCGTCTATGGATGATTCGGACGAGGCCATCAGCATCCCCGGGTCCTTCTCCCCAGACAGCGGCCAGGATGGAGCCAGCGGAGACCAGAGGTTAATAGCTTGCATATTTCGCACTTTTATTCCAGAGAATGACCTTAATCACATGACACAACACCAGAAGAAGAAAGAACATCACACTCTTCCTCTATATAACTCTATAATAACTCTTGCGCTAAGGAAAACACTGACTCCAAGTAATAATTCATGTTTTTGCACCCTTCAAATATTTAATAAAAGTAATGATAATCTGTATATTATTAATCATGAACATCGGGTCTGTTAAAATAGATCAGCATCGTGAGTGTCGACCATCACTCCTTCTAGTGGATGCTGTGTTAATCTCATTGCCTCTGCCTTCTCAGCGCCAACATCCCTCTGATGCGTGTGGTGCAGTCGGTGAGGCAGGTGACGCGGCGCTCCAGCACTGCCATCAAGGAAGGATGGATGGTTCACTACAGTAATAAGGACACACTGGTAAAACCTCGAATTCACTCTTTCTCTTTGAGCTTGTGATGACCTTCTTCCAGGATCCTCTGCTCTCTCTTCTTCACTCTGATGAGTCAGTCTCAAGGTCGAGCGGTGTATTAAAGCTAAAGGCTCCGCTTGTCTATGACTGACCTGAAGACACTGAGCACTCGCTCTGCACTAACACTTGTTTTTCATTCCCACTTCCTGTCCTCTCTTCTTCCCCAGCTTTTCTTCTTCTGGGTGCCACTTCACCCTCCGAACCTTCTCCTCTTCAGTGACCCATTTATTTAATTCGACCTTAATCCCAACAGAGAAAGAGGCACTACTGGCGTCTGGACTGCAAGTGCATCACCCTGTTCCAGAACAACACGTCCAACAAATATTACAAGGTACGGTTCACTGCCGGACTGTTTTCAAGTTTTTGTAAACACTGATTCTTCTATCGGAATATTTGAAGGGTTTATAAAATACAAAAGCTAAACTAAAGCCAGTAAGTGCTCAAAGATAAGAGATATTATTATACAATTTTCTGGATTATTATCGTGATTTCACCTGAGTGCATTCACAATAAAATAATATTTTTTATAATATAAATATACCATAAAATAATGAACAATCACTTGATTAAAGAAATTAATATATATTATTTGTAATGTGTTCACTTTCTTTTAATTTGGCACTACTTTTCACAATAATAATAATAAAATAATAATAAATAATAATAGTAATAATCATCATCATCATCATCATCACCATCTTATCTATTTTGGTGAGAGTGAGGTCAAATTTGAAATAATTGGATTATAACAATATGAAAAACTTAACTTCTAGATTGAGGTTTATTTGTTGTCACACAATCTGAGTCTACTCATAGTTATTTTGATATATGTCATCGATATATTGCTTTTTTTTTCATTGTATTTTTGTTTTTTTCCCCTGAAGTATTTGTTAGTGTTTAGTTTATATTTGAAAACAAAAATGTTTTCTCTTCCATTTAGTCAGTCGAGAGTCGAAGAGTCTATTAAATGAATGCATGTGCTGTGTGTGTTATTCCTAACTCTCACGTCCGTGGATGTTAACTCCCTTCTCTTGCAGGCGATTCCACTCTCAGAAATCCTAGAGGTACGGCCTGCTGGAAACTTCACTCTGGTCCCCGCTGGCACAAACCCCCACTGTTTCGAGATCATTACAGGCACCATGTGCTACTTTGTGGGTGAAGACCCCAATACCCCCCTCCATGTGCCCCCCAGTAACCCACAGACTGTCCCTGAGACGCCCCCCTCCCCAAGCCAAGTGGCACCCAACAGCGGCATTGGCCGCGAAGTTGCCAAGGGGTGGGAGAGCGCCATTCGCCAGGCACTCATGCCTGTCATTTTCCAAGATGCTCCGCCAGCGGAGGGAAACACAACTCACAGTACGTTGGAAGAAACTTTCATCGTGAGAGAGTTGAAGCTCATCCTTGATTCCTTTTCTGTTTCAGGACAAGCTTCAGTCAGCATTTCTGTGTCCAACAGTCAAATACAAGAGAATGTGGTAGGGACTTTTCCTCTATCCCAACACCAGTTAGTTTGTATTTAAAGTGAGTCGTAGTGAGGCATAATACATGTCGTATTAAGAAGGTTAGCGATGGAGGTACTGGGTGAGCGATGAATGCAATACTGTGTCATGATACCTCAGCCACCCATCATCGCTGATAGGAACTTGAATTCATCCTTACATAAACCTCCATGAGAACATGGCAACCCAGCTGCCTTCAAATATTTTCTTAATCCTTTTCCATTTGAATGCTCGACACAACACCACGGAATACTCCGTCTAATGGGCTGTGTTTCTTCAACTGCCTCCCTGCAGGACATCGGCATGGTGTACCAGATATTTGCAGACGAAGTTCTAGGATCTGGACAGTTTGGTGTGGTGTATGGAGGTATGACTGCAGCCTTTAATCCCGACCTACACGGCAAGTGAACACATGAAAGGTGTCACACATGGACTCATCTGTTTCCACAGGGAAGCACAGGAAGTCAGGGAGAGACGTAGCGGTCAAAGTCATAGACAAGCTTCGTTTCCCCACCAAACAGGAGAGTCAGCTGAGGAACGAGGTGGCCATTCTGCAAGTGAGTAGAGAATTGCCTTTTTATTGACTTATTTTTAAGTTCATCACTGTGTCAAAGAGCAGCGTGAAAATGTGTTAACTATTTAACGATAGTTAACTGACCTTGTACGTATTCACTTGTAGATTAAAATTGCATTATTGCGTTTGACCGCTAGAGGGAAACAAAGCTTCGAGTTTGTTGACGCCGCTGTTTTGACGAGCGCTTCTATAAGGGTTTGCTTATTTTCTCGAAATTATAAATATTATTATCAGGCGTTGTTGACTGCTGAATCTGAATTTTTGATCTATGTTGTTTTGTTGACTCTCGAATCATTATTGCCGAATGTTTCCTCATACCTTTTTCCCCTCAGCCGGCAGACTGATGAATTTGTGAACAGCTCTTGTGGTTTATTTAATTATTTGTTACTTCTCTTTTATTTATTAATTTTTTTTGTTCATTATTGCACAATGTACCAAAGCACTTTCCAAGTTGGTGGGATCCTCACTGACACTGGCAATAAAGCTGATTCTGATATCACTTGACTCTGTAGCCATGAACAGCCATATGAAAAACAAGAGCATGACACGAGTTCTCTGTGCCAATATTAAAATCTCCCTGCCCTTGTTTTTTCCCTCCATCAGAGCTTGCGTCACTTGGGGATTGTGAACCTGGAGTGTATGTTTGAGACCCCGGAGAAAGTCTTTGTTGTGATGGAGAAGTTACACGGCGACATGCTGGAGATGATTCTGTCCAGTGAGAAGGGCAGACTCCCTGAGAGGCTCACCAAGTTCCTTATCACACAGGTCAGCCTTAGTTTTTCTCTACCCTAAAATAAACCCAGGGCTGAATATTCCAATGAACTGAATAAATCGAACTGACTAGTTCATGTATCAATTCCTGTGTGTGTCTTTTTCCTTTAGATTCTTGCAGCCCTCAGACACCTGCACTTTAAGAACATTGTCCACTGTGATTTAAAGCCGGAGAACGTGCTGCTGGCCTCGGCTGACCCCTTTCCCCAGGTAGGAAGAAGCAAGCCACACCCACTCAGTCCCTTCCGTTGACTCACATTCCTGCGTGTATTCAGGTGAAACTGTGCGACTTTGGTTTCGCACGCATCATCGGAGAGAAGTCTTTCCGTCGCTCGGTGGTGGGCACCCCAGCCTACCTGGCCCCCGAGGTCCTCCTCAACCAGGGCTACAACCGGTCTCTGGACATGTGGTCGGTGGGGGTCATCATGTACGTCAGCCTGAGCGGGACGTTCCCCTTCAATGAGGACGAAGATATCAACGACCAGATACACAACGCTGACTTCATGTACCCCCCGAACCCGTGGAAGCAGATCTCCTGTGATGGTGAGCTGTGAATAGATGTGTCATATTGATAATACTGTACATACAAATGCCAAAATGAAGCAGTAACAAAGAAATGAAGTTGCAATACCATCATTTTTTTTATTAATGAATGAAATTGTTCTGACAATTTTGTGTGCTCTTCTCGTGGAGCTTGGGTGGAGGTGGGTTGTGCATTGCAAAACGTAAATCATCATTTTATTCATCCAATAACGCAAAGTAAATCTTCCTCATCTTAATGGCAATCTACTCATAACTTTTATCTCAGCGATCGACCTGATCAACAACCTGCTGCAAGTCAAGATGAGGAAACGCTACAGTGTGGACAAGAGTCTGAGCCACTCGTATTTACAGGTGAGTTCACTGAGTCAGGCAACACTCTGAGGAGGCCAAGGTGTTACGTTGCTACATGGCCACACGGTTACCTTTCAACCTCAATTCTTTTCACCGATCACATTAGCTTCTTTGACAAGGTCACGGCAATGAAGCGGAAATGCCACCGGGTCGATCTAGTTAGTTAGAAGGTTTGAGTTGATGTGTCTCTGAGCAACACACTTGGCTACTTACTTATCATTACTGATGAGGTGATGCACCGGGTCACAGCCTCCTGCTGTCGGTGGGTGGATCAAAGCATAGAAAATGGAAAGCAGGGTTACAAACATACTGATAATTGGGCTGTTTTTGCCTGGTTTCCCCCCGAGGGAGGTAAACATCCTTTTGTCTTCTATCATATAAGGTCATCCTGCAGGTTTGCAGTGTATTAAAGCCGCGGTGTGTTCGGTGAGAATATTTGCTTTTGGCGGCGCCACAGGTAAATGAGTGTAATTGCAGGCTGTCATAAAGCTGGGTCTCCGGTCCCACCCCTCATCCCATGTTTGTTTATGAGGAAAGACTGTGACGAAACAGTGAAAAATGTAATCACAGATGGCAATATACACAACACTGTCCAGCTTATACTTGCTAAGGCAACTTCTAGAAGCATCTATCATTCGACCCTCCGTGATGCAGCCATGGACCCAGATTATAAAACTTGACCACAAATCTTTCAGTTCTGAGAAATAAATCTGTCAGAGTCATCACGGGTCCGTCTCCGTCACATGTCCGGCTTGAATGCTTGGAATGCACACTTGAGTCCGCGAGCTACGGACATCAGTCTTTGTGACTTTCTTATGTGATTCTTCTGCGAAATACATGCTGAAAACCTCTCATCTAAGCCGCGGAGGTGCGCCACCTTCGTCTACAGCGCTGTAGAATAATACAGACGAAGAAGCAGCCATTTTCCTCTCTCGCTTTATTACATCCTGACTGTCATGTGGTTCAATAAGGAGCAGACCAACAGCGATCAGAGCGTGAGCATCAAAACGTCCATTCACATGTTTATTTCGAGTTGACTATGGACATAGACGTCCGAGTTAGAAACTGTTCTTCACTGTAGCCTGGACAGTGCGGTACGACAAACAGCAGACAAACGTCCATAACTGCATATACACTACACTTATATACCAGCATATAGACATGTGTTTAATGATTTGGCAACACAAAAGAGACAGCAGTGAACACAAAATTGACTTACAAGTCAAGTAGAAACATCGCCACTCCAGGATCAGATGAAAAGCCTTTTGCAGCCAGGCTGTAAAAGCATCTCCTGTATTGACACTTGTCCAGGATCTTGCTCTGTCATTCCATTCTTCTGCCATGATGTAAACAAGGAACTCGGCTCGCTGCCAAGGTGCTCTGCCCCTCTGCTGTAAAGTGTTGCAGTGGGGGTGGAGTTGGGGCAGTGATGTCCCTCACAGAACACACCCGGGCGGCTCGCCCAGAGAAGGTTACATAGTGCAAGGGAGTGTTTAACCGAGAGCTGGAGAGTCTGACTCCAGGACTTTGGACTGTTCAAAATGAAACCTGTCATCTCAGGAAAATTCTATTTATGTCTAAATGTTACGGATTGCTGCTTTAATTTGTCCCAATAAATGGCTTAGAAAATGATCAGGGTTGAACAGTGTCATATGACGTGGCACGGAATGATGAGAATACAGAAGTGAGGTGAGAATCAAGGAAGCAAAGGGGGGACTTTAGCTGTTAGTCCTGAGGAGTTATTCTCACTCTCATCTACTTTTTCTTTTGCTATTTTTTTCATGGTTTCTGGTTGCTGAGTTTGTTGCCTTCAGTTTCCGGTTTGGCGGGTCAGAGTGTTGTGACCGTGACAGAACCTCTGTGTGTGTGTGAGATTATCGGGGCGCGCCACAGACACCAGAACCTGATATGATCTTCAGCCTTCCTCATCTTTGATCGAGATGTGACCAACAAACATTCTGTTGAGACAAACCTCAGTGTGGTCCATTACGGAAAAAGCCTGCTGCTGTAACTGCTGCTAAATGATGCTTTTAATTGACTCTGCGTTTCAGCCACATCCGAGCAGAGCCTCTTAATAGTTCTGTTGTTGTCACAGTGGTGATGGATCCAACTGCTGCCATATCTGCTCGCAATGTTTTGACCAGAAATTTCACTCCACTATTACCGCAGTCTCCAGACACGTATTGTGGAGGAGAGATTGAACCTTTCATTTCATATCTGTGTCCTGAGAAGCTCCGCCCATGACTTCAGCACCTATGGATGTGAGAGTCGCAGCACGGTGGTGAATACAGCTGACATTTATTCAGCTCCAGCGCTCTCAGTGCATTTAAGTTCGGTCATATCCACAGAGAGAACATGTTGACTTGTGGGTTTGTCTTTGGCTTGTGCAGGACTACCAGACGTGGCTGGACCTGCGGGAGCTGGAGATGAAGCTGGGAGAGCGCTACATCACCCACGAGAGCGACGACAGCCGCTGGCAAATGTTCGCCCAGGAGTACACTCTGCCGTACCCCGCCCACCTGGTGGCGCCGCCGCCTGCTCCAGGCTCGGACGAGGAGGAGGGAGGGGAGGACGCAGACGTGCAGGGTCTCACCGAGAGGGTCAGCATCCTCTGACCTCTCCAGAAGGACAGGGGGAGGAGCTACATCAGGTTCATTTGAAAGCATCACATCTGGTCTGCATTTTCTCTCTGCATTTACAGTAGGTTCAGTACGTCCTGTATTCTTTAGATGAAAGACACTACAGCTGAAAAAGAGAAGGCAGGTCTTTGGACTCTTGGATTTGGATCAGGGAGTGAGGTCTCACCCATAGAGCTGCTGCTCCACACCACCTATGCAAGACAAAGTGGTTCAGGTTCCCACCAACAATCGGATGAAGAGGTCTTCTTGGTAAAACTAATGAAACTCTACAGACAGTAGATTGAGGTGCTAAAACAGTGAGAGTCCTGGTCCGGTTGCAGTCCACTGTCCTAGTGAGGCCGTCTGTTATGATGACGTGAGACGCTGCATTCAGGCTGGTGGTCGTGAGTCCGGCCTGCGCTCTAACTTCAGGTCTCAGCCTTGTCACTCAGTACATTACACCAGGGGAGTTCATCGGCGTGAACGTGCCTTTCGCCGCTGACCAGTCAAGGCTACGTCCTCAGGTCGGCGAGATTGCTGAAATCACTTTTTCTAGCTTCTTAAGAGCGTAGTGAAGCCAACAGGGACCGCTGAGCTCAAGTGTCCTTTGCTGCAACACAGCATTTCTTCTCCCAACATCAGTGCATCTCACCACCGCAGATGCGTGGCAGGTTCCGACAGCGGGAGGCGCACATGCTCATATCGAACACTCCTGCTGCAGCCACAGCACCCGTCATGTTGTCAGGGTTTTAACATTGTCTTGGTGGGTCTAGAAAAAACATCTCGGTTTGGGCATGCCTTCAGTTATTGACATTTTTTATTCAATAAACACATTTCAAGTTCTTCTGGGCACAGACGTCGATGGGGCCCATGTTTTGACTCCAGCAATCGACACAATTGAGGCTACAGTCTGTCAAACCCAAACACAGAGGAGGCAAAACTCATCTTTAATTCGGAATAAAACAGTTTCAACTCTTCTTAAATACAGCAGGCGAGTCGCAGTTGCAGTGCATTATGAGTCTATACTCAACATTACGTTACGATCCGGATACAGACGGATCCTTCTGCCTGAGCTCTGCGTTCATTTCCTCCATATTTCTCATATGTTTCCACAAATAGAGCAGTACCACCGGAAACCATGGGGGGCAGTGTTGCTGTTACTACCCGATGCGTAGCTATAATGAGACACGAAGAAGTGTTAACAATGGTGGAAATTCTCTGTGGCAGCCTCACCAACCTCCGCCTCTGTTCCCTCTTCTGTGCCAGAGCTACATGATGAGTTGCTAGTTTGTTGCTGTCATAAACTTGTGACTCTGGGCTGCTCCCCCTGGTGGACATGTTGGTGAACAGCGTTACCAACGTAAAGAAGACATGGAAGCGTGTGATCAGTGACATGGTTTGACTCCGCGATGATGTGATGACACGACAATCCTTTCAGCGCTGAAGATGGAAACACGTGTCCGAACCACACCAATAATCACTCGACGGTTTGAATCTTCTTGGAGTTTCATGCTGCGATACGTGATGGGCTGAACTCACCTCAGCTCTGAGGGCAAACACACCCAAATGACCTGAAGCTCCTTTGGACCAGTTTCCCTCACAGATCTGGACATTCTCACCCCCTACATTCATCACCTGAATATCTGTTACTGGTGACAAAACTCTAAGTCAGCAGGAGCCCAGATGCTCCTGGAGCCTCTCCCTCCATCTTGGCTCGTGCGTTCCACCGTGGCTGACCTCCTTTCACGTCCGTGACGTTGCATGTTTCTGTGAAGTTGGTTTACTCGCTTTAACTCAACCCATGTGTAACCTGAAGCCCATGTAGTGTCAAACTCTGTTACTTTGTAACTTAATAAACATCTCCTTTTTGTCTCCAGTCTTCATTCCTCGAGCCCAGAGAGACATTATCACGAGTCAACAAAGACCACCGTGAGCCAGTCTGTTGAAAGGAAGGAAGTCAGCCGCTGCCACCTCGGCAGCAGGAGACAGCAGTAACCGCAGCAATTACCGGATCTGCCCCTCCAAGTCTAATGGACCGTAAGTCCCCTCCATTATGAAGGCACGTGGACGGGTCCAGATATCATGGTTAATGTCCCTGCCGCTCACTTCAGGAGTCCATTTCTCAGCAGGCCTTCACCAAACAAGATGGCTGCTGACCATCGCTGTGGCTGAAAAGGTTTAGCAACACAGTTGTGGCTCCTGTTGAGTGACGTGTTATAGAAGGTAGAAGATGAGAAGGAGGCTGCATCCGATCAGACCAGAGTTGGAAGTCATCCAAGGAGTCACAGTTTTGGGCTCCAGGCGACCCGCCATCTCACAGTTTGGCGAAGGTCTGCACTCGCTGAGTGCCTTTCTACTTCGATGAGTTTACTGCCAGCAATAATGAAGAATGGAAAGCGAAAGTAAATGCTGAGTCACTCATTTTATGAGTCAATGAGTCAATAATGATAAAAGATTAACCGTAGAAATACAAGAAATGCAAGTATTTATGAGTAGAACATATATTGAGAGTCATTCAAGAGGCTTCTATCAAAGATTGTTGCCACATGTTTCTAGTTCGGTTCTGATTTTTTCATGACACAAAATGAAATCCCTTGGGGCCGACAGCTGCAGTCAAAGGGCCAAATGTGGCTCCGGCCCCTGTCTTCGTGGAGGTTTTTAGTGTGGTGTAGTTTCACTAACGTTTGACCTCTAAACTGTCTGGATCTCCACGTTGTACTGGGAAGATGAATCAGCGGAGGATCGGCCAGGCAAAGGTCAACACTCCAGTCACAACCTGGGTTTCACTCTCTCAACGCACCACCAGTTTTTCCTCTTGTGCTTGTGCTGGACTGTCCAGGTCTGATTTTCCAAAGTTGTAAACACATTGGAATGAAACTATGACAAAAGTTTGGAAAGCCCAGAGAAAGTCAGAATTTTGGGCGCGTTGCTTCAGTGTCTCTCACTCCATCTGTTCCTGGTTTATTCTCCCATTCATCCTTGATATCATATATGACCTCATGGATGCCCTGGACACCTCCAGCATTCATGTCCGACTCAAGGCCAGAGTTGGTCCCAGTCGTGCTTTCATGTGCTGAGAGCTGAGGAGAAGAGGCGGCCTGGAGTCTGTGGTGAGGACCTTTGTGTTTAGACCTGTTGAGACTCCCTGTTGAATCTGTTCCAGCCAGCAGGTCTTGTTCAGCCCGTAACTAAGACTTTGGCCCCTTGCATCACTGAGTTTGAGACTTGAGAGCTCTCAGTCTTCTCTGCTGTCTGAGCCCAGAGTGAACTGTCAAACCACCTTTGAACTGTTGCTCGCCTCCATTGTTGTGGTTTATCTTGGTTCCTGAAGCTGAGGTCAGCACATCTCAGCTGCGTGGGTGCTGTCCTATGTTCAGTATATGCAGGATGAGGTGGACCTGAAACTGATCACTGAGGAACTAGGTCTTTCACAGCCATGTGACCGTGTGGATGGGTTTGCTTTTCCAAGTCGAGATTTGAAGGTGCGACTCACAAGAATCCTGGTTCTGTGGATCAGATGGTGAGCATCTTCAGCCTCCCTCTCCATCAACAACAACCTTCTCAGCTGAGTCTCCCTCCCGTCACATCGATGCGGTCAGCACAAATGTCAGTGGCTGTGGTGAAGCCCATCAGACGCTGCCGCTCTGCGGCTCATGATCGCTCTCTCTCTCACACATTAATAACTGGTAATTCAGTGGGAGCCTCTTCACTGGGAGGTTGTTTTGACGTCTCCAAGTTATGACTGAGACTGAAAGGTTACGCAGGAACACACCTCGGCTCTTAGCTGCCATGGAGACCCAGGGTGTATTTCTACCTGCCATCCATCATGGCTGACACCTCACTGCCGAGCCTCGTTCAGCCGTTTACACCTCTCTTGTTTTAGGATCAGAGCCAGGACTCGAGTCAAAGAGAAGGGTCTTCAGCCACTGAGACACATTTAGTCAGTCAGCAGGGTTCAGACTGACGGACGAGTCTGTTGCAACAGGCCTCACTCAGATTTGATTTATATACCTCTCTCTCTCTCTCTCTCTCTCTCTCTCTCTGGGAAATGTAGGAACAAAACTGTATTTCTAAGCTCATTCATTTCAAAAGACAAACAAATGGACAACGGAAAAATGCCACTGTTGAAGTCAATAAAAGCTTTAAAGCCGTTTAAATGGAGCATTTCTGTCTTGGGTCAGATGACTGCAGGTAGTGATGGGCCGATGAGGCTTCATGAAACAGTGTCCTCATTTCAGAGCCCACCAGATGGTGCTCTCTCCTCTAAAGTCATTGGATTTGACCAACCATTTCAATGAAACTTCACCTTGTTTTTAAACCCACAGCGCCACCTACTGAGCTCTAAAAGTAAGGTCACTGTTTCAAGAAGCCTCACTGTCCCATCACTAATTCCAGCTAAAGAGCCCCACACTTTGAGTCATGTCATGGTCAACAGTGATGTTTGATCAATAATAAGTTGGAGGATCACGTCAGTCTGTGGTAAACCCCAGACCCATGGGACGCTCCACAGCTCACTACCACTAACAGTCTTCATCATTTGCTCCAGACCGAAGAGCAACAGCCGCTGCACTGACTGAACCATGAAACCTGAGCTCCGCTTCATGCTGTTCAGCTGCAACAGTGACTAAGAGATTCAGCTGAGAGCAACTGTGGCTCAGCCACCAACCACATGCTCTTCTCTCTCTCTCGCGCCGGAGAACAGAGCCCCTGGAAAGCTCTGCTCTGTGGACCTCACTGACTGTGCTCCCAACATGGAGGCAACAGGAGACTGGGAGCTCCGTCTGAGTTACGCTCAAGCTCAGTGATGCAGGTCACCACCATCTTCTGCCTTCACCACAGTGATGATGGAGTGTTGGCCCTGTGAGGCCTCCACTCTCTCCTCCACTCTCTCCTCCACTCTCTCCTCCACTCTCTCCTCCACTCTCTCCTCCACTCGCTCCTCCACTCTCTCCTCCACTCTGTCTTCCACTCGCTCCTCCGCTCTCTCCACACCTCTCTCCTCCACTTTCTCCTCCTCTCTCTCCTCCACACTCTCCTCACCTCTCTCCTCACCTCTCTCCTCCACTCTGTCCTCCACTCTCTCCTCCTCTCTCTCCTCCACTTTCTCCTCACCTCTCTCCTCACCTCTCTCCTCCACTCTGTCCTCCACTGTCTCCTCACTTCTCTCCTCCTTTCTCTCCTCCACACTCTCCTCACCTCGCTCCTCCACTCTCTCACTTCTCTCCTCCTTTCTCTCCTCCACACTCTCCTCACCTCACTCCTCACCTCTCTCCTCCACTTTGTCCTCCACTCTCTCCTCCTCTCTCTCCTCCACTCTCTCCTCACCTCTCTCCTCCACTCTCTCCTCCACTCACTCCTCACCTCTCTCCTCCACTCTCTCCTCCACTCTCTCCTTACCTCTCTCTTCCACACTCTCCTCACCTCGCTCCTCCACTCTCTCACTTCTCTCCTCCTTTCTCTCCTCCACTCACTCCTCACCTCTCTCCTCCACTCGCTCCTCCACTCCCACCTCCACTCTCTCCTCCACTCTCTCCTTACCTCTCTCTTCCACTCCCTCCTCCACTCTCTCCTTACCTCTCTCTTCCACTCTCTCCTCACCTCGCTCCTCCACTCTCTCCTCACTTCTCTCCTCCTTTCTCTCCTCCACACACTCCTCCACTCTCTCCTCACTTCTCTCCTCCTTTCTCTCCTCCACACTCTCCTCACCTCTCTCCTCACCTCTCTCCTCCACTTTGTCCTCCACTCTCTCCTCCTCTCTCTCCTCCACTCTCTCCTCACCTCTCTCCTCACCTCTCTCCTCCACTCTCTCCTTACCTCTCTCCTCCACACTCTCCTCACCTCGCTCCTCCACTCTCTCACTTCTCTCCTCCTTTCTCTCCTCCACTCACTCCTCACCTCTCTCCTCCACTCCCTCCTCCACTCGCTCCTCCACTCTCTCCTTACCTCTCTCTTCCACTCTCTCCTCCCCTCCCTCCTCCACTCTCTCCTCCACTCCCTCCTCCACTCTCTCCTCCACTCTCTCCTCCACTCCCTCCTCCACTCCCTCCTCCACTCTCTCCTCCACTCTCTCCTTACCTCTCTCTTCCACTCTCTCCTCACCTCGCTCCTCCACTCTCTCCTCCCCTCTCTCCTCTCCGCCACTCACTCCTCAATCTCCGATCTCTTCCAGCAGCGGCGGGCCTCCCAGCTGCCACACTGGCCAGAGGAGCCCTCCACACACTTCCCTCTCAGCCTCTCACACAAGCAGCTCGTGACGGTGAACAACTCCTGACCAAGAGCAGGACAAACACCTGCCTGTTTCCCGCTCATGAAGACCAGGAGAACAGAGCCAACTATATTAAATCTTAATTTAAAATGTTTTACATTTTTAGAAACTATTTTGAAAACGCTTTTTTTCATTTCTTTCTGATTTCCTTATGATTATCTTTAAGCTCTCAGCAGGTTATTTATGTGCTCCGCTTTCACCACATCAACCCTGTCCAACCCTCCAGTCAAGACAATGTTGAGGCTCTTTTAGCTACCACGGCCCAGGCCTGGGGCATCACAGCACTTGCTGTATGAGTCAATGATTTTATTCTCACTTTTCTGATGAATTTATTGGCTATTCATTTATTTCATTCTTGGGTGTTTTGAGGGGCTTTTATGACTGAAATCCTATAATCACTGCTGAAACGCCTTATTCTGATGCCTCACTTTTTCCTGTGAACTGGTTTAATGTGTTTCATTGTTCCCTGCCGGCTTTTTCTTTCATCCTAAATTTCCAATTGTAGATTTTCTTTTCAGAATGATTTCCGTGCAACTGTTTCTGATGCGTTTGATCTCATGCCAAGTGGCTGGAGCCCATGATGATTATAACAGATGACTTTGTGTCCACTTTTCTTCGGTGGATTCCGTCGCCGATCATTGGCTGGATTGGCTCTAGCAGCAGGTTCAAAGTAGTGATGGGCTGGTGAGGCTTCATGAGACAGTGTCCTCATTGCTGTGCTCTCTGCTCAAAAATCATGAAACTTCACCTCATTTTTAAACCAACAGCGCCACCTACTGACTGAGCTCTAAATGCAAGGACACTGTTTCATGAAGCCTCACTGACCCATCAGTAGTTCAAACCCTCACTGTCATGGACTGGACTCTCCCACCTCCCTGAACGCCTCATCCTCCCACAGCTGCTGGGTTTCCAGGCTGCTCCACCTAGTGAGGCACGTGATGGAAGCTTCTAGAGTTTCTGGAAAATACAAAAACATTTAGTGGAGATGAGCAAGCAAGCAAGCGCTGACTAGTCTGTTTTCTCGTCACACGTAAAACAAGAGGATGTGGCGGCCGTGAGCTTGAGGACATCCTGTAGACACGCGACGGGGTAATTGAGGCGCCGGATTGAGATGATACTGAAGACAGGAACCGCAGTGCTCAGATCAGTGTGAGCCACTGTTTTTGATGCTTCTGTTTACTGGTCATGTCGGGACAGCAGCAGAGTCCATCAGGCTTGTTGGAGGGGAAACTCTCCTCAGCCTCTTCTGTGGTTTCACGTCATTCTCAGCTGCAGAAGTGACGTGCAGAGACGCTTCCGTCACCCGGTGTGATCTGCATGACACACACGCTCTGTTTTACTGCCACAAAGTCACTTCCTTGCCGCTGCTGTCATGGGTTGCGTCAGCGATGACGGTGAACTGCGACGGCTCACCACAACTTCTTCAGAAAATGATCCTCATCTGACATTTTCATTCTTGTTTTTTTTCTTTCACATTCGCATGTTATACACATGAAACTGCCTTGAACTAGTTAGTCAAGTCTTCATTTCAAAGCAAATACTGGCCTTTTTTTCACTGTTTTCTAGTGATAGGCCGATGAGGCTTCATGAAACAGTGTCGTCGTTTTCAGAGCCCACTAGATGGCGCTCTCTGCACTAAACTCTTTGGATTTCAACAACCATTTCAATGAAACTTCACCTAATTTTCAAACCAACAGCGCCTCCTACTGAGCTGTGAAAATAAGGACACTGTTTCATGAAGCCTCATCGGCCCATCCCTAGTGTTTTCACAACCAAACTGACCAGGAGAGGATGGAAGATTCGTCCTGAGCAAGAGATGCAACATCTGGAAGCAGTGAACTGTGGATTTTCAATGTTTATCATGTTATGAAGGGAGTTGGAGAATAATTATATTTGAGCTAGTGATGGGCCGGAGATGCTTCATGAAACAGTGTCCTTATTTTCAGAGCTCAGTAGGTGGCGCTGTTGGTTTCAAAATGAGGTGAGGTTTCATTGAAATGGTCGTTCAAATCCAAAGAGTTTAGAGCAGAGAGCGCCATCTAGGCTGTTCTGAAAATGAAGAGGCTGTTTCATGAAGCCTCATCGGCTCATCACTAGAGTTTTCACAGCCAAACTGACCGGGAGACGATGGAAGATTCGCCCAGGCCAGGAGATGCAACATCTGGAAGCAGAGATCTGTAGCGTTTCATTGTTTACAATGTTGTGACAGGAGTTGAAGAACTACTGTATTTGAGCTGGAGAGGAAGTTGTGTGACGTGTTTTACTGTCAGTCTCACTGGAAACCACAGTGACACACACACACCTGACACTACACCTGGGAAGAATGGAGGAATGAGGTCAAAGTTCAGAATCATCGACTGCTTATCTGTTACATGAGTGAGTGTTCTGACCATGTTAAAGCTGAAACATCCAGTGGTGCCGTCCCTCCGTTCATAACAGTTAGACACATGAGATAGGGAAGTGAAACTTCACAGAGGGTCATTTCACCATTTGATTTTTATTTTCATACAGAAACCCAGAGGCTGTTTCTGGTAAGTCAAGTCGGTCTTTACCGTTGCTCTCCTGGGGAAAGCCCCTCCCTCCTGGCCGCCGAGTCTTCAGGGGGCGGGGCCTGTGCTGGGGGGTGGGGGGTGGTGACTGAGTGCCTTATCAATATCGACGGAAGGATTGATGGCGGCTCACTCAGCAAATGAAGCTTCCACGGGCGGGAATGAGGCCTGGGAATAATGCAGGAGCTGCTCACTTGCTGTGGATAGAAATGAGCCTTCCAGGACGCGAGAGATGCAAGTCCAGAGCTGTTCTCTCGTCTCAGTAGTCCAGATATATGAGACCTAAAGCGACAAGCGTTGATTTATTTTGAAGCATTTCTGACCAAATATTTGCTACCAAGTGCTCTACAGGCAGACGTGAACAGGCGGCGGTGAGGTCACATGACTTCCAGGAGCAACAAGACTCAGACTTGGAAGAGTGAGATCTTTTCCTGTGGAGAACGCTGAACATCACTTCTGCACCAGTTTCCCAACCCCTGGACCTGACTTCCTCCATGAACCTCCCTCCCTCCTTCCTCCCCCCACCTCCTCCTCCTCCTCCTTGCGTCATTCTTTCAGTTTGGTCTCCTCGCTGTAGCACGCTCGGGTCTTTCCTTCCAGCTGTGGCTGCTTCATCCCCTCACTGGACTGGACGCTCATGATTTTTGCCTCATTTTGACGGGTGTCCTGGAGAGGAGGGAAGGTCGCGGGGCTGAGTGTGGACTTGACCTCTGGACGTGACGTAAGGCGACTCTCCTCTGACGGGCAGGAACAGGTGAGGCATGTTTCTCATGTTTCAAGTCCAGAAAAGGCTCCGGCTGCTCTCAGGCCACTTGCTCTCCTCCACACACACACACGAGTGCAGGAATGCAGCGGTGGAGCGGAGCACAGCTGCGGTGTGTTGGGAGGCAGCTGCCAAACATAAATAACAGGGATCACTTCAGACTTCCTCCCTCATGCTTTTTAAAAAAAAAATCTTGTGCGATGTCTGTGTTATAGCAACGCGAGCGAGTGGAGTTGACAGTCCAGCAAACACATAGTTGGCTGAGGGAGGCGTGTTGAAAACAGAGCCGCGGCGCTGACAGTGTTTAACAAATCCGGCATCGCAACCTGAGGATGATATAACACACATCGATCACAGACAAACACTCGGTAGGAGATGAACAAACTTTCCACAGCAGCGAGTCGCTGGCTCGGGCCGGCTGAGACGGTGAGTAATTCAAGAGCCGGTGAATAATTTAAGGAGGGAAAACATCAGTTCCACAACTCGCATGAGAAATGGAGTGGGCGAACAAAAAAAAAAACCCCGAGTGACTGTGTTCCCTCGGGCTATGGCAGTAGGCCACATTTTAACTGTGGTCAAGCAGTAAAAAATAAAATAAAATAAAATAAAATAAAATAAAATAAAATATGGGATTTTAATAAAATTGTCTTAAATTATGGCTACATTTTGACGACACAGATTAAGTAAATTAAATTAAAATATTGAAATGTGCCACAAAAATGAACAAATATAAACAAACCAAAAATATTAAATAAATAAAGGGAAAAACAAAAAATTCAGATTTTTAATTTTTCATATTTTTAGTTCATTATGCATTGACATTATGAAAGAGTAAAGCGTTTGAAGGAAAAAAGGGGATTAGTACATAGCCTCTTTTCACCGCCTGATTTAATTTGCCAATAACAACATGAAAGAAATAATAATGGTGAAAAAACATAATAAAAAATTGATTATGAAACAGAATTAAATTTTTTATGTGGTGTGTGAAATAGTTTTTTCATTCTTGCTATTGTTTAAATGAATACATATTAATTTAAAAAATAATCTATATAAAATATATATATATTATATAGATTATTTTAAAAATTAATATGTATATATATTTTATATAGATTCATTTTAAAATTAATATGTATTCATTTAAACAATAGCAAGAATTAAAAAATAATTTCACACACCACATAAAAAATGTAATTCTGTTTTATAATCCATTTTATATATATATATATATATATATATATATGTAGAGAGAGAGAGAGAAACACCCCAGGTGCACGTAGACCGTACACATTAACTCATCATCGGCGTATAAAGTTGACATTCACTGGTAAAAGTCGTTTACTGGTAAAAGTTTATTAGCGCAGCAACACACAGAGCCATTATCATCTCCAGCAAATGGCTTCCCAGTGATGGAGTCTGGATGGGCCTGAGCATCTCTGTCCAGCAGTTAATGGCATCAGACGCTTCCTGAGACCATAAACAGCAGCGCAGGAGCCGAACACGGAGAGGACGGTGTTTCCGTCCCTGCGAGGAACAAACCACAATGGCAGGGTTTTTTTTTCCTCTGGAAATTGATCGTAACAAATGTTTCGTTTCCTCGGGTAAAAAAACGTGGTGTGACACAGTGACCCCCAGTGGAGCCCTGTCAAGTCCTGCCGAGCGCCACGTTTGGCTCCTATGATATTTCAACATGCAAAGCAAAGCACACCCATCCAACAGTCCAAAACTCAACCATCATGCGCTGCAGGTGTCGACAGCAGCGGATGCTCCAAAGTTCAAATGGCGCGTGTGTTTCTGATTTAAGGAAACTCAGAGTTAATCCTCTCCTCCTGAGCTCTGGCCCCTCTGAGGTTGAGCTCCACGCCTGTGATCGATGTAGTTATCGATCACAGATATTGATTTGGTCTTGAGAGATTTAAACGTCTCTTTCATGGGGCTGTTGTGGCTCTGGGACGATACTTTCCAGGACAGATTTGCTGCGTACGGACGAATGTAAAATGAAATCACATCAAAGTTCACAGAGGAAGAAAGGGTTTGTCACAAAAAGACATTAAAAATACAAAAAATATTTCATTTTAAAAATGTTTTTTTAGTTTTCACGAGCGTTGTTCCTGCTCATAAAAGTGAGCCAGTCAACTCAAACGTGTGAATGAAGCGCGAGCGGCCGTGAAAAGGGAAGCGAAGGCGTGAGGTGGCTCATAACCGCATGCTGCTGAAGGCCACTTCTGTGTGCACAGAAGCAACTGGCTCTTCAGCCCCACCAGGTCTCTCACGGCGCAGAGCCAGGCCGAGGCTTCACCTGCCTGTGAGCAGTGGTAAAGAGGCCCCAGGTTCACGCGGCTGACAGGAAGAGCCATGAGAGGAAGGAGACGATGGCGGTTGAGCTGCATAGATACAGAAGGCGGCAGCTGCGTACGTGCGCTGGGTTTATGGCAGGGAACTTCCCTCACTCTCTCGACCCTCTTTTATTTTCACTTATGTTTTGCACTTGACAACACAGTCATTTTCCACCTCAAACACTCCCAGGTGAGTCACGCACTTGTACTGTAGTGAGCAGGACCCGTCGGCTCAGACTCGTCCATGAAATATTAGGACTGAGAAGCCACATCGGCGGATCACTGCCGATCAGACCTTGTGATGTGAGCGCCACGTTCTCCGCCCATTTGGAATAATGGAGGTGAAATGATGAGAGGCACCTGAGAACATGCTCTGCAGCAGGAGCCGGGTGACCACAAAATAGGATGAGGGCCACCAGGGGCCGCGCCTGGAGCTTCAGACGTGAAAATAGCTCTGGTCCTGCAGGGGCCGCGGTGGGGACAGAGTCTCAGACCGGCAGGAGGTCAGGACCTGTCCGCTCCACTTCCATGTGGCTGAAGTGCTGGTCATCTGAGGTGAGAGTTTAAAGGTCAGTCCACTGGAGGGCGGAGATCATCCGCTTAGCTGTGACCTGTGGCCCCAGGTCCAACTCCCACGCAGCCCCTCTGAGACGGAACAGCACGGTCATGAACACTGTACATGAAAAGAAAGCAGTTGAGTAAAAACAGATCAATAACCGTGTGAGTAACATGTACTCCAGTCATCCTAACTGAGTAAAGTACTTGAGGAGAAAAACGTTGGAATGAGATAGTGATGGAATAGATACATAGGTGAGTTATAATACTGAATTTGGACTAAAATAGTAATGAGTATTTTCTTTAATAAATGAAAAAAAAGATATATATTATTATATATAATATATTTATATTATATATTTTAATATATATATAATATTAAAATATGAACTTGTGGAATATTCAAATTGAGTAAAAAACATACGCGTGGGATTCAAATTTGAGTTAAAACCAAAAAGAATATTTTGTTTAATAAATGAATTTTTCAAAATTATATTAAAAGATTAACTCATGTAAATTCATACAGTAATCCAGTAATCCAAAAAAAACCCACTCTGGATAATACTTGAACACTTTAAAAAGAAATAAAATAAAATAGTATTTAAGTAAAATAAAAAAACATATATTGATTAAAAATCCATACAAATGACAGTCAGATAAAAATGAAAACAGAAAAATACACACTATCGGCCCATCACTAGTTTATATACAGTATATTTATTTGTCTTGTATTGTGTGATAACTTTGACAGACTTCACTAACGGATGCCTTTGATGTTTGTTGTGTGTCTTTGATGTCTCTCGACACGCTGAGCTGTGGGACTGACACACGTGTCCTCTCTCTCTCTCAGGCTCACAGACCCAGGACTGCGAGGAAGCCATGGCGTCGGCGGCGCCCACGGAGCCTCCCATGTGCGTGCGGATCGGGGCGTGGGGCGTCACCGACATCCTCATGTCCGTCGACATCATTGCCTTCATCCTGGGCCTGATGTTCAACGTGCTGACCATCGGCCCCATTTGGCAGCAAGTTCGCAAGAAGAACGTGCTGGGCATCTACCTGCTGAACCTGGCGCTGTCCGACCTGCTCTTCATCGTCACCCTCCCCTTCTGGATCAACTACTACAACATGGACCACAACTGGAAGCTGGGTGTGCCTCTCTGCAGCGTGGTGGGCTTCTTCTTCTACTCCAACATGTACATCAGCATCTACCTGCTGTGCTGCATCTCCGTGGACCGCTGCCTGGTGGTCATGTTCCCGCTGCGCTCCAAGACCCGGCGCACGGCGCGCCTGGCCTGGGCGCAGTGCGCCGCCGTCTACACGCTGGTGGTGGTGTCCCACATCTTTGTTCTGGTCTTCGACAACCTCCCCGACGCCCACGACGACACCAAAGCCAACGACCGCTGCTACGAGACCTACCCCATGGAGAGGCCGGTAGCCACCTTCAACGTGGTGCGCGTCTGCCTGGGCTTCTTCCTGCCGCTGATGGTGCTGGCGCTCAGCTACTGGAAGATCCTGGCCCGGGTGGGCCAGAGCCCCGGCATGAGCGCCACGGTCAAGAGGAAGGTGCGCCTGCTCTCCTGCGGAGTCATCGGCATCTTCTCCATCTGCTTCGCCCCGTACCACGTGCTGCTGCTGGCGCGCTCGCTGGCCTTCTTCCTCAGTGAGGACACCGCCCCCGGTGGCAGCTACTGCCAGTTCGAGCAGAGCATGCACTTCCCCTTCTCCTGCTCGCTGGCGCTGTCCACCTTCAACTGCGTGGTGGACCCCGTCCTGTACGTGCTGGTCAGCAACGGGGTCCGCGAGGACATGAAGCAGTTCTGGAGGCGGACCAGGACCAAGGGCGACGCTAGCACGCTACGAACAAACGCCAGCGGCCGGCCCCAGCTAAATGCTAACATCCTGTGATCGTGTGTGTGGCTGCTCCTCCACACACACACTTCCACCCCATCATCCCCACTCACCCCGGCCTCCCCTCACATGGCACCAGAGCACTCTTGTGCTCAGCATCACATGGAGAACACAGTGAGACGGCAAGTGTCATGTGGGTCGGAGTGAAAGTGACGTGTCGACGTGGGCACAGATTGAGCTCAAGTCCTCCTTGTGAGGGCCTTGCCTGCCTTTCAATCTGACCTGGGATCCACTCCAAGGCCAACGCTGAATCTTTGAATCGACTCTCGCAGACTCAGACAGTAGCTTTGCTCCCAAACTATTCCTTTGATGCTTCAACGCAACAACGACCCCCTGCAGAGCTAAAGATTCCAGTCCTGATGTTTGTCTCCGACCGAGGCACAGGTTCCTTTGACTCTGGCAGCTGCCGCCCGTCTTCAAAACCAGTCCACTGAGCTCCGCAGCAGCAGGGTCGTGAAGTACGGCGACACTGTGTGTCGTGGCCTCACTGTCAAACACAGACTTCCTGCTCCACAATAGGAAGAAACACGACTGTAGGAAGTGGTCCAGACCTGCCTGATCTAGTGATGGGCTGGTGAGGCTTCATGAAACAGTCACCTCATTTTCACAGCTCACTAGGTGGCGCTATCTCCTCGAAAATCTTTGGATTTGAACGACCCTTTCAATGAAGCCTCACCTCATTTTCAAACCCACAGCGCCACCTAGTGAGCTCTAAAAATAAGGGCACTGTTTCATGAAGCCTCACTGGCCCATCACTGGCTGCAGATGTGTTTATGAGTGAGTGAGAGTGTGTGTTGATAAAAATTTGTTTTTTTTTCATCCTTAGTAGAGCAGAATGTAGAATGTAGACACACCAAAGTACACAGCAGGCAGGTTTGGTTGGTCTAATTCAGTGGGCTAATTTATGTGGAAGTGGCTGAACATCGCTTGTTCACCTCCCAATATTAAAGCAGCAGATCATGCTAACTCTGATGCTAACCGCTAACCCATGCATTTAGCCGCGAGGGGCTCACTGTTTGTACAAGGGTGTTTGAACAAAGTTCTCAGACACCCTGCGAGTACTTCTGCGCGCCAACGTCTGGACTACTAAATATGAATTTGTTTTTGTTCAGTTTTGAACACATTCTCTGAACTGACGTATTGAAACGGTTCACAATTTAGTTTTGACAGTTTTATCTTGTCAATAACAAACAATTTTAATACAATAATTTATAAACAACTATGTTGTTTGGGTCTGTATAATAAAGCCACACCTTTTGAACCAAAACCAAAAGATATTTCATGAGAATATTTGGGATTGTGTCAAACTTCACTGGTGTCCCAAAACTTTTTCTCTGCAATGGAGCCATTTTTAATGGACGCAGAAGTGATCTCTGCCTGGTCTCGACTGAATTGTCTATGCACTGAAGTGGAATTTGCTGAATTCCACCCATCGACATTGTAAATTGTACAGCCGGGATTAAGCCATTTTTCGGATGTTGTAAATATAGACTGACTCGGACCTGTGCTGGCAACGGACATCACCAGATGCTTCTGAGCTGTTGAAGGCGCTTTGACCTACGATGACCTTCAGGACGATAATACTTTGATGCACGTGAATCACCAGTCCCAGTCTGATCTCATGATCATGGGATGTGTTTTGGATCCGTCCCGGCACCAAGCAGCTGCATGTGAAGGCAGAGCTGGTCCAGACTGCTGTGATGGGCTGGTGAGGCTTCATGAAACAGTGTCCACATCTTCAGAGCTCACTGGATGGTGCTCTCTGCTCTAAACTCTTTGGATTTGAACAACCATTTCAATGAAACCTCACCTCATTTTCAAACCAACAGCGCCACCTGCTGAGCTCTAAAAATAAGCACAATGTTTCATGAAGCCTCACTGGCTCATCACTGGCTGTGCTGCACATGTGTTTATGTGCGGGTGAGAGAGTGTGTGTTAATAAAAATGTGAATATTTCCAATGTTTTTCTTTTTCATCCTAAGTAGAGCAGAACGTAGCGCATGACAGAACAGGATTTTTTATTGACACACCAAAGTACACAGCAGAGGCTGATAAAAGCGATTCACACAGGAAGCAGATGGACATATTTGAAAGATAATCCTATTCAACACGGTTTCCAGAAAAAAGGCTTCTAAGCACTTACTTGGAAAGGACACAGTCAAATCTAATGGAAGAGGGTGGATGTGGCCTGCAGCCGTCAGCTGCCAAGCAACTGACTGCCAAGTAAGGTGAGCGTTAACAGCATGACTGGGCCAGAAAGCAGCGGCACCTCCCTCCGCTCCCAGGTCCCAGCCCCCATTTTAACATTCACTCCGCACGTGCCTTGTTTATGACATGACATATTATCATAATCACCTGCTGAAACACAATGGTCTCATTCATCACACCAGAAAAACAAAGACAGGACTGTGACTCCGGCTGCTAACAAGTGACTCACGGGTGACGGCCGAGCACCGATGACTGCTGCTGATAGAACGGTGGGGTCCATGCTCGGAATATTAACACCTTCATTCACCAGGGTTGGCATCAGACACATGGTGTTTCAGACAGAACTCTTTGTTTCGGAGAAAAGCAGCGGCCCGGGGGCCCCAGGTGGCCCTCCTGAGGTCACTCTCCCCAATGCTTCAGAACTCTTGAGTCAGTTGTCAGGTATTGAATCGGTGTTTACAACAATTTAAAGACATTTCAGTTCATCCTCATGTATTTTTAATCCTCATTACATTATTTTTAAACTATTTACAATTTCTTGCACCTCGTAGTTATGAATAAAAAACATAAAAAAAACCACAAAACTCATCCTTCATAATGTTGTCCTCATATATATATATTTATATATTTAGTTTTTGGGTAAGACGCCATGTGATTATGATGGTTACACAAGTCTCATATAACTTTTATAACACAATTATCAGATGATTGAAATAAGAATTCATTCATACATTCATTCAGTTTTGGAAAATATTCAAACATTTATTTACATTCTTATTTTTTAATACATTTTTTTAGACCACATATAAAATAAAATAATGATAAATTAATTGAGTATATTTCTCATTATGTCACTTCATTAAATATTATTGGATAGCAATTTTATTTATTCATTTTAACTTACAATGTACCTTTGAAAATCTGCAGTAAAATCGTTGGCTTTGAAGAACCATTTCAGTGAAACTTCACTTCATGTTTAAACCAACAGAGCCACCCACTGAGCTCTAAAAATAAGGACACTGTTTCATGAAGCCTCACTGGCCCATCAGTTCCTAGGATCTTCAACATCACAGCAGGTCCGACTGAGCGTGCGTGTTAAAGCTCCAGGACGCACAGATGAGTGTGAGGAGCCACGTCAGACGCTCGGAGCCACGGTTCAGAGAGCGACCACACAGCAGGACACTGACTTCAGCGCCTCTTCAGACCCAAGAGACACAAGACACAAGAGACACCCTGTGAGTACTTCTGCGAGCCAGTGTCTGGACTACTAAATATGAATTTGTTTTTGTTCAGTTGTGAACACATTCTCTGAACTGATATATTGAAACGGTTCACAATTTAGTTTTGACAGTTTTATCTTGTCAACGACAATTTAAATAAAACAAGTTATAAACAACGGTGTTGTTTGTGTCTGCATAATAAAGCCACACCTTCTGAAACCAAAACAAAAGCTCCGTTTGTCAGTTCAGGTCTGAAGACAGTGAGGTTAGGTATCTGGTGAATACAGCGTCAGCCATCTTGAGCCCGAGCATTAGTCATCTCATGCAGATCCTGGCCTTTGTAACAAGGCAGGATCCACCCCACCTTCATGTCTGTTGCCTAGTTCAGTGTCCCAGTGGATGTGAGTCACCCAGCTGCTGCGCTCCCATGAGTCAAGCCTGACCTTCTTCCACATGCCGGGTCAGTCAGGTCCTGGAAACGGACCTGTCCACGGAGGGCCGGGGGTGGCAGGGGCAGAGGAGTCCTCTCAGGTGCAGCCGGACCTTGTTCTGCAGCGAGGCGTAGATGAAGGGGTTGTAGCAGGCGGAGCTCATGGCCACCAGGTGACAGCAGACCTGCACCACGTTGATGTAGCGCTTCCCGATGATGTGGAAGTCTGGATCAAGGTCCAGCAGCAGGTTCAGGACCTGCACGGAGAATCCATAGATTGGTTTAGCTGCGTCACCTGTTTTATTTTGAAAGCTTGTTTCCTGTCACAGAGTCTTGTTCAGTAGTGATGAGCCAGTGAGGCTTCATGAAACAGCGTCCTTATTTAGAGCTCAGTAGGTGGCGCTGTTGGTCTAAAAGTGAGGTGATGTTCCATTGAAATGGTCGGTCAGATCCAGGGATTTTAGAGTTCTGAAGATGAAGACGCTGTTTCATGAAGCTTCATCAGCCCATCACTATTGTTTAGCTTGATCTTGTTCTCAATATAGAGTCCACATTTCCATATTTACATCAGTAAGAGGCAGTTTCTACTGCAGCCATGTGCTCTTCAGTCAGTGTTTACCTTCTGAGCAGTGACTTTATTTACAGATTTATTTTGTTAACTTGCACAGAATATAACTCAACTGCATGTTCAGAGAATATGAGTGTGCAACAGTGAACTATGCAGAATGAAACAGATGAATTGTCGGATTAAACTGAACTAAAAAGTGTGTCCAATTGAAGGGTTTACCAGGTGCTACATGGGCCCGTAACAGTCCTGAAAGCAGCAGTTTCTGCTCCTCGAGACGCAGCAGTGTCTCCACACGTGGCGTGTTTCATGTATGTGCAGCTATAGTGACGTGTCATGCAAGTCTCACACACTGAGTTTGAACAGTTCTGCAAAGAAAATCTGAGGCTCATCTGGGATCTAATGTTGTTTTGCCGCAGCTCATCTGCTGCAGACTTCCTTGGTTAATGATGTGTTGCAGGATATTATCTCCTCCACCCCTCAGGAGGCCAATCTTCCATGAAACGACCATAACGCATCTGAGACCTCGCGGTGTCAGACAGACAGTGAGAGCTACATCTGGCCAGCAGTGAGCTCAGAGATGAGCAGGCGGAGGACTGACCTGCAGGGGCAGCCAGCACAAGGCGAAGGCCAGCACTGAAGCCACCAGCATGGAGAAGGTCTTCCTCCTCCTCTGACTCCAGCGCTGCTGCCCGTGACAGGCCTCGCCGGGCACCGAGTACCTCCTCAGGCTGACGGTGATGCCGTAGTAGGAGATGCTGACGGACAGCAGCGGGATCATGTAGGAGGTGGTGAGAATGAAGCAGGAGTACATCAGCCTGAGGTTGCCACTCTGGGGCCAGAACTCCTCGCACACCACCAGGTCCATGCCGCTGGGCCGCAGGTCCAGGTAGCGCGTGTAGAGGGAGGGGGGCGCGGCCAGAGCCAGGGATAGGAGCCAGATACCCAGGGTCACCGCGCCACATCCAGAGACGGAGATCCTCCTCCGGACAGGGTGAGCTGGAGAGGAGCGGAGGAGGAAAGTCAAGTCAGCTGACTGAGACCAGTTTGTAACTGAAGAAAAGGAACCGTTCCATGTCCTTGGTATATGTCGCAACGTATGACCATCAATGATATAATAGTTTTTGTTTTAATTTAGTTTGGATTTGGATTGTAGATGTTAGTAGTGATGGGCCGATGGGGCTTCATGAAACAGTGTCATTATTTTTAGAGCAGATTAAAATGGTTGGCCAAGTCCAAAGATTTCAGTGCACCAAGCGCCATCTAGTGGCTCAGAAAATGAGGACACTGTTTCATGAAGCCTCACTGGCCCATCACTAGATGTTAGTTTCAATGAGTTTTTAGAGCGGGTCGGGTGAGTTTCACTTGCTTGGTTTCAGTTTAGTTTCATTAGTTTAGGTTATTATTGTTTTTGTTTTCCTTCAATATGGGGCACTGGAACAAGACTGAAGATTGAAATAGTCAGTTACAAAAACTCAAAAAATATGACACCATGTAAAAAAGACATGATGTTTGGAAACATGAGGCTTTTGCCCAACTAAAACCATCGCGCCAGTCAGTGATGTCAGGTTGTCAACACAAGTGACATCACAGACTCGACAGCTGTCTCAAAACCAGCCGATCCAAAAGTAGATTTTAAATCATCTCAAAATGCTTCTTTGTGAAATAAATAAAGATGAAAAGGAAGGACTTGTTTACCGTAATTTTTGTTTGTTTATTGACAGTTTCAGTGATTTACTGTCTCATGAAAAACCTTTATCTCTTATTATATTTATCAAAAATGATTTACAATTCTAGTTTTTCATTACTTTCTGTTAACTCCAATGACCTTGGCGATCATGTGACTGTGAACTTGGCGAGGTAATGGGCTCACAGGTAACTATATATATATATATATATATATATATATATATATATATATATATATATATACAGATGGTGGCCACCTCACTCCCTCCATCTTATCAGGAATTGCAGCCTGGTAAAAAAGTGTCTGTCTGAGAGTGAGCTTCCACTCACCTACGACAACGTAGCGATCCACGGCAATGGCGGTGAGGGACAGCACGGAGGCGAAGACGGTGGCGCACTGCAGCAGAGGGATCAGGTGGCACATGGGTCTTCCGAAGGCCCAGCCCCGACTGTCAAAGGCGTAAGACATGGTCAGCGGGACGCAGGTCAGGCACATCAGCAGGTCGCCGGCCGCCAGGTTGCCAATGAAAAAGTTGGTGGCGTTGTGGAGCTTCTTGTCTGCCAGGATGCAGGTGAGCAGAAAGGCGTTCCCCACGCTGGCCACCACCATGACCAGGCAGTAGAGAGGCAGGAAAAGCGGCTTGAAACGGAGAAGGAGTTCCATCCCCACGAACATGCCGAGTGGGTCGGAGCTGTTGAGGCCGTGACCGGTGACGCCTTCTGTGCTCAACACCTCTGCATGCTGACTGCTGTTGGCCAAGACCTCCGCCGCGTATGGCTCCATCCCTGCTGAGACAAGCAGCAGACATCTGAACACCTTGGTTCCCAACGTGACATCATCTGAATACCCAGCTGCAAAATTCAGTTCAATAAGGCTCAACCTTTTCTTTGAAGGCATCTCCTCCTAACACCAGCACTTGGTTGTGCGCGCCCTCGACTATGAAGCTCCCTGCGACGACCAAGTGAAGTGACTGACGTCCCTCAGAACTGGGATGACACTTGATGATGTCACGCATAAAGACAGCGTGTCATTGTCTGCCGTGCTGTGTTTTGTTTGCTGCATCTCCAGTGTTGGAGACAATGGTTTGGAAATGGCAGCTCCAACGTTTCTGCAGCCTCTTGCATCGGTGCTGATCATCTCACCTGGTTTGGTGAACCAACGGAGAAGAAATGGGCGGAGCCTATGTTGCGGCGATAGATGTGTCAGAGGTGTGAGGATGCTAACGTTAGCCTGGATGCTAGCCCACTGTTGTTTGTTCAGAAGAAGTAAAAACCTACTGTTGAACATCCATGTTGTATTGTTCATGTTGTGGGACACGGTGGAGGATTTGGCCCGCTGACGTGTGACACCAGAGAAAGTCAACAAAGGGAAGAGTGGTCCTGGCTACTAACACGTCCCTGTTGTCCTGTCCAACATTGTTTTGAAATCAAGTCCTTTGGTCTCCTGGACATCTCTCCACACTTCATATTCCCACTTGGTTTCAAGTCACCCCCGGAGCTCCCTGGGTTTGAAGGCACCATTTCAAGTGGTGAACGGCCAGTGAGGAGGAGTGGGACACACCACACTGACACGTGACGCGCAGAGCCCAGTGTTAGGGTGAGAGATGGGACACAGCCCAAGTCCCGGGACAGGATCCCAGTGAGTCCCTGACTATGCAAAAACTCCCTCCATTTCTCTGGAATAGCTAATATGCCCTCACTGTTACCGACATTTTCCACAGCCAGACTTCATCTGCACCCATGGAATCATCAGCTGATCCCTCCACAAAATTATTTTTGACAAGTGGAGTGACACTCTGGAGTTGGAGGCAATATATTTCCAGTTATTTCATCTGTTGCTTTGAAGATCCAGCGGAAGGCACAGCGGTGTGTGTGTGAGCAGGTGTGTGTGTTGCAGTCTCTCAATCGCTTTTAATGTCACTCTTTCTTCCACGGTGAATTCACTCTTTCTGAGGTTGCAGTTTCACCCAAAGCCACCGACAAATGTCCCCTGTTGGTGGATGGGAACTTTCATGAGCGAGGGCCACACAAGCCACGTTCACGCCAGGACTCCCTGAAGTGGCCGCTGCTTGTTTCCCTGCCACCTATGACGCCATCGTTTCCTGACCAAACCTTTCACATGTGCAGAGTGAAGAATCCTTTCCTGACACCTGAGTTTAGACAACAAACACGGACGTCCACGGGTTCAGGTGTCAGTCAGTGTCACTTCTTCAAAGCTGTACAGATCTAATTGTGGCGATGGGTCAGTGGAGGTTTTGAGGTCCCAGTTGGTCTCACAGATTATTTGACAGCTTGGATGGAGCCCTTCCTTGGTAACGGCGTTGCCATGGCCTCTGTGGAAGGCAGTCGGTCTGTGCTGCTAATATGTACGCCGTGATGAGAATTAAGGATCCTCAATCGGCAGGAACTGACCCTGCCTCACAAAGTCCATTAACATTTGGACAAATGCGTGGGTTTTTCTTTTTGCTTGTTTGTATTTAGGATTCCAGCTCTGAAGCTCTGGAAGGCAGCTATTGATTCTGACAGAGGAGATATAGAAAAATGTCACTGTCAGAAGGCACCTTTACGCCTCTGTACATGAATGTTGAGGCCATTGATGGGCCAGTGAGGCTTTATGAAACAGTGTCTGTAATTTTAGAGCTCAGTAGGTGGCGCTGTTGGTTTAAAAATGAGGTGAGGTTTCATCGAACTGGTTGGTCAAATCCAAAGATTTCAGTGCACCAAGTGCCATTTAGTGGGCTCAGAAAACGATACCACTGTTTCGTGAAGCCTCACCAGCCCATCACTACTATCAAGCGAAGAGGCGACGTGTGGAGCCTCTCACAGCTGAGGCGCTGCCCTCAACCCTCTCAGCGTCGAGGTCTCCGCTGCAACAGACTGCAGCTGCGGAGTCGCCTCACCCTCGTCTCAAAGTTTCCAGAGTCCAGCCAGTTTAAATGTCCATCAGAAGCAGAGATCTTCTCCTCACCTCTCCACACTCTCCCTCTCATGACTGGCTCTCAGACAAATCAGAATCTCACCGCACAGACTTTCTCTGCTTCAGCTCCACTACATGCTCGCAATTGTTAATTTTTGACCTTTTATTTTTTTATCTTTCGCCCGTTGATGGTCATCAATAACATTCTGTTGAGAGATAAGATTTTGTGGGCATCAGACTGATGCTTCATTCAGAAACAACACAACAATATTCTGCACTATAATGTTCTGTTTTACAGCACAAAAACAAATGACCATCGGACATTTTGCTCTGCCATTCATAAACCAGCTGGTTACAGGTAAAAAAAAAAAGCTCCTACCTGCTTCAAATTCCTGACTGAGTTGGCTGAATCGACCTCTTCATCCAGATTTCTCCGTGAAATAATTCATTGTAGCCATCCTGACTCCCGTGTGGAGGCTGCGAGACGCTCGGCAGACGGCGGCGTGGTGGAGGGTGGGAGAATGAAAAGAGAAAAAAGATCTATATAACCCCACTCCCTCGATCTGTAACACCTCCCCCTTGTGTTCCGTCATGTTGTCACACACTGCTACAAATGAATGAAGTCACAACCGGTGATGATGCTTCCCTGCCATCTCAGGGAGAACAGTGTGAATTTAAAACGCCATGATACCAGAGGTTTAGAAAGGAAATTAGGAGACGGAAAAGCAGCCCACTGGCAGTCACTTTGTCATGGTCCTCCAGGGCAAAAATAAGCACTTGAGTTTCGTCTTTCACAAAAGTGTCCCAGTCAGTCACTTCTCCGTGAAAACCATTGTCACATTCCACTGAGTCCAACTCTCCTCAAGCGCTCCTCCTGGTCACAGCAGCCCTCGTGGCTAATTGTTCACCTCAGCGGCGACTGCTCAATAGAAAACACGGCACTCTGTGGAATGAGGCGATTCAGGCGACGCCATACCTGATGTGAGGGGGGAAAGAAAGGAAGGGAACACAAGACGCAGAGAGAGAAAAGGCTGGGAGTGAGTGTGAACGAGCCTTTTTGTTTGAATACATTTCTTCCTTCCGTCAGAACTGGTGAGTGGAGGAAACACTCCAAGATCCACTCCAATCCACAGTCTTTCTTACTGACTGGAAGTGCAAAAAAAAGTTCAGTTTGTCAGCGCATGCTTCAATGGAGGCAGTTGTTTTCAGTTTTTATTTCTAGTTTTTCCCTAAATTCGGTTGGACGTCTGTCCTTCTCCTCCTTCCTCACGTTCACGCTCCTCTGTTTTCCCAGCAGTGAACCTTCAGACACCTGTGATAAAGAGACTGGTGCTCTGAGGGCGGCTCCCACAGAATCACCGGGAGCCCAGACTTCCCAGGACATCAGTGTCACACGGCACGAGAGGAAATTGATCAAGGCCGAGGAAAGGGCTCCAAGATGAAAAACGGAGTTGTTTCTCCCTCTCGGCTGCTGTGAGTCACTTTTATGGATCCCGAGTCCAAAATGACCACCATTATGCTCTGGCATATTGACATGGGCTTCTGAAGCCTCCCTGCCTCATGTGGACTGCTTTGTTTGCATCGTGTATACTGAATATGAGTTTGGAGGTCGACCACGAAGAAATCTCCCTGGGCAGCGATACGGAACAAATAGCTCCCCGAAATCTCACAGGGAGCCATTTTATTTTCATGACAGTAAACGCAGCACATCTCACAGGAAAGGTGGGACATGTTGAGGGTTGTCTAGTGGACTTTTGTGTCCCGGGTGACACAGTCGAATGAAGAGAAATCCCATTGTGTTGTAGTCAAGACCACACCACCCGAGACCAAAACATTGTAGAGAGTGGGACATATCAAGACAGAGACAAGACCAAGATATTCGGAGGTCGAGACGAGACCAAGATATTTGGAGGTAGAGACCAGGACAAGACCACGACGGAAAGGACAAGGATGAGACCGAGACTGGGCCAAGATATTTGGAGGTCGAGACCGAGACTGGGCCAAGATATTTGGAGGCAGAGACCAAGACGTGACCAAGATATTTGGAGGCAGAGACCGAGACGTGACCAAGATATTTGGAGGTTGAGACCGAGACAAGACCAAGATATTTGGAGGACGAGACCAAGACAGGACCAAGATATATGGAGGTTGCGACTGAGACGTGACCAAGATATTTGGAGGTTGAGACCGAGACAAGACCAAGATATTTGGAGGTCGAGACTGAGACAAGAGCAAGATATTTGGAGGTCGAGACTGAGACAAGAGCAAGAAATTTGGAGGTCCAGACCGAGACGAGACCAAGATATTTGGAGGTTGAGACAGAGACAAGAGCAAGATATTTGGAGGTCGAGATCGAGACAATAGCAAGATATTTGAGGGTCAAGACTGAGACAAGAGCAAGATATTTGGAGGTCGAGACTGAGACAAGAGCAAGATGTTTGGAGGTCGAGACTGAGACAAGAGCAAGATGTTTGGAGGTCGAGACCAAGACAAGACCACGATATTTGGAGGTCGAGACCGAGACAGGACCACGATATTTGGGGGTCGAGACCGAGACAAGTGCCAGATGTTTGGAGGTTGGGACTGAGTCAAGAGCAAGATATTTGGAGATGAAGACCATAACCTGGACAACTGGAGCTGGTTTCAGCTGACAGGAGTCTTGGAGCCCTTTCACTTGCTCAGCCATGTTTTGATCACATACACGTGATGATATGTTTATGGTGGCAAGCTTCAGGTGAGTGGTGAATCCTTCACCCCGTCCTCAAAGGAGGATCTTGGTCTTGGTAATGTGTTCTATTCCCTTATGTACATGTTCATTAACTTGCTCATCAGTTCAATGGAGTTGAGTCTTCCTCAGGGTCACGACAATCATCCTCCAGGTGGATTCCAGCACATCATTTCTGCTGCTTTATGCAAATCATGTGCTGCTGACTGCCCTTCAGTTCCAGCGTCACATTTCCCACACTCAGACTGAGGACATTTGTCAGCAGAGTCCAGGGGAAAAACAACCTTTCAGAGAGCCGCAGCGCGTGAGACAGCGGCGGCAAAGGGCGGCTGTTTCTCTGCAACTGCTGCATTATGCCAAACATACAAAACACTAAGTATTCATTCACATCCTTCTGGCTCTGCACCAGCGTCCGACTAATTATACGTCAGTTGGATAACACACTTCCATCCGAGCGCCTCGTGACATGAATCGGTGCGAGGTAATCACGGCGAGTCGAGGAAGCGCGGCGCCACGCTTGATGTAAACATTGGAGGGAGGTGAGTGCCCTTGTGTTGCCTCTGACAAACGACCAGGAAGTGCCACTCGGCGTGTGCACAAACACCATTTGGAATGAAAATGTTTGAAATGAAGGCTCCTTCAAAGGGAATTTACCTTTATATTGAGCCGAGATTTTGATGCACCTCGTGTTGCAGGTGAACGCTCGATGAATGAAGGCAGGTTCTGTTGTGTATTTAGCTCACACTTTCTGCACTCAGCACAAGTGGAAGAGTGGAGGATCCTGCCCTGCACTGGCTGAAGCTCTGGCGGTCTGGTTGGGGGGGAATGTTCTTCAGGAAGGATTTCAGATGTGAGCGAGAGCGTCCCAGCAAATATGCAGTCCTCGGTGAGAGGATGCATTCAATCACAGCTGCCAGGATTGGCCTCAGTTTGAGTCAAAACCAGTGATGAAAAATAGTCCTGTGCTCTGAAATAAAAACGCAGCAGGACCAGAACCGGGTCGGCAGAATCACCCGGCTCGAAATGAATTCATGAAGTTTCAGTTGCTTCAAGTGACCATTGTCGACATGATCAATGCTCAAAGCCTCTGTTGCCTGGCAAAAGTGTTGTGTTGTGGGTCGGTGACTGGCAGTTGTCCAGACAACAGAGCGAAGAGTGGGCTCAGCGCCGGCTTGAACGAGCGACACTTAAGTTGCGCTTGCTCATTTCTAATCAGGCTGCTGATGCTGGACACGTCCATCCAGTGAAACCTATATCTCTCCACCTCACCGTGTTGTTGGTGACTCACAAAAAGTGCTTTGGAATAAAGTGCTGACAAAAAATAAAATAAAATGCAGGGTTTCTGAATATATATATATATATATATATATATATATATATATATATATGTAGACCGTTTCTATAACTCATTGATATTTTCAAAAAACAAAACTCTAGTGACGACGAAACATCTCTTCCGCTTTCTCTCGGCGTCATGTGTTTTGTTTCCCTCTCATGTGGAAAATGTCATTCCAAATTAAAATACATTATAAAGTAAAATTCAATTCAGCATGTTGGTGTGATTTAAAACAATGGCTGTTGGTCATAGACGATGTGGAAATCGGACTGAAAACGATGATTCCAAAATCATGTTTCCCAGTCGCCTCACGTCTATGGAGAAGTAAAGTGCAAAGTCCCGACGCATCACTTTTTCACTTTGGCTTGCTCCACCTGTGTTCCTCTCCTGATGATTGATGGGAATCGTACTGCACAGATCCATGATCCATGGGCCGCAGCTGCTCTGATTTATGGCCCATCTTACTGAATGAGCTGGGAGGGTGGACCCGAGACGTTCACCGTCGACACCGCAGATGGGAGTCTGGAGGTGAAAACTGAACACGACGCTCAGCAGACGCACGGTAGGTGAGGCTAAGACTCAGCAGCTAAGCATTGCTCTCCAAAGACTGCGGCTGTACAACCATTTTGTTTCTTTATTATGACGTATTGACGTGACGCAGCCTGTTGACATTCAGCGCCTTCAGTGCAGCGGACGTCGTGGCTCCTCCACCTGTGTGAAGGCCTCCTCCAGACTTTCCAGCGCTTCCTTCCGAGTGATCCCATTCCAGTCCTCTGGAATCTCTTCCGGCTGCCTTCCGTGCTCTTTGGCAAAGCTCTCATTGAACTGTGCCAGGACATATCTGTAAGGCAGAAAGGGAAAACGAAATCATCATGATATGGGAAAAAAAATGGATATTTAATCACTGCACTTCTCGCTTGATCGAAGGTGTAGCGGTGAACTGCAGATGGCGCCGAACACTTCCCAGACAAACCTCCCCCGGAGACAGCAGAGGTGTTCTGGACTGCATAAATGTCTTTCTCACTTCATGTTGTCTGAAGGCTGCGTCGCAGGAATGCTAATTCACAGAGCACAGAACTCCTCCTCAACCTGAGCTGCACTTTTTGTTCCGCATCAGTGCAAAACGCAGGGTCATGAAAAATGCATTTCCTGTGAAATTGAATCCATCACGACGCTCAATCGGCCGCCACCCGATCCCAATGCTATCAGTCCATTGAAGGGCAGTTTCTCAGTAGTGGATATGGAGCAGTCATCCCGCTGCGCCCTCTAATGGCCTGGCCGTTCAGGGTTCACGGCTCACATGCTCTTCCCAGATGTGTCGGCCAATGATCTGCGGTGGCTTTTCAAGCACATTCTCACTGCCCCAGCCTCAAACAGCGACTGTTTTCAGGTGGACCTTTGCGTCCAATCCAGACTCCCGTGTCTCATGCATACACACTGACATTTCAGTGAAGTCTCACCTCCATCAATGTTTACGATCAGATTTTTTTCAAGTACTGCTGTGAAAGTTGCATTCATTTACAGTACGGCTCTGGAACAACATGACGGTAAATAAGGACCTTACAAATGAGCTTGTAAAAAATATTATAAATAAATAATTAGCTCATTGCTGCAATGATTTTTTAACAAACTATATGCTTGTTTGGAAAAGGCATAGTAGTGATGGGCTGGTGAGGCTTCATGATACAGTGTCCTCATCTTCAGACCCCACTAGATGGCGCTCTCTGCTCTAAAGTCTTTGGATGTGAACAACCATTTCACTGAAACTTCACCCCATTTTTAAACCAACAGCGCCAGCGGCTGAGCTCTGAAAATAAGGACACTGTTTCATGAAGCCTCACGTGCACATCAGTAGGTATGAGGCAGCGGATAGGAAGGCGGAACTTACTTCAATTGAAACGAATGGCACTAAACCAAACAACTTACCTCCAGTACACACAGTCGGTGTGACTGTCTTTGTTTTCAGCGTCGAGGTGCCAGTCACTTAGGTGAGTATCAGGACCGTCGTTCGTGCCCACGCACTCAGGAGAGCTGGAGCCATCTGGCAACAAGCCCCTGGGCCTGTGGAGGGAGCTCATGTGGACCTGGTGGCCCTTCTTCTCCAGCATGCAGGGGGCGCCACAGACGGGACACTGCTTCTCACAGAATCTCACTCGCTCGAGCAGACAGTGGCACGGGTCGACTGGGAGGGAGGGGAGAAGTCGGTCAGCCTGGATTGCCTGAGTGAATTGCCTTGCGAGGTCCAGGCGCAGCGCTGCCAGCAGCTCCATTAAACATGTGATGAAGCGATCCCACTCCGTGGTGATGCTAAACGCGGGGCCGCTCAGGGGGTCCCTGTTGACTCTGACGTCGCCGTCTCTCTCCAGGGAAAGGCACAGCAGCTCCAGGAGCGGCTGGGTGTCGCTCAGCACGCCGCTGGTGCCCTCCGCCGTCTCGCTCACGGCTGCTGCCACCTTCCCGATGATCTCTCCCAGACGCTGCTGCCTCCACTTGTTGACTGTGTTAGAGCCAGAGAGGTGGGAGGTGACTGACAGCCGGATGCGCTCCAGCAGGAAGTTGCTATAGGAAAGCAAGTACCCAAGGAAGCCGTCGAACTGCGGTGCCTTCATCAGCTCAGCCAGCAGATTCTGATTGAAGTCCACTCTGGACGAGAAGTGCTGTGATTTCTCCTGGATCTCCTCTGCGATGCGTGGCCCTAAGGGTCTGTGGATGTAGTCCCACACCATGGGTTCCAGGACAGCCGAAACAAAGGCCTGCGCCACTCTCTGGCACTGGTCTCTCTTCCTGAAGTGATAAACGAAGTCCGCCATGTTTGTGGGCTTCCTGGAGTTGATGTGACTCAGCAGCTCACGGTCCCTGCAGTATCGGTCGTGCAGACTCTGGAAGTCTCTGCACGCCGCGTTGCAGAGATGCACTTTCAGATCCACTTCAAAGACAGACCTTATCTGCATCGCCTTTTCCCTCAAAGCCCTCTCAACGTTTTCCAGCATCTCTGTCACGTAGCTGATGGAAAAGTCCGCAGGTAGCTTTGACTTCTCCGCCGCAAACTGTTTATATTCCTGAATGATGGTGCTGGCGAGCAGAGTGGCTTCCTCCCTCAGAGGCCTGTTGTTTTCCTCGAACATATGCGCTACTCTGCTCCGATATCCAAAGTATTCGTCATGAATCTGAAAGACATCCGTCTGATTTTGACCCACACCTGAAACCTTGTCCATGTGCTTCTGCAAGCCACGACCAATGAGATTCTCTCTCAGAACTTCCTTCACTTCATGGGTGATGTTGGGGCTTTCTGAAGGCCTAAAGTCAAACTTGGATGCAGTGAGGCTCCACATGTCTTCAAATTCCTTTTCCAATTCCTCATCTTGGTAGAGGTGTTGGGTCGATTTACTGTTTTCCACCAGTGTGAGGAGCCTGGACTCTTGTTGCGTCCAAAGCGAAGCTTCAAACTTGTTCAGCTGTGTGGAGTAGCAGTGGCGCTCGTAGCTGTTTTCCAGTCTCTGTACAAGCTCTTCTGTCATCGCCTCCTGGAGCTTGTCCGCGTTGCTCATGACGATGGTTTTAAATGGCTCCAAGTGGGTTTGAAGTTGCTGATGGTTCAGCATGAACGTCTCTACTTGGGAGCGGAGCGTTTCGATCAGCCCCTGGAGCTCTGCTCTGCCTTCATCCGTCAGGTTACGCAGGACGGGGCTCTGGGCTGAGCTCCCACCGGTGCTGACCTCCGTGCCACACATGCGCCGCTCTGCACCCTGCAGCCAGCTCTCAGCCTGGTCCCTCAAACGCTCCTCACACTTAGAAAACTCTGTGCACAGAACTGAGAAAGCCACTGCCACGTCAGTGCTTTGTAAACTCACTGAAAATGACTGCGATTTCACTGCTTCCCACAGGGAACAAAGCCGCCTCGTGAATTCTGGCCATCCGCAGCTTGGGCTCTGACTCGCAGACGTCTTTAAGGCTTCATAGAGAGACGTCTTCAGGTGGACCACGGCCTGACTGCGCTCTAGAGTTGCAGGTTGGGATCGAGGCGTGTCGCCCAAAGGCACCATGTCCATGGAAACAGGACAGGGGGTTTTGTTCGAATCATCTTTGCGATGGTTCATTCCCTGCAGCATGTTACAAACACGCACCATCTGCCTGGCAACTAGCACGCTGTTGATTCCTTCATCCTGGGACAGAAGATGGCAGCGCGGCATTGAGCCCCATTCTGCCACACAGAGCAGGGCGTTGACTGTGACACCAAGGTCGGTTTCCCAATCTGAATCTTCAGAAGAAGAGATGTTGAGCAGCAGAACATCACTCAGTCCTGCTGCTAGCGTGGCCATCTCAGTGTCCTGTAGCCTAGTTTTGCTGGAAGCAGAGCAACATAGACCTTCGACGTCTACTAACAACAGGAAGTCACACTCCGTCTGCTGCCGCAGGGTTTGGGGTACAGGCATGGCGACCATGTACACCCCTCTGCTCGAGTTTCTGTAGCCATCAGGAAAGGAAACGCCAAACAAGGCAGACAGGACCTTTGAATTCCTCGCATGATGTGGACCCAGACAGGTCAGAGTTTGCATCCTCAACTGCTTCCGGGACAGGCTCCGGTTGACCTCTGCCACGACTGACCCCAACCATTTGATGGGGATGTTAGAGGCCTCTCCGTCCATGAGTTCAATGGGAACGCCGCGGAGCAGAAGGTCGGCGGCCACACTCGGCAGACGGAGCACGTGGTGGCTCCCGCTGCCGGCGGAGGTGTGAGTCAGCTCAAATATCAGGCCCAGCTCACGCAAAAAGTGCTCCAGGCCCAGGGAGGGTTGAGGCAGTTGGGAGCCTGACGCCGTGTCACCATGCAAGGTCTGTCTGGACGGCAACTTCCTGTCCTCCACTGGAGCACAGCTTCTTTCACCCACCTCTCCACTTGTTTGACTGGAATCTTCGCCGTGATTCTGACTCTGCTCCGACCTGGTTAGTTGAGCGGAGCCCTGCGCTTCATTGTTCACGTCCAGCTCTTGCATCTCGTCTTCGTCCTCGAACGTGTCTGTGTAGAAGCTGTCCGACTCCTCCTCGTCCGTTCCGATGTCTTGCTTGAATCCTAACGGTGCAGAAGCAACATCAGCGGGATCAATCTGCTGATTTGCAGAAAGCTTGTCAGAGTCTTTTTCAAAGGTCGAAAGCCTGAGCTTCATCCAGGTCAGAAAATATGTTTGCTCTGATACATCGCCTGTGAAAAGGGCATCGGTGAAAATCTTCATTGAGGCTGTCATCTTATACCGACTCAGCTCGGCCAACACATCCTCCCTTTCTTTCCTCAGCTTCTCGTCCGGTTTCTGTTTGCTGTTCTCCAGTTTGCTCTCTGCTTTCTGAATATTAGCCAGTTTCTTCCACAGATATCCCTGCAGTGGCAGCTGTTTTTGCTTAAACTCAAGAACCCCCATCTCAGCGAGAGGTTTCAAGATCTCCTCCACCATAGCCATCGCCTTTTTGCAAGCAACGCCTTCGTCCATGTTCATTCCCAGCCCCTCTGCCACTTTCCCAGCAGCCTCCAGAGTGACAGGTTCTAGATTCCCTGGTAATAAATCTGCCAGAGCTCCACCTAACATCTGAGCAAGGTTCTCCTCACTCATCTCCCGTTCTTGCAAGACTGAGCCCTCTGGAAGCCTCAAGAACTCGTTGAGGTTCTGGTCTGCAAAACCCACGTTTCTATTTTCTCCGGAGGCGGAGAGGTCGATCAAGATGAGCCTGCGAGCCGTTTCTCTGCAAGAAACAAGAAGTCGCTTGTCTTTCTCCCTGAGGTTCTCACAGAAAACCACCACCGCTGAAGACGTCTGACAGAGAAACGTGAAGGACTTCTCGTGCAAGCTGGCGTCACCTCGTAGGTTGCAGATGAGCACAGGGTGGAGGAACGTATCTCCATCACCAGTGGGTCGGTGGCAGCCTAACTCCACCAGGCCATTGGAGAGTCTCCGTGGATGCTGCCCACCCTCCGCTCCTCTGTGGAGAAACACCTCACTGTACGCTCTGTTCCCACTGAGAATTCGGTTCAGCACATTTGACTTGGATAAACTGCAACTACCAAGTTTCACACAGGAAACCAGTGGGACAGGCGTGGTTGCCAGAGGTTCCTCCTGGATCTGGCCTCTGAAGCGGGACCTCCACCGGCCCACCACTCCTCTCAGAGGCCACAGAAGAAAGCTGCTGGCTTCCTCTGGATTTAAAGGAGGGAGCAGCAGAGGGACCGCAAACTGGCACTGAACCATGCGCACAATGATCTCCTGCTGAAGAAATGTGTCTGAGGACAGGAGGACTGCTGTGACCAGATCAAGTGGGTTGACGTCTCCATCGATTGGTTCCTCTGTGCCTGTGCGATCGATGCAAACGCGGCGAGCGTCTGGCCGCAGAAGCCACAGACGCCACAGAAAGGCTTGTGGCAGATCTTTGTGGTGGAGCGGAGCTTCCGCGTTGCACTTCCAGGAATTTATCTCCGACAGAGATGATGGGTCCAGTGGCCTTTTCCAGAAGTTCTCCAGCCCAAGTTTCAAAAGCACCTCAACTTGAGGGTTCTCCTTTTGGTTCTCTGGTTTGACATGAAGCAACAGAAACATTAAGTGAGACAAACATTTGAAATACTACATTTATTTTAATGTAATCTACAAGCCTCGTGTGAGCAGGAAAGAAATGAAAAAAGCTTCCACCATCACTTGGAATAATGAAACAGAACGTACTTTTCTTTTTGCTGCTCGGCCTTTTTGACAGTTTGACGGACATGATGAAGGCTGCAGACTACTCTCCTCCTCTGCCTGGAGTCACTCACATTTCTCAGAGTGCGGATGTCAACCTGAAGCCTGAGAGCAGAAGGTGCGCCTCCATTACAGCAGCCACAGGACGGAACCAGCTCATCACATGACACGTCATCACGTGTTAATGCCTCCACACAGCCTCTCACTAGTGAAGAACATCCGATAGTCTCTCTAAAATTCACTGTAATTTATTGTTATAATCTTATCAACACAAATTGCATGATATTTCTACATTATTGTTCCATTGCATTTTAATATTTCCAACGACTGTGTGTTTTAGATCCTTTATGTTGTGCTAATACTAGTGATGAGCTGGTGAGGCTTCATGAAACAGTGTCCTCATTTTCAGAGCCCACTAGATGGCGGTCCCTGCTCTAAAATCTTTAGCTAGGAACGGCCACTTCAACGAAACCTCACCTCATTTTTAGACCAACAGCGCCACCTGCTGAGCTCTAAAAATAAGAACACTGTTTCATGAAGCCTCTCTGACCCATCACTAGTCAATACATAGAAGCAGACAAATATATTCACGATGAATCCAAATGACAGCGTCATAAGATTCTAAAAAAAAGGGAAACAAATATTTGGTTATTCATTTAAGAGGCAGTTTCTGCCAGAAACTTTCGGGTGTGTTGCTTTTTGGAGGAATACAAGTGAGTGAACAGTTGTGAGGCGTATTTTCCTGGTGTCCATCTGAACATGTAACTGCTGCCATCTTCTCCCATGAGGAGGGAACATGTGATTTTGGAAGGTTTACAATAAAAAATCAAACCCAATTTTCTTTCTGTTCAAGGAGAGTGGAAGATTGGTTGAGCCCTTATGAATGTCTTCTCTCATGGCCTCTTTTCTGTTGAAACCATTCTTCAATCGCAGCCAGGAGGAAATCTTTTTTTTTTTAAATAGACAAATAAATAAAGGCACTTACCTTGTTGGTTGGCGCTTGTGGTCCAAGTGCGGACGGAAGACAAAGCTCTGCCTGCTTGAGCCGTGCACAGTTCCTCATACTTGCTCTTGTAGCCGCCTCCTTCCTGATAAGACATTCCGAAATGTCTGTCGAGGAACAGTCTGCCCGCTGCAGATATGTCAGAGTGTTCCGATAATCTGTGGTCGGCACGGGTCATGAGTGCAAGCCAGGAACATGACGCACAGCAGCCAGATCAAACGATATCTGGCTTCACTGAAACACATTCTGTGTTTGTCACACACACACACACGACAAGAGTCGTCGAGGGAACAACTTAACAGTCAAGAAAATATGTGGCGTGAGAACTGGAAGCGCTGGCCCTTCAAGCAGACGACACCTATGGATGACCCCGTGACCTCTGACTCGGCTTCTCTGCACTGAAACTCTTGAAAATGTACCCACAAATCTGCGACTCCTAACTTCAAGTGCAAATCTTGAAACACACCCCTCACCACTTCTTCTGGTGTTGCCCTAAAACCTGAGCCCGGAATGTGACTTTTTACAGGGATGACTCTGCGTTTGCGGCGCAGGAACGGCGGCGGTCTACCTGAGGGATGAGTGTTTCAGCGAGGGAAAGATTACAGCGGCTCTATTTCCGTCCTGCAAAGCTCTTTAGCGGTCTTACTGTCATGTGTCAGAGGCGGCGGGTGTGCGTGAGAGGGCAAGTGTGAGTGGGCGCATTCAAGGTGCGCTCCATTGTGCTTCACTTTTGGGCGAGAGAGGGGGGGAGAGAGAGAGAGGCAGATCTCCTGCAGCGGGTTCAGGGAGCAGAAGAAAGGGAGTAACGGGAAAGACAAGTCGCCAAGATGCTGATCACCATGCTAACAGCCATGTACGTGATGGTCAAAGTGGTAGAATCGGTAAGAAAATAGAGTAGAAATCTAGAGCAGATTTGATAACCCTGTCAGTCTTTCGGCATTTTTCAAAATTTAAATCTCAGAATAAACAAAACACTCAAGAAGAAACTGAACACGAATGAGTCAGAAAGCTGTGGAGCTCGCTCTCCACCCTTCAATTGAATCTTTCCGTCTCAGCATTCATCGGTTGAAAAGCGGCACTTTCATCCTCACTGACTTGACTTGCAGGTGGGGATGAGCTTTTCGCGCCAGCAGGAGCCCTTGCCTTACATGGTGTCGCAGCCTTTGCCTTGGCAGATTCATTCAGTGTCACACAGTCGGAGGAGCAGCAAAGCGGACGAGGTATGTGAGCCACGCTGATGGGAGATAAGACTGGAGCGCTGCACCTGCTGCCAGCCACCAACATGGCTTCATCATTATATAAACTCATTACTGGTCATAAATATCATGACTGTGCTGTGGAGAGTGACCTTTCCGTGACCCTCCCAGGCTACACTATAGTCAGTACTTTACTATGATGAATGACAGGCCACAAGCTGCCAACACACACATGAATACGCCACTTATTTATCGTAACGTTTCTGTTCCCTCATCTGAAGTCTGGCCCTGTTTTTATTTTACATGAAACAGGTTTGGCTTCTGGCTAATGTACGCAAAAGTTCGATGACATTTTTTCTAAGAAAATTCTCCCAACAAAGGTGTAATAAGAAGCGTATGGGCTCTCAGTCTGCTGCTGAGTCACAGACAGTGACGGGGGTCTGTTATGCAACACACAGAGGGAGGTCGGAGTCACTAAGTGCTTAATGCGGATCAGTTAGTTATCGGAATTGTTCTAAATAAGCCGAGGAAAACGGTTCATAACAACTGAAGCCAGAGAAACAGAGGCAGCTGACGCAGACTACCACGATCTTACAGTACAACTGAGTATTTTTTATTCTCAAGAATTTAAGACAACAGGGGGCTACAGTACTTTTTGCCTGTTTTTAGCATAATAATAATGTTTTCAGCATGTTGTTGAGCCTCTGAGGTGACTCTTAAGGACGGTCCTGACAGTGACGGAGTTGTGTTGGGTTGTTGGAGTAAACTAACGTTTGCAGGAGGAAAACATTACTGGCCACTCTGCTGTTGAGAACAGCTTACTTTAAACTACATTTAGCTGTAATGTCAGTCAGCATCCCACCAACTCAGAAAGTGCTTTGATACACTGTGCAATAATGAACAAAGAAATTTTAAAAATACATTTAAAAATGTGCCATTAAGTGAGTTAACTCAGCTTCAGAGCGGTGAATTGAGATTATATATATATATATATATATATATATATATATATATATATATATATAGACACACACACAGGTCTCTTTTCAAGCTGAATAATGACAATAATTCTCTGAGTTGACTTGTTTCCAACAGGACAAGTGCTGACTGATATTATAATATGAACTAATATTAGACGTGATGTGGTTTATGATAATATTAACTAATATTACAGTCCTGCTTCAGAAGACACACGTATATCAGTGTGTAAATACACACAGTAGCGATTAAACACATTTTCTCAGACACAGTTTCTGTTAGACTGAATTCATACTGGAAATTGTAGTAGTAGGGAGGCGCGGCACCGAGCGGAATGTGGGCGCGCTTCCAAACGGACAGGTCAGCAGCCTGAGCTGCTGCCGTCCTCAGACTCGGCTCGGCCTCCGCCATAATCCCAATCAGAGGATTTAGCTCTGAGGTCATGAGCCGCGAGCAGCGAGGGAGGCCACGCGCCACCGCAGCGCCCTGAGATAAGAGTGTCTGCCTGAGCACCTGCTAGCGTGCGACCGCTCGGCAGCTCGTCTGCAGGAGGAATGTCAACAACGTGTCGGCAGCCACCGATAAGATCGCGAGGCGATGACGCCACACGCAGGTGTCTCACCAGTCTCTCTCCCTTCCCCTCAGTTCGACGGCCTCAGAAGGAACAGCATCGGTGTCTACAGAAAGAGTAAGTATCAGGGAGGAACACGCCAGTGAGTGAGCGATGGGACTTGAAGGAATATACTCACATGCAAACTCTTCTAACTAGTTCATGACTTGTGCTTCTGCTGTGAAGTGTGATGTCATCCAGAGTGACACAGTCGATTCCATCATCATTTTACCATGATTATTCTAGTACTTTCAACGTTGGGTAAAGGGAAATTCACATGTTTCTGAATCATTTAGTCAGTTACTTTGTTGTGGCTCCAGTTTGTCTTGTTGCCTTAACATACTCCTCTGTCTCAGTAAAGATGACGGCCGCGGCCCACAATGCATTGTGAAATCACATGACCTTACAAGCCTTAAACAAGCAACTACAGTGGTACCTCGGACTCGAACAAATCGGAGTTCAAACAAAAATGTTGTGATTTTTTTGTTTCGAACGAAAATCCAGAACTCGAACGCCCCCGAAAAAAGCAGGAAAAAACATAACATGCGCGGACCGACCAGCTGACCCACGATGCGCTTTGTTATTGTGTATAACGCAGCCTCTGTATGCAGACGTGTCCCGTTAGCTACATTTACTGACTGTTTCTCTTCATATTGAGGTGTAAAACCTTTGCTGTCTCCACACTGGACCGTGGTAGAGTGTCACAGGGGAGGTGCTGGAGCGCTCACTCCAGGGTTTGATGTCCTGTTGTGGGCTGGAGCTGGGACAGGGATGAGGCCAGTCTGGGACAGAGCGTGACTTGGTTTATGACTTTGTCACAGCCAAACTGCACAGAAGCGCACATTCAGAGCTGGACACGCACCGGGCACCTCTTCACTTCTGGAGAGACGTCACTCACTCGGCAACCCCTCCCACATGCAGCGGCCACACACATAGAGGAACAGCGCACCTGCAGCAGACACTCTACATTCACTCCGACAAAAGACTATTTTAAGGCTTGGAACGCATTAGTTCTTTTTCCCGTTCATTGTAATGGGAAAAATCGATTCAGATTTCAAACAAATCGCTTCTCAAACGGTCGTCTGGAACGGATTGTGGTCGAGAACTGAGGTACCACTGTATTTAAAACCCTACTGTGACGACGTGTGTTAGCGTGTTGAACCCTTTATTTTTCAGTGAATTATCAAGACAAACCAGTACAGTTTGTGATGTGCAGTTAGCAGCTAGCTTACCTTGTGTCTGCTCCTCAGCCAGCAGAAGCAACCAAGTAGCACCGCGGATGGTTCACAACTGACAGCAAATGTGGCCTTGGTGCGAAGAAAATAGCTTCGGGAACTAGAAAAGTACCGCGGTGGTAGAGACACTTGGTCACTTTTTGTTGACATTTCTTTAAAAATAAACAAGTAAAAGTGGCGACGATACTTTTGCATTTGTAGCATAGCATAGCGCTTGCACCACAGCTAGCAGAAGACGGCAAAACTCTGGTTCAGAAGGAGCTTGAATGGAAGCTGAAGTGTAAAACGCCTCAATCGTTGCTGCAGACTATGTCTCCATGGCAACTGCCTCTTTGGCTATACCCTGTCTCCTGTCGTGCCCAGACTCCAACACCAGCAATGGGACGTGCACGTCGCCCGTCAACCCGCCTCTCAGCCCCGTGGAAGCCGACAAGGCCGCCGCCACCATCCAGACCCACTTCAGGAAGTTCCAGCAGAAGAAGCAGAAGAACGGCAAGTAGCTGGAGGCAGCCGGTGCAGGCGCCGCCGCCGTCGTAGAAACATAGAGGGGCAGAGAACACAACTCCATCTTAGAGCTCAGACCAGTGTAGCGTAGACAGAAACCGTGACTCCACTGGTGTCCAGTCGCTGCTTGTACATATACGGACCCATGATTGTGTGTTATGATGTCATCATTCCAACAATAAACATCCTGGAGAGTTTGTGGTGTCGCTTGAAAATGTAGTCATTTTTAGATCATGGAATAGTGAGGAAATAAAAATATAACAACAGACTCGAGAGGTAACAGCACGGCTTCACTAAAATAAAACGAATACAAAATGCATTTCATGGTCAACTGGATAATATGGATAATATATAATATGGTTCCAGATTTTGTGTGTGTGTGTATATATATATATATATATATATATATATATATACACACACTCAACACTACTCTGAATGTATTTGAAATTCTTATAAAATTGAAATTTTATATATATATATATATATATATAATAAAAATGAATTTTTCAGTGACAAATATTGATGTCAATGATTAACAAGTAAGTGGCAACTCTGGCTGTAAAGGGAAGGAATAATAGTCAGTGCAGTTTGAACACATTCATCCTTCAAAAAAATCAAAAGTGTCACAGTTCATAAAAAGATAGCTTTATTGCACAAGGTGTTGAGTACTCTTTTTCTTTTTTGTCTGTTTTCATAGAAAAGAAAATGTATAGTTAAACACAAGCAATTGCAAATTGAAGCAACAACCCCTCATAAAATCTCAAGGAACAACCTCTGCTTAAAAAAAAGAAAAGTGAAGGTAACCACCCACCCTCTTCCTCCTTCAACTTGTTAATAGCCAGCAACATTTTAGGAACATGCGGTGCTGCTGTCCTACCCCAGGTAAAAAAAAAACAACAACTAAAAACAAAGTAGAAAATGAACAAAAGAAACTCAATAAAAAAAACAAACAATGAAACAAAGCAAATGTCCTGCAAAAGAAGTTGTGAATATTCATGTATGTTTAAGTCCAAATCTTCGATCTGGTTTCAATAAACTGAATGCTTTTCAGATAAAAATGGATTTCTGTATAATTCTATAGTTTATCGTCGCTTCTGCTTCGTTACAATAACTTCAGTTTAAAGATTACATTGTGCCCTGGTTCCTAGTGAAATGTTGAAAATAGTATTCATTTATACAAAACACTTCTGCTATGTACAAGTCTTCCACTGGAACTCAAGTTGGGTTTAGTCGAGTTCAGCTGGGGTCGGGGGGTCGGGGGCATGAAGTCTGGTCACGAGCTGTTGACATTGACGGCGGGATCCCTTCCAACATGACCTACACACGTGGTCAACACCAACTACACGTTCTGGAAAACCTCAGTTTCATCTGAAACTCGACTGTAGATATGAATAAATTAAACCTCTACAGCGTGTGACACACCAGCTCGAGAAAGTTACTACAAACGTGTCACTTTAAAAGACCTCAAAGGACGGCGTCAACAAAAGGGTGAGTTACAGCGTTAAAACCAATTTCCCAGAGAGAAAAAAAACAGACAGCAGATCAGACTTTCCACTGAACTGAGAACACGTGACGGAGCAGGAGTTCAATCACTCCACCTTACTACAGCAGTGTTGACTCTTGAAAGGAAAAACCATTTATAATAATTCATGTTCAGAAAAGATACTCTTTGTGGTCACAAGCAAGCACCGGGTTTATTGTTGAGGCAAGAAACAAGCTGGTTCTGAATTACAATTATCTTTGTTTGGCTTTGTAAAGTTTGAAGTAAAACTACTATTTTAAGTGAATTTATTCATTTAATTTGTTTATTCATTAGAACATATTAGCAAATAAATAAAAAGTGTAATAGTGATCTTGAAAAACTGGCTCTAAGAACTCGTTTTTTGAATGTGCTGCAACACAGAGAAGAGTTTTAATCTAAATGAAAACAGATCCACTTCGACAACGTCCTTCCGTAAATCACTCACGTCACAAGTTCCGTCCGGTTCACGACCCCATCTTTCAGTGTAATGGTCCGTTTCAGGGAATTATCCAAACTGCTTGGCAACTTCAACTGTGTTTATCGGTGGTTTTAGTTGTAGCATCACACCTGAACTGCCGCCTCTTCTTCACGTGTCGCGTCGGCGTCTTAAAGGAAGCCAGTAGCGCTACTGCCATCTGCTGTCCGTTTGAGCTCATTGCATTCGGAATCGGTGAGACACCATGATGGTAGGTTTTAAAGTAAATTTAAAAAAATCAACGCCTTTCTTGAAGTTGAAGTTCAAACCAAGTGTCGCAGTGCATGCTTGACGACCAGAAGCAGCTTAAACTGTTGTCAAGTGTGGACACACCATCTAGTGATGGGTCAGTGAAGCTTCATGAAACAGTGTCCTTATTTTTAGAGCTCAACAGGTGGCGCTGTTGGTTTAAAAACGAGGTGAAATTTCATTGAAATGGTTGGTCAAACCCAAAGATCTTAGAGCAGAGAGCGCCATCTAGACGGCTCTGAGAATGAGGACACGGTTTCATGAAGCCTCACTAGCCCATCACTACCTTCATCCTACAACAGGCTCCACTCAGCGTGTAGTCAGTCCTCGCTTCCTGTTTCCACACCACACGCTCTGCACGGAGCCGTGAACCACAACAGCACCAGCACCAGACAACACAGTTTCAGTAGGCTGTGCTCGTCTTCCTCGCAGGGCGGAGCATTGACAGAAGCACAAGGTTTCACAGAGCCACTCTCTCCACTCAGTTCTCTCTCACGCGCACGCCTGGGCTACCCGTTTATCATCGTCATCTTTTCACTTCCCTCATCCGTTGCTGAATTCTCTTCTTCTCACTCTGAGCGATTGTCTTGTTTTTCATATATATCTTCAATTAAATTGGATTTTTTTCTATAATTCTCTGTTTTTTCTCCATTATTCATATATTTGCTATATATTTAAATAGAAATATATATGTACATACTTTTCAAAACAAACATACATGTTTTTTTTTTTTTTTATTGAGAGAGCCCTGATGATTCTTCTTTTGTTTAAAACATTTGGAGCATCTCTTCGTCTTCTCTCGTGACTTAAGCTTTGGGAGAATGAATGAGAAATGAAATGTAAAAGCACCATGCTATAAAGCTAAAATCAATCCCAGCAAATCAAAAACTGTACCCCAAAAGGCATGTTAGATCTATGATATATATTTATTTTTTACCACCAATTTTAAAGCAGATTTACGTCCATTTGTCCTTCCATATCCCTGAAGACATCACCCCTTTGTTTTAGGCAAGAATCCGAGACGTTTCCAAGCTATCAAGCGTGGTAGCAACAGCCTGTGAGTTGTGGAATACCAGAAGTCTTCAGCCATTAAAATAGCTGTCCAAACACTGAAATGCAGTGGTGATCTCTCTCTATAAACGTGTGTGCTGATGTTTGCATGTTAGCAGCAGGTCACAGTGACGGCGTGTGGATGTGACGGGGCGCAGAAACGGAGAGAATAAAGGGATAAAGTGAAGGCAGGCGTAACAAATCAAGCTTGTGGCAGCAAGATAGAAGTGTCTCAATATCCTCAATACCAGTCATTTCCATGTGTCCACCCTTCACCTGTGTGTTTGCGATCTTTCCCCAGAACAATCATCAATAACTGGACTAAATCATAGTTAGAAAATAAAAGAGTGGGGGGCTCAGTTTTGACACAAGAGAGGTCAGCATACACTTTTGAAAAGGTCCACTGTTGGTGCGCGCCTGGCAAATGTATACATATACTGTATATATTTACACATGTACACCCATACGCACAAACACACTCACACTCAGGCTTGTGAAGGTTTCTTGGATCCGATTTCCTCTAGTGCAGATGAGACTTTGTTTTTCTCATCCGAAAATAAAAGATGAAAAAGGCTTTGATTTCGATTCTCTTGCTGCTCAGCCTTTGTTTTATATCCTCCTCTTCGAGTCATTTCATGAAACATCAAGTAAGACCACTGGACTTGGTTGGATAAGAAAGCTGTCCAGACTTCCCCTCCACAGCATGGATCCATGACGGAGCCAACACCAGTGGAACACCATGGCGGTGTTCTGAGCGTCCTGCCGGGGCACCAGAGCTGCAACCCCCCACCATCTTGTCAATAAAAATAAAAGTATTATCTCGCCATTCTGATCCCAGAGAACAAAACAGTGCGCGTCTAAACGAGTGTGCAAGTACGATAACAAAATCTGGAGTGTGGGTTTTGCCGGGGTGCTGGGATCAGAAACGTGAAGAGATGACACATTAGAAATCAGGCAGAAGAAAGGCAACCCCCTGTGCTGTGGAGACCCCAACTTTGATCCCTTCTGACAGCAGTGTTGATGGGAGCCCCAGCAGCCGCCTGCAGCTCGGCGCACTGCAGGCACTGATAGGTCAAAAGGGCATGTGTCTCACCCTCGCCTTCTTTAGAGGCTCAGTGAACCTGGCTGGGCCAGTTTTAAGAGCGGCTACACCAGCGTGTAAGACTTGGAGTAGGCTCCTGAGCCGCCATCTCTCTGCTTCTGCAGTCTGCCCAAGCCTGAGGAGCTGCTCTCCAGGAGAGAGTCTCTAGATCCGCCCATCTTGGAGGACGAGGGGGTCCCTCCTGTGGCTCCGCCGGAGGAGGACGATGCTCCAGCGGCTGCGGCGGCCGTAGCGGCGGCAGCTGCCGCGGCGCTCTGGGCGGCGGCCGAGGAGGAGCCAGGCATGGTGAGAGTTCTCTGTGGGAGCGTGGAGCTGCTGGAGCTGGCCGACATCCCTCCGCTCCCGCTGGCTCCTGCCGCTCCTCCGCTCGACGCTCCGGAGGAGGACAGTCCAGAGTGGCCCATGGTGAGAGCCTGCTGCTTAGCCGAGTCCATCGTCACATGACGACCCTGGGTGTGGTACGCTCTCTGGGCGAGGCCACGGATAGAAGCTTCACGGGGCGGAACCACTGGACACGGGTCGTGGTGCTCCGACTGCTTCCGGAAGAAGGGATCTGATTTCATGTAGAGGGGTATGTTACAGTAGTCACCTGCGGGCGAGACAGGTGAGTGGTAAGAACACATGTTGTTAGTATGAAGCTCACGAGCGCAGAACACAAATCAACACTACAAAGCAAAGGCTCAGGTGGCGGCAATTGCCTTGTTCCGACACTAGATGGCAGTGCCTCACAGAATGGACCACTTTGGACCACATAGATCAAGCGTGCATGAAAGTCAGCATTGCAAGCAGAAGGTTAATGACAGGGTGAGAGGAATATGTGTGATAGATTGGAAATTCAAAACGTCCTCATATTCCCCTTACAGAGTAAAAAAAAATTCAGTCGTTGAATGGAACATACTGCACAGTCGCATTTTAAACAGCAGCTAACTGTATGTTGTTTGTTTATCTTTCAGACAGCAGCCATTCCAAACCCATCGCTTGTGGCCCCGTCAAGCCACACACATCATTTAATCTGGCTTATCAACACCATCTTGCATGAATGAATAATTATGTTTCAACTACGAGTGTAACAGAAACAGTACAGATGTTTTTGCTCCACGGGTTTCTCCTGCTTTTCAGGCAGACAGAGGCCCGGACCTCTGTCTACTGGGGTTTTTGAGGTGTTCACAGGTGAAGTAAGGAACATGATCTCTCCAGCACACGCAGAACACCCCACCTGAGAGGAGCCTCCATCTCAAGAAGTAGTGGTTGGACTTCAAAGTCTCTCTTGGACTATGGCTAAAAGTAATGTGCACTATTCTTATTTATTCAAAAAAGGGAACGTTGTACAGTGAAAAACTAGGGGATGATACAAACTTATGGCGGGAAAATCTGGCATACAGAAGGGGGTATGTTACAGTAGTCACTTGCAGGTGAGACCGGTGAGTGGTAAGAACACATGGCACATGGTTGTTACTATGAACTTCACGAGCCCAGAACACAAACCAGCACAAAACAAAGTCACCAGAAAAATAAATGACTAAAAAAAATCCAACAGTTTTGAATTGTTCTGGATCTGTCTTGCACTTCAGACACATTACTTACTTTTGGCGCGGTGTGGGATGGGCACGGCTACATTCTTGCCACGATCGTAGTCCTGGGGTTTGGGCGGCGAGGCGGTGAAACGGCAGATGCCGGGCTCGGACGGCGTGCTCATGGACGTCATGCTGTCGGCGTTGTCGTTGGTGCCGGTGGTCATCTGATCGGAGGAGCTGTCGGAGATGAAGCACTCGGTGATCTCGAACTTGGCGTGCTGCAGGTGCTCCTCCAGCTTGGCGTGCTCGTAGGCTCGGGCCAGCTCCTCATAGGTGGAGGAGGCGCTCTCCGTCGACACCATGCTGTTGCGGCCCTTGTCTGGGGACGGCGGGAGGTTAGAGCCAGCACGCGGCGGCACCCATGGCCGGTGAACCTACCGGTGTCCTGCGAGAGGCTGGCGCTGTAGCTGTCGCTCTCGGTGACGGTGATGCCGTGCTGCGAGCCCACTGTGCGCCAGTCTGAGGTGAGCGTGCGCGCCGGCGTCGAGGCCTGACACTTGGTCAGAGTCCACTGGCTGGAGTAGCGGTTCCTGATGCTGTGGGCGGACTTGACACTCTTCCTGGACACTGGGTCTGGTGGTGAGTGCAGGGAGACAAATAATCCGAATTATTTTTCACTTCATTTAGTGCGGGTTGGTTCATGTGGCGTCAATGGCACTGTTCAGACACTAGATGGCAGTGCCCCCACAGGACGTCCGTGTCAACTGAATCTCCATTTGGACCACATAAATCAAGCGTGTGTGAAAGTCAGCATTGCAAGCCAAAGGTTAAAGAAAGGTCAAAGTGTGTCTCATGTGGAAGGCGAGAGCACTCACTGGTTCCTGGTCTAATGTCGGACATGTCGATCAACGGGCCGGTGTTCTGGATCAGCGCCGGGTGGTGAACGGACACGCCGGTGCAGAAGCTCTGAGGGTTCCCAGTCTGGTTGAACTCTGTGTCTGTCACAGGTATGGTGGCTTTGTCCTCACCTGGAGGGGGAGGGGGAGGGCGGAGACATGAGCAAACACCGAGGCACAGAAACAGCCAGTGTCCCCCTCTGGCTTCCTCTCACCAATTTGCTTGATGCCCTCTTTGTCTTCAATTAGCAGCTGCACTCTGGGGATGTCGATGTGTAATCGCGGGCCCTGGGGAGGTCCTTTCACTGGCGTGTCAAAGCTGCGGTTGTTCTTGCTGCTCCAGTCGGGACAAGAAAACAACATTCACAGTATGTTAATGCCCACACAGGCGCAGCTGAAGGAGCCTCACCAGAGAGTTGCTCTCACCTGATGAGCATTTCTGCCAGACTTTTGGCGTCTTCAGGAACGTAGACAGAAACATAGGAGGTTAGTGAGCAGGAAGAAGAGAGAAAAATGAGAGCTCGTCTCCCACCTCGCAGTCGCTTCAGCCTCTTTTCCTTGCGCTTCTTGCGGATGATGAAGAGCAGCGCCACACCCAGAGTGATCAGGATCACAGGCGAGCCGATGGAGAACAGCTTCTTCACGTCATCGTTCTTTTCCAGCGGTGATTTGATTGGAGGAATTGTACCTGGAGACCCAACAGAGGATTACAGCCCCTTCAGTTTGGTTACTACAAACACCATGTACCATGTCATAAAATGAAAACATGTTTTATTATTGTCACTCACAAAGGAGGTTCTCGTGAAATCTTATTTTCTATATCATTCAGTTCTTCGTGATCATGAAGAATTATCATCATGTGATGAATAACTCTTGTTTATTATTATTATTATTTTTATTTAAAAAGGAGGTTTTCAAACCTAAAAAAACAAATCTATAAATGAAGACAAATTAAAATTTATAAGAATTTATAAGAACACAAACAATAAAATTCAGGCAGAAACTTCGGCTAATACAAGGTAGCTAACCAACTGTCAGTCGTGGAATGTTTGAATCTATATAATTCAGGAACATATGAATCTGCCTGGGGTGTTCATGAGCCGAGCCAACTTACTCCCATCATAATCCAGGGTAGCAAACTGCGTGCTCTGGTTACCACATCCTGCGCTGTTGCACGCCTTCATCTTCAGTTCGTACCAGGTGGCTTCACGCAGCTCTGCCAGGAAGACGTCAGCAGTAGCATTGGTGCGAACGCTCTGCCAAGCCCAGGTACCTTTCACACAAACCACACGTGCTCAGTCGAAATTGCGGGTGACACTTGGGAGCGTTGATCGCAGCCTCACCTTTAGGTCGGAACTCCAGCGTGACGATGCTGATGGGACACCCTCCACTAGCCCAGCCCTGCAGGTTGAGTCTGGCGTGGCTGGAGTTGATGTGCGTGAAGACGGGCTGGTCCTTGTTAAACTGGGGCTCTGCAACAGAGTGGGGCACAAACATAAACAAGCAGAACAAAACAACTCCGGCATGTGGTCTCACCTCTTCCGTGAGTTTTTGCCTCGATGATCTCACTGATGCGTCCTGCTCCCACACTATTCTTGGCAGCCAACTTGACCTTGTACCAGGTTCCGCAGCGCAGGTTGTCCAGTTTAAAGGAGTGTTCACTGGAGCTGATGAAGACGTCCTTCCACTCTTCTGTGTTGTCCACTGAGTACTGCAGCACAAACCCTGGCAAAGAACAAACCTCTTCAACATTAACTACAAACTGTGAGGTTCATACGCTCAGAAAAACAGTGCATGTCTGCTGTGTAGTACCTCAGCAGGCCACTAGGGAGCAGTGTTCCCCTTTTATTCCCCGACACTGAGTGAAGGCCAGACTGGCTGCTCCACTCCTCCATTAGTTACCTACCAAGTCTCAGACTGGGATGGCGCTGACTGAGCATCTATGCAAATGAAGGTATGCAATATGGTGTCTGTGTTTGTAATCCGCTGCATCTGAGAGCCAACAGCCTCCTGCTGCGAGACACTTTCCATCTCTGCCTCAGCCTTCCCACTTTGCAATTATGTATATATATGGACGTCTCCCTGCCTTTCATGCTCCCCTTCCACCCGCTCTCTCCTCCTCCACTTCTGACAACAGATGGTTCAATTAATTTGGATATCTAAAAAGAGTTAACATGTTCTGCTGTGTTTGCTGATGAGTTTTGTATTCACTGTCTGTCCCGCAGAACATGACAGATGATAGCAGTGAGAAGACAAAGTAGATCAGGACATGAAATCCCACCAATCGACTCTCTGTTTTCATGCTTACATTTCCGTTTGCTGAACGGAGTCGAGCTATTTCTCTGAAGTGTGTTTCAGGCGTGAATATGCTGCAGAGGCCACTGCAGTCCCCATGCAAAATGAATGTTTGATGAGAATCCAGAGCCTGAATCTTTAGCTTATATATATATATATATATATATATATATATATATATATATATATATATATATATATTTTTTTTTTTATTTATTAGTGGAGGGACTTTAACAAGTTAATTATGATTTATTAATTACAACACAAAAATAAAAAATTATAAAAAAATGTAATTTAATTTAAATAAGGTTATATAAAACTTGAATATAGCCACCATCGTGATTTATTGTCAAACTGATGCAAAATAAAGAATATTTTGTTGTTTGGTATGTATGGGTCCGTCATATACCACATTCATTCACATTGAAAAATGTGGCTTCTTGTGGCAAATATTCTGATACCAGATTATTTGACCTCTGTCTTCCTGGGGGAAAACTGAAGCGTTCACAGGTGAAGTAAGGAACATGATCTCTCCAGCACACGCAGAACACCCCACCCAAGAGGAGCCTCCATCTGAAGAAGTAGTGGTTGGACTTCAAAGTCTCTCTTGGACTATGGCTAAAAGTAATGTGCACTATTCTTATTTATTCAAAAAAGGAACATCGTACAGTGAAAAACTAGGTGATGATACAAACTTATGGCGAGACCAGAGAAATTCTTGCATACAGACGGTGTTGTTGTATCACCTGTGTTCAACAATAGAAGCCAGTAGTGATGGGTGGATGAGGTTTCATGAAACAGTGCCCTATTATCAGAGGCCACCAGTTGGCAGTAAGTGCTGTAAAACCATTGGATTAAAAAAAGATACCTATTAAGCTCAGAAAATGAGGTCACTGCTGGATGAAACCCCACCGACCCATCACTAGATGCAATGATCCAAAACACCAGGAGCAGCGTTAAACAATTTGAGGCGAGCAGAAGGGCTAAGAAAGAGCACCACACACTAAAACCACAACACGCTGTATCTTCCTTCTCCGAGATGATCTGAAGCGCAGAGACAAACTTGCTTTAAGCCGATGACCCAGCAACACCCCCACGTTGGCGAACCGCCGGAACAAAGAAAAATCACATTTGCATGCACACCCACCGAGGTGCACACACCGCCGGCTTCAAACAGAAATCACCAGCAGCCAGAAAATCAAGCCGACACATAATTAACAGGAAAATGTAAAACTGGGACATCAATCAATAACCTGATTGATTAGCATGCAGACAAACTGGAGGTAGGAGAGGAAGACAGAAACAGAGGTCATCCAACCACCTGCAGACATTTTGAGAATCTGCAGGTGAGATGGGAGGAGATCACGGCTCATCTTTACATGGCGTTGACATTGAAGCTCCACAGAGGAGTTGCACTCTTATGACACCCTGTTGCACCAAGTGTCTGCTGTGAACCGATGACGTGGCCAATGCAAGTAACCTGGCGGGTTAGGGACATGCAAGGCGTCTACTGCTGACACAGTAGCACAAACACATGAAGTCAGGGTGAGAGGGCAAGAATTGGAACTCCAAAAGGCCTGGTTGCCTTTCAAAATAAAACAAAGGGAAATGGGAAACAGAAACTTTTAAAATCTTCTTCAACTCATCTACGTCAGCAGATTCGTGTCAAACTCACTGTCGCATTAGAAGTTCCCGACTTCAGCAATGAAGCAACAATTCACACTGGACCACTTCAGCACCTGTTCTCTACTGCTCTCTCCTGACACCCCTTGGTATGGCAGGATAACCCTGCGCTACTACAGGAACAGCTGTTCATACGCACTGTGAGGTTTGTGATCGAGCAAAACTCCAAGTTTTTATTAGTGATGGGCTCATGAGGCTTCATGAAACAGTGTCCTCATTTTTAGAGCCCACTAGATGGCGCTCTCTGCTCCAAAGTCTTTGGATTTGAAGAGCCATTTCAATTAAACTTCCTCTCATTTTTAAACTAACAGCACCACCCACTGGCGTCTAAAAATAATGACACTGTTTCATGAAGCCTCACTGGCCCATCACTGGTTTTGATGCAACGCAGATGTACCCAGTGCAAATTAGCCGAACACGACGCAACTGCAACACAATGGCAATTATCAATTAGTCCTGCTTTGGATTGTGGGAAGAAACCAGAGCACCAAGAGGAAACCTATCCGTCACAAGGAAAATGAAAGTTATCTCATGTGATACCAAAACCTTGGGCTGCAGTAGAAGCCACTACCCCACCGTGCTGCTTCTGCGCTCCAGTTGAACTAACTGTAGTGTTCTGCAACTACCATGCAAGAATAATGAAAGAGTTACAGCCTGCCATTCCTCCTGTTGCATGTGGAGAGAAGAGACAAAAGTGGTACCTCTGATGGAACTCCCGCCGTTGTCTCCCGGGATCCAGGCCAGAGTGATGGAGGAGGTCGAGGTTGTGGAGACGGTCAGGCGAGGCTGGTCCGGAGGGACTGAGGAGGTGAATCAACCAAATGAAAATGAAAGATTTTATATCAAACTAACGTGGCACTCTCAGAGCAGACAACACCATCCAAGTTATGAACAAGAAACAAGGCACAAGGTCATAATAAGTCATACGATTATGACAACAAAATCTTGAAACAGGGTTTTCTTCACTGCTTACCTTGCACCACCAGGTTGACGATGATGGTGTCGAAGCCGAGAGTGTTGGTGGCCGTGCAGGTGTAGTAACCAGAGTCTTCAGCCTTGACTGAACGCAGAACCAGAGTGCCGTTTCCCAAAATGAGACGCTGACCGTCCACCGATAGTGGCGTCGCAGTGTCCTCGCTGGAAGACAGGAAGCAAAGTCAAGGAGGACAATCCACAAACCTGCCACGAAGGTTCCAGGTTTGAAAAGTAGGTCAGAAAATATGATTTTTAAGTTTTTTTTTCCAGCCACATGGTTTGAAATTCTGAAAAAGATACATGATCCCATCAAGCCTGTTTGTTCGTTCAGTTGTGGGTGTGTTTATAGTGCTACAGAATAATACTGGGTTTTTTGCATACAATTTAAAGTCCACTTGTATTCAGAAATATGCTAGGCACATCACTCTTCCTCAGCCGTTGCTTGCTATTGCTAATCTCCCAGGACGCCTCTGTGCAGCCATGATGTGAGGCTGTAGAGCTGAATACACTTTTATCTGTATTCTCATGTGCAACAAGAAAGAAATACGGGGTTCAAGGCCAGTGCCAATCAAACCCAACATTCATCCATAAATCTGACCTGTCTTTGGTCCATTTAATACTTGGAGTTGGTTCTCCGACTGAGCTGCACGGCAGTCGCACCTCCTTCATCCAAGGTGTGGTCACCGTACCTCCAAAAGACAAGATCTTTGCAGGAGCTGGCGAAACAGAGAGGACGTGTGAGGTCTTTCTCAATCACTGTGATTGGTGAAACGTGATTTAAAGTCCAGTGGACAGGAGTCTTGGAGCAGACCATGAGACTGGCGGTGAGGAGGAGTTAAACATCGACAGAAATCCAACCATTCACTGCATTCCGTTCCTCCCTGAGCTTCTTTTCTTACCAACCTTGGCACCCTAATGCAAGTGCTCCCATGCACTTATGTTATGCTTGAATTGAGTATTGAGTGGGCAAAGCCTGGAGGACATTGCCTTTTACTGCCGCTGATCGGCCGCCGCACACACCCGCACTGACAAACACAATCCAACCTATACACCAGGCGCACTCACCCACAGACTTGTGTTGAAAAGTGCACTCAATACATCCTATTCATTTTTGCTTCTATCCCTCCGATCTCTATCTGATTTATGAATGTTCCCACTTTATTTCCTTCAACCTCTCGTGTGTTTGTCACATTTTATTAACTCTCCTTGTTGATCTCCACTTATAATTTCTTCAGCTCAAGGATTTATTCCTTGCAACACAGGAATCAATCCAACACTTGGGTTTACTTGTGTCGAACATAAAGGCAAGCAGGAATGAGGACGCAGTAAGATAAACACTGCTGCTCGTTTAGTCACGCGTGTAAAAACAGATACGGCTTTCAAAGGTCAGTACCTATAGGAAATCCAGACAAAATGAAAAGGCTGTCCACTACAGACACAATTCTAGGGATTAAAACGTGCCATTTATGGGGAGAGAATAAATATTTTTGCATTGAATGAGCTGTGAAAATGGCTTTAAACAAAGAAAAAATAAAGCTGTTCCTAGTTATTGTCATAGATTAAGACCATATGTGGTGTTTGTTTGTTTCTTTTTTTATCCCTATAAGTGGAAATGATCACCCACCTTTGGATGCTGGCTCGACAGTAACCTTGTCGCTGAAGTTTCCTCGTCCTGCCGTGGTGACCGCTGCCGCCCAGATCAGGTACTGCTGCCGGTGGTTCAGGTGAGTGATTCGGTACAGCAGCAGCTGGGGGTTTGCTTCATACTCGCTCGGCATCTTAAAGTGGGGAAAAGGGGAACCATTGAACTGTTTTAAAACATTCAAGTGTACTGAAATAGAGACACTCATGCACAGGCTGGGCAGGGTTTGGCAGGTTTTTCATTCCAAAAAATATAAATTTCCACAAATTCCAATATTTTAACTGAAACTTCACTTTTTTGGTGACAACATCTTTTAATCAAAATACTTTCCATTATGCTAATTTTTTTTCTTCTCTTACTTCGCTCTTTTATAATGAATAAAACTTCATTCCACCATTTATGAGGAAATGGTTCGAAGGCCCTCAACAACAGTTCAATGATATCTCAGTCACAGCTTGTTAACTCCCCTTATTCTTTACCTTATTTCAATGAATTAAAAAAATCTACAACTTCCATCTAGTCTTCACATTAGAAGGAAATTTAGTTTGGCAAAAACTGGTGAAATCTAAGGGAAAACGTCAATTGGTCCACCAAGAAGAGTTCTTGTATTCAGAATCTATTATATATATATATATATATATATATATATATATATATATATATATATATATATATATATATATATATATATATATATATATATATATATATATATATATATACCTCTAAAATGACAACGAGTTCTGATATCATCTGGACCTATTATAGCAGGCTAAATAAGCTTTGTTTTTAAAACAAACTGGGAACCAATTGCAGCGTTCAGAACTCTCCCCAAACATACTGGGCGAATTTAAAGATACGGCTACTTTACATAAGACGCAGGCGTAATGTGAGGGCTCCAGTGAACATCATGTTAATGTGACCCAGGCCCTGCAGTCTCGTCAGATCAGCCAAAAAAAAAAAGCGAGACACAGAGGAGGGTGGAAGATACAGGGGTTCTGGGACAGATTCAAATGGCACAACTATGTAGAAGGATGACAGGCAAACCCCCCCCCTCCACCACAATCTCTTTCGCTGTGGCCCTCGGGGGGGACAAACAAAGACACGAGACAGAGGAAGACAATGGGAGACAGATAAATGAGTCAGTCAGAGATATCATGAACAGTCATACACTAATGAGGGTATCTACTGCAGGCATCGGCATGACAGACAGACAGAGAGGGAGGAGAGGAGGAGAGGAGGGGAGGGGAGGGAGGAGGGAGACACATGCGCAAACGTACACATCTATGAATATAGTGCTGGAAACCCTGACACACACGTGCTGTGGCATCCATGACCTGGAGGTGGATGTGTAATTGCACTGAGTTTAACCCAGCCATGTGTCTGCTGTCGACACACATCCACATCGCTGTCTCTTCTGCACAACAAACACACAACTATTTAAACATCTCCCCACCAAACCACAGAGGACTAAATGCCTTTATTAGGGCCATATGAGGCTGAGTTGATAAGTCAATGTTTGACCCTCACAAATCTTCTGACCTCAAATGATAAAATACACTGTGTTTTATGGATTTTTGTCATTAATAGACGCCGCTTTCATGTGACGCCACCATCACAGCTCCTCCACGTACCTGACTGACAAGTGTTGAATCACAAATAATAATAAAAAAAGATCACAATTGCGGATGAGCGACAGTTTGACTGCTGGGTAAATGCGGCGTCGCGGTAAAACCTGCAAAGAGGTTCCAGTGCCGCCGTGCCAGCGGAGCCCTTTCCTGCCGTACAGTTTATTCTGTGCAAAGAGATTCCAGTTTTCATGTTGTTTTTCACATTTATGAGCAGCCTGTCACGCTGGAATCCACCGGGCTTTCTATTACTTCCCACAGTTATCATTCATCATCCATTCTTCTTTTGCCGTGTCTTCCTCTCTTCCTATCCTTTCACCCCTGCTGTGCCATCCTTTCTTTTTCCCATCGCTCACTTCACTTCCCCCATCTTCGTCTCTTCACTTCCTCCCAGCAACGCTCTGTCAGGCCCGATCCTCCCTTCATCTATTCACCATCGTGTCCCTCTGTTTCACACGCCTTTCTACGCGTATCTTTCAAGTGTATTGAATGTGCATCAATGTCTTGCTTTCTCCTCGCCTGCCTCAACATTTGTCTCCATACTCAGCACTGCAGACAGGGGAGGAGAGAGGGGTGTGTGAATGGGTAGGACGGGCGGGAGGAGTGACAGAGTGTGTGTTGCTGTAACGGATATTAAAATATTCCTTCAACGTGGAGATAACGGTAATACGGGGAACGATGGAGCGAGATAATGAAAAGAGGAACAAAAGTACTCTCCGCACTATGTGTCTGACCCCCCCCACTTCCACCCTCCCCTAGCCATCCTTCCTCCTCTCCAGTCGCACTCATTTACATAGTAATCATTCTGAACTCTGCATGTGCGATAGACAGATAGATAGATAGATAGATAGATAGATAGATAGATAGATAGATAGATAGATAGGTGGATAGATAGATAGATAGATAGATAGATAGGTGGACAGACAGACAGACAGACAGACAGACAGATAGATAGATAGATAGATAGGTGGATAGATAGATAGATAGATAGATAGATAGATAGATAGATAGATAGGTGGATAGATAGATAGATAGATAGATAGATAGGTGGACAGACAGACAGACAGACAGACAGACAGATAGATAGATAGATAGATAGGTGGATAGATAGATAGATAGATAGATAGATAGATAGATAGATAGATAGATAGATAGGTGGACAGACAGACAGACAGACAGACAGATAGATAGATAGATAGGTGGACAGACAGACAGACAGACAGACAGACAGATAGATAGATAGAGAGATAGAGAGATAGATAGATAGACAGACAGACAGACAGACAGACAGACAGACAGACAGACAGACAGACGGATAGACAGGCAGACAGATTGACGGATAGACAGGCAGACAGATAGATAGATAGATGCTAGATAAATAGATAGATAAATAGATAGATAGACAGATAGACAGATAGATGGATAGATAAATAGATAGATAGATAGACAGATAAAGATAGACAGATAGACGGATAGACAGGCAGACAGACAGGCAGACAGACAGACAGTCAGACAGTCAGGCAGATAATTTGAGAATGTGTGTTTCGACTTGTTTTCTGCCCTCGTTGATGAACAGATGAGGTTGTCCTGGCAACGTGATGAGACGCAGATATGCAAATAAGGCAGGAGGGTGAGCTCGCACGCACACACACTGCGGTATGAGGGGAGCTCATTTCACACACACCTCTTGCTGAGACTGCAGCAGTAGACCACACTCATGGTTTCACACAAACACGCACAAAGAGAACATTGTGCGCGACATAATGCGGCTTTCATCACGCCATCCAAATGGTCGGGTTTGTTGGCGACCTTCACCTCAGAATTGCTTTTGTTTTAAATGTGATCTGATCACTCACAGGCTGGCCGGACCCGGGACTGGAGCAGTAGATGGTGTACTTTCGGATGATCCCGTTGGGCTTGTGAGGAGGCAGCCAGGACACGACGACGCTGCTGGCGGACGAGGGCACAGCCTTGATGCCAGCTGGGGGCCCCGGGTCTACACCACAAACGCACGATTTCAGTGACGGTGGCAAACAAATAATAGTAATAATGCTTACACAGGAGGTTCATCAATGTTTAATGAATAATTAATCCAAGACAAGATCGACAAGCAGAAGAGCAGATTCAAGGAGGATCCAAAACCAACCACTCCATGCAGCGCTAAATAGAAAAGGATGAGTTTTAAGTTAAGGGTTGAGAAATTTGTGGCAGTGTGGTACTTTCTAACCAAATATACAGAATTGAAATACTGTTTACTATTCAATGATAAAAATGTAATTATAGTCATGATGAAGGTACAAATGAAAATCGATTTTTTTGTTCCACTATTGGAATTACATATTTTTTAACATGGAAATAAAACATATATAATTGGGTACATATTTGAAGCTACAACATCACAGTGAGCTTCATAAGCAAACATCTGATGCTTTATGTTATTTATGCTGCCAGGCGACCTGGAGTGTCTGAAAGGCGCCACATAAATAACATGGAATATTACCATTTTTTATACAGTCAAAAATGCATTTATTATGCAAGTTTAGTGGGAATTATTGAAGATGGGAAGATGGGTTCTGCTTCAACCTTAAACATAAGTTTAAGGTTGAAGCAGAACTGTGAAGTACAATATCAAAATGTATGTTTCAATTGGTATTGAAATACACTCAGTAAGTAATGTATATTGTGTGAGATGTCATTTTTAGATGAGAATTTTTATAGTTTATGACAAAAAATGACTCAGAGAGGAAAAATTCCTGGAGTCAGATTTGAATCATTTTCCCTTGTCCCATTTTATATTTATCCTGAACATTTTATCTAAATCTGTCCATCACTTTTCAAGCTATTTTGAACACATTCAGTCAGACAAACTGACAAACCAACGTCGTCACAAACATAACCTCCTTGGTGGAGGTAACTATACAACATGTCTTCAAAACCTTGTAAAAGACTAGCTTGCTGTCCAGTGTGTCCCATGCTTCTAGCTCCAGGAAGCAGGCAGGAGACTATCGTGACCCCAATGATGGAACAAGCTGAAGCTAATGACAACAAATGTTTTACTGAAAAGGAAACCCCAAGGAACAAATGGAAATATTATTTTTATTCAATTGACTGTATTGGAATTGTACTTGAGCGTTTTACAGAAATAAATACTTGGTTTTTGGAGCCTAGCTCTCTGCAAAAAAAAAAAAAAAAAGATTTGTTTTCCTTCGTCAGAGCCGGCCACTGTTGCGTGTCCATTTCATATTTCCTCAGTTCTCAACGCATCAATTTTGTTTTCTACTAAGAATCCTGCAGTTAATATTGAGAATCCAGGCTGCTCCTTCCCTAGCTCACCCTCTTTCCCTTCCTTTTTCCTCCCGACGCTCGCCTTGTTCTGTGCCAGGCCCCGGGGAGGGAGAGGAGAGGCGGATACGGATGTAATCCACGGCCCACCAGTGTAAGCACAAAATTAATTCTCTCTAAGCCACAAAGAATTAATCTCTCTCCTCTTGCAGGGTGCTGAGAGAGACTGGCGCACAAACAATAGCATATGTACACACACACGCACGCACACACAGCGGCGCTGAGACGTATACGCACAGATCCACACCCTCGGGCTCCTCAACCACACACACACACTCACACACTTTTTGGCTTCTTAATTCTCATTAGTGCTGGTAATGGCACATCAGAGTAGAAAGAGGTTTTAATCAGCATCCTAAGACTCAAAGACCCTCTCTAACCCTCCAAGCATGGCACCTCCCACACTGCAGCCTTGGTCAAGAGCTTGAACGCCCTACACCTGCTAATAAAGGATTACTCCTCAAGTATTTACGTGGACGGCTTTGATTTGAAGCAGATCAAGGACTCACAGTCTTCACGGGTCTGGATGTAGAGCACGTTGCTGCGCACGCCGTCACCCGCCTGGGTGTAGGCCAGGACCTGGATGCTGTAGTTGGTGAATTTCTCCAGCCCTCGGAGCTCCACTTGCTCCTTGATGGTGGTGATGTTTTTCATTTCACTCCACTCTAGGCGACAGAAAAAGTCGGTTCAGACATGAGAAGTCGCGGAGAGAATGGCCGGGGATGATGCCAGCACACCTCCGTCTGGGAAGACGGCCCAAAACACGACGCGGTATCCCTTCAGAACTCCGTGCAGGGTCATTCTGGGAGGCTCGGCCCACGTGATCACCGCCTCGTCCGATGTGACAGAAATGGCACGCACATTCTGAGGAGGCTGGCTCGGAACTGAATAAAAAAAAAAAAAAAAAGTAACAATAGTTGGACACCTTTTGGCAACATATGTCACAAAATAAATCTAAAAAGTGATAAAGTTATCAGAAATATATGTACATTTCTAAATTTGATTTAAAATACTGACATAGATTGAAAAGTCTAAAAGAAACCCATCTATGGAATTCACCGTCGACAGCTTTTCCCAGCTAACCAGGGTCACAGGTGGTGGCTAAATGAAACAATGAAACTTTCCTTTTCATTCATATTTGGACATCAAGCAATATTAAAGGTGATCGATTCACTTCCCAAAGACAGTAAAAATCACCCAAAAGTGTGTGACTGAAAAGATCCCACACTGCAGGGACGTGAAAATAAGTCAGTCGTGCCCAAATCACAATATCCAATATCATTCGCTCTTTTAATTCTTGAAGGCTAATATGAACATGAAGCAGGACGAAAGCCAACTTGTATTTAAATGACTTCAGTTTGACATGTGGTTGACTGTAAGAGTTTGGTAAGGTCACGCTGGTCACAGCAGCTTAGCTAAATATATCTGAGGGTCTAAGCAGCATTTCCATATCAAACTGTGAAAACAGTCTAGCAATAGATAAGGCATCCACACTGATGTATAGGACCTCAACAACTGGCATCTCTCTCTGTGTACAAGTCTCCTTCTGTTCCTGCCAGTCCAGGTGTCTCAGCTGTTGGCTAGTGCTGACCACTAGTCTTTCAGGCTTTGAATGAGCAGCCCTGTTGATGATGAACAGAAGTCAGCTTGTGCGAACGGGAGACGCAGGATGAGAGGAAGGGAGCGGACTGAAAGACAGAGTGCAATGAAAGAAAGGCTGGGCTAAGTTTGCCAGGGACTATCAGCGCAGCTGCTGAGAAGTGGGGAGGTGGAGGAAGAAAGATTCGACACTTGAATGAAATCTATGAGCTAAAATCTCCAGCCACTTGTTCAAAAAATCGTATGACAAAGAAAGGATGAAGAGCGTCGTGTTTATAAGCAGTAGAACACGAGTGTTGAAAGAAAGGTAGTTGGACTGGAGGAAAGGCATCATGTCAGTTTTGGACTGGGGCGGAGGAGATGAGCGTGAGGGGCAGAGGAAGACGAGAGACAGGGAGGAAGAGAGTCAAAAGCAAGGGGGAGCATGGGAAGGGCAGAAAAAAAAAAGATGAAAAGAGGGGCAGAGAGACAATGCGCTCAGCTGTGGATAATTACAGCAGGAAGCCAGCGGAGGGAGAAAGAGGGACAGACGAACGGACAGAGAGGCAAGCTAATTATAATTATTTTTAGTAGGCTTGTTGTTATCACTATTATCATAATGGCCATCAATATCACTGTCGCCACGGTGACAGCCACAGGGAAGAGCTGGAGGGCTGCGTCTGCTCTGGACCAATGGGGCTCAGCCAACTGTTCACTAGGAGGACAAGTGTGTGCAAGTGTGTTTGTGTGTGCTTTATTTTAGGGGGCGGGCAGGTAATACAGTATATGCCAAATGGCAGGTTTCAACAGTTAAAAAAAAAAGGTTTCAAGGCCTGAAGTGGTTAAAAACAGGCCGCTTCATTTAGGAGTTTATTTACTGCCCATTTCCACCGCTTTGGATCAAATACTGCTGCCGTATTTGGAAGGCGACATGTGTTTTCTGTGTAGTCACGCCGTAACCCTGGTCCTCCTCTGTTTATTTCAGCTTTAGCCATTGTGACTAAAGTGGTCCTGCTGCTCACCATCCTCCAGTGTTGTGGCGTTGATCTCCGAGCTGGAGGGCCCGGTGCCTGCTCTGTTGAAGGCCTGGACCACCACACCGTACTGGGCAAACTTTTTTAGGTTGTCCAGCGTGTACACCTCACTGTCCCCAGTGGCCTTCATCTCCACGATGCTGTACTGGCCGTTACTGCCGGGGCCGTTCTCCCTGTAGCCGATCTGGTAGCCCCGAATCACGCCGTTCTGGAGCTCCTTCCTGGGCGCCTGAGGGATGAACGAGGAAAGAGTTTTAAACCACATATGAGCTGTGATCCCAGCCGAAGTGACTTACCTTCCATGTGACCCGAATACTTTGAGAGGTCACTGGCTGCAGAATCACATCGATTGGGGGACCATCAGGCTCTGCAAAGACAGAAATCATCCTTAAATTCTGAGTTTTCTGGAAAAAAAACAACTTTTTTTTCCTCTAGTCTGCAAAAGATCAGGTCTCCGGGACACTTACGTGCTTCCTCTGTGCTGATAGTGAGCTCCTTACTGGCTTCACTCTTGCCGATGGCATTGTAGGAATACATTCGGATGCTGTAGACGGAGGCGGGGTGGAGGTCCACTATGTTGGCCTGGTTGTTGCTGGGGGAGATGTTGCGAGTGGCGTGCTTCAGCTCCCATGTGTCTGGATACAAACAAGTGGGGGGGTTGCGAAGAGAGTGACTTATCACATGTCATGTTATACAAAAATGAGAAAACGGTAGAGTTTTTTCTCTCTCTGCATTTTCCATTTATGCTCAAATTATATAGAAAATATGAGCAGAAATTTAAAAGGATATTAATATTTCAACATGCACTTTTAAATTTGAAGAATTACATTATTCATTTTTATTTTTAGAATCTGCCAATATAGTTTATTAATCTGGAAGTGACAGTCAGCCATCAGCTGCATATTTTGTAACTGGAAAACTTCAGCAACTTCTTGTGAGTAACAGCTTGCAGTTCGAACTGTAACCATGACAGTTTTGTTTTTCCCATGATGCACTTCAGATCTTGTCGCTCTCCTCGCACATTTACATAAGAGCAGTCCAGCAATCTAATAATATTAAAATGAATGGTAAGACGGACGTGTATCAGCCTGGTGGTTTCTCCACACAAACACACACTAAAACACTCAAAATGATCTGATCAGCACCGTAACATGGGAAGAGCTCAGTGGCTACCATGTTGATTTCAGAATCTGCCGGGTAAGGACTTTAATATTGAAGCCTCTCTTGCACGGCGTTGACATCAAAATACATTTTTCTCAAAGAAGCAGCTGATTTGTGAATGAGAAACCAGAAACTGTGACAAAAAGAAATGAGTTGCTCCAACCTGTCTTGTTTTTGTACTCGATATCGTAGGACGTAATGACGCTGTTTCCATCAAAGCGCTGTGTCCACCTCAGATTCATGCTCCGATCTTTGACCTCTCTCACCTCCAGCTCTGGAGGATCCGGGGGCTCTGTCGGAGGATAATTGTCAGTGAGTAGTGGGGAAGGCGTGGGAAGCGTGATTGAATTACGGAGAGGCAAGATTCATGCGGAATCATCTGCGCGTGATTTGTTACCTTGAACTGTGAGCTGGATCAGCCCTCGTCCTTCACCGTAAGAGTTGATGGCATGACAGGAAAAGAAAACTGAATCCTCGCGCTCGGCTGGTTTCAGCTAAAGAAAGAAAGGGAGCGAGCGGAAGGTGTCAAACCGATAATCAGGTCGTTCTTTAGAACTACAAGACAGTGGAAAGACAAGCAGAACTCGCCTTTTATTTAACCCTCCTACTCTCAAGTCATGAACACATTGAGTGACACCATCAAGGAATATGTGATGTATTAAACTGGTTTAAGGCTAAAAGATTTTGGTCACAAGCAAAGCAGGACATGCTTTTAAGACATATTACTTAGTAAGATATTAAAAGCATATTTTTCATCCGAATCACATCCGAAACAACATGTGTTACCTTATATATAAAATATAACTTTCACTCTATATATACATATTTCAAATATAGTGAATAACAATATGTTGCAAAATAGGTTCTTGCCACAAAGATTTTTTGATTAGTGGTGCGATTTGACAAAAAAATAAATATAATAAATACATTTTAAAATAAAAATAAATTAATAGTGTTAAAATTTTAAGTTGAGTCTGTATATAAAAGCTTAAACATTACATTAAAAATGATTAATCTTCTGTACTGAACCAAACAGAACTGTTATAGTAAAAGTTTCACAGACAGAAACCTCACATGACGTAAACCTGCTACTAAACATGTTATTAAACAGTTAACACCTCTAGTCATCATGATGCCACCCTTTGCTCGAAGTCATTTCTGAAACCACAAATCGTAATCTTGAACTTCAGAATTCAGATCATTGTTGCTCCTCTGCACTTTGAAGCACTGGTTTAAAACGGAATGTTTCCGATGTGTCTTCCTGCTGACAGCTATCTAGCCGCGAAAGCAACATGGTACTTCTGGCAATTTGATCATAAAAAGCAGAAAGTAAAAGTCAATTGAAAGTGGAGTTCAAGTGGCCCAAAGTCAGCAGGCATCAGGCAGATGCTTCAGGCCATGTGAGTACATCTTACCTTGAGCGTAGACAGCACCTCGTCAGTCTTCTCATTGGGGCTCGTGGTAATGGAGTATCTGGGATTACGGTCAGGGTCAATGACCGTGTCGCCTCTTTCCCAGCGAATGATGATGGGCCATTCTCCTCTGGCTGTGCAGTTCAGCTCCTTGAGGTGACCCTTCTTGGCAATTGTTGTGTTAGGGTGACTCGTGATCATGGCCGGGACTGCAGACGGAGAAGGAAATCTATCGTGAGACCACGAGGAGTTTGGGGCGCGTGGAGAAAATGAGGTCATTTAAAGAGTGATGTAGCAGATGTATGAGCTGGAATAAGGTCACCGCAGGTGTAGACAGAAGGGGAAGTGACTCTATTAGAATCAGATTTTAAGCCAGGATCAAAGAGGGAAGGACAGGATGGATGCAGTGGAATAAAAAGGTGGAGTTCAGAGCAGCGAAGTTCCATTGCAGTCAGGTAATGAAGAGCTATGGTCAATGAGGTAAAGTCAATAAAGCTCCTCTCTCATTCTCCAATAGTTACCGTTGGGGTCTAGGTGAATGAAGTGGCAAAAACGATACACTCCACCTTGTTCTACACAAAAACGCTCGCAAACTCAATCTTGGTTTCCACCGCACACACAATATTGATCGGAGAAGGATCCCACTGTTTTGTTTTCATCACTTATGCATCTCAGCCGCCCTCTTTTTTTCCCTCTTTTCCTCCCTCGCCACTGAGCGAAACAGACAGAATTGAAGGAAGCAGAGGAGAGGAACGGTTCAATCAATAACACTAACACCACAAGTAGCGCGAGCTACGGTGAGTGAGAGAGAGAAAGAGAGAAGGAAGGCAATCCTGCAGTCGAAAAGCAAGAGTTAAACTTGCACATTCATTTACTTTTCTCAACAAAGATGAATCCTTTCTGATACAGGATGAGCTGTAGGTGTCATATACATTGTGGTTACCATTACATTGTAGTAAGCACGTAACATTATCAACAGTCTTGGCAGAGTTTTGGTTGGCTCTAGAGGTTGGAGCCCACTCCTGCTACTCTTTGATGGTGTAGAATAATGAATTAACCTTTAAATCAAAGTGCCTGGGAAATGCCATGTAAGAGTGCGGAGAACACAGAAACCCCAGACAGAAAGAAAGGACCCCCCAGGTTGCCCCGATCAAGTGATCAATGCCGCACTAGCAACTGGGCCACACCTCATGGCAACCACTAGCAAAGATACTCGTGTCCCAGTTGCTCAGGGGTGTCCACACTTCCTCCCCACTAAACAAGTGTCGTCAATAAATCACAATTTTGAATCTCAATTCATCAAACTAAAGCTGAGTTAATGGCAAATTAACCAACCATTTTGTATCTGTTCTTAATGTAACTTAAAAGAAGATGTTATCCACACAACAGCAGCCAATAACACTTTCCTCATGCAAACCTTTGTTTACTCCAACAACCCAACATTACATACACTGTCAGGACCATCCTTTAGAATCACCCCAGAAGCTCGACAACATGCTACACTTCTAGTAAAATAACTAAAAAACGGAATGACTGAGTTCACTAGAATTTTAAAGAAATGTTGATAAAGGGACATGGAACAGTTCTTTAAATTTAAATCACCGTATGGGTGCAGAAACCTTTGAAGGATTTACATTATAACGCCATATGAAGTGCCATTTTGTGGAACATTACTTTCAGTCAGCTGCCATTGAACTCATCACGATCTATGATATTTTTTAAGTAAAATGAATGGAGGGCGAAAACACGGGGTGAAACAATACGGTTTCCTGTGATCTACATGAACTACATGTAAATGTTGACACAAATTTACGAAACTGAGTTGAGAAAAATCTGGTATTTCTGTCCGTTCATGAACACATCTCCGAGCGTTTCCCCGGACGCCAGGGACGACGCGTTACTGACGGCAAGGGCAGGCTGCAGAGATTGATTGCAGATAATGATTAAGCTCAAAGTGTTTTTGATTGTTTGAAGACAGATCCCAGGAGTCAAAAGATCAATGAGCTCAGTTGCTTGACATTCACACTCCCTTTCTGTACACACATTGGCCTGTTGTAGCGGCTGGGTGGAGGGTTGGAGGGAGTCGTGCAAGCAAGGCAGAGACACGGTATAAACCATATGATTGTGCATTGTGTTAGCATTGATTTACAATGCAGTATTTTCCTATTATGAAATAGAATACTGAACAACTGTTTCTGCAAAGCAAATTAAATCAACACACACTTGACACAAGTCATGTGCGTAACACCAATAAATAAAAATAATAAAAATAATAAATAAATTTTTTTCATTCATTTCATTTTTTCATACAAATTTTCTTAAATGACAGCAAAAACCGGTTTACTCTTCCTCATACCCAGCAGAAAATCTCCTTGTAGTCTGTTCCATTTTCCTCGTCCCCACCCACCTCAGGATAATGCAGTGTGATCCGGCTCATTGGACAGAAGTGAGGACTGATAAAGGAGGGTCATCACCAGCCTGGCTGCAGCCATCCATACCCCCAAACACTCCGCTACATGCCTGAAAGAGTTTGTGTACTCACTCTTCACTGTGAGAACCATGCTCTTGCTGATGTCAGAGCCCACGCCATTGGAGGCCTGGCAGAGGTAGAACCCACGATCCTCTTCCAGGACATGTCTGATGAGTAGGGAGCCATTATTCATGATCTGGATGCGACCGGTCAGAGGCACGGGGTGGTACTGCTGTGGGTTCCCAATGCCGGCTGTATTTAAGAATCAGACAGGCACTGAGTGATTCAGTGCAGAGATCACGGATTAGAAACACACAAGTACCTAGTGCTCCTTTGGCGTGCTTCCACATGACCTTCGGAGGAGGGTATCCATCGACTGAGCAGTTAAGAATCCCTGCCTTGCCATAGATGCCATCCTGGTTGTTGGGCTGGACCACGAACCGAGGTGGCACTGAAGAAAAAAATGTCAATAAATGATTCAGTCTGTGGAAACAACAAACATGATTAATGATGGGCCGGTGAGGCTTCATGAAACAGTGTCCTCAATTTCAGAGCCGACTAGATGGCGCTCTCTGCACTAAAATCTTTGGATTTGAACAAGCGTTTCAATGAAACTTCACCTCATTTTTAAACTAACAGCGCCACCTACTGAGCTCTAAACATAAGGACACTGTTTCTGTTTCATGAAGCCTCATCCGCCTCACACTAAACATGATCTTAAATGAAAATAAGAGCTCCAGCAAAAAGGCAGTGCAGAGGAGCAGGTACATGATCGATCTGCACATGTGGAGAAGAATATGCATCTTATGCTCCCATCATGTCCAAGTCTAAAGTCAAGTCCTCTCACCTGTGACCGTGAGCTGCCTCTCAGTGCTCACAGTGGCGGCATCATTGCTAGCAATACAGGTGTAGTTGCCGTTGTGTTTCAGCGACACCTTGGATATCTGGAGGGAGCTCATGAACTCCTTGGTGTCTATGGTGATGCCTGATGAGGGAACAATTTCCTGGCCATCCTTGCGCCACGTGATGCGAATCGGCATGTCCCCAGAGGCCACCACACAAGCAATGTACATGAGCTTCCCGATAGACGTCGGAGGGAAATCAAATGGCTGGATCAGCGGAGGAACTTGAGCGAGAAAGAAACAAGTACAATGCGGGTTATGAACGGAAAAAAGAAAACTGCTTCAATAACGTAATTGAAAACAATTTTCTGACTCCAGCCAGCAGCCTGTAAAGCCTTCAAAATACCACTGGCTGCCCTACTCTGCCGTGGACGGTGCCCCCTACCAACCTTTTTACAATCCACCCCATCCTGCCCTGCTAATGCCAGCCCATAATAGCTGTTCTAATTAGAGCCCCATCCGCAGGGGGAGAAGGGTGTTGCTATGGAGACCGGCAAAGGTGATTTGGAACAGGGGTGGGGGGTGGCGGTGGTGGTGGGGGTTACAGCCCAGACATCTGGGGGATTTAATCTGGACCTTGTTAAAATGCATCTAATTAAATCACAGACATGACAGACATGTAGCTTTAGTTGTGTTTAAGCCACAAAATGAATGAATGCACACGCATCTCTGCTGTTCACTGCAACACAAACCTGTGATCGGGCTGAAATCAGAGCCGAATCTGCATTAGTGCTCTGGTTGTATTTAATTGTTGAGTGGTGGCGAGAGCTCACCAGGCCACTCCGCCCATAATCAGCCCTTATTAGACACATACAGCCTTTTTTACATTTGATTTTCACTCTCCTCACCCGCCTGCAAACCTGAATTACAACCCTGGACTGCATTTCTGACTGAGATCTATGGTGCATGGCAACACTTGTCTGACCTTTGACTGTGACGTGAACCGTCTGCGTGATGAAGAGTTGCGGTTGGATGAGAACGCTGCAGACGTAGGCGCCCTCGTCCATCCCCTTCTGGACGTCGCTGAGTTTCAGCGTTCCATTCTCAAACACCACCTAAAGACATCACCAGGACAAGACGGGTGTTACAGTAAAACATGAAACACTATGATCTGTACAGATAAATGACATATGTATTTATTTTATTTTATTTTTTTCTGCTCAGTAAAATGATACGTGGACGATACAGTACCTACTTAAACCATAATGTGGCTTAACATCTACCACATTTTGAAGGGTATATAGGTGCAGCCCACCTTATTCTGGACAAATGAAATATGTATATTGTAGACAGTCAGTTCCGACACTGGTTTCTGGAGAATACACTATCTAAAAAGCACACGTTTGAAACTGCGTTTAAAATGGAATATTCATGATGCTTTCATTTAAAACCAGTTGCAGATCCTCCTGGCTTTTCAAGATCAACAACCTTTATGAGGGCTGAAATAAATGTGGGTCTTCCTTTCATTAAGTTGGGGTCACATTCATGGGGTGTGCACCATCTCATAGAGCGTCTGTTTATCTCTGCTTACAGCCAGGTCGCCTCAGGCGCATCCATTTAAAGTATAGCAGGAGCCCTGTGCACTTGTCTATGGGACAGTACTTCAAAAAGAAAAAAGTCTGAAATAATTGCTTATGTAATGTACATTTAAAGATGCTCGAGAGTCTATATGTCTTTTGCAGAAAGCTAATTTGATGAATGTGTTGAAAAGAAAACATGAATTGGTCACCTGTCGATGGTTGTCGGGCAGCAGAAGTCCCTCTTTGTACCAGTTGATCGAATAGTATGGGTAACCAATCACACGACAGTTTATAAAAGTGTTTCTCCCTGCTACTGCGGTGATGTTCTTCATTGGCCGAATTCTCGGAGGACCTGATGCATAGAGAGCGGAGAACAGGATGGACGAGAAGAGAGCGGTAAAAATGGTTAGTGATTGCTGCCGGAGGCAGGTGGTGGAAATTTTAGAAATTATTGGTGGGGGTCAAGGGTCGGGAAAGAGCGGAGAGAGGAAGAGGAGAAGATCTGTGAGGGACAACGCCATGCCTTCTTTGTTTTCTGGCAAACTTTTAACTTATTGAACGAACGGTATCTAGGATTGCACAGAAGTCAAGAGCAGCCAACCGAAGGAGCTTATTCCTCTTCAAATTAATGACTTTCATGTGTATTTTTAGGAGTGATTTATCACAATTTAACCATTTTATCAATTTATTTTTATTTTATTTTGAACTTCATAATTAATTCTATTTTATCTCTGGTTACATTTGAAATTTCAGTTTTCGATAACATTTGATTTTGCTTTGATTTTCGGCTTCATTCAATATTTATATTTAATACATGTATTAACTGTTCCTGATTTAATGTATTTCATATTTAATTCTAAATGTTGAATATATTGATTCTCTGTGTTGCTTATTAATCTTAGTGGCACGCTTAGTTCCAGTCTAAAGGTCATAACGATTCATGCTTTAATAAACCATTGAATCCCTTCATAAAATGCCAAAGAGTTTTCCGAATGAGGAGCAACATAAAGAAAGTTTGCCCTCCAATGCAGCCTTTTGTTCAGCCCCAGCAGTCGAGCAGCCAGACAGCCCGACAGGCCGACGGCTTTACGGAGCCACATGACTAAAAAGCACTCAGAACTGTCATTCAATTATCCCTCACTCTTTTACTGACCTTCATTCAAACGTTCATCTTCAAATCTTTGTTTTTGTCTCTCCTTCCTGCCCTCCCACCCGCACCTCTCCTTCCCACTCCTCTCTTTCTCAGCATGTGCACAGCTTTGAAGTCACAGCTCTGACAAGTCAAAGATGTATTATTCAGTAGATCCGTCACACACACACTGACGCAGGTACAGTATGTACATGTGTGCCAGTTCAACTCTGTCCATGTGGCTATTAGCCCTCTAACTGGAGGAGTCAACCGTGTCTCTGAGCACTCAACGTCTCCACTTTCTCCACTGCCTGTGTGGATTAATACATCAATCTGAATGCTTGTTTATGTCTAATGCCAGCGGACGCTCTCTGGTGCTGGTCATCATTTTCACTCTAATAATCTTCCTGGCATTTCTCCTCAAAGCAGAGCAACATGTCACAACTCCACTTCTCACCAAAAGGACAGAGAAAAGAGAGAGAAAGAGGGAGAGATGCTGCAGTGCTGGTCTGTCTGAGGCTGTCACTTCTCATCCTCGTCGTCTGACACGACAATGACATCACCAGCACTGTCACCGGAGTTCTCCATCACATGCTCAAAGTCACAGATCCACTCTACTTGCCACTTGTCTTGTACACACATCTCTCCTTTTGATCCCTTCAGTATGATACCTCACAGAAAATCGACGAGGAATTCCATTAGAAAATGTCAAATAAACAGAGAGCAGTAGTGGAGATCCAGGTTTTTGGTGCAGTCAAGGTTGAATGTTCATTTTACACCTATTTCATGCGGATCCAGTTCATTTTGGCATCTAAAAACTATCTTTCTCTTATCTGTGATCAGGTCATGGGGGCAGCACCTGAAGAGAAGAGGCCTAGACTTCCCTCTCCCAAGATGCCTCCCTCTGCTCTTCTGATGGAAAAACGTGAAGCTTCCCGGATCAACTGAGTCATAGCCTCACACAGGCAGACGGACATTGCCTCCACTCTGTGATTATTGAGTCAACTATGGATAATATTTGAAGACCACTGAGTGATGTCTGTCTGTGGTAAAATGAAGTTCCTGAGTTAACTCATCGATGCATTACAGTGAGGGTCAGAAATACAGAAAGATATGGAGAGGATTTGGGTCGGGGAGGGGCTGAGACTGTAAGAAGCCTCTATATTACTGATATTGAAAAGTAGACAGGCACCTCTTACGTTTATGCGCGCTTGGTACTCGGCGCTACCGGCCGAGTTTCGTGCGGCGCACCGATACACTCCTCCATCCCGGATCTGAGGGTTGCTGAGGTTGACATGGCTCACGGTGCTGCCGTCCGAGAGCGTGTACTGGCTGGCCCTCACGCGCGACAGATCCCGGATCACGGGCTCGTCGTCCAGGGTCCACGTGATGGTCGGCGGCGGGGCTCCTTTGGCGGAGCACATCAGGGAAAATGGCTCACCGGGGACGACCACTTTCTCGCTGAAGGAGGCAACAATGCGCGGCGTTCCATCTGAAAACAGAACCAGCGAAGGGGGAAGTTTGTGTGTGTCTGTATCATGAGTCCAGCTAAATTCTTTTCATGACTTAACACTTTGAAAAATAATTTCACAAACGGCCTTCTAGTTTTCTATTAAACGTTAACGTCTGCAAGAATAATTTGAGAAGTAGAGAAGACCAACCTTCCAACAGAATTATAGAGAAGTCCTGGGCAGTTTGACCTTTGCGTGTAGCAAAGCACTGGTAGGCTCCTGAGTGTCTTTTTTGGGCAGCAGAAATGAACAACGTCTCGTTGTGAGAGCCTTGAATTGAGAAGTGCTGGTCAGGCGTAACAAGTTCTGTGTTACGGTACCACGACACAGAAAAATGTGGAGATCCCTGAACGGCACACGACAGAATGACTGTGCTGCTGATCCCCGTCTTCAGATTCTTTGGGGACAAGGTAACCCGCAACGGCTCTGTGGATGAGAAGAGGAGCCATTACAAAACTTTCCCAAGACACTTTGACACTAACAAGAGCAACACATTTTTGTTCCCATCCAGACTGGACCAGGGTTCAACGTCGCACCTACGGCAGTTGACAACATCCGCTGTCATTGGACTTCTGAGGAGTTACAAACCTGTGACCACATTATAAACTATTTATTTCTGTAGACTAACAAAATCGCAAAAACATTGTCCTTTATATTCGGCAGGAAAATTTTATTTCTTCTCCACACATTTTGAGATTAACTGCTGATGGAAAGAACTCTTTACACATAGTTCGACTTTGTTGGCCCGTTTTCGACGAATCAAAGGCGACCTGACACGCCTATTGGAGTTGGGGGCGGAGCCTAAAGTGTGGGACCGCTTCTTTAAGGAGACTTCGGAAAGCACCAGTGGTCTTAGCACATTTCACCAGTTGTTCCCTCCCACCTGTTCAACCGCAAGTGAAGTTTTCTTACAAAATAGAAAGTGTAATAACAGAGAAACAAATGTGAATTTAGATGGATATTCAATTAAGCTATCAATACAGCACACAAAGAGCAATAAAAATGAGAGCGAGGAGTTACCGCACTGACTAAGTGCAGATTTAGATGACTTGATGTGTTTAGAATTGTCTTCGATGACTGAAATACGGCTGTATCTAATACACATATACACCATCGGCACGTTTGTTTGAAGAAGCTCTGAAACAATTCGGAGTGGTGAATAAAGGAGCCGGCACAAGACGCTTCAGGCTGCAGGGCGTGTGCAAAAACGATGGCGCCCATGCATGTCAAACACTACCATCATGTTCGATATGTCTGTCTTCCTGTATGTACTGTATCTCCATCTACACTCTGTCACTGTGATTTCTGTGCAGCGCTGTGATGTGCCTTCTGGCCGGTCTGTCTTGTGTCCACTATATCCAACCGCCTCATCACTCACCCTCTGGTACACCTCCTTCTACGTCCCTCATTATGAAACGGCTCAATCTAAAATCTTCCATAAACAATGACCTGCAATGGCTTCATTGTGTCCGAAGGCAGGGCAGTGGAACCAGTCACCCGCAGGCGTCCATGTCTTAACACAGGCGAGTGGATGGAGATGGGTATTTGTGCGACACACAGGTCACAGCCAAACCACCAGAGCTTGAATGATATCTCCATCCATGCAGTCGTGACCTGACAGCACATTACTTCTGTCTGTCACACTTTCGTGGCGGAGTTATCGTCAGAGAGCTTGGCGTACATGACTCTTTCACCGCAATGTAGTCTCTTTATTAATGTTCTTGCACCATTTAATAGTATTGGGGTTGTGAAAAAAATATTTAAAAAATATATAAATATATAAAAATAAATACTTTTTAAATTTTATATTATCATATTTAGACAACAAACCTGGCTTGGATAAGATTATACTGTATATGATCATTATTATCATTATTTCTGTCTATATTTTCAGTGTACACAACCAAAACCCCCTGATCATACACAAGCAACAAATCTCCCTCTTCGTACTCACCTATGACATTGAGGTGACCCGTCACCTCCTTGGAGCCGAAGCTGTTGGTGACCTCACAGATGTAATTTCCGCTGTCTTCCAGCCTCAAGTCAGCGATGGTGAGGCCGGTAATGCGGCGAGTCCAGCGGGAGTCTGTGGGTAATGGCCGCCCATCTTTTAACCATCTGATTGTGGGGTTGGGGTATCCAGATGCAATACAGGGCAGCTCCACACTGTGCCCTATTTGCACTTCGCCAGACTGGAAACTGTCCATGACAGTAGGCGTGGACTCCGTAGGGTCTGGAACATATAGATTTAGTTTAGCTTACTTACTGGTGGTCTCAATAGAAAGCTGAAATGCGTTGCGCACCCATAACAGACAGCCTGGCTCCATTGCTCTGGCGAGTCTCTCCACTGTACTTGTGCTTGGTGATGCAGCGGTAGGTGGACAGAGCATCTTCCTTCTGGACCTCTGAGATGTACAGGGTACCGAATGCAGTCAGGAAGAAACGGTTACCTGGTAGAGACAAAAATGTCATGAAAAATAAGTCACTCGATAAAAAACAAAATTCCATTTGAACATGCTGGAAGGACACGTCTTGCGCATCCCTTTCCTCGGCACATTTCGAGGAAAAAATGTGATTGCAGCGCAGAAAATCAGAACGTGCCACGAAAAGATGGAGCCACGGCACTTAAGTGAACACGTGGGAGCTCTTAACGTTCCATGTCCTCTCCATCAGGAGACATATACACAATCCAGGAGGACAGATGAGAGGAAGGAAAGGAGGAAAAGGAGAGTTATTGTAGGTGTTAATAATTGACGTTGCAGTGTGTGTTATGGTAACAGCATATTAGTGTCATTTTCATTTCGCATCACTGACTCTTCGGACTAGCGCTGATTTATATTCCTGTCAATAGACTGTGTGTGTGTGTGTGTGTGTGCGTGCGTGTGTGTGTGAAGGACTTAGGAGTAAAAAGATGAGGAGAGTGAATTTCAGTGTTTGATTCTTTACGCTTCTCTGAGTCTTTTTGTATTCAGTTTCCCAAAGGGTTATTTTAGGCAGCGTGCAATGCATCCTGCATGGCTGAGAGTGCCTGTGTTTGTTATTTGAAATCCTTGTTTTGTTGTTTTTCTGCGTTGTTGACAAGCAAAACCTTGAGTAAAACACAGGTGTAATCAATATTTCATTCCTAGACTTTGAGCGCATCACACAACGGTTCTGTTTCCCCTCCCTTTCAGTTAATGATCCCACTCTTATTTGTATATAATAAATATATGCAGTGTATTTATATACACTGTAGTATGATTCATGCGCCAACATATCCGAGCACGTCGGACTGTTGTGGTGAGTGCCCAGGGACGTAAGCTGTAATTTCCAACCATGGCCTTTTGTTTAAACCTGCGTATTAAGCCTTACAGGATAATATGCACTTGGCAAGTCGAAACCAGAATAACACACTACTTGATCCTGTCACAACAAGCCTGCAGAGAGCAAGACAGACCGGAAGCAGCTCGGCAGTGGGGGAGCTGGTGGGTGTCAGGGAATGTTTAAGAATGGAAGGAAAGAAAATGGTGCAGCAGAAATTAATGAGAAAGAGCTTGTCAGAAACTTATTCCCTTGGCTCTGACTTTACTTTTCTCTGCCTGATAACTGCAAATGTGCGCGGTTATTGACTGGAGGAGCCTTTGAAATTGCAATTGCATCAGGAATGAATTTAAGGTTTTATCGTGTTTGTATCATTTATCTGCTTAATGAAAGGGAATATATAGGAGGAAAGGGAAGCGAAACCCGTGAAAGAGAGCACAAAAGTACTGCTCCTCTTCCCACACTCCGTCGCAGCACAGAAGCCAGTCAAATGTGCAAACATCGAGCTGTTTTTAAACCTGGTGCACCTCTAACTTGACCACACACCATCACAATAGAATGTTAGTCGTCCTTATTGGCAACGACAGAGCTAACAGAGCTAACAGCTAATGTGATGTCTCACCTCAATTGACACTCGTAGACCATCCGTTTGCTTTGTGGTTTAAAGTCGGCTAAAAACTAAATGCAGAACCAAATAAATGCGCTCCAAAATGTAAGGGAGAAAGAATCATTGAAGCCAAGAATGTCAAGCTTTGTCTGGAAATTCCCCAAACTAGAATGAAATCATGCAAAACAAATTGTGATAAAATTGGAGCAGTTATTGAAAATCAATAAATCATGATATATTTTCGCCATCTTGCCCATCCCTTTCTGGAGACGTTTTATAAACACGTGGTCTGCAAATATGATGCCAAAATAGCCAAGTGTCAGTAGCTACAATTTTTCACAAATTAAAAGGGATATTCTACAGGACTTACGACTAAACCCTAACCCTTTGGTGGTGAGGTTTTTTTCAATGAACCAAGTGTGTCGTAGCCTAAAAATGGTTGGAAAACACTGGGATAGGCCCATTTTACTCAGACATGACAGCCACCGATACAATGTCAGTTGTATGCGCATTGAGAGCACACCTGAGTCTGATCCCACTTGCTAAGGCACAATCTTATCAGTCAATGGAAAAGGTCAAAGTGCACGGATCCAACAAGCTCTCATTCGACGATCACATTACTTGTAGACAGAACCTCAAAATACACATTAGAAGTAGAATTATTTCATAGGGAATATGTTTCTTAGAAGGACACATTTCATCAACATTTTTCAAGCAGATCTGAAGTGTGTCAGTGTGCGAGGGGTTTTAAGGGAGGAAAAACAAGGCGTGAGTCCTGTTGTTCCTCTTACATGACATCACTGGTAAAAGATTGATAGTCCAATATGTAGTCGACACATTTTCTTTGCAAGTAATCAATGATCCTACAAGCACTCTGGATATTAAAGTAGCTCATACATCAAATCCCCTTATTTTTCTTCTGATTTTCACAGCATCATGCATTGCAATATTCACCCCTCCTCTCCTATTAACAGATATTTTATTCCTGGTCACTCTCTCCCCAGCGCCGAGGAAGGGGGTGACCCTAGAGGGAGTTGGACAGCAGATGAAGATTAATGGGTGGAGAGATAGGGAGATAAAGAGAAACACGCCATTGGGAGTGACAGAAGAAGGAGTGAGAGTGAGAGGGATGACAGGCCTGCAGGCCTGAGAACACTTGGTTATAATCCTTCTATGTCTGTCTTTCCTTGCTCCCCTTGCAAGAATCTCCTTGTGGGAGAGAAGATCAATTCTCGTCTAGTCTGCTTACGCCTCCAGGAGTTTGTCGTTTTTGAGAGTGTGTGGATACATGTTCATTTGTGTGCGCTTCCCTTTTTAGACAGATCTTTTCTCTTTGAAGGCTCGAGAGAGTAACAAAACCCCTCTTCCTCTTGTTTACTTCTCGACCCCTTATCCATCCACAGACTCAGGATGACATCTGTTCTCCCATCATTCCTCCAGATTCGCCCTCTCCGTCTCTCTATCGGGGCCTTTTCTTTGCAGGCATGTATGCAACGGAATTGGCTCAGCTGATTGGCCAGAGGCAGGAAGTCAAACTGAGTGCGGAGTGAAGCAATACGTGTGTGTCTGTGCCCAAAATTTGACACTTACCCAGACACACACACACTCATGCAAATGAGACAGGCTCCCAGGAAGTTAGAGAGACAACAACGAATCACCAGAATGAAACCCTACAGCAAGTCTTTCCTGAAGGTCCGAGGGTGAGACAAAGAGCTGAACAGATTCCCACATGAAGGAGGTAAAATAAAAAAAGCTTGGAGCCAGGAGAAGAACAAAGCAGGTTTATATAGACATCCAGCCATTTCTACCAAACTAGTGTGACGTGGCGTGAGAGAGACGGGACAGCTGATGGGGCAGGCTTCATAGATCCAGTCTAAATACCAGAGAACAAGCCTGTTTGGCGCATCCATGTAAATGAAGCCGGAGCTGCTGCAATGCTAACGAACAGCGATTCACACAGCTAGACTCATCACTTATTAATGCTCGAAGGTTCCCTTCTCTTCCTCTCTCTCTTTCACCCATTTCCCTCTCCCTAGCTCTCGTCAGAACCACTCGTTTTTGTCGGCTCCTGTGCTTGCTGTTGCTAGGGCCTGCACACTTGCGTAGCAACAGCTGGATAGGGGGCGCTGCAGTGCGCCTCACGTGAGACGATACGCTACACAGCCCTGTGAGTCAAACAGTGCTCCAAATGAGAGGGAGAAATGGAATCGATTTAAAGGAGTGCATTTCTGGAGGATGTTTAAATAGTAATTAATTCACTATTTAATTAAAAACGATAACTGCAAATCCATCTCAAGATCAATGGTGACTGGTTGCCCCTTTTTTATTATAGAGGAAAGAGTGCTACATTCCTCAGGCACATCCGTTATGGAGGTCCAGCACCATGGACAGCACCAGGGCTCTAAAAGACTTTCTTTTCATTATAATTTTATTTCTAAGATGCACAATTTAAAGTTGGAATTAATATATATATATTCCTAGAATAATCTTAAATATACATTAAATATACATTTAGAATATTAATTTCTGCCACAGAACACTTTCGCTGATAACCAGGTAAACCTCATTATTTATTATATTTTATTTATTTCATTTCTTTGGAGGCAGTCTATTTTATTTTTTTTAATAATAAAATATTTAAATCCTGTGTAAGCGCTATATTTTGTGTATTTCTACCTGAAAAAAAAAAAAAAAAAGAAATTCTAACTTTCACAGCCTACACGGTTATAGTTTTCTGGCTAGTGAAGGGTTGAGGCTAATCCCAGATTATGTTGGATGAGAGGTGGTGTCCAACTCATTAAACAGTAAAATAAATTTTCCAAATAAAAGTGACAAATTGGAGCGGTTTGTATCAGAAGCTAAAGCAATAACACCTAAAGATCATGTGCAGCCTCATTGTTAGAATCTTTCCGAGACCATTTGGTAGAAACATAAACAAGCAATGGTTCCCCAAAAACCATTGAGCTTTCTTCTCCTGGAGATAGTAAGAGCACCTGGCAGCCCGGCTACTCTCTTACGTCTTCCTTTGTAATTGATTTGCAAATTGCCAAGTGCCTGTTATGGCTGATTTCCACGAGGCATCGGAAAGTCCCTGTAAAAGCTATTTGATTTGATCAGTCCATATTTTCCCGTTCTGCAGCACACTTCAGCACCTCACGTCTTGCGCCTCACTTGTGTAACGTCCGCTCTCGCCTGACAAGTAATAACCATCTCCAACCAACCCTCTCTTGCCGTTACCATCCAGTCACCGTTCGCCCGCATGTTTGTATGTGCATCGGTGCATGCTTGCTGCCGTCGCTTGTCAGGGATGACAGATAATAAAGATTGGATTCTAATAAAATGTTCTCATCCTCTCATCCCCCCCATGCCCTCTTCTCCTTTCTGCCATATTAACACCCCCATTACAAGGGCAGATGAATGGAAATGAACAGAACTACGGTGTCAAATCAATACCCCCCTTCTTCACACACCCCGCCCTCGCTCCTTTTATCTGTGGAGTGATTGCTATCATTTTCCTATTTTGCCCCATCTCTGCTGGGCGTGAAGAATTGGCATGTTTGACAAAAGGAAATATACAGTGGGCTACACTTGTCTCTATCTAAACCCTACTCCCCATCCTCACCAGAACACAGTACAAAATGAATTCTCCGATGACTGTCAGACAAAGTATGACTCAAAACATTAGAGAGAATGATGTTAAACCCGAGGGTTTAAGCAAGGGTGTGGGGGCACTGGTGAATCTAAGATCCAGATCCTTAACAATGCGCTTTCCACCCAGGCACCTTGACCTCCACGGTGCCCTTCACGCCCAGCTGTTCTTCTGATTCAGTGTGATGCTTCCAGACATGCTGAGCCCAGACACTGACAGAAATTGATATTTCGAACCAAGTGTAACCTTTAAATTAATATTTTTAAATCTGGCCCGCAGGAGTCAAACTCAAGGCCCAGGGCCAAATCCAGCTCCAAAGTCATTTTATGTGGCCTGTGACAGTGAGAAATGTATGTGGTTGGTTCAAAATGTAATGCTAATTTAAGACACAATAAATGATCAACATCGTGTCAGTATAAATGAGGACTATACCGCCAACCTCAGCCTTCAACAGGTGGTTTGGCAGCGAGCTGTGATTATAAATGCCAATAACTAATGCGGATACTTCCCGAAAAATCAATGACGACGGCAAGGACTTTGATGAAAGATGTGAGAGTGAACAGTTAATACACGTCTCTTCCACCTATTCTCTTGCATGTAACTAAAGTGGTGGAAGGAAGGCACGAGTTGTACGATGATGTATGCCTATAATAAAAGCTCATAAAAGATTACGAGACGTCAGAAATGCACTGTAGTAGCGTAGCAACAATGCAAAGTCAATCTGGCAGCAGACCATCTGTATCAACTTGAAACCCTAGTTGAGAGCTGCTGAGTTACTGAAATATCTTGCCAACCTCAGTAAACGCTGGCAGAGTGTAGTCATTCAACCCACCATTACTGTCTGGTTCTCCGCTGCAAAATGACCGGCACGGGTCAAGACTGCATAAAATGTCCAGGGGTTTTTCCGATTAATCCTGAACTGTCATTACAAATGTTTCCCATGTTGAGTTGAGAAAGCAGTGGTTGTGTGTGCGGTGAAACAGCATCGTGCCTTTATTTAATGTGTTCAGTTAAACCAGGCAGTACTCTGAGTAAAATGCATACATTTGGTTGCCATCCTGCGCTTGTTAATCTCTGTGGGTTCTACCTATCATGTAGCTGACACCCCAGTACACTGAGGATGTCACACGATACGATATTTGAATATTTGCTTTCATCCACGGGAGGAAGGGAAATAACAGACATGGAGAAACACACTCAGGCGCGACATAAAAAATAGAGCAGATAACAAATCAGACCATCTGACTACTTCTATTTCCCTTTCTTTACTTAAAGGTCTGTCCCGACCACATGAAGGTGACCCTAATTGGAAAGATCATGAATATTCAAGCAGCACAACGAAGTAGAAAATGGATAATGGCAAGTGGATGGGACGGGCGGGAGGGGCGGAGGAAAAGGAAGAACCTCCACTGCAGTCGGAATTGTACATTTTTGTTATCATGGAATGTTGAAAAACAAACCTTCCAATACTGAATCTCCACTTGAAAAATCGTGCGAAAACACCGACACCAGAAACTTGTCAACGTCGCGGTGCATTGTGTCGCTTTATCTTAAATTATTTAGCCTTTTGGATAATTGATAAGGACATGCTCACCAGTCATGAGAAGGCCAGCAGGACATATTTAATGCATTATAAACACACACAGATGCACACAAGCGTCTCTTCTAAAGTGCAACCTTATTTCCGCCAAGGAAAACCAATAAAACAATAGTGTCTGAAATCACAGAAGCCTCTCAGATTTGGAGGTTGCCATCAATTATTGAGAGAACACCATGTAGCAAAGGGGGAAAGACAGATTGCGGGTTTATGCCAGCATTATCAAGACAAGGATTGGGACTCAGGTACCAAACAAGATGCAGGGCCAAGGAATTACAGTACTGAGGCCAAAATCTGACACTTCCTTCACTTACATTAGTTTGACTGAATAAACACAGAGTATTGACATCACGCAGTCCAAGCCCAGGAATGAGAACCGGTCATTTGGTGGCTAAATTTCAGGGGGAAAATACATTAATAAAAAAATACAATATGAAATTTTTTTTTTTGGTGAGCCAACACTACGTTTAAAACGGCCGTTACAAATGAAAATGGTGGACGGGATTGGGCCTTGCTGTTGGCACGTGGCGTCAAGGCCAATGGAACAACCAGTAAGCAACCACAGCCAATCCTTGCTGATAATAAAAACCCAAAGTCTCTCATTTGACAATGCTAAACAAAAAAGCTACACACTCTTTTAAGTTATGTAGTGAAACAAAGTGGGTCAGTGAATCAATATAAAAGTCTCAACGATATTGTGGTGTATTGACATTTGGTCTTTTTAGCTCTTATTCTTTACCCATGTGGCTGTGAGCTCACTGCTGCAGTGTGGGGACGCACACGCTGTTGTGATAAAATCTTGTTGGAATCAATACAGTCTTGCTCTGTTGCCCTCAGCTTCGGCTTTACAGCGCCAAAGCATGTAAACGGCATTACAGTGACACTTGCTGGATCCTGGGAGCAGGAGGTCACCACGAAGGAAGACCTTTATGCGGATGAGTGTTCCTCAGCAGATGCCAGGGAGGAAGCGACGTAAGCTTCCTCCTCTCCATCGTGTTTCTTCCTGACTCGGCTAGAAAGCCCGCACCGCCGTGATGATGCACCCTCACCGCTGTTGCTGGGCATCTTGGCGACAGAGACCCAAAAGAGGATGATGAGGCGGAGAAGGAGGAGGAGTCGACGGCGGAAAAACAAGTTGGGGAGCAAAAGAGTTGCAGACACAGATGTTGCAAATTGGAGTAGAGTCGTGGTGACAAGCTAAAAGCGGCTCTCCAGACGTTGAGCGGAGGCCTGAGGGGCCAGGAGTGCCCAAGGTATGTACTAAGAGGAGGGGGCACCACGGCGCAGCGACAACTCTGCCTCCCTCGCTGCCTGACTGTGTCTCTGTCTCTTCTGCCTCACTGCGCCCCTACACTCTGTCCCACTTTAGCCCAATGTCACTGCTAAAGTAAGGGGGAGGGGACATTACAGGGACAAACCCAGAGAAAGGCCAGATTTCTTCAACAAAACAATTTGAATTAGATGAGAATTTCCAAGATGACTAATCATAATCTCATCACTAATACATAACTAATCCCACAAACATAATAATGTCATTACAAAATGAACAAAAGAAGTGAAGATACAGACAAAGTCGAAATATCAATATTAATTCACTGCATCATCTCAGACAACAAAATCTATATATTCTATACCATATTTATCTATTATCATTCAAAAGATAAATAACTGCAGCTGAAGTTCGTTTCATGAAAACCATTCATTTAAATATGTCTTATTCATCCATATTACAAAAACATACAGTACAGAAGTGTTACACGGGCACTGAAAGGACAAGGTCCCAGATGCCGGAGTAGATACAGGAGCACAACAGCAAGTCAGGCATGAATTTGGGTTTTGTCAGCTTATCTTGCACCCCGTGGCAAAGAGATGCCTGATACTTATACTGCAGACCAAGTTAAAGGTTACAGTCTGAAGTGTTTTTTTGTGCGTGCTTGTCATGATATGTGGATTAGTCCACGACTACGCTAACACAAAGAATCTAATCAGAAAAAAGTTGAATCATTTTCTATCTCTTTACCCGTTCAGTGGGCCACATTAGGAATCACAGCACAGCTTTGACTTGAAGCTGAATTGTGGGGTTGAGTGAAGCAATCCACATCCGTCCACCACTTAAGTTGGCTTTGACTCATGGACTATAGGAACGTCCAAGGTGGGACACGAGATAGAGAAAGCAGGTAAACAGAGAAGGTGAACACAACCAGTCAATGTGCTAAAGAAGAATATGAAGAGCAAAGGTGTGACTCGAGAGACTGATGAAGGTTAAGATGGCGGAGGCTGGTTCGGTGTCAGGGAATGTCAGACTAACTATTGGCATTGTTGATTTTGTTCTAAAAATTCCTCAAACTTCTTTAGAACGTCAATGCATTCAGTGAAAATTTCTGATGTAACCGAGGCGTTTTATAGCATTTGAATATTAGCAAATAATAATTTTAAAGAAAGAGTACAGTGAAGCGTGTATTCACTGAATGTATTATGAGGCAACTGTATCTCTGAGGGGGATTGACTCAAATGAGCCAACCTCATTCCAGAGGTGCCGTAATTTACGCTTGGTATAAACACGTCTGTTTCTGCCCATCAACGTTTGGCATCAGCACCGTGAGTCTCAATATTCCTTTGTTAGTGGCAGGGGTTTAATCAAGGGCTGGCGCTGTAATGTGGCAATTTGCCTTGAGGTGGCCCTTATCAAGGTCATTCACTGTGACAGTGCTTCAAAATATCCAGGTTTCTATTCAAGTATTAACAAAATAATCGCTGTGATAATGTGCTGTGCAGCATACAGACAGTGAGATAAGTCTACCTCATTGCATCCCTGCAGTATATATTTAAAAAAAACAAAAAAAAAACAAGGCTCTCTGCTGCTGCTTGGTTTTAATGGGCCGGCAACTGAAGCTGAACCTGAAAATCATCATAATGAGAGAGAATGAGATCCACATACGCAAGAGGAAGGAAGGAGGGAGGGAGGAAGGAAGGTAGATGAGTTAATCAGGTGAAGAGGAACACAGAGATAGGGAGCATAAGAACACAAAAAGTAGATGGCAGGAAAGGAAGTGATGAGCAGAGACAAAGGGGGGGATGAGGAACGAAAGAGAGATTCCTCCGCATATCTGATTTGCTTGGGTGATATTCATCAGAGCAACCGAGCGTACGGGAGGAATAGATGTAGGCGGGCACCAGCGAGGGATGTGGGCAAAGACAGAAGGAGGTATTTTCCGTTTATATGAGACCTTCCTTCTTTAGGAAGCTTTCCTGTGCGTTTTGCTGCGGTTTGTTCCTCGCAACTCCTTCAGTCACAAGGGCGTCGCTGTGTATGCAGCAGTGTTGCAGCCCAAATTGTCTTTAAAGACGAGAAAGACATACAATAAGAAACCCCACAGTTGCTTACGCTACTTAGGCGTACATTAGCTTTTGATGGCGGTAAGCATCAGTGAAAAGGGGGAGGGGCTTCTCATGCACAGACAGAGATGAGCTACACCCCAGTGTTTCAGAGACATATCAGTTAAACATTTCAAACAATATGTCCTCAATAAAAACAGAAAATTGAAAAAAAAAAAATTTGCAACGTAACAATTTATATTACATTGACCTGTAACAAATATGCAGAATTGGACAGAATTCCAGTTCAATATCAAGGAGCAAAAATGTGTACTACACAAGAAACACTGAATATATACCATCATACACCATCGTGGCAGGTCTGTGTCAGCTGATTTCTAAATGTCAGCATGTGTTTATGTTTGATCTACATTATATTTTAAAGACAAAAATATCCTTGGAGGATAGTGCATGACCGGAGGTCAAAGTCCCTGTGAGAGCCACTGCACTTTGGCAACAAGTAGCTCTGGATATAGCATCAATCCTCCCATGCTGTGTCCAGAAAAAAACGTGCTTGAACGGTATGGGGGAAAAAAAGAAAGAAAGACAACAGCAGCAGTGGAAAGCAGAAGGGAAGGATGAAGGCGGAGGGGGGCAGAATAGTGGGAATGTGACAGAGTGGTGACAGAGGGAGCGAAGGAAGCGCTGTGTGTCAGGACTGTGTGTGTCTCTGTGCTTGTGTCCCCAGGCGCAGGCAAACATTAGCTGCATTAAGTGAGCTGACAGGTCCCTCCCCATTACCACGACTGGTGGGCCAGTCGGAGAGACAGTGATAAAAAAAGAGAGAGGAATAGAAGGCATTTTTATGCTGCTGTGTGCTTCCCTTTCTGAACTTAGCAGAGTGGAGATTTGCAGGAACAGTGCAAACAATACTTGTTGACTCCGGTAATCTCCGTCTACCATGATGTGGACAGAGTACACATTCAGGTGATGTGCAAAGAAACACGGTATTTATCGCACACACGTGTGTGATCAGTCCACTGGCTGCTCGGCTGCACAAATAAAAATGAACTTTCTTGAATCGGTTCACTAAAACTATGTATGAGTCAGCAGAGAGATGCATAAATGGCTTTGACAGAATCCGCTTTTGTGAGGTCATTGATATTGTACTGTCTCTGAATCGATTCACATCCAACAGTGAAGTTGTTCACAGCTGAAGTTCAGCACCTGCTCATCTGGAGAAGTTACCAGCAGCTCCAGATGGAACAGCCGTTTTAGTTGAGTTTGGTCATCGAAGGAGGAATTCGAAGGAGCTGCCACATGCAGCCCAGATAATGTCAGTTAGAAACTACGAAACCAACCATCCAGATCTGATTGTTTATTTCTTGTGTCCCCACATTTAAATCATCAGAGCTTCGTGCCATTATCAAGATTTCCTAAACATGCCACTGAAATCCACTCATAACTGTCGCAGCTATTTTGCTGACAGAGATAAACCGACAAAAACATAACCTCCTTGGGGGAGTGGGAAATGCGTCTGGCCCAGAAAACTACAAGCCTACTCCAGAGAGGACAAAGATGAGCGTGGAATCAGTCGAGTTACTATATGTAGTAGTACAGCAGCTCAAAGAAGAATATTTGAGGATGAATGACTTTCCACAAACACATGTAGCGACCGCCAACTTCATCTACACCATGTGACCATCTTTTACGTGACTTATTTGAATCGTAAAATGCTGCATGACGCAAAAAAAAACAATGAACAATGGTGGAGAAATAATATTATACCTTCTTCTTAAGAGTATCGTGCGTCTCTGTGCGGAAAGAGGGGGGTGATTTGTTGTATTCCCCATGGAATCAACTGGATCAGAGTGTGAAATGCATCGTGACTTCCCTTCTTAAATATTGACTGATGCATTGGCTAGGGTTCAGGGTTAAAGACCAGATATTGCTGTGCCCTTCAATAATTCAGTCTTACTTCAGCTCCAACAGATATTAGTCCCAGTGGTTGAATTCCTAATACGCACCACCTACTCTACAGTGTTCTGTTTTCATCTCAGTATTGCAGGATCCTTCGCTTGAACAAGAAAACACTGACCAACACCGGATCGGCAGTTGTAAGGTGGGAGGTCAGGCTCTCCTCTGAGTGCTCTGTGGGGAGGCACGGAGCTAACTCAGACTGCGCAGAGGCCCACTCCTCTGACCCTGCCCTGACGACAATACCGATAAGAGGAGTAGCGATAAGACGATGAATGAAGGAGGACGCGAGGATGAAGTAGTGCAACAGAATTGTATAGTTGTGGAGGACGAGTGTGCAATAGAAAGACAAGAAAATCAGTGAAAGACAGCAAACACAAGAGGTTCTTGACCTCTGGCTATAGAGCGTGTCATTATCATGAAGGAAGGGGGGAGCGAGTCGTGCAGAAGGAGGGAAGATAAGTGTGTTAGTGAAGATGTCTTTCCCTCAAACGCGACAGCAGCGCACGCCGCTGTCTGTGAGAGTGCATGTGCTCCAGTGTTTGTGTGTAATCTCCCTGGGCAAATCCCTCTTTAGCCAAGGCAGGAAAGAATGGAGAAGAAAAGGAAAAGCCATCTTTATTCAAATCCAATTGCAGCTGGAAGAAGTGGGAGCAGAACGATGGAGGTGGAGGAGGAGAAAAAGATGTTGTAATTTGTCTGAGGGATAACACAAAGTGCTGGCAGACCATGAGTGCAGACTTTTTCTGTGCCTGTGTGTGCTTTTGTGTGTACTTGTCGTGGCTCAACCTCATGAATCCCAAGCATAACAATATCAGTGACAGCCTTTCTGCCACAACGCCAGAATAGAAAATAAGTATTTAGGCCGAAACTAGACACAATGAAGTGGGATTTTGAATATATTTAAAATCAATGACAAATTGATGGAACAGCTTGCAGGAAAAAAGGCAGCACTCTTTGTACTGTATTGACCATCTTCTACCATTCGTAACCTTCTCACAGCCATTCAAAACTCCTGCACTGCATTTTCTGAAGCCAAATCTGGCCTTCTAAAGGAGTGTTGCAGCTACATTCACACCTACTAACCATCAAACATACTTTGTGTCTCACTATATAACAAAGGCCAAAAGGAAGGCCCAGAGGGTGGATGACTAGATCTGTGTTTACACCAGAGTCACTGCGACTTACAATTGTCCATTTGAACGTGCAATCGATTTGACCATAAGTGTTCTATAAACAAACATTCCAACACATTATTGCACGGCCTCGTATTAAATTAGACTGACCCAGAAACCTCTGAGGTGGGTCACAACATTTGAGTAGATGTGATTTAAGCAGAGGCGCGGCTCACTGAGGCTGAGAAAATCTCAGCGTGTGTGTAAGGGACATGTAAACACTTGATCAAGGAAACACGGGAAGAGTGAATCAAAGGTTTGAAATTGCACTGAAGCCCATCAGTTGCCTGCTATTGTTACATAAAATTGCACTTTTTATTCACAGTGAAATAAGCCCTGAAGATCCGGATCAGCAAAATTAAATAAATAAATGAGTAAATATAATAACAATAATAATATATGAATATACACTACATATTGGATGGAACCTTGTCTTCCAGATGACTTAGCTCTTCATGTACCATGTGATATAACTGGTTCCACACATGGTGACGAGTTTCGGGTTTTTTTTTTTCTTTATATATTTCTGCTTTTTTTTTTTTTTTTACATAAATGTAGAGTAGATAGCAGATAACTACTCACTGAGTAACCACTTTGTGAACAGAGCAAATTGAGAGCCATAATTTAGATGTAAAAGTGGAAATTATTAAGGGGGGAAAATGGAAATAAATGACGAAATATGAATGGATTTTTTTTTTTTTAGTATTTACATCCACAACCCAAGTTATTGGCATCATTTCATGCCACATTGCCACAAGTTCCCCCCTGCAGCCAGCTAACACAGGTCATACAATTAACCGTCACTCTGATGACTCTCCTTCCAGTCATGACTCAACAGCTCTATTCTAAACACTGTCAGCGAATAAATGGTGTGTGTTGGTGCTCCTTTTCTCTATTAATATATTTAAGTGTTGCAGAGAGTCGAACAGGACCGAAGAGGAGGAAAATGTGCTTTTGGCTTCTGCGCTTGGGTTTGATGTAATGTGACCATACAGCCGACGAACACATATATCTGCTCGGAGCGGGGTAAGAGGTTAGGACAGAAGAGTCAGTTAGACGTCAGTGTGAAACAAGATCAGTGTCATTCTGCGTCACCGTGAGTGACAGCAATATGACTCGGCCTGGCCCTCACACTTGTACACATATACAGTGCTTTATAACAAGAACTCAGGGCGGCACACGCAGGTGCCCGATGGCTTTATTGTGACACACAACATACCGTCCACATCACTCTGAATCAACAGCAACTCATTCCCCGAGAAACTTGGAAACCACAATGATTCCATGCTCTGCTTCGACAGCTGCAGACACACTCTGCTATAGACCACAAACCTCTCCTTTCCCAGTGACAAAGTGGAGACGATGACATCAGATGACCTTAGCTTGGATGTTTGAGACTCAAGAGATGCTACAAGTCACCCATGAGCAGTGTCAGTGACCTAAGAGGAGCATGGTCAAGGGGGGATCTCCACAGTAACTCAAGTGTTAATGTATACTACGTGTCAACAACTATCTCCCTCTTATGTTTCATTTAATTTGTCTTATTTGCACCATTAATTGCGGAATTAAAATGATCTTTAAATGCAATAAGTGATGGAGTCTTGTTTTATGGTTCACATGTCTCATGACTTCACTGAGAATTATGCAACCCTACACCCTAAGAGCAGAAGGAGGGGAAACATTCATTTGAGACATGATTCATTTGAGACACTGAAAGCAAGAGTCCACTCGATGATTGTCAATATGTGACGCGATAGGAGTGAGAAAGTGTGGTGGGACACGGAGCAGGCTCCAGCAAGGAAAGTACTCACATACACTTCAATGAAGCTTCATGAAACGCTGTCCTCATTTTCAGAGCCCATTAAATGGCGCGCTCTGTACTAAAATCTTTGAATTTCAACAACAATTTAAATGAAACTTCACCTCATTTTCAAACCAAGACCTACTGAGCTCTGTTTCATGAAGCCTCATCAGTCCATCACTACCCACAGTAAGACCAGCATATTCTCCAACTCCACGACAAACCAACCAAACTGTACGGCAGGAGAACACATTTATTTTGGAAATGAATGGCTTCAAAAATGTTTAAGTAATATCAAACCACCCACTGCAGGGTGAAAAACAAGCTGTAAACGCTAATACGATTAGTCTTTTTAAAAGTAATTTTGAAGAGGGAGCACTATTTCATTCTCAATGGAGCAGAGGCAATTTTTCCGTGAACAAAACCAGAGTTCTCTGAAGAGATTTTTCAACTAGACCTACTGTGAAAACACTTCACTGGAGCTGTCTATATATTGATGTGGATAAAAAAAAACAGTTTGTTATAAAATAGGCTGGAAGATTGATGCCCGAGTCTCATTGATCACAGTAGAAAGCTTTCACTATTAATTTTGATGGAAACACACTGAGGAGATTGAGGTTTGTTTAGCTCTTCTTTTGGAGATGAAGCCATTTTAAAAGATCATCATACAGTTTAAAACCAAAATTCTGATGAGTCAATGTTACTGGCAAAGTTTGGATTTTTTTCCAAAGCTGTGACTTACAGGCGACTCTGCAAAGCTTTGGAAAATCATTTTGGCCACTTATAAAACTAAACTCAAAACTAAGTTTGTATAAGTGAGAAATACTGTCTCATATTCAGGACACTTCATTGGACTCCGCTGTTCCTTGATCGCTCCTGTTGCTCAGGTAAATCCTAACCCTCCTTCTCCAGATGTACAGGTTGCACTGAGTGCTTTCCTATGTTTCCTCCTCAACCCTTGTATCAGAGGCGGGGATGGAGATGAAGGAAGGAATTAAGAGAAGGAACATCATAGGGGAGAGAAAGGGGATGTTAGCCCCCACAGTAGCACTTAAAGTAATGCCTGCATTATTGATGAGCAGACAAAGTGAAACATTTATTTATCATCAAGGTTGGGTGGAAGCAAGGCCGATCCCTGCAGAGATTTGGGGTCGGGGGTAAACCAGAGAGGAAAGAGTGATGTGTGTTCATGAGAATGTGTGTTTGTACAGCCCGAGTCAAAGATGTGCAAACCGTCTATTTCAGCCAGGCCTGGGATTTCCTCAGGGCTCAAGGATCAAGATCAGGACAGAGAATTATTTATGAGTCCTAAACAGGCTTCCATACTGCACGTACGTTTAACTCCTCACTCAAGCGCTTTCCACCAACATGACCGGAGCTCAGGTGCATCAGCTGGCTGTGATCATGTGATCACAGCGGGAAAGTCCGTCCGTCTTCACTGGCTTCACTGGGATCTCTAACAGGCCTTTGACTGCTTTGACTTGCCACTGTTTCGCAAGATTTTTGATCGGAACTGCTTCGAGACAAAGTCACTCTCAAAAACCCAAACTATAGGATTATCTGATGGGAGAAGTCAGGCTTCGCTATACTTGTTGTGTAGTGGCAAGTTTGTGACAAAAACACCCCGATAATTGTTGTGTGTTTACGCCACTTTGGTCACACTTTGAGTCCTGCATTTCCTTTAATCCCCAGCTTTGTGCAATGTTCATCCGTTGTCTGTGTTTCGCTGCTGTCAGTGAAAACCATAAAAGACTAACACACTTTCATGTTTTATTTCCTTCTCAGTTGATCATCAAGGTTAGAATTTTTTTTAAATGAAAGCCGCATTTATACAAGATAAAAATCCTTCAACTTCGTCTCAACATTTCAAGGTAAACATGCATTGGGTTTACATGCGTAGGGACACTTTCTACCAGCCTTTTATTTAATGGGGAAGGTGAGTCATCAGGGTGAATTCTAGGATATATTCACAATAGCTGTCGAACAGTGATTTCAGAATATTTGTACCAGCTATAACCTTTTATGACTCGCCATAGCGATTAGACTGTGTATGAGGATCAAATTGTCACCTGTCACAACCTCAAGGAACCTTTCACTGCACGGCAGTTTAGGTGCAATATTTGGATTAACTACGGCTCACTCCTCTGCTGTGACTGATGGATTTGTAGTGAAGCTGTTAGAGCATGGATGCATGAATGGTGTAATTTAATGGTTACATATTGTGCGAGCGTGCACGTGGGGAGGTGCATTTTTGCTCCCTGTATGTGTGTGTATAGGGGAGGCCGTTGGGGGATAAGCACTCAATAACAACTGACACTGAGCTGCCCTCTGCTCTTGCTCACACAAAGGACTATGATTATATTACTGTTTGACTGGCTCACCCTCCCTCCGTCTCCCCGTCATACCCTACACTGCCAAGCCCTCTGTGCACTCAACGGCTAAGATAATTACCACTATTGTGTGTTACACACACACACACACACGCACACGTATTCCCATGCAAAGTGTGCCACGTGCTTGCCAGCTCCCCCATCTGTCCTCTCCTCTCTCCCTCTATCTTTTCCTGGTTTGGTTTCTGCCTCCACCGCCGTTGGTAACTTGGCAGGAAAGGGGGAATCCGAAACACAGGAGAAATATTGGAGTGATAAATAAAGACTTTTACTCCACAGACCGTAGTCGTGGAGGCTCAGATTCCGCAGCCGATTAATGAGCTGTTCTTATTGGACACTTCAGTTTCAACAACAGGAACCAAGCATTGCGTGGTACAGTGCCGTGACGTCCACCTTCTTTAGGATATTCCTCATTTTTCTCCTCCCGCGGTAAAATATTCATGTGTTTTTCCCGCTCAAGTACTCAGGGAAACTCCTAAGAAATGGCTTTGGTTGCAGAATCACCAGAGTGGTTGTGGTGGGGCCTGTGTGTGACGGCATTGTAAGAGAAGGAGCTTTAAGTGGTTAGTGTGTGACAGTGAGGAGGAGGAGGAGGAGGAGATGTCGGGTCACAATATGATGTTCGAGTGGTGTTTACACGCGGCGGCAAAGCCACAGACAAATGTAGTCATTAATAGCAAAAATCCCTCCCCGCGATTCTTCTCCCTTTAGTTTCCTCTGCCTCAGGAACGGCATGAGCTGTCGACGTGAGTGCTAGGTGGAGGTGGCCACCTCAGGAGCGCTTAATTGTTTAATAGGCTGAGAGCTCCGTGTCCACCAAGAGGCTCTTGCTCGCCGAAAATCGATCAATTCCTCGTTGCTGCTAGTGACAGCTTTGAAGACGTAGAGGGGCAGGAGAGATGGACAGACACCCTTAAAGGAAAAGAGAGACGGCGCTGAAAGAAAGGAAGAGCACCTCCCTTGGCTGCTGCCATGTGGCTTTAGCCATCTGGTGGCAAAGACTAAATTAATTAGCTCTCACTCATTACTAGTTTGCGAGAGGCCTGCAGTCTGAACCAGACACCAGCTCTCTGGACTGGAACCTCTAAGAAGCTTCTGAAGCAATACTGTAGTCAGCTACAAAGCTAAAGGTGTTTTCTGAAATAATGTTTCCATTTCAGGATACAGTATATTTGAGGATTAAAGTCGCATTAGTGCTAACCCTAGGTATGGAGGTCGACCCGTTCGGCCGTCAAACAGCAGGCCAGTTTGGTTGGTGAAACATGAAGGGCTGAAGACTGAATTCATTTGTTCAGCATGTAAAATATAATGACTTAACTGATGTAATACCTACAGGTCCGTTTCAATTTGCACATGCACAAGATGTGCCTGCTTTAGCTCAGTCAGTCAATCATCTCAGGGGAAAGGGAAGTCTGACTCTTCTACCAGCTGGTGAGGCTTCATGAAACAGTGTCCTCATTTCAGAGCCCACTAAATGGCATTCTCTGCTCTGAAATCTTTTGGATTTGAATAGCCATTTCAATGAAACTTCCCTCATTTTTAAACCAACAGCGCCAGCTACTGAGCGCTAAAAATAAGGACACCGTTTCATGAAGCCTCACTGGCCCATGACTAAGTTGTACAGTGGTTCTGTTTCTCATTCGTGAAAACAGTAGCCTTTATCTTACTCTTCAGAGTTACAAGGTTTCCCTAAGCACTTTATAGATAAAGCCACACCCATCCCTCAAGAAAATAAAAAAGTGTATCATTTCTATTCAGTCTTCATTCTGTGGAGCGAAGACTCAATACAGAAAAACGCTCTTGAAACTATCATGGATAAGTTGAGAAACAAGCTCAATTACTGAAATATTTGGGGAAAACTTTTCTCAAAGTGAAAGTCAAACCTCACAAGGACCTTGTTGGAAAGATAGAAATACTGTATGTTTTGCGACAGAGACTGTCCAGAGTAAGTAGCCTGACAAAGGCAATAGCTCGATTATGGCACCATGTCCAATTGCATCACGTTCTCCCGGTTTACATGCAGTGCATTGAAAATCAAGCTATGAGTAGTTCACCTTGCGCCCTTCCGTTCTTCTGCTTCTTATGACATCATCAGACTGTGGTTAGTCGGAGTTTGTTTATTTCTGCTATGCAGCTGAAGCTCAGTGACACAGTCCAGCTACTTGGCTACATCTTAGCTTAGCTCCGGCTATTAACTGCATTATCCAGGGTGTGGAGTATGACTAAGAGAAATTCCTCATCTCTCTCCAGTCGAAGGAGTAAGCTGTTTATGTGCATTTTGAAAGTCTGTTTTTCACCAAAACATCTACTTGTGTTTTTATTTTGAGCTAAATAATGACTCCAGCACCGACAGCTCTGCATCCCATCACATAACCTAAGGAGGTTATGTTTTCAACGATGGTTTGTCTGTGAAATATGTGAAACAAATGATTTATGGATCACCATCTGGATGCAGGAATCTTTTATAGGATTCTTTATTGGCGGAGATTTCCACTCACTGAGTTCTTTTCCAGTTTCTTTCTCTATTGATCAGACATTAACATACCCTCTTGACAACTTCCTGCATGTCAGTGTACAAACAAGCATTGTAATCCCTTTATTTCCAGTTTCCCTGACTCAGAACGTCAATAACAGTCAGGAAATGAACAGTTTCATTGTACAGTTCATCTTCTATGTAAACACAACCCAGTCACCTTCTTTTCTCTGTCTCCTTTTTTTCCCTCCACGGCTTCTTATCCCACTTTTCCTTCCCATCCTAAGGGAGTACTCAGTGCCACCGCGGAGACGACAGATGGGGCTCAACATCTTTCAGCGAGTGAGAGAGAGAATAGAGGTAGGTTTGCATTCATTATTTACATCACTTGGTATTGGAATATTAATGCTAAAAGCAATCGGGCAACTCTTCATTAAATTAACTGGATATGTAGGAAAAGAGAGAGAAGAGACGGAAGGATGGGAGGAGGGATACAGTGGGAGAGGAGAGAGGAGCTCATTCTGTTAAATGGGCCCTAAAATTAGTGAAGCAAAAACACCTCCATTAAGAAAGCCAGCATCTCGGTGTGGCCTCCCGTCCCTGTTTTTTTTTTTTTTTTCAGATCTCTCACCACATTTCCTCTTTAAAACACAAAAATCACGGCTTCGCCCTCGAGGCCCAGATCTGGCCCTCTTCAAGAAATATGCATTTTTTTCCAGCGGTAACTCCAAAGTGCCTGTTCAAAAATTTAAACATGCTTATAGCAGCAGAATATGCTTTGCTCCTGCTGTCTTTCTCTCTGAAGCGGACTCTTCTGCCATTCAGAATTTTGCTTAAAAAGCCGAGGATCTTTTACTTGTTCACATTGATCAGGAAATTAAGAATAATACACAAGACAAGCACACAGAGTAAATGAAGAAGCAGAAATGTAGGAAGCCCTACATGCATAATGGCTCCAGCTCAGGTACGCAGAGTCAGAAAACGAGGGAAGCAGCGCGTTCCTCTCCTGCACAGCAACACATTGCGTATATGCAGAGCCACTCTTCCCATTAGTGGAACGCTGCTACGCGCTGTTGACTTCTGGAGGGAAATACATACAGTCATGTACAATGCTGATCAACTGATGCCGTGATGACACACATGTGCGCGTCCCACGCGTGTGTGTGCGGCGAGAAATAGCGAGGTGGCTTCTGTGAATGAAACTATAATGATGATGGTGACTATTAGGAATGTGTGTCATTGGGGGGGAAATGGGTCACTTCCCATTAGTGGAGTAGTGACAAAAAACAAGGTGAAATTCTACTTGGGAATTGGTTGTGAAATGAAAGGGTTTTTATTTAATTGGTGGACACTATTTATGGAACTTGTGCTTACTTTGACTTTGCAGTAAAATTAAAAAGAAACCAGTTGATATTTCAAATTTTGGTTATAACCTAGCAAGAATTTGTATTTTATATTTTCATGTTATTTTATGGAATTTATTTATTCATTTATACCATTACATTACCTACTATCTACTACTACTCATCTTTTAACACCAGAAGCATGAAGGAATTAATAAAATGGAATTAAAGGTTCTTATGGAGGAGCTTCATTTAGCGGTTATGGGCCTTACTTGCCACAAAAAGTATTGATATTTCTATATGTAAAATCATCTTTTTCAATTATCAATTTGTTTCCTACCTCAATTCATCTTGTTCTATTAGCTCCTTGACTCTTTCTAATGATTTTGCTTGTTCTTAATTCTCATTGTTAAAAACATTTTAACAATGTATTTAACGGATATTTGTTGACTATATACACCTCGATAAGGAGGCAGAAACCAAGAACACTGTGACATGGTTCAATGTAATTTATAAGAGGGATAAAATGCAACAGTCCTAACTTGAACTGTGACCTTTAAAGGCACAGACTGCCGTCATCTAGGTCTTTTATGGTGCTGAATGGTCGTCATAGATAGTAGTAAAACGAGTTGTTTTTTCATCCAGCGAATACATATGGAATCTTTGGTGACACACTGAGATGCTGTACAGTAGCTACAAAAGCAAGTAACCACAAATAGCCATCGTAAGGAGATACATCATCTTTAGATTGTGGAAATGAAAAGTCAAACAGTTGCCATAGCGATAGATGACACACAGCTGAGGTATTGTCATGTGGCATCTTTTGTTAGAAGAAATATACAAAAGGAAGTGAAGCAAATCCTGTTGACTTTATTCTTATACAAACACAATCAATCACCAAAACTTTGAACAGGAAGCAATAATTTATTGTCTTGAGTTCTGCATTAAACTGATTATTGACAAAACTAGGCCAACGTTTGGAGGTGGAGGAGCAGGAGGAGATGAAATATATATATTCATCTTCTCAAGAAGGCATTTACTTGTCAGCCAGGGAGAGACAGGAACGACAAGATCAACCAAGAGAAGGAGAAAGAGGACGTCTGCCTTTCACTCGAGCAATATAGAATGGATCAATTCAGAAGCAACTGTAACTACAAACAATGATGGATGTCATATTTCTGAATAGTTTACATCGTTGGGAGTGGGCAAGTGACTGCACAGTATGCATTCTTTTATGAAGACGCGCCATCACACCAGCCTCGCAGTTCCAACTAAGCAGCAGAAATCAAACCAACAAGGTCACTGTTGCGTATCAAGGCATTCCACTGAAATGTAGATGAGATTCAAATTCCTGATTTTCCCTTCCAACATTAAATATTACATCCATCTTAAATAGAACTCTAAAGTATTAACTGTTGCTTTTGCGGCTTTATTATATGGTTCAAATCGGAGAAGAAGAAACCACTTGAAAAATACTTCTGTCACATTGTGTTGATCTACAGATGTTTGAGCTACTAAATAAAAAAAGGTGTAAAAGTCCATGTGGTGAATAAAGTGTTTGAACTGTGAAGGAGATGATGATTTTCGTAACTCTGTGAGCATCAAAGAAGAATAGCCTCATCCTGAAATATCAGCTGACAAGGCTGTCATCAACCTAATGTAACCCACATATCACCCATTCATACGAGGCAGCAGGCTCCTACGATGCCTCCTAGTTGGAACGGAAACATCCGTGAATGGACTCGTATCAGCGAATGCAGCCATATCAGGTGGAAATATGCTCCAGTCTTCATGAAGGCAGAGTATCCGGAGTGTAAATATTTAAAACCTCACTGCATCAGTCTGTCTGAAACCTTGATTAAAATATTTTTTTAAATTCTAAAATTCCAAAGAACATGCTCCACTTGACGATGGTGTGCAAGAAAAAAGCAATGTGGTGTAAGGACGGATCCGCTAGGACTGAAGGAAAAGCGGTTTTGAAACATCCGCTCCAGCGGGGAAGAGCATGAGCAAGAGAAATCTGGCTTTGCCCCGAGCGTTCTAAACTCACAGCTCTGCACACGCGCAACACAGTAAAAAGCCAAACACACACAAAAAAACAATCCTGCCTTTTCACAATAAGGAGCACTTGGGTACAGAAAGTGAGGGTTGAGAGTAGAAGTAGGTGAGCGGAGAACGAGACAGGGGCAGGCGCGCTGAAAATAGCAGAGAAGGAAAAGAAAATAATGATGCAAAACAAGAAGCAGTCAGGTGGGCACGAGAAGTGCTTAGGAGGAATAAATGTCAAGTCGTGCAGTAGGAAAGCCGCGGGACATGAAGTAAAAAACAAAACAAGTCAAGAATATAGTAGATCTGCTTCCATTCATCAAGCATTTGGTGCACAAAGCTCATAGCTCCACCTATATAGACAGTTCAACTGACAACTTGCTTTGGAACAGTAACGTAGTGAATGAAAATTTTTTTTTAATATATAAAAAGTCACATGACTATCGCTGGCCACCCATAGACACACGTCTTATCCACAGAATGTCTAGGAGGAGTGAAAGAAGGCGGAGCAGTCTGCAGCCCTGACTCCACCATCAGACATAACCACTGGCCTAGTTACTGTCGAGAGGTTTTATGACTGCTCACAGACAAAGCAAATCACTAAAAGAATGATGAGAAACAGCTCCATTCACTAGCAGAAGTTTTGCAAAATACGACTTCAAGATTCATGTTCTCACCTCTCCCACGTCACCTACACAGAAAGGAACATCCTTTCCTCCTCCAGTCCTTTGTGACACCAGTTAGAATGAAAATATAATAAGAGAGGAGTGAGAGTTAAGTGTATATTTTAGCACAGATGAATGAGAGATGTGATGTAGAGCATTGACAACGGTCGTCGGAAAACTGGTTCCAGCTTGTCCGTACTTATGTCCGCAAGTCTCCTTTATCTCCAGTGAATTCTCATCCATTTGTTCCAAGTTCCTTCACCTCACTGGCTTCGACTTCCATTTCTGCACGGCACCCCGTCCTCCCTCCCTCCCTCTCTTCCTCTCCCTCCTGAGCGTACATCTTCAGGCCACGGGTCATTACGTCAGCTCCGTCGGGGATGTGTTGGAACAGGATATGTTGCCCCACCTCCCCACCCCCACTCCCAAACACACAAAAATACACAAAAACATTGGCATGGCTACAACCGCTCATGTGCAAACAAAAGACAATGTTATCCATCTTTGCCCATTGGATTTCAAGTTATTGGAATTATGTCTTAACTTTCTCCATCCATCCATCCATCACTTCATATGAGAAAACACCAGGCACAGTTTGCTACGATAAATAAGACCAGCATCTATAATTTCTCCATGTTCTGAAATGCTTCTTAACAAATGATCTCTGCCTAGAAAATGTAAACCAACCTTATCCTCCCTTTTGTTTAGTGCTACCTGGTTCAAGCTCCCGCCGTAGTCAGACGTTGATGTACGTGAAATAAGAATTCAAGGTGATGATCTTGACATTTTCAGTCATTATTTTGGCTCCATGTATTCTCTTATCAGTCTCATCACATTTTATCACTGGGAAAATAAAAGAATTTGACGTGTACGAGTCCACTTTAAAGGAACCCAGGAGACCGGAATGTCTTCAGAAAAGGTCACGCAAATCAAGCGAGCGTTACACAGCCGAGCAGATGTGGCAAACTGCATTAAATTGCTAAAACAACCTTCACACACCGATGCAAATGTACATCCACTTCTCCGCCGTGGCTTTTGTGCATTGCCAAACAACATTAGCGTGCAGGGGCTCTGTCAGTTGGATAATTAGAATAACACTCTCACTGTATTCTTCATTAAGTGTGTCATCTTCACTTAGTGCCTGGGCTTTTTCATGGTGGCAGTTCACCATACAAGTCCTTTTTTTTTTGATGGCAAATGGCTGTTCCAGAAAGAGAATGGCATCAACTTAATGAATACATAAATGTCGTTTCTGGCTGCCGGAAGCTAAGCTAACTACCTAGAAATGAAAGATACATTTAGGTTACCATGTGAGCGCGAAGAGGAAGACTGGAGGAAAGTACATTTGATAGCAAATAACAGTACTCAGGAAGTGGAAATGCAGGTTATAAAAATGATTCTTAATGTAACTGAGGGCTGTTACTATTTAAGAATGCAGTTCTGATTCTTCTTGTCATACACGTGGAACACAATCCTACAGCTAGGAAAAAATATATATAATAATAATTGTAATAATAATAATAATAATCATTGTTTTGTCATTTTCAAACAAGAACATGAGTAAAGCTAACGTATCAATTTTTTTTTCTGTATTTATTGATTTGAATTGACAGCACACTACAGTAAAAAAAATAGTTTTCTGCATCTTATTTCACCCTAATGTTTTGCCTCATTGTTTTACATATGTAACTATTATTTGAATCCAGGGGGAGGGCAATTCCAGGTTGGTGCTGATGGAATACATCTGGACAAGGCCTTTGTATAAATGTACAAATGATTTTTGTGGAACAAATGTCCATTCTTATTATTCTTTGGCATCAATGTCAGTTACAGTAAGTCTAGGAGGAGTCAAATAAGAAGCCAGGAGGCAAATATTCCAAACTGATAGGTAAAGAAATACATCAGGTGATTAAGGATTCTGTTACGAAGTCTTTATCTTAAACACCCGAATGATGTTAGCAAGCATGAGCTCCCCTGGCTTCTGCAGACATGCATTAAATATGAAAAGGGCAAATCCGTGCAAGTTGTTTCAAATGCAGAATGGATGCAAAACCAACAGCAAATATACTAAGGAGAATTGAAATGGTGTTAATCCTGAGATGGGAGACAAACAAAGATATAAATCACCAGCGTGCTCTCACACGCACCTTGGCTTTCTGCAATTAATGAATAGCTAACTAGCAGAGAGGAGAGGGAGCCATCTTCTCTGAGTGAGGCCAAATGAATTCGCAGAAGCTCTATGCAAATGTTCCCTGGGCTAACGAGGCTGCCTGCATGATTGGAGAGCCATTGAAATTCTCCTCGTGCACAGGCCTTGCTCCCTTCCTCCCACCTTTCCATCTCTACCGCCATTTCAGTCTCTATCTATCCGTCCATCTTTGCGTCCGCCCGTCCGTCTATCTATCTATGCGGGCGTCACTCTAGGCTGAGTCCATGGATCTGTCACTTACCTCGCCGCTCACTCATTCTTCTATCCATCTATCCATCTATCTATCTGTAACATCTATCACTCCATTCTCCAACCTTGTGTAAAATGATCCAACCATTCATCCACCTTCTTACCTATCGTCGCCACTCCTCCACTCAACCTTTCCATCATCCATCCATCCATCCATCACTGTATTCATCTCTCCATCTCTCCGCTCATGTGCCACTCTATCCTTCTGTTTTTTCTACCCCTCTATTTATCCACCCATCACGTCTCTCCTTCCATCATCCATCCTTATCAGTCCATCTATACATATATCAGTCTATCACTCCATCTATCCAGTCCGCCCTCTATCCATCCATCTATTTATTCAACCACCTATTCACATGCAGATAGACAGAGCCACCCTATTGCTGGACAAGCACCAGAGAAGATACGCACGCACACACACACACACACAAGAGAAGAGAGGGAGCGCTCAAACAGAGTCGCTCTGCACCTGTTCTCTCTGTAAAACATCCAAACACAAGCGCTGAATAAATAACCCACCTACCATGCATCATTGCCAGGTTCACACACACAGACACACACACACTCAGCAGCTTATAAACACACATTAATAAGTAAACACCACTCATTTCCCCCCAGAACAACCCCTGACTGCCCTGGTTCCCACCCCTGACACTGCGGACCAGCACGGCAGGGCGTGTGCGAGTGTATGAAGGTAGCCGGGACAAATAGAGTCAGTGGAGATGGAACGGAGAAGGTGGGCATTAGGAACTTGTCAGATGCATCTTTAATGGCAGGACACAGGGGCTTTAAAGCCCCTGCCTTCTCCGTCTCCCAAGGGTGCTGGTGACAGCACAAAAACGCCACACACACCTCTTTCTCTTCGTCCATCTGCCATTCTTCTACCTCGTATATCGCTCCGGTTCCTTCTATCATCCATCCACTGTCCACTTTGCCATCTGCATAATTTAGCAAGTTGTGTTTTTTGTGGCACTTTGCCGATCTTTTTTGCCTATTGTGCATTTTTTTTTGTGCCATCTATCTGTTGTCAACTTTATTGTCTTGCGAAGCGGAAGGAAACAGCGATGCTTTGTCGCTTCATCTTTTAATAGTTGCCACAGGAAAGGGAAGTGGAAGAGAAAGTTAAAAGGAGTATATAAAGGGACTACTAGAGGGTCTCTGCAGAGTGGCTGCAAAATGGACACTGGGACAGAAGTGGCAGCGAAGTGGAAGTGAGGGTGTGCTTGTGTGTGTTAAAACAAAGGCACAATCAATGCCTAAAAACACATTACTCCTCTGCTTTCACCACCTTATCATTTCATCCATCAATCCTGGCTCAGTCAGCCATTATGTTATAAGTGAGTCAGGACCTGAAACCCAAACCTTTTCACAGGGGTCACATCATAATTCATTACATTTCTGGTCACACTTTTGATTGACTTGACTTTTTATTACCCTAAATCTGGTTATATAACCAGACCGGATCTACATCACTTTTCTAAAATACATTTTCTTACTTTAATGTCATAGAGAGTGAAAGAAATAAGCAGACTTCATAACAAAACCTGAATAAAAACAACTGCTCTGTGCATGAGTGTGTGTCTGGTTGACCTTTACTTGTGGGGACCAATTATTGACAAACACTCCTTGTGAGGACCTTATGCCAATGTGGGGACCATTTGGCTGGACCCCACAAGGTTAAGCCTCAATTTCAGAATGAAGACTTCAAGGCAACTGGGTCAATACAATGAGGTTCAAGTTTGGTTCAGAGTCCAGGTTAAGGTTAGCCATTTGTCATCATCATCATTCATCATCAAGTTAAAGGTGAGAGGCTTGGGAAAGCATGATGGCAGTGAGAGGTCCTCACAAAGACAGAAATACAAATCTGTGTTTGGTGTGTGTTTAAGCATATCAATCCTCGTGAATTCAATGAAATCAATTTCAGTTTAAACACCTCCTTGTGAGGCCCTTATGTCTTTGTGGGGCCCTTTTGCTGGACCTCACAAGGTTAAGCCTCAGTTTGAGGGTGAACACTTCAAAACAACAAGGCCATAATTAAGTTTGGTTCAGAGTCCTGGTTAAGTTCAGCCATTTGTTTTGGATGGTTAAGTTAAGGATGAGAGGCTGGGGAAAGCATTATGGCAATGAGCGGTCCCCACAAGGATGATTCGTGTTTGTGTGTGCGCAGCAGTGATGATGCGCTAATAAAAATCAGGCAGCGATGCATCCTCACACCTTCTTCATTCTGCCCGTCAGTTCGCACCCATTACCATGGCAACCAGATAAAACTCACATTGTTTTAAGCACTTACTGAAGGCACACACACACACGCACGCAAACTCCAAAGTTCCCTCATACACGTCCATCAACAGGGCATCGTCTCCGGTCTAAGTGATGAGCATACAAATGCAAATGTTCTTAGCATCAGCAACAGCAGCAAACCGTCAATTAAATGGCGAGATAGCACAGGAGGGGAGGTGAGCCGCGGAGGGAGGAGAGGCAGCTAGTTTGCACCTCTCCCTTACTCGCAGCGCGACGATCTGTCATACCAACCCCACGCACGTCACTACATGGCTGCTCAATGCAAACAGATTTGGCCGTCAAATAGTGACAGGACAACCAGGCGGGGTCGTCTGACAGTGAGGGCAGCTGTCAGTAAACACACCACTGCCTCTTCATCACGGCACATTCAAACTCCCCACGACTGACCAGTGTTTGTGTGACATGTGTCATGCTGTCAAGCACACCTTGGAAGGCACCGTCAATAATAGATGACACAACAACCCAACCTCTGGTGCCTCTTGACTGATGGAATGTCTGGCTGTGTAAAAAAGGGCCACCAACTTCTGTGACTGTGAGTGAGTTTGGGTGTGTATTGTGTCGGCACAGGCTGCCAGTCTGTACCAGGGGTGAGGCAGAGAAGGCAAAGAGCCAAAAATGCCAAGACGGCGAGAAGAGAAAGAAGCCTGTGTTACTAATAAGTTCCATTCAGTGAGTTTGAAAGCAGCGATGAAGATGGAAAACAACTGTGCACTTCAGACTCATCTTGAAGAACTCATATTTCCTCCCTCAACAGATTGACATGAATATGTTCCACAATCATAGACAGTTAAATGGAAAAATATACTTTTGAGAAGTGAAATTTCATTGTGACAACAATATATATAATGGCATGAAACCGGGGCCACATTGAACCCTTCAATTTGTCATCCCACAACTTATGAAATTGATAATGTAGAAATCATCTTCTATTTTGTAGTTTTTCTTACCATTCTGCTGTAAATATTGACCATTAAATTTCATCACTGTTGCTCAAATGTTTTAATTTGTTAGAAGAATTTGCGGAAGCCTTTGATGAATTTGTGAACAATATTGCCATGTTTAAATCCTGTAAAGCACCATGTTTTGGATTCTACTTATCATATACAACAGTAAATGTAACTTGTGTTCTTTCTAAATGTTTAATTTTGTTTTAAATGCACACATCTCTGGGTGCTCTATGGATGTCTGAACCATGGCATGCAAAGACTTTCTTTCAGATAAGGAAATAAAACTCAGACCATTAATGGCTTCAACATGAACAAATGGCATCACTACCTCAACGTCATGTATCTTTAGGTGCAATTCTAAAACCACTATTACTGAGATTTGGTTTAATCCAAATTAGATGAGATCAATGCTCAAATATTTCTTACCAATTAGTTAATGTGATATATTAATTGAAATATGTGAAGCTGTTAATGCCTATGTGTGTGTGAGCGTGAGCGTGTGTGTGTGTGAATGCATCCCCACACGGCTGCTTTTGTTAGTTCATAAGTGAATGTTGTCGTGAATATGTCCATTAGTTGATCAATAACAGACTCCCATGGAGCCCACGGCCACAATACAGCAGCTTTTACAAATACACCCGGACACACACGCGCACACACACGGGCACGACCAGCTATCTGTCAAACAGACTGGCCCAGTCTCACCACTCACACTGAGGGATCCATGACAAGAGAGAGGGGAATCCAACAGCAAGCTTTATCGATCCAGACTGGAAACCCCCCTTAGGCCACACGCGTCCACGCACACACGGCAACACACACACTGGATCAATGATCGTGCCGTATGAAGGACAGCACCACACAAAGAGGCACATAAATACACACTCACGCGCGGCTGACAGATAAAAGAGGTGCTCGGTATCAGAGAGCAAGATAAGGGGCACAGAGAGCAAAACATATCATCTGACCTTAACAGTCTCATCTGATACCAGACAATTTGCCAGCGCTCCGTAGATCAAATGTTAACAGTGTAACACCGCCACTGACACATTGGCGGACGGCTGTTTCCTCACATGCAGGAGGAAACCTGATATAATTCATCAGGTCATCAGAACTTCCAACACATTTGTTTGTCAACATCCGACTTGTCCCAAAACACCACAAAAACAGTGTCATTATATATCATTATATGTAAAAAAAATATATATGTATTGACTGAGCAGAGAGAGAGCAGTGCAGGGGAGAGACAAGTTTGAAGACGTGTCTTACCTGGGACGATGGAGACGGTGTCTTTCTCCCAGGAAACCACACTGACATACTCCTGGACGGCAGAGGGGATGAGGCACTTGAACACGGCGACATTTCCTCGCATGGAGCGCTGGTCAGCCACTCGGACCGTGTATGGCTCCCGAAACACTGAGGGGGGAAGATGATGAGGGATTTCAATGCGAAGGCACACAAACAAGCCAAGACACAGCAAACATGTAAAGGCAAGGTACAGATGGCAGGAAATCCTAAATATGAGTCAATACATTATGATATAACACTCCAAAAAAGTGTTGGATTCGGTCAACCAAGTTCATCTTTGTTTAATGGGGGACTCATATTAAGAAGGCCTGACTCAAGCTGCGTTGAAGGGGATGCACAGCGAGTAGCTCTTAGCCTTTTAGAGAACAACAGCACAGATGCTATGAGACGGCGAGGAGTGGCGCTTTGCTCACGGCCGAGGGGAGCCGTCACATGCAGGCGCCAGCCATCAAAAACACACACTCTGCACATGACACTACTAGCAGAAGGCAGCATGTCAGTGCCAGCGATTAAGTCGAGGCTTAATGGCGAAAACAGTAGCCTGTGGCTAAAAGAACTGTGTCTACAAACCAGCATGAAGTTACAAAGTGTCTCAAATGAAACATTCATTCAGCTTCAACTGAACAGTCGAACAAATGAACACGCCTTTCAACATCATTTTGTGATCCGGGTTCAAAATGGACACGTTATTGGTGGAGAAAGGGTCTCCAGTAACTTCAAGTCAAAATGATCTGTTTTTATTCTCGCGTAAAGGAATTGGCGTCAAGAAAAATGGTCACAGCAAGCGTCACGTCGCTAAAAATCAGCTATGATGGTGTAACGCAAAATAGACTGAGACATGTGGCTCCGCCCTCCAGGGTGCGCACCCACTCTACCAGCTCTCCGGTGATATAATTAACGTCTCGCCTGAAGGCCAGTGTCCTCGGTCATTAATATTGCTTTTTGCCAGCCTCCACTGCCACCAGAACTCAAAGCTAATGTCCTTGTGGAGGGGATTTCACCAAAACAGTCATGTGTTATGTCTTTTTAACACGACTGTTGTTCATTGTTGTCTACATCGACTGGTGAAATTATCCAACGGTGCTCATAAATTCAATGTATTAGTATTATTATGAGAGGACCAACATCTGGCATCTGTTTTATCTATTGCTGAGTTCAAGAAAACATTAAGCTTCTTTTACACTTGTACATGGATGTAAACTGTCTTGAATGTCCATTAAAATGATCCCAAATACAACATTCGTATCATCATATCTAACACCTCCAACTCTGCTTCCTGTCCTTTCAACACATTCTCACTCCTCAGGCGTAACATATTGACCACGACTAGGGATGGGCCAGTGAGGCTTCATGAAACAGTGTCCTTATTTTTAGAGCTCAGTAGGTGGCGCTGCTAAAATAGGTGAAATAGGTAAAAATTAGGTGAAGTTTCTTCAATTCCAAGGATTTTAGAGCAGAGAGCGCCATCTGGTGCTCTCTGAAAATAAGGACACTGTTTCATGAAGCCTCACCAGCCCATCGCTACTAATGCCTCAACGTGGAAAACTGTCTTCTCTGGGCCCCTTGGAGTAAAAGTGATAGGTCCAGTCAGGGAGAATGTGTTGGTCATTTTGTCTGTTCACCACGGCATATCTCACTACCGTCACAATCGCTACCACTCTCTGTTATAGCTCTCCACCCTACCTGCACTCTCTTCTTCATCTTACTTGATCTGTGTGTCCATTCCTCTGCATGACTGATCCCAAATGCTTGAATTGTTTTCACTCCCTCCAGACCGTCACAGACATTTTTATCTACTGACTCAACACTCCTCTTCTCCACCTCCTCCTTACTCACACTACAAATCACTATCACCAGCAAATTCATAAAAAAAACTAGGAATGATAAAGGGTTTTTATGAATTGCTAGAAGTATAAATGCGATATTGCATGCGTAAATGAAGAGGAAATGTAACTGCCAGTGACAGTCAGACTCAACACTTGGGGTGTCTGCAGCCACATGACACATAGGACACTAATGTAAGTTGAATTCTCATTTGCAAACATATCAGAGAACTGACGGACAAATAATTCCAATCAAGCCTCCATTTTAACTCTTCATTTAAGAGCCGCTGCTACTCATTGATGCCCTCTTCCTGCCGATCGATAGCAGCGATTGACTGAGTAGCCTTCGCCGCTGAGGCTGAGGTAATTCTTTCAATCATTTATTTACTCTCTGATTGACCCTGCTGGCTCTCATCAATAGCAGAGCAAATCCCCGATGGCCACTGAGCTTCTCATAGAGTGTTTAAAATCAGCTTGACAGCTTGTAAAGATTTGGTGCAACAATGACAACCGCCATATGTCATTTCAATGGGGGCAGGCGAGAACTGAGTAAACGTCCTATTAGGTTTCACTGTCCTGAGATTTGACCTCCGCCTCCAATATTCACAAATATTGCATCCCAACAACCGCCTCGTGTCCTTGAGTCGCGTCATCTATCAAGCTCAGATTAGACGAATATGTTGTTGATAGCGATGTCATTTGAAGATACCTCATGAAAGAAAAAAAACGTTCTACATTCATTCTTCCAAGCTTTGTGATGGGATGCAAATGGTAGTCTGGGTGATTTATGTGTAAATTGCACTGCCTCTCATCGCATACGCAGCAGAATCATTAGGATGTTACTGATGCCTGACTATATGCAGTCCGGTTGCCTAGGAACCAGCGAATACATGGCTGTGGTGCACTGGGCGCACTGGGAGGCGAGTCCTGTATCACTGTCGCTTCAATAATTAACGACAGGGAAACCAAATACTGCATTTACTTATTCATTACGAGAACGGCAAAAACACAGAGGAGTAGAGTGAGAAAGACAGACAAATGTCGTAGATAGTGGGCATTTGGTCTGAACGTTTCTGGCAGGGGCAGAAACTTTTCGTTTCAAACACGTATGAAAAGAGAATTCTGGAGCAACCGCTTGAATCTGGTGTGGGTCTCTGAAACTAAACTGAAACAGACTACGAAATCGCTGCAATTTCCACATTGCATATTCTTTTTTTTTTCTTAGGAGAAATACATATTGTCCTTTTTACTGCGACCCTCGGGTCATTCTTTGTCAACCACACCAGAACAAACACTTCGACTTGAGACATATTGCAGAAATCTATTAAAAAACATTCACTGCTGTCTTAAAATGTCCTCAGCTTGATATTAAAATAATACAGGTTTGTTATTTAATTGGTGACTGAAAGAAACACTCTGTGTTATACTAAGATACCAATCTGAGTTACATGGTGGCAGCGGCTAGCAACATTATCCACTAGAAAAGCTTAAAAATAATGAAATTCTCAACAGTTTCTATCAATTATGTGTGAGTGTGACTGATGCCACTCTGTGTCTTTGCAACAGCATGCAATATGTAAGCGTTACGGGGTGTCATGAATCGTGATTTTTACATGACAAATTTTATTTTAAAAAAACGCATGTACATTGAGGCCATAGTCCCAGCAGTGAAATTAACATTAAAGGCTAATTCTACAGGTAAGTGTTAGCCATGCGGCTAAGTAAAGACTGCAGCATTTCTATTTACATCACAAAATGCGTTATGTAATTCAAAACACTTATTAAAACCATGAAACAATGGTGGCTTCTTCACTTAGCAAAGTTCATGCACAATTTGGACTAAAATCTTCGACGCGCTGGTTTCATGATACTGGGGTGTGTACATTGGTTCTCACATGAGCTGGGCACAGTTTTGCAGCACATCATCATAAGAAGGTGGCACAATGAAGCTCCAGAAAATAAGATGATCAGTCTCACTGTATATGCCAGAGATGGATGGGGTCTGTGGACAAGAAACTTGTGAGGAACTTAGACTTGGAAAAAGACTCAATCGAGAGATATTTTAGATTGAGATTCGGTTTAAAATAAAAGAAACAAGTGATAAGGAATGATAGTTTGAGGTTGGGGTGGGTGTGTTACATTTTATTTTCCATGTAATGTTGGTTTGTCTTAAGAACAAAACATGTCTGTGAATCTAGTGTTTGAGTGATTGTGTGTCGATCTCTACACTCACATTAGGGGAGATTCATCTGAGAAATAAACATTCAATGGCAACTAGTTTCCAACATATGAGTTAGATAGCATAAGAAAAAAGAAGGCTGAATAACCTGCTGGGTAGCGAAGAAAAACACCCATCAGCACATTGAGCAAAAGAGTTGACCGCAAGTGAGCTAGATAACAAAGGAGGTTTTGAGCTATCAGACTACAGAGTCAGGTGTTAAAATAAAGGCCAGGTATCGAAAGAGGAGGGAGAAGGAATGACAGCCGAACAGCAGGAGCAAGGTGGGGGTGGGGCAGATTTTTCGGGGGTGACACTGTGAGCTGTCAGCTGCCACCATTCTCCCGTGCCACCTGAGACGGGGAGTGACACACCCACAGAGCTTTGTCACCAATGGCAACGGCAGGGTTGTGTGTGTGAGCTGGAAGTGATTGTGCGCCGTGTTGGGATGCTCGAGGTAATGAGGTGCGCACACATGCATGTGAACGGAGTCGGCTATGGAGGCGTTGAGTTGTGGTTGCCTCAGCATTTAATTGATTAATTGTTGTAATTATTTGGAGGGAAGGTCATCCCGACACCGAGGCACGCCGGAAGGTCAGACTCGCACCGGAGGGATCGGGCTTCTCTGCGGAGGGAAAACAGCCACCTTGGCGCGTTTGTGGAGGAAAAATTGGCAGAAGTTGGGAAGAATAATTGTCATTTCCATGAACGTCTAAAAAATTGCTGAGCACACGTCGCAGATTCAAAATGTCTGCCGGGTTTAAAATGTTTTTTTCATTTTTTCTCAGTAGCTGACTCTCCAAAAGCGTTCCTGCCAAACACCATGACAAAGAGCTGGCAGCGAGACACCAAGAGCCAGCTTGACGAAAAATGGCTCTGCGTGTGCGCCTGTGTGTTTTTGTGTTTTCATATACGTGTGTGTGCATAGTTAGGGGACTTTCCAGTCCACGGACAGATGGAGAGACTGGGAGACAGGAGGCGTGCTGGCATGAGCCGCGCTCAGGCTGGTGTGCGTGTCAGTGTGTAGCGTCTGAGATTGTGTGTGGGTTTCAGCGCGCAAGTGTGAGTCTGCTGTATTTACATTGATCCAGGCCCATGCACAGCTTTTTGATGTGTGTTAGTGTGCGTTAAAAAGGGCAGTAACACCTTCAAACAGTGCTCAACTCTGCTCTCCAGCTTTCACCTTGGCAGTGAGTCTGGGCGGGTCAGAGCACCACCTGCCTCTCTTTGAGACCGGATGTTGGGTTTTACTGCATCAATGAGGAGAAGAAATATCAGCGTTGGCTGTCGAGATGATGAATGTGAGGGAAAGAAGGAAGCACATTCACATCTGGGTTGTATACCAGGATGCTTTTACGGTGAAGGATGGGTGTCAATCCAGCAACAGCATCCAGGTTAAGGGCAGTACAAAATAAATGTGTTACAAAATGAATATAAAGCTAATTTTGGCACTATTCATCCATGTGGTTTGTTTCATAACACACATCGTACCTCTTCACCTGTGACTTATGACACAATTGTCACAGATCCTTCAATTTTGGGGAATTTCCAAGTCAACGTTACGGTGTAGGATCGCCACGTAATACAACAGCGTTTGAACAAAGTAACCCCGATACCAGCGAGGGATCTAGTTTTTGGTGCACTTCAAGTTGGAATACAATTTGATTTTGGGAAAACTATACGTGTTAAGCACTGTGCAGACTAGATAAAATTGACCTCAATAGACATAATTAAAATCATGTTAAAGCGTAAACCACAATTTAACTACATCTATTAAATGACAGTAAAGATGATTCCAACATCACTGTGCAGCGTACAGGACTGCATGGAAAAACAGACCCATGCACCACACTAGTTCAAGACAGGTGCTTCATTCCTCATTGAGTTCGACTTCATACAAAGCAAAACTGAATCCCATTGACAGTTGAGCTCGCGGGTGGGCAGTGCGACACGCTCACCTGCTTTGACGTGGATGCTGGGGCTCCGAATCTTGCCCGCCTGGTTCTCAGCAGTGCAGAAGTATTCATTGTCGTGGATGATGCTGTTATAAGCGGAGGGAGAGAATGGGTAGAGCTGGAGAGTGCCATTGGCGTGCACGTGGCGGATGTGTGGCACGTCGTAAATGTCGTCTCCGGCAGCCAGGTACCAGCGCAGGACGGCATGGGGGGCGCCGCCCGCAGGGCAGGGCAGGGACACCCCCACCGAGCTGGAGAAGGTCACCCGCTGTAGGGAGGCGTTCACAAAGTACAGTCGCGTGGAGACAACATCTTCACTGTTGACTGTGGGGAGGACAGAAAGTGACAGTTCATTAGAACCTGCTCCCCAACACAAACACATTCAACATTGATTCACCAAACAGTCAAAATAATGAGTGTGCTGCACCGTAAAATAGATGTGGCCACCGTACCAATAACAATGAAACAGAACCATTATTCAGATTCGGTCACCTCCTTGATAAAGTGCAGCGTTTGTGGTTCGGCAGCATAGTACACAACACTTCAGTGTACAGGAATAAGGTCATGGGATCAAATCGTGATGTGGCCCACAACAGAGTGGTGATGCTAATTCCTAAAAACTGAGTCGCTTCTATTAATTTCCTTCATGCCATGTCACCCTCAGATATAAATTTCAGCAAGAAATACTTTAGCTTTTTGCTACAATTGACTTGAAAAGTGTTCCCAAACTTTTATACATTTGTAAGATTTTCAAGTCGGAGTGTTTACCTTTACCCATATTCCAACATTTTCTAAGATGTTTGGACAGCCCTGACATAATCCTCTATAGTGTCTTATATCTCCCAATTTGTTCACGTTTGTCTTTTGCAGATTATCCGTGATAGATTAGGCTGCAGCTAAACAGACTGGTTGTGTCTGTAGACAAGTGTGGGTGGGATGTACTGCAGAGGATCGGTGGAACCTGTGAGCCCACGCATCGATTCCGAGGTTTCCTCCGTCTCAGGACATTACCCATCTTCACATTGAATGTGAATATACTGTGTATAGCTGTAATTCAATTTACTACAGAATAAAAATGTAATCTTTCAGGTTAAATGACAAAAAGCGTTGACGCAGGTCCATGCATGCTTGCTAGTATTAGGAGATTAAGCAAGCGGGTGCAGATGAGTGTAAAGAAGTGCTGAGCTCAGCTTGGCTGGGGGCCAGGGGAAGACGCTGCGCCTCCAGCCAGAGAATTTTCTTCTCAGACAATGATACTTAATTAATCCCTTTTTCTGGATTGTGTCAACAATGCCCAGATTAGCCCTATCTATTTAATTCTCCCCCTGTTTGAATGAGCTGGGGCGTCTCCTCAGACTCATCAGTGATGTAAAGATGCTATCAGATGTCTTCTGCCGTCTGAATTATTAATATCATTACGCATTTGTGATAATGAAACAAAGGGCAAAATGGGCTTTTTCTATTGTATGATTAACAATCAAGACAGCATTTCACAGTATTCCGCTGCTTAAATGATTAAAAACATCAATTAAAGAATATAAAAGCATTGAATTAATCACGATTAGTTATCCTTTACTGCGACTTGTGTCTTACACATTCAATAATGAAATAGATATTTCAGCATTTAACATCAAGTTGTTGGTACTTAAAATAGTAGCAAATGTTAAGATGTGTTTTCAAAAATGAAACAGTTTTTTTTTTAAGTTGTATTCTTTAAACTAAGGTTACAATGTGTCAGCATGTCTTCATTTTTAACTGTGACTGAAAGACTTGAGCGGATCAAGAGCAAGGAAAAAGGTCACCACACACTTGTTTTGTAGACCACCACATTGCTGTTACACTTAAATGTTGATGGCCATTCATAGTTTCAATTAAACTTTACAATAGTTGTCATGTATAAATACTAAATTACAACAGACAGCTATGGTTAGGAAAAAATGTAATTAATGAGCTTAATATTTATTGATAAAACTGGAACAGCCTTATTGACAGGTTTAGAGTGTTATCCTGCCAAACATAGAGAGCTCTCATCCATGTTTCCAAGCATGTTAGCATGTGGCCAAGACTACAACGCAGCATGTAAAACTGACCAAAACTTCCCTGGAGAACTGTCCTAAACTCTAAAACTGAAAGAGGTTGCCGTAGGCAAAACACAAAGTTGCACAATTGATGCTTTCTCTGCCACCCAGGCAACACAACCTGAGCACGACCTGTATGTGAGACGGACAGATAAACCCACTTAATCTTCTCACACGTTTAACACACAGGCAGTCAATCCAGCCTGTAATCTCAGTGCTGTGGGGGCCAAAGTCCCACTTCCCCGGTTCTCGTCCATGTGCGGAACAGGAGTGTAATCTGTTGACAGGACGGGGTAAGTGTTTGGGTGTTGAGGTGTTAGCAGGGGGGTCGTGGAGATTTAGAGGCCTCAGTCTATTGAAATAGTCAACCTGGCATTTTGTGTTTTTCTCTCACTGCAAGAAGTAGCTGCATATAACTGCTCTTTTGCCTTACAGCTAAAATTGAAGATCTCTTTTCAATATCCAGGTCAAGTTCAATACACTCCTCCTTTGGAATCCTTGTCAATCACCGTCTGAGGCTGCCAGGGTTTGTGATCTGCACTTTCAGTACCATGGAGAGCACCACAATGTGCTCCTGGGCGAACAACACTCATTTACACAGAGACATGTCTGTGCACAGAGAAAATGTGGAGCAAACTATTAGCAGATAACACCAGTCACACTGACCTGCTATTTTTAGAGGCTGATTTTTTATGCAGAGATGAGAGCGCAGAAGCAAGAACCTACTCTACTTCAAAATAGTAAATAAGACAATACAAAACTAGAAAAAAGAAGCACAAAACCAACCCATTTTTATACGTTATCAAACCCTTACAGGCTCATTTCCATTTTGGTAACCTTTATTTTCAAATGTTTAAATGGTGTAAAACTGTATAATCTCTTCAAAACTAGATAAAACCAGAACTTGTAGTGAAGCCAGAAATAGCTGCCATTAACGCCTAAAATGAAGATAAACAGGACAAAAATCCCACAGCTTATGATGTGGCACTTTGGCCGTGTGACTTCATGGAATCAGTGAATTTATGGACACACACGCAGATAAAATGAACAAGTCAGCGCTCACATATTAACCTCAGCAAAGAGTCACGACGACAAGTCCTATATGGCTTTCAAAATGCTGCACAAGACTATGAGAGGTGAAGACTAAAAAAGGAAATATGATATGGTTGAAAATACCTGTCTTTAAAAGTAGTTTGAGTCACAGGAGTAAACAGAAAGATATTTTTGTTGCAGTGACCTAGTTAACGACAAAAGGAGAGAAAGACTTTCCACTATTTTTCTATTCTCTTATGAACCAACTTGCAATTCCGCCTACGTGTTCATCAGAGACTCCCAAGCATCCCTCCACCCTGCCAGAACCGCTTCCTCCTGACCCGGTCCTGGTCTCCAGGTGGATGTGCACCAACCTTGTTAAATGTCCAAACCACCTGAGGTAATTTCCAAGGTACCAGACTGGAGTGTATTGATCAAATTAAGCTGTCGGGGAAATCTGAATATCCAGGAGGGTTTTCCAGTTCAATGCACAGACATAAAGGACAGCTATGTGTTCTCCCCAGGTGAGGCAATATCGTGAGCCAAGAGTGAGCTGCAAGCATCTGACAAACATGAAGATGCTTCTTCACATGACGAGTGTTTACACAGCCACCTGTCCACGGCAGGTCATAGAAAAGACAGTGAGATCAGAAAATAGTCTGAGTCATCTGAGCTGTGACTGAGTTGGGCCAAAGAGCGAAGCTCACCATGTAGGAGTCAAATTGCTTTTCACTGATGGAAGGGGTGTCTGGACTCTCAGCCAGTCCCGAGGAAGACCCAGGACTAAGAGAAATCCCGCCTCTGAAGCTTGCTTTCCGTGTCTCTTGGGAAGGTGGGAAATATAAGTGGCCATGAATACAGACTTGGGCACTGAACAATGGTCTGTTGTGTTCCTCCACGCCTCATGTGTGATCACGACAGTACCAACCCTCAACAGGTTTTGCCGCAGGATATCAACCGTTAATGGAAATACGAGCAGATGTGGGTCAGTGTTCGTGTTGTTGGCGAAACATTTGTGTCATCGTCACTGTCAACCACTGTTTTCTTACTAAGACTAGACAGTAAATAAAAAGCCATTCAGTCGAAGGCAATGACCAAATGTACTGACATTTGCCTCGGCGAATAAGAACGAGAAGAAAATCTGAATTCATTACGATCAAGGAAGAGGCAGTAGCAGACAATAAAACCAATTTCAGCGATACAGTATCACGTGAATTGCCATACCTTAACGTTCTACAATTCAATTCTGGGTGAACGTCACGACTTTCAGAAATTGGCAGTAGATTTTACATATCACCCTTTAAAACATCAACTTAATAGACTAAATCTGCAGCAGTTTTTGTTATTATCTTGTGATATTTCATCAACTTAAACTAAACTGAGTCTAGTTAATTTGATGACAGAAATTAACAAAAATGACAAAATCTGGACTAAAACTAAACTATATTTGACTCAAAAGACTTGGTGTTAAACCAAATCAAATTCAGTAGTCAAAAGTGACACTGACATAGATGAAAAATGGAATAAAAGTTTCAGCTCCCCAGAAAGGCGGAAGGCTTCTGCTGCGAGGAACGTCTTGGCTTCTTCAACAACCTCGTATCTAAGCTGAAAAAGAGTTGCGCGGGGAGAACATAAAGTAGCTGGATATACATCGGTCAGCGTTTTATGCAAAAACAATCAAAAAATGTCAGATCAAGAGAATAAAAAAGGAGGGAAAAGCATTGTAAAATGTGTTATTGTTACCATAAGAGTAAACGTCCAAGTCGCAAACCTCAGTGTAAAACAAATGAACTCATTGAAATGTATGATTTACAGACCAAATGCACTTTTTACATTGATATATGCTTCATCCTCTGACAACAACCTTTTCATGATAGGCAGCCTACAAGCTCAGACAGCTTTCCTTCAGTGACCCACGTGGCAGCTCGCAGACAACAGCAGGGCCAATGGAGCGACACTCATCCTCTCACCTACTGCATTCTGTCTGCCTTCCAATGGTGTGAATGGAGGATTACAATTAGCAGAGCCAAAGAGAATTACCGCGAAATATCCTTCACAGGCCATTCATCATTTAACCTTCGCTTTCTGTTACGTCTTTCTAAGCCTTTTCTTTCAATAGTGTGTCTTTTAAAGTCGAAATTTTCTCAGCTGTGTGCTCGAATCAATTTGCACTTTTCTCCTGTTTTTCCAGTGGATATGAAATACAGTATGAATATGTATGCTGGAGAACCAAGGATATTGCCTATGGTGAGCCGCTATGCATAATGCAGCTTTTTCTGTCTCATCTACATTCATTTAAACACACACACACACACACACACGGAAAGATTGGTGCTATCGCGTGCATGGAAAAGCAGAGCTATAAATCCCTCTTGCTCCCCTCACGTTCGAGCCCAGCCAAACACCAAATCACATAAATATATCTGAATTGCACTTGAGCAAGTAGATGTTCCCATGTAGCGTCTGTGTACAAATAAAGGCGCAGAGCGACTGTTGAACCATTGAAGCCAGTATCAATTCACTATTCGCAGTGATGCCACAGAAAAATGGAGAACCATTAAAAAGGCGAGAGATACGATCGTGTTTGATAAAGGGCGCTGCTTGTTCCCTTTACAATGACTCCAGATAGAGATATCCGTTAGAAGCTGCATGACAATGTGTCTCCCTGCCTTTGTGTGCAGTCAAAAAGGAAATAAAGTGTGTAATTGTACTGCATGGTATAATATTAGCCATGCACAGACACACACATGAATAAATGCAATGGGTGCTAGAGGTGGAGGGGGAGTTGTAAACAACCACTAAACTCCATTTATATAGCATCAGTGAAATATTCTGCCGCCTTTTTGGCAATTCGCATATCTGTCTTCAAAGAATGAGATTTATAGTCACCACCTGACATGTGGGCATAAATATTCACATTGTGAGCGGTGCAGGCAGGGAATGATAGATGAACTTGAGCTACTATATCTTTGCCATGAATAAAACTATTAATGGGATAATTATTACGAATGGAAAGAACAGAGGTGCTAACATTAAACCTAAGAAGGTTACTATTTTACTGCGACATGCTGAAGTCCAGAGAGATGAAGTCGTAGACTATTTGTTGCGTGTTTTGTCTGGATGAGACTTGTCACTGTTGGTGGGCCAAGCAAACAAGGAAAAGGCAGCATACTAGCTCGCAAACAACATTTCCAGAATTCCATTGAATTTTCCAATGTCAGATCTGTAAGACGTCCATGTTCAGAAACTTCCACTCCACCTAGTGGCCGTCCAGCCTTCGCTATGCACACGGTCCAAATTTAAGATGAGAAGCTCAGAGTTAATTCACCACACATCGCAGAGGCGGCGGATTAAACACACAGTTCACTATGCAAAGATCATGTAGCCAAGGAATTACGGTAAGCAGTCGCTATGGCATTGAACATGATCATATTCATTGTATTTACATTTGTGGCTGAGCGGTGACGGAAGGGTGGGCTCAACTTCTGACCAATCACAACTGACTACTCACAGTCGGGAACAAAACCTCAGACTCCCGCCAATATTGAAGACAACATTGAACATCTCTGGCACTTAAACTAAAACAAACGTACTGCGATGCTTCACTGGGAACCATTATTTTTTAGCCACTAAAATAAGATGGATTTTATTAAAGGTCCAGCAAAACTGAAATTTCTGGGTCCCACATCCTCTGTGTGCGCCACAGTTCCCTATCGTAGTAAAACAGCAGGCACATAGAAGCACAGCTAACAAATGAATATGAGTCATAACTTGGAAGAAATTGACTCGTGGCATATCATGTTTTCTCGCGGAGTGGCGGGAAGCTATATGAATCAGTAGGCTTGCTGAGCTGAGCCAGTTGGTGGAGTGGGAGGAGCACTTCTTTAGACTACAAAGGAGGTTTAGCTACAAAACTGGATGGAGATCAACTCTACTCTGACTTGAGGTCTGGTTTCTGAGCGAGCAAAAGTGGCCGATAGATGTGGCGTCTACGATTCTCCGATGCCTCAAAGCTGTCAATCAAATGAAGAGGAGATAAGCAGCTAGGTAATGGAAAATTAGCCTTTTTAGAACCCCGTGACCTAAGGAGAGGAGGGAGACACAGAGAGCTGTGACCTTTATTCAAATGGTTCACATGATGTATGAGCATAGCAAAAATATGTGATTTGCCATGACTCCAAAATGTATCTTTCTCATGGAGTTAAAGGGTCCACAAAAGCAACATTCAAGTTGACAAATCACTGGTCATGCATTCATAAACCAGTCCGACCATATGCTTTTGATGATAGCGGTCTTTGTACAAGTTACCATCTAGCATTGTGTCGTTCAGAAAAGCATTGCTCACCAATGTGGTTATGTTTGTGTGTGTGTGTGTGTGTATTTAAGCATATCTATCCTAGTGAGGTCAAATTTTGGGGGCCCTTCTGCTGGAGCCCACAAGGTTAAGCCTCATTTGAGGATGAAGACTTTTATAACTTGGTCATTATAATTGGGTTTACACTTGGTTAAGGGAGCTGATGAAGTTTAGCCACTTGTTTTGGATGGTCAGGTTTAAGGTGTGTGGCTGGGGAAAGGGTTATGGCAATGAGCGGACCCCACAAAGCTGGTATGACAAACGTGTGTGTGTGCGTGTGCGTCTTCATTCAACTGCCAACACTTGACAATGAATAAGGGCTTTGCTTGCCAGAGCACGAGTGAAGGAGGTGAGTTAACCTGAGAGTGACATGTAGCTATTATAGTGTGTCTCCCTCTCCAAGGAAACTGACAAGCCGTGTGGTCTCTGTGGGACCCGGAGCAGCAGGAACAACACGCGCGGGGGCATTCCACGTTCTAATTGTTTTTGTAATGATCTTGCATTATTAATAAAACAATAATTTGGCTTGGTCGCGAGCTTTAAAAAGATATTCCTGCCGTCAGTTAAAACAAATACGTTTATTTCGAGGTCATTTTGACCATGTTGAGCCGCAGACGAATTTAAATGAGTTAAGAACGCAGTGACAAGGTGCGGCGCTTCCTCAGTTAGTCTCAAGCAGACGCAACATCTCCGAGTGCATCTGCGGGTGTAGCCACCAGTCTGACTCATACACTGCAATTACTGGACATGCGCACGAATTTAGAGGCCTTGACTCACTTGTCAATGAATGAGGGAGGAAAACGCCTGTAAAATACAACTTATCGAAGGCGTAAAAAATAGGATTAAAAACAACCGGGCGCGTCATACTTTAAATAAGGTGACGCATACAAACACATGTCAAAAGTGACCCATATAAACTAAACAGGAAGAGGAAATCATCCCGTCAACACGTCAGATCTTTTCTCTAAAATATACAATAAAAATATCATGTCCGCCATGTCACATATTTCAGGCCCTGCTCTGGCCTGAGAGGCCCCAAAAAGACACGCATTCCCCCGGAATCCACGGCGGTGTTCGTCTTAATTGTAACGCCATAAAATGACACGCAGCCTCCCAAATCATGACTGAGAAGAATTAATGTATTCAACACCCCCACCCCTTTTTATCTGTATCCATCTCCCTGCAGCCCCCCTCTTTCTGCGCACTCAGGAGTGCAGGTGTGCCTTGGACCAACTAAAACTACAAAATCAAACCAGGATATATCAGCCAGAAATCCGACAAGTTCATCGGGAAATTGAGGTTTTTAAAAAGAGTGGCATTTCATAAGGCGCGGCCGAGAAAGGAAAATACGCAGTAGCAACGCATCCACGCACATCAGCGCGTGTATGCATATGAGCACATATGAACCCTTGAAAAATAATCATCACAACAGCACTGTCAGAGAAAAGAACATTTGAACTGGAACATAGCGTGGAGACGACTCGGAAGTTTGTTTTTTTTAACTGCGTAATCTACATCTCTTCCATCTCAAGCACTCTTTCCGCTCCAGTGGTCGCTTCCTAACCACGACCCTCACCCCCCCCCCAGCAGCCGTAACACACACATTCGCACTATCTTGTTCAGTCACGGTACAAGGACTATAATCAAAATAGAGCCTGTAATCCAATTACAGACAACAAAAAGAGCAGACAGGTCCTCAACGCCTCTGCAGCCTGGCAGAGGGCACTGCCAAGGCCAGCGAATGAAGACAACCACAGAAAATCCGTGCCATCAAATGGTCGGAGAAGACAAATCATGCGCAACAGACCAGTACCAAAAAGTATAAGGATGCTCTGAAAAAGTATCAGGGTCACACTGTCACGAACCCGGCGGGGTCCAAATCAGTTTAAAAAGAGGATTTATTCTCATTTTAATACGCCAAATTGGGTCCACTAGAAAACGAGGCCAATCAGTGAAATCTGGAGCCACAGAAAATGGTGGATGAATAATTAGAACAACTCACACTGCATGCGAGGAAAGGCACGGCTGGGGGAAGAAAGCATGCTGTGATAAAGAGTTTTGCGTTTTTGTATAAATATCCAACCGGGGACTATTATCTGTAAATGAAAAGGCAGCGCTCAATAAGCCCATCTCATAAAATCTATTGACCCCTTGATGGCGTTTACGCGCCTTATCACAGCTCAATACAAAACGCAGCTGAAGCTTAAACTCGAGAATATCCCGCCTTCTGTTCGTTTTCTTCATGTTGAAGTGTGGGAAAGTCAAAAAACAAGATGCGAGAGTCCGAGTGCGGCGGACTTTTACGCGTAAACACGCATGAACGGTGGCTGGCTTTGGGGATCCGCGCGCTAGATTTTTATCAGCAGCAGCCTCCATATTCAGCAGCGCTTCACAATCAGCATGCAAAATGCAAATGTCCTCTTTCTTCTCATCAAGTCACAAAATGAAGCGCTCGCACGCAGGACTCGTCAAAATTGAAGTTTAAACTCCTCAGTTGGGGATATAACTACGACGAAGGGATTGTTCATTTGAGAACAACACATCAAAAGAAAGGACGGCGTGGAATCATTTTTTTTTAAGTTAGAATAGAAGCTGATCGCTATGAGCTCTTCTGACCATCAATAACTCACTGACAGACAGCAAATAAACAACTTGAGCATGCCAGATAGCAGAAGCATCTCCAACCTACCTTCTTGCAAAGAATAGAGCAGAAGTAAAGTTACAAGCCACATGCCATTAAAAGCAGTAATATTTCACAAGAATGGTGTGCAGTCCCCCAAAAAGAAGAGTGCACGGCGCAGCAGTCGGCCCGGCTCCACGCTCCGTGCTGGACTGGTTCTGCTGAATCTCCCCGGCGATCTCTCTCCAGCCCCGGTCCCACACTCTCCAGCGCCGAGAAACGAACCGCGGGGAAAGTACCGCCTCTGCTCGCTCGTCTCTCCTCCCCTTACCGGGACAGCGTTGTCGTCGCTCCACCCCCACCGACGTCCTGCTGCTGCGCCGCGATGGAGAGTGGCGTCTAGTGATGGAGCAGTGTTTTACGCACGCTGATCGGGGGCAAGGGTTCGACCCGTCCCGCCGTCAGAGTATAACGGTGTCATCTTTTTTTGGGTTTTTTATTTTTGTTTTTTTTGGGGTGGGTGGGTGGGTGGGGTGTTTTAAGTTGGGTAACAGCCGTTGGAGGAAGTTACGCGCGAAGATTTAACTTGCAAATGAAGTTGCGCACTTCTCGCGCACCTGCGGATGTTTCCTTAGCAGCCAAGTACGCAGAAGATGAGGTCATCGCGCGGGTCATGAGGGGTCATGTGAGAGGTTTTGGACTGTACATAAGGCTCTCGATCAGACTACTAGGAAAAATAATATGCCACCGCCAACAATCAACATAAAAAGGATGAAAGCTTTTCCGAACAAAGAGCAATATTGTTAGATGCTTTGTTCACCTATGACTTCAGACTCCCAATATATTCCTGAAGCAGAGTGATCTTTCCTTTAGAGTTTTGCCTCAGAATAGTCGTGTGTAAGTTGGACTGTTAAAGTGTTCCTCTTCGTTTCAGCAAGGCAGAGTCTAGCTGAGCCTCATCCCTGGGTTACACATGGATCCAGACAGATGGTTTCTGGATTCATCATGAAAGCTCAGATCTTCATGACAATAAGAGTGACAGCACCTGAAGAAGAGCCACTTACAGCGTCCCTGCACCAGCTGAGTCTACTTAGACCACTTAACCTTTCAGACAAGCACATGCCACTGTTTAAAGACTTCATTAAAATGGTCTTTAACCATTTCTAATCTGTTAAACTTAAAAAGGAAAAAGATCATCCTCTGTCACAGGTTTTCATTTTAGGGACAGGGTTTTGGATTATAATCCCGACGGTAATCAACAGACTACTGTTTGTGAGTGATAGAAGAAGCAACCTTCCACTCTTCACCTGGACACAGCGACCCCGAAGGTGGCCCCTGGTGCTTCCACAGGTCCTCTCAAACTCCCTCGCTAGTGAACATGTACGGGACAGGAGCGCTTGGTTTGGTGCGAGTTGCTGTTGTTGAGTCCATCTTTCTCCTTCTTTGTGTAAAGCACTATGAGCTATGTCTCTGTAAGAAAGGCACTAAATAACTTAAGTCGCATTCATTCATTCATTCAACTCCTGTTAGACATATTAAACTGCCAGAGTTCAAGCACCGTGACAAAAAAAAAACTGGTGTCTGTGATAGCGAACACATTCCAGCAGTACAGATGTACCAATACTTAACACAGAACAGAGACTTGGAGTGGACTGGACTATGTCGTGTTTCCATTGATATGAACAAAGGGCTTATTATTTCTCCAGAAAGCACAAAAGCCATTTGATTCCTACAAGGTTCCCTCACATCTCTGCCACTCAGTGAGCGGCTCCAAGTATCAAATAAGTGTGGATTGCATCTGATCAATCCCAGACAAACAGCGTCTACTTGACATGATTGTCCTCCATCAGGTTCTCACTCGAAGGAAGAATGTGATGTTGGAGTGTTGAATCTAAAAGTAGGCCTGGTTGTGGAGAAGCGCTGAGGGAGGCTGCTCCCACTGAAGAGCCGCTGTTGTGTGGCAGACGAGGCGGCACACTCTGCCTCCACTCTCTATTATGTAACAGGTGGAAGTACGCACACCCACGCACACTCGCTGTCAAACAGACCCATAAACGTGCACACTGACAGGGACAGATACATTGTGTGCACAATTTCACCACGCGCTGTGTGTGTCCCTGCAAATGTTAGACGTGGTTATAGCACCAGTCAGGGTGATGTGACTCCTCCTTGCCAGCACCTTCGGAGCGATGCTTACACCGAAGACACAAGCCATCAAACAAATAGTTTTTGAAAAAAAAGTCTTCACAAAAGACAGAGTCAACTTAGAACACCGTCTCTCTGCCGTCTTTGTGCAACAGTGGCGTGTTATTACAACAAATTAATAACATAATAAACTGCCTTCAGGTTCACACGCAGCTGTGGAATCCAAATCTTTTTTGAAGAGATGAAAAGCCTGAGCACAAAAAATAATTCTGTAGTTCTTTGAGCACAATTTTCATGTAAACAAATGGCACAATCTTCGTCTTCAGTTTCCTCCACATTACCTAACCTTGCGCATTCTCTTCATATCCTACTTTATCACATCCATAAACCTAAGTGGTTGTCATCCGCTCCTTCTTTTGCCTGGTACGTCCATCTCTGACATGCTTCATCCAACATGTTCCCTGTCTCTCCTCTCCACCTGTCCCAGCCACCAGAGTCCGGCCCCCCCAACCTTTCTCCCATGATATACTTGTACCTAGCATTGTCTTTGTTAGCCACTCCCGATGGAAACCTGAGCATCATCATCACTGCCACTCAACTGCCTCAAGCAGCGCCACACCACAGCCGCACTACAGCCGCACTACAACCAAACGTAACCACACATCTCAGCCTTCATTGTCTGAGGTCATGAAAGAAAGGCATTCTGGGAAAATAAAACTTTCAGCAAGCCGAATAAACATCTCTGGCTCTTTTGAATTACCTGTCAAACGAAAGACCTGGGGGCCAAATACAGTCCGCTTTACACTCATTTAGTTGACTACTGAAATTTAAAGTTTACCCCACAAAGATCACCGTGTTGATATCGAGTCCCATGATACTACGCTGCTAATCAACCCAAATAGTATATAAGTCAACAATTAAAATGGAAACTGTAGATGGGAGGAAATCTGTTAAAAGTAGATGGGTGTTTGTGATTTAAGGAAAAAATGAGATCATCTCTTGTGTTATGAGGCGAAGTTGGAGGTGAAGTCTGACCATTTTTAACACATTAACATGTACAAAATATCAGCATCTTGCATGAGCTCAATACCTTTGGTTTAATATATTAAATATTACCATGTGTTTACTTTCAAGTTTAAAACACGTGACCAGGAACATACAAGCGTTATGCTGTTTCTGAACAACAGCTCAACTTTGTGTTGCTTGAAAGAGTTTTACCATCAGTGGTTGACGTGTGAGGGTGAATCACCTGAAACCCAAGCTAAAACTTATACTGGTGAGTTGCAGTGTCTCGCTATGAGGTGAGATTCAAATGTCCATCACACGAAAATCAGGTAAACACGTTTCCTGGTGAACTTGGTTTTGACTTTTTTGCGCTGAGGTTAAGCTTCCACTCAAGCTGGAGGAATATGAATTGGTCACAAGCTTCCTGATGGTCACGGCAGCGGGGGTCAAATGTGTATCTCGGACACAGGAGTGCAGACACGTACAGCCGCAGTAAGTGGCTGCAAAAGACACGGCTGCGAGCTGGTTAAGAGGCTGATGTAAGTTGACCTGACAGCACCAAGCAGGTTCTACTGTATGTCAGCCAGTGATCATCATGGAGGTTGACAGGCTGAGTTGGACCAGCCAGCCAGGCCAGGGAAAGGCAAGCAGCTCCCAGACAGCTCCACTAAGTGTCAGCGGAGACAGTGCCCTGGACGTGCCGCCACCGAGCCACGGCTCGTCACGTGACTCATCTCCAGCGTTGCCCGGAGATAAGGAATCATTTAGGAGGCGAGCAGATGAGTGAGAGGAAAAGAGTTTGTTGACTGAAGGGAGAAAATGGCCGGGCAGGGCATGATGAAAACATCGACAATGAGAGTTGTGAGGGGCGGACGGGGGGAGCGATGAGGCGGATGAGCTAATGGTCATGTTAATGCTCAGACAATCACAGCTGCCCTCAGGCTCTGCATACATGCTACCATCATATTAGCGCTAATGTACCTAGCATTCATGTAAAGCCTGCAGCTCACCGGAACCCCGACAAGGTCAGAATTAGGAAATGTGAAGCGCGCACGCATTAGTGCCGCAAGGTCACATGGCATGGATCTTTACGGCTTTATAAAACGGTCCAAACAGTTTCTCGTAAGTTTTGTACGAGCAGCAGATCCCATTTTGCTCAGCGAGCCCCCACGCCTGGGTAAAAGCCTCTGCATGTGTAAAACACTGCATTAGCCTAATATGAATATCACACCGAGCTGCAGTACATGAACGAGCCGGTGCCAACCAATGGCCCATGTTCGCCTTCTACAGCGCATGCGTGATAGTTATGGCTGATATGTGTGTGTCCCTTCTGCGAGTGTGTGTGAGCATATGTTTACACGCCGGCGCTGCACGCCACATGCAGTTTTGGTTCACTTAGGTGCGCACAAACGGTTCCACGTCCACATATGCTAGTGTTTTCACATACGCTAACTCACATGACATCAAGGGGTGTTCATTTATTTAAATGCGCCAGGGTGGATAACAAGGGGGTGGGGTGAGGGGAGTCGGCTGCATGTGCAGGGGGGGTGTGGAGGGGCTCCCTCATTTAGATGGAGGTTCATCGCTCCGTTTCTCTTTTTGTTCCTCTCTGCTCGCTCATATTTGTTAACGAGACTCTTTGCATGGCGGAGAGGGAGGACGGCGCTGGATACGGGGCGGATGGGGGGGACCAAAAAATAAAATAAATAAATAAAGAGCGGAGTCGGGGAGTGACGCAAAACGCTTGTCGAGAGAAACACATCGTGCCAGGGCAGTACCATGACTTCCAAGATGGCGGCCACTGGAGCAGAGGAGTCAACATTCTCAGTAGGGAGCTGACTTCCAAAGGAATGTTGCAGGCAGTACGAGGAAGGATGAACACACTGAGAGGAAGACGATAATTGTGAGTGCAAATTAGCCGATATTTACGCCTGAGTCAGAGAGAGAGGGCTGTGACTGGCATGCAGATATCAGTCAGAGAGATCTAGCGACAACCAGTGGCTGTAAATGAAAATGTACACGACCATTCCATCAACGCTTTTATGTCACTAGTCAACATTGAGTAATCGATTATACTGGAGGATTTTGATATAAACACGATAAACACAATATTTAAACACAATCTATTTTAAAATGTATATTTCAATTCACTGAGCAGTCATTTTATTTCTAAACAAATAAATGTATAAAAATGAATACATTTATTTAATATATAATGGAAAAGCACCAAGAGTGCGCAGACCTCAGCCAAGAAGCTCATTTTCCACCCATTTATTTGTTTTATCGATAGTGTTTAGCCATGTCATTGTGTGCATGCAATATCTTTGACATTATCGATGGCACCAACGTTCCAGAATTGACTTTCAAATCCCAGTTGGAGTCGAGCAAGCAAGTGGGTGCCACAGTACAGAGTGGGCAAGATGACAGTGGCTGGGTTCAGTCTGCAGGATCCACAAGGTGTTCTACAACACCATTAAAATGGAATCATTTCATGACAATTTCATTGAAATCCAGTTCTCAGCAAAAACCCAACCTCCTCGGCAGAAGCAAAAATATGTAATCATTCTAAAACAAGGTGCGTAATTTTAGTTAGTCAACTTGGTCTTCAACTTTTTCAAAATTATGTTATAGAATTGCTGCTGTCTGTGTTTGTTTCTTTGTAAATCACATATATTTTACACAATTGAATGGAAAAATGTTTAGTTCAATCTGCTCTTACACATTGTAAATGCCTTGCATGACAAATTATATGACTATTATTGTTACATTACATATAGTTATATAATAATATTTCGACTTGCTTACATTTCCCATAGATTGATTAGGCGCTGAGTGAAGAAAAGCACCACTTACTCCCACTTCCCCCTTTTTTCCGGACAGCGGTTGTGTGTGACTGTGTCAAAGATTGTGTCTGTGTGGGGTCCTTTATGTTTTGTTGTGTGTTTTCTTTGTATTTCTGTCACTTATTAGTTGGACTGAAGTATGACAGAAACACTAGGTATATCAAAATTAGTTAATTAAACTATATATATTTACTGGTGTGTTTTACAGTGATCACAATTTGAATGACTCAATTACAACTGGAAAGAAAGACAACAAAAGTTATTCCATTGGCGGAGCTGTATTATCCAATGTGCACATTTCATCTTATAAATTGAACTGTAATCCAATGTATACGATGAAAGTGTCTCTAATAAGGGGGGAGAGATGAAACCCAGCCGAGCCAGCAGTCTGGTGCCCCTCTTTATGGTCAGTTAGAAGAGATGCAGTCACCAATAGAGCAACAAACACGGAGGGAAAGAGAGGTGGCAGGTGTTGCCGAGCGCAGCAGAGTGCAACTGACCTCTTTGTGTTTTGATCTTATCGCTTTCTCACGCTTCATCACGACTCGTACACACGGGTTAACTGACAAACACACCAGTGGAGACGCACAACGGAACAGCGTGTTGACAAACTGTAAACAGGTCCAGCTGTCCGAGTCTACTTCCATCAATTATTAATTCATAAACTTTTTTTTTTTTGCATGGGAAAATGTCTGTTGCTTAACAACACAGTTGCTCACACATACCACACACATGCAACACGCACTTTGAAAACAGCAGTCAGTGCCTGTGTCGAATGTGACTATTACACTTTTTTATCTTCATTATTAGACAAAAAAAAGCAGTGGAGAAGTAGGAGCCATGTAGCTTATGGTCAGAGTGATATAGTGTCGACACCAAACACAGGAGGGAAACAGTTGGTGCACTTTAACCTTGGCGAGATTCTTCCCAGGACGTGGGACTAGATGCAGCCTCACACCTTCACCTGTATGTGTTTGTGTTTCTCTTGGAGCTGAGATGTTATCAGCGCCAGTGAACTCTGAGATGAATGGCTTCTCACGCTTACCTCAGCTGCGGCCCTGACGGAAAACAGTGGAACCCGGAGGCCCCAACGGTGCGACCGCTCACCTTCAGCTTCACTCCGGGCCACTTCCTGTTTCCCAGCTCACTGCAGGAAGAGCCAGAGTTGAGCAGGGAACTGACAGCTGCCGTCGCTTTCTGTAGCAACCTGTTTATTCAGGGGCGATTAATCTGGCTCTTTTTTCTGCTCAGGTGATTTATGCACTTTGTCATCACAGTGGCAAGAAAATATGAACCCGCTCGTCGGCTCTGATCGTGATGAAGAGGCGAAGACGGCAAGATGAGACGTGGAAGTGTCTGATGAATGACTGAGTGAAACCAAAATTGATGCTATCTGGACGCTTTTACACGCCCAACCCAACATTAAGACGTTGAAGCTCTCGTTGCCATGTGTCAAATATTCGGTTAAGCGTCTATAATCTTGTATTTACCTTCAGAAACCGGTCTGTTTTCCTCAGGGCGTCATGGCACCGCACGGGTCAAGTGTTGGCGCAACCTCGAGCACTTCCTGTTTTCTTGAGATCGTCTGCTGCCATCTGGTGGTTCATTTATGTACAACTATGCATTCCACCGGAGGTGCCCTGTCCTCACAGAAATTTAACAAAGCATAACATACAACAAAACAGGGGCGTAGTCGTGGTAGTCATCATTACACTGTGCTTTTATTTGTGTGTTTGACCTTTTCATAATCTATAGCTCAGCTATAATGCTGATATGATGTTTAAATTCTTGTTATGAATCAATTTCAATCTCATTTATTTCATATTATATATTTCAGTTACCACTTAACCATTCTGAAACATCAAAATGCAATGTTTATTTTCATATTGAGTTAATATGTCTTTCATAATAACAGCCATCAAAATGCACATTATTATTATTATCACATGTCAGGGCTCTGTTCATTCATTTATGTGTTTATTTGGGTCGCCAAACTTGAAGGATGTGTTTGAACGCAACTGAACGGAACATACAATCGAATCACTGCAATAAAGCGATGGCGGATTTACCTGTATTTGCTCATTTCTTCCCAGCTGAGCTGCCTCTTCTTCTTGTCTGTAATGTGTGAGTTGTCAGAGCTAGGTAACGCAGCTGCCATCTACTGTCCGTTTGTGCCCATTACACTCAGGATTGATATAGCGATAATGATGTTGGGTAAAAAAAAATGTTGAGAGGCTTGACGAAGTTATCTGAACTGTGACAGAGCAGTTTTTATTACACAGACAATGTTCTATAGCAGCTTTTTTCTTATTTAACCTCATTTCATTTTTAGCCCTACTTTTTATGGCTCAGTAAACATGTACAATATGTACAATAAAAAACAATATATATTTAGTGTTTTCATAATTGCAATGAGTCTTTTATTTATATAGATTTTTTTTTTTCAAATCTGAAATGTACAACTGAAAAACCCTCAGATACTTTTTTAGAAGCCAAAACAGAATAAGAATAAGAATAAGAATAAGAACAAACATCACACTCACTCAAACAATCTTGTGTCTCTTGGGGCTTGTGGCAGACAACAATTCAGTACAGCGAGGAAAAAATCTAAAAAGTAAAACTGACTCAATATGGTTACACACTTTTTATTAATACAAAAGTCTTACACACAAATGTACAGCACAGCAGTACAACAAAGGTTCCTGCAGGTTCTCCTCATTCTAGTAGTCCTCCTCAACATGCCTCTTCTTAGGCTGCGGAAAATCATAGACAGTTGTTCAGAAAAACACATGCACAGCTTCATCATGGCCACCAGAACATTCAGTACCTTGCTTTTGCCACAGTTGCGGATCCTGTTGCCTGATGGAAGAAGTTAGTCTGTTAGTGTTTTTCCAAAAATTCATTCATCACCTTCAGCTAATCTGAGGGCCCCTGCTACATCAGGTCAGAGGACAAAAAAAGCGCAAAAAAGACCGTTGATAGAGTCACAAAAAGTCATGTGTACCATGTAATCTAATCTAAACCTACCGGCCAGTAGCAGAATGGAAAGGACCACGATGACCCCGGCGAAGACAAGGCCTCCAACACGCAGTGTGTAGTAGTCTGAAATACAACCACATGTATGTTGGTTATTCCCCAATTTTCAAAACAAAATATTGCTTCAATTTCTCTACATTTTCCATTTGTGCCAGGTATAAACTCATATGTGCTACTTTTTATTTTTCATTTTTCTTATTTTATTTATTTCTCACAGGGCTGGAAACAAAGAACCTTATGTGCATTGTCTACTGCTTTACAGTGGTTACAATATGAAGCAAAGATATTAAGATGTGATACACATGACGTCCTCATTTCAACTGCACAACATGGCTGATGAAGATCACACCGCCTTCTGTTGAACAAGATAAATTACTCACACTGGACGCCTTGTAAAATAACATGTGAAGCAGACAAACTCGGGTAAAACCTGGTCAGACATTAACTGACGGCTTCCAAGGTGGTAAGTCACTCAGCAAAATAGGTTTTAGAGAGGTTTTGCAAAAGAAAGAGACTGCTTTGACAAGCAGTTATGTTAAATAGAAAAAAATAATATTTCATTGAAATTCTACCAACATTTCTAGCAGTCTATAAAGTCACTTACTAAATGTTTAGTAAATGAGGACATTTATGATAACAATTTTGAATTCAACTGTTCATTCCTCATCTGTTTATATGGAAACCTGTCACCGTTTTTGACATCACTGGAAACAGTACACTGTTAAAACTCCTAATTCATCAACGAGTTCCACCGATGATTTTACTCTAGATAATCCAGATTTACATGGGAAAGCAGTCATCTTCCAGGCATGTCAAAACTCACGTACCATCGTTATTATGCATAATGTGACTTCATCCACCAGTGACAGCTTGTGAATATAAATGCTTGTATGTGTTGACATAAATGCAGTGATGGGCCAGTGAAGCTTCATGAAACAGTGTCCTTATTTTTAAACTCAGTTGGTGTTCAATGAAGTTTCATTGAAATGGTTGTTCAAATCCAAAGATTTCAGTCCACCAAGCGCCATCTAGTGGCCTATGAAAATCAGGACACTGTTTCATGAAGCCTCACCAGCCCATCACTATACAATAAAAGCTTCCCTAACTGGAGATTTGGCTGTTCATTGCATTCTCTTACCATAAACAAAGTCCGCATCAGGGTCAATATCAGCACCTGGGGTGAGAACACATTCATATTAATGTGAGTGAAAAGCACATTGGATCATTGAAAGGCTCAAACCCCGCCAACCAGGAAATGTGGCTAGTTCCACTAGCTGCAGGTTTGAGCTCACATTTAATGGTTTATTTCACTTTTGACTAATCAGTACTTAACAGTAGATATGTGTGAGTTAGGCTCATCTGAATGAGTACCATCAGTGTTTACTCCTCTGTCATCACATCACTGCCTGCTTTGCCACATACTCCCCACATCATGTCATAAGGTGGCCGGCCGCCGGGTGACGTACCCTTCAGAGACGACATGCTGCCGGGCCTCTGCTTGTGTGTTCAGCTGACAAAACTGGAAGGAAACAAAACAAACACTGAAGAAAGTGGGGCGACGACAGCATCCGCCAGCTGCTGTTAGCATGAAAGCAGAGCGGTTCCCCCGGCGCTGTGGAGCCGTTTTTAATGGAGTTAAAGGAGATTTTTAAATGTGCCTGGGACGGCATGGAAACGCGATACGTCCTGACAAATCGCCGCCGCGCTGCCATCTAAATCGCACAATGATTGCCTTGATCTTGGGGAGAACTTTAAAAGGCTAATGGGGATATTGATTCCTCCTTGCTTGGCTCGCCTCCCTCCCGCCACACGCACACACATCACTGATATCCTGACCTTTAATCATTAGCTTACACAGATGAACAGACTAATAATTTCCCAGCTTCTCCTCAGTGTTGGTGGACAGTGTCATCACTTGGTGGACGCTCCACTGAGCTGAGGGCCACTGTTACTCATTAATGCACCGCGGCTCCAATATTCATTAACCTTGGACCTTGCTCCACCTGATAAATGTGAAGAAAGAGGGAGTGAAAGATAAAAGATTAATGAATATTATTTCATTACTAAAATATGATTTAGGTAATAAAATTTTAGTGAATACATGTTTCTATGATAATAAAAATCAGAATACAGAGAGGATTTAAGAAGGAGGAAGCGGTGCAGGAAATATTTGTGCGACTCACCTGAGCTGCTTTTGCGTTACCTCCGTCCAGGTAAGACAGCGAGCGAGCGTGTGTGTGTGTGTGTGGTCGACTGTCGGCTCGGGCAAGGCGATGTTATAGACCCACCCACTGTGGCACACACATGCGCACACTCACTCATACGCTTTGATTTACTTGTTCAACTCTGCACACAGATACACACATTCATCCAAACCTTAAGTCATCTTAATCTCTAAAGTAGTAAATGCTACGCAAACACAGAGACAAAAGTTTATCCCACAAACATGGGGAGCATCAGAGGAGCCCATTGTGTGGAGCTCCATTCTCCAGTCGACCAGCAGAGTAGTTCTCATAGATCGCACACTTACAGCCACCAGACTGTAGTACTGGTGCATTGATATCCAACTGTTTGTGGGTTAGTTTATTTTATTTTATATTGTTCATGACAGTGCTTTATTCCAAAGCTAGTTGGTGGGATCCCCACTGAGCATGAAGTCGATTCTTATTCCGGTTCTGAACTTTGGGATGTGTCACACTCACAAACACGCTGCTGCAGGGGAGCAGACAGACCCTCTTTCAACCCTGGCACACACACCCTCAGGCTCAGCCGTCCGGTTACATATTTGCCAGCTCATAAAGTGTGTTATCGGATCCAATAAAGACAGGATCTTTCAACCTTTGGAGTCAGCAGTAGCAGGACGTGCTGGAGAGGAATGCGGCGTGTAACCTTCGTCGACATTGAGAAGTTTCACGGAAACAGTTTTGAAATAGACAACCTCTTTATTGACAATGAATTTACACCACAAGGCCTCATGCGTCAAATGACCACAACAGATATAAACACATTTCAGATCGCGTAGTTCGGACTATGATTTGGTTTATTCAAGGCTACTATTAATGTAGTCACACATTCCTCTCCGTCTCTTTGACCTTCCAGAGCAGACATCCTGTATAAAACAGTAGGAGAAGACAAGCGCCGGCGAGGAGCGTAATTACAGTCTGTGGAGTTGATCCTGTCGGAGCCAGAGGAGGAGCAGGGTTGGACTGAGCACGGCAGTGACGTAGCTGAAGTAAAAACACGGTCGCAGAAACCTGCTGACCAGTGGTTTGGTCTGTGGCAGGTCCGATTGTCTTTTCCAGTGACACACCGATACAAACATCGCATACGTACACAAAAACACACAACCATATAAACAGGTTTCTTAGCTATGGTCTACAATACTGTAAATATAGAGGGCATATGGTTCGAGACAGAGAGACAAACCTAGCAGAGTCCAGAAGCTGCTCACAACAACACAGCTCACAGAAAGGCACAGCAACAGACGAGCACGGGAGGACGGTCACAACAGAGTGGCTCAGGACTGGGGCGCACGATTCAAGTAAATATTACTACTATATATATAGAGAGAGTGACACTCTTGCACCCTGTCAGACTCGCCTTTGTTACGGGGCTTCAGTTTTCTGCTGGGGTCTCTTTGGCGGCGGCTGCAGCTGAAACACATGAGCACAGGTGGGTCATTTTTTACTGCGATTCACACCACCAAAGCAAAATGGATGAACGTATTTCCGTGAAATGTTCAGGGCTGGCTGGAAATGAGTCAACTTTAAAGGCGTCCTGTTGGTTTGTTTGCTACTGTTTCTGTACTGTGACCACAGAAAAGAGACATTTTGGTTTTGTAAAACACAACATACAGTCACAACTTTTTAAATTAAGCGTTTCATCTAAAAAAAAAAATGGATTCACATTTTAAAGGTTTTCTCATTCATTCTTATTCTCATGGCTCGTGGGCCTAAAAGGAAATCTGTACCAATACCGCCATCTGTTGTTCAATTGAGATCATTGCACTTTATATTATTTGTATATTTCACATGGAATATGTGTGGAAGATGATGATTTAGGTTTCTAATAAAAAAAAGCAGAGTGGATGCTCAGATTTTTGCAAACTCTTGTTGCGATTGTTGTTCTGTGAAACTGAAGTGATGTGATTTACGTAACTCAAATTCATAAATATTCAGAAACTTGAAAAGTCTGTTTGAACTCCAACTGGGATCCTTTTGTTCTTCTAATGTTCTTCATGAAAAACATTTGTGTGACCTTCACAGAACTGCACACTGTTAAATAGGTAAACCATCAGTCAGCCAAAGTCAATCATCTATAGCTCCTTTCACTTAAGCTTACGGATAAATGGTGCTGTGTTTGTGGGACCGTCTTTGTCTCTCATCTGTGGTTACCACAGTGAGTCAGTCTCCTTCTCCTTGATCATCCTTGAGTGACAGGTATCATGTATCAAGTGACCTCATTTGTCACATCGATCTGTTGTCCTTCTCTTCTTCAATGCTCATTATAGTCTAATACAACGCCACTGTGAAGACATGATAAGTGGCACAGTAACATGAACAGATGAAAAAGGCTTGTTGAATGAGAAGAAGGAAACAAAATTTTACGTACAATCTCATGCACCAACTGACTGTTTTAAGCTGCCAGTTTACTCTTGATGTTTCTGGACTGTGTGTGTAAAGCCATGCGCCAAAACTAATACACAAATTGCACACAGAAATATTTTGATGATTTAAAAATAACAGTTTCTGACACTGTAAAATAGTCTGAAATTATGAGAAACCAATTCTGTTCTTGGCAGTTTATTGGACTTTATTTTTGACTATTCGCTTCAGCTGAAGTGAAAAACAAACCACAATAGCAGAGAATACTGCTGCACACAAGACAAAGGTGAACGGTGCATCTCACCCTTGGAGACGATCAGGGTCTCCTCCTGGGCCTCCTCATCACCAGGAGCCCTGCAGGACGGACCTCCAGTCAAACAAAACCACTCCCAACATAGAAGCAATGCAAAACAGGACAGTCTCACCTTGGCTTCTGATTAATACTGCAGCGACATCGCCGACCTGCCGAGACAGAGTTCTGGTCAGAGCACCTCATCATAACTCAGTGTCAGATCGTAAACCTCTTGGAATATGTCCATCACTATTCCAAACTCATGAATCCTCAAACCCTACCAGCTACTCATGAGCCCACATTTATCTTTACACTACGGCATCGACTCCACAATTAAAATGACTTACTGAGGATGAGCAGAATCCCCAGAGTGAACAGCACAACAGCGAACACCAGTCCACAAATCCTCAAGCTCTCGTAGTCTAGGGGGAGCACAAGCCGCAGGTGAGTTCTGTGCTTTTTGTTGCTCCAGCCGGATGAGTGTCAGACTTACCGTAGACAAAGGGGTCTTTCACTTCCTCATTGTCTTCTGAAACAGACACCATCAACATTTTCTCACAATGAAATCAAAGAGGACTATGGCTTAGAGCAGGGAGCCAAACACCCCCATGTTCTAAAATGCAAAACATTATATTACATTATATATGTAATATATTACTATTATTTAAATTATATAATACAATGTTATTTATGTAATTATAATTATATTACATTATATATGTTGTTTAATGCACACATATGTGTATATATATATATATATATATATATATATATATATATATATATATATATATACACATATAGTGCATTAAACATAGTTCCGCCTCCACAGCCGGTCAGCAGCACCGTGCTCCGAGAACAGAAGAGAGGTGGGAAGAAAAAGAAGCCTGAATAAATGTGTATGAATGCATTTTAGCACTTTGCAGTCAATAAAATGCTTGTAATTTCATTGGTGTGACGTGGCTCAGTCTGAGGAGCATGAAGGTGTTTTGCCCATAAAATTCCATGTTATGGTGCTCAGCGACTGTGACTCGTTGACTGGGTTGCTGAGCATCATGGGAAGTCCCCGAGCGTGCAGTTGAGGGTGACGGCACCTCACATGCTACTTTACTTATTATTCTGGCTAAACAGGGTGGCAGAATTGGAATGTGGTCACGGAGATTGCGCTTAGTTGTGACGGTATTTCGACCTCTGATGCCAGAAAGGCAGGACTCCTGTGGAGACAGAGCCACATCCAGATCACGACCCATAGGCTCCCGACCCCTGGCAGTAACAGAACTGGTCTAACCCCAACCCTTCTGACCCACTAAAGACCCTCTAAACAAGAGTCAGAACTCATGCTAGATCATGTTCTCTCAGTCATTACCCAGGTTTAGACTCACATATGAGAGTAGGCTTGACTGGTAAATCAGAGCCTTGTGTCATGTGACCATGCGTGTCAAGCTCACATTCAATTGTATTTAACAGTGATAAAATGTCTTTTAACTGTGAAATATTCTGGAATTGAAGGCTCTATGTCGACTGTCACAGGGAATTATTCACACGTTACTTCTCCCTCAGTGTGAGTCCGTGGATACAGGTGACGTTATGGAGCAACGCAGTTTCATTACCTGGACTTTGTTTGTTTCCTGGATATGGAGAAGTCGCAGGGCCCAGAGCATCCGGCATCTTTCTATCGCCAGCAACCCCTGAACATGCAAAGTGAGGTTAATGTTCAGTAGTGATGGGCTGGTGAGGCTTCATGAAACTGCATCCTCATTTTCAGAGCCCACTAGAGGGCGCTCCCTGCTGTAAACTCTTTGGATTTGAACATGCATCTCTATGAAACCTCGCCTCACTTTCAAACCAACAGCGCCACCAACTGAGCTCTAAAAATAAGGACACTGTTTCATGAAGCTCCAATGGCCCATCACTAATGTTCAGGTAACCGTGGAGTTCAAGGACAATCCTGGAGAGGTGTGTGCGGGTGTTTATGTCTGATGCACAGAGGGTCATTTATCACTTCTCATCACCTCAGATCAGCTGTGCCACTGACGTGTGAGTAAGAAAACAAAGTAAATCCTCACCTGGTGCAGTGGTCTCCTCCACAGCTGGAGGATGGTGCAGGTTATGTGAAATAGAAGAGACAGAAGGGGAGAAACAGAAGCTAAAAAGATTCTCGACACACCAAAAATAAAAACTTTCAAAATGGCTTTTTCCTGCTGCTGCCTCCCAGTGGACAGCCAGAGTATGTGCAGGCATGTGTTTACTGAAGTGCTACTTACCTGCCACACACACCAGAAGCGTAGAGAGGAAAAGAGAAAGGGTTTCCATGGCAACTGCTGGAGCACATTGATAAAGCGAAATGTTAGTCAGAATGAATGGGAGATAAATAAACACAGAGGCGCACACATGCTTCGACAAATACACAAAACACTGGGTTCAGAAATGGCATACTTGTGATGGCACACGGATGCTATTTTGTCAGAACACAATGTTCAGAATAAGAACATGCTCACACATGTAAATGGCTCCAGCCTCCCAGAGGAAGTTAAATAACCTTGACCTGTTTTCGTGCCGTTGTATACGTCCCAGTCATTAGCAACGGCTGCAGGTTTTACCACCACTAGTTTCTCCTGTCGATTTTTATGGCATGTAAAGCAAATATTGATCCATTTGCCCCCTTTCTATTCACACCCACTACATGGTCCATCCACAAAACAGTCTTAAAACACTCAAGTGTTTGCTTGAGATGGAGGCAGCAGTCAAAACAAAGACCTGAGGGCTCCTCCTGGCTCCTGCAGATCAGGCTACAGGTGAGAGCAGGAAGGTCAGGTCGAGAATATGACGATATAGAATCTGAATCTCGAGGCTTCATCCTTCTATAGATGCCCTGCTCCAGTCTTCCCTGCAGAGGCGCAAAAAATTGCCACCACTTTTAAGTCGCCACCTGGGAGCAACATGACGTTTCACTCTGGCCCATTTCCAGAATGTAGCGGCAGAGTTTTGCCACCGCGCAGGTTTCTTTGCAGCCCAAAGTAATAGGCTCTGACAGTGGTATATCTTAAGACTCAGCGAGCTACACGACCACGTTCTGATAATTCAATTAGGTCCTTCGACCCGGGCTTGGATCAGATTAAGGAAATGTCTTCGCTGTCTCACGGCATCTGTTGTGCTTCCACAGTTTGATAAAGGACTGGGGCCCTTTGGCTGGTGCTGGACTGATGGGATCAAGGGATGAATCGATATCTGTAAACGCTCTGATTTCTCTGCCAATTCTCTGGTGAAAATGTCGAAACACAATACAACAGGTTCCTCCTGCGGCATAGATTCACTCCAGTAATGGAGTGATCCATGAAACGTGTCTGAGAGCGTTACATCTCTCCGTCTTTGTCTCAGCGCCCAGCTGTCTACTCTAATGTCTTCATCCGCCTCATTCATTTACATCCACAAACATGGCAGGAGGGTCTTCTGCTCCTGTCTTTTCTAAGCTTCAATTAAAGGGGGTCACAGAGATTCAGAGGCAAGTCATGATGGAATCTCTTCGGCAGCTCAAAAAAGACAGAAATATTAAACAGGAAGTTATGATGTCTATTGGAACTGAATCACATCTCTGGACAGGAGACTCACGGTCTGTGAGTTAGAGCTGAAGCTCATTCGTCTGCCAATCCTGCCCGACATGTCATGGTGGAAAAGAGCTGAGCTGGAAGGCAGAATCTGAATTAAACCGATCTATACTTATCCACGGTCTTTTGGTTTGACTGACTGAACAAGATCATAGATGAAAGCAGGCGAAATGAGGTCACTCTGAGGGGACCCACTTGGGCCCAACCAAGAGATCATTTCTCCTGACGGACTTGCCACCACCCCACTATGAGTCCTTGAGGAGGTTTTTCAGGACAGGAAAGTCTGGGTCTCGTCTTCAACTGCTGCACCCACAACCTCCAATAGGCAAATAAATGACTGGCTAGACAAAACCCATCACTGAATCCAAACATGTACAGCTCGTGCAGGACACTGAGGAAGGTCTCCTTTCTAACTCCATTCTCTCTTGACACTACATTGTTGACATGTCAACTTCAGTCCATTGTAAGCCGAGGCTTTTCCAATGAAAGGTACGAGGAACACAACAAGCTCGAGTTCATGGATGTCTTTGTGTTAGGAGGGAGGAGAGGAAAAGGGCAGACAAAAAGAAAGCTGAAGAAGGAGGAGGAGGAGGAGGTCACTGCATGTGTTCAGTGAAATGTAATGGGCAGGAGAGCACAGGGACTCACACAATAGTCAAGGGCACATGGAGGAATGATGTAGATGAGATTAAGTGGAAATATGAGTCAGTTTTAAGATGAAAAAGTTAGTTATACCATGAGATACAAAATGATCTCGACGTGTTTTCATATACGAGTGGTAGCAGTAGCAGCTCTACACCGGAGGATGACTGAGTCCCTCACACTTTCTCAAAGAGAGTCTGCAGCCGCCTCAGAAAACTAGGTCCTTCAGCTTGTGTTCTCCATGTTGTTCTTGGCTCACCACCCATGTGTGGGAGAGGAGAACTTAAGTGCCTGTGTTTTTGGCAATATGAGTCAACAAAATGAACCCAGATTCTTATTCAGTTTTGCTCATCACGTTTGACAACAAATGTTTAAACTTGAGAAGACTGGGTTCCAGTAAAGGACTTCATACATGATGTGTTTTTGATAGTGTGAGCGTCAACCACTCACACACGGTCTCATCTACAGACAACTCTCCGAGGATGCCACTTTAATGGGCTGGGGGAGGAAACCTGAGTGCATATTAATGGAATAATAATAGAAAATGGTTTAACTGGAGAGTTTAAGTCACCTGGAGTTTGAGTGACAATGACTCAAGTGGAAAAGTGGCCCCCAACAGTGCCTCAATCACTGGAACTAACCGCTGCCAACTAACATGACAGAGGTCACATTGAAACCTCCTGCTACCTATGTGACAAAAAAACCCGCCCATATCGTCTCCGATAATCAGGTTAGGTCTCCATGACAACTGCGTGCGTGGTTCCATAGTTTCCAATTATCTCCATGGGAACAGTCTCCGGACGAATTTCTGGCGCCGGACGAGAGATTTGTTTGGATGACGCGCGGCACCGGCGGGGTGCGGCTCTGGTTTCTTCATTACAACCGAAATATGTCGGCTGGCATGAAGCGACACGAGGAGGGAGGGAGGGTTGGGGGGGCGGTGACGTCAGGAGAACGTGACCCCCATTCCATTGCGCTTTATTCGGTGACAAAAAGAACCGACTCCAGATACGCACGGATTGTTTGATGAGGACATGTCACGACGTAAAGCAGATGTGGACGAAGAGCAGCTGATTCCTTCACTCCCCCAACCTGTGGCTCCAGCCCGCGGATTGAATGACATCGAGCACAGACGCGCTCAGTATCGCGCGTGAATCGGATCCCAAAACGGTGGTCAAATTAGCGCGCGCAGACACGCCCTTGTCGCTGCTGGTTATTAATAGAAAGTGTTGCTCCGATGAATGCACGCACGTGAAAAATGGCTGATCCCGCGTTTAAACTCACCTGTAGTTGCTCCAGCGAACGGATGTGTCCACCCACAGAGGAGTCAGCCTGTTTGAAATGTGCACATCTGTCAGCGCGTGCAACACCGTGTTCATCTAAAAACACTGTGACTCCAGGAGCTCAGTGGAGTGTGATCCTCTCCCTCTCTCTCTCTCTCTCTCTGCCTCCCTCTCTCACACACACACACTTCTGGTAGACTCCAACATAACGTGCATCATGTGTTACCTCACGATGCAACAAATCAACCACAAGAAAACAGTGATTTTAAACGTCATTTATTGAGTATGAACGTCGCTCTCCCACAGAACCAACCTCAGTAGAACTATGATGCTAAGTGTCTGCACATAAATATGCGATAAATCACCAATGAGGCGCAGAGTGCCAGCTCATTACTGCACACACACACACACACACACAAACTGTAAAGTGCCCGTTGAGATCAAACAATTAAAGGCCTGAGAAACATCACACCTCCATACAAGCGTAAATCATGACAACAAATGAAGCCCATTCTTTCTGAGGCGAACACATGAGAGAAGGTCCAGCCGTCTTTAAAGCTTCCTTTGCATGTCGGTAAACATCAGTACGTCATGAGAGGCAGCACGGTAACGCAAGACTGGAGTCAGTGCCTGAGCGTGTACTTCATTATGATTCAGACCAATAGTTTTAGTACCTGTATAAAATACAATCCTTCATTTTGTAAAGTGGCATCTTCATAATCTCTTCCAGGGATGAGGTGACATCATGGCTTGAGTTGCTGCAGCGTGAAGGGAGAAGAAGCCGAGTAATACTGTGACCTGGATATTCACACCGCTCACTCACTCTCCGTCCTATGGTTCCACGCTCACCTGCATTTTGCTGTAGACCCACGGGAGAACACTTTTCACGTTGGTGTAGACACCAGGCTTGTTCTTCTCGCCGCAGCCGGATCCCCAGCTGGTGATTCCAGCCAAGTACCACCGGCCGTTCTTTTGGCAAACCAGTGGGCCTCCACTGTCACCCTGGTGGAAAAACAAACGCACAAACACAATAAAATATTATCAGTTGATATTATCATCCTGAGGAAGCAACAGTAGTTACAGGAGGACTTCTGCCAAGCAGCTTACTCCAACCCATCGTTTTGATTTTCACCCGATAACATTGTCCTGCATTTGTGTCAGCGATACAATTAGATTCCATTGTGCCTTCAAATTGTCACATTCGCTTGAGCGCACTGGACCAACAGGTGGCAGTAGTGTTTGGAAGTGGCTGGAACCAGTAGAATTCAGTAGAAGAAAATGGGCCAGAAAGTCAGGACCTGGATGATCCATTCTTAAATTCTTAAGATAAAAAAAGTCTTTCTACAACTGTTTCTCATGAGGTTCCACCTCAATGTATTATTGTATCTGCGTTCTTGTGAGATTGTTCCCTGTCAACCTTGGTCAACCATGAGAGGCTCAGCGTAGAGCTGTCACTCTGTGAAAAGAAGCCACTGATTCATTGTCTCTTGTTGCTTTAACTGCTGCCCCCTCGACCTGACCTCAGACTGTTCTTATTTTCTTGCAACTTTATTTCATTGTTCACAGCAGACGTAGGCAAAGTGCGCCCCGGGGGCCATATGCGGCCCTTTGCCGGTATATTTGTGGCCCTCATTAGGTCAAACTAAAACTGATTTATTTCTAACAGTTTCTTTGACCTGTTTCTATTTACTAGTTCAACTGTGCATATGGGACTAAAATTTATCTTTTTTGTCGATTGTGTCTATTTTCGATCCTTGAAATACATTGAAAGATAATCGAAAACATATTTTAAATATAAATTGCCTTTTTGAATCTTTCTCAGACGTTTGGTACATAGATCCATGATTATTTATAGTGAAATAAAATGCATCTAAAATGAAATGTTTACATCGGTTTCTAGTTATAGTTATTCTTCTAACATTGTCACCTCCACCTGCTCAATTCCTATTCCACCCTTGACCCCAGCCTTCTGTCTAACACATAAGACTTGAGTACCTAAAGAATTAGTCCTGTCCAGCAGAAAGCAGACGATGATGCTGAGGTGTGAGTCCTTTGCCAACCAGCAGAGGGCCCCCATCCGCGTCGTGACCAGTCCCGCACTCACCTGACAGGAGTCCTTGCCTCCCTCAAGGTGCCCAGCACACAGCATGTTCTGGCTCACTGCGTTTCCATACACCTCTCTTTTGCTGCACACGTTCGATCCAATAATGTTGACAGACACCTCGATCAGCTCATTGGAGACTCGAGCTGAAAACAATACGTTTGATGAGTATGAGGGTGAACCAGTTGGTCAGGCAGATCTAGGTGTGTGTCTCTCTGTAGGAACAGTTCAAACCCAACAAACGTCCAAGAGACAGAACAAATGTTCCAGCTGCTCGATTGTTGACAGGGTATTTTGAGCTACTTGTTCGAAGAAGACATGTCAAACATTTAATCTCTGGTGCATCAAGAGCAGCAGCATTCCTGCGTCTCGTGAGACTTCTCAGAAATATCATGCAGGAAACTCCCAAGCTGCAGTGGAGGGTGCGGATTCCTGATTTTGAGGACTGACTTCTGAGTCAAATCAGATCCGCCAGATATTTACTTGAACTGCAAGGTCATGTGCGTCAAGCTAAAGATCAAGTCTTTTGCAAAGATCAAGCTAATGGGAAGTGGCTGTTGAACTGTTTTACTGGGTCCAAAAACAAACAAACAAAAAAAAAGTGCCTGTTTGCTGAACAACATTGGCACCGGGGAAATTTCATCAGATTTTAGTTTGTACCTTTATCTGCGTCTGTGGTGCCAAATCCAGTGGTCCAACAAGTGGTCCCGGGCTTAAACAAAAGGCCGCGGAATGGTAAACAAGCTGGTTGGAATGGTCCTGGAAGAAAAACAGACACATTTTAAAACATTTAAAGAGGCTTGGGGAGTCTTCAAACGATGATATGGATCAAGGATTTGTGAGTGACAGCACAAAGAAAGTGTTTTGAGGTCAACTGAGTCCAGATAACTCTGAAGCCTGCACGAGTCAGTGTGGTGGCGCATAGCTTCTTAATCTACACATGACAATGAGGTCATGAAGAGACTCGTATGCTCCTTTTCCAGCAAAAAAACTGTAGATGTGAGGCCGTCTGAGGCGTACCCTTTGTGTAACCCACAGGAATCACAGAGAGTGAAGGTCATTCTTGCTGTAATGCTGCACCATCAACAACATTTTCCCCAAAATACTGAAGCTAAAGTCTGTGGTGCTGGCACAGATCCTATCTTTCATGGAGCTTCAGCAGAGAGTGTTGGTTGACAAAAGCTCTTGATCTCAGGTCAGTCAGCCGTCTTTCAAACCTTTCTTCTGTTATACGAGCCTTTATACTCCACTGAGGTTCCTGTGAGGCGCCCAAAGTGATATTTGGAGGTCAGGAAATCTAAAATGAAGCCCACCTTGAGAAGAAACTGGTTCCTCAAGTTTGATTAGAGCGATGTCTCTGTCGTTAGTTTTGACGTTGTAGTTTTCATGGAGCATGATCGTCTTCACACTGTAGGCCTTTGGGAGATTGGTCTGAGAAATCATTCCTCCGTAGACCTTCCACTGCGAGGGAGAGGACGATGAGCTCCTGCAGATTGAAGAAGAACGGAGTGAGTCACAGAAGAAGTAAAGGACTGAATCATTTTTGTAGTGATGAGCCAGTGAGGCTTCATGAAACAGCGTCCTTATTTTTTAGAGCTCAGCAGGTGGTGCTGTTGGTATGAAAATGAGGTGAGGTTTCATTGAAAAGGCTGGTCAAATCCAAAGATTTTAGAAGAGAGAGTTCCATCTTGTGGACTCTGAAAAAGAGGGCACTGTTTCATGAAGCCTCACCAGCCCGTCACTACCAATTTAAACAACACAGATTGATGCAAGCAACAGGATGAACGTCCAAGTGTGGGGTCACTTTGTGTAGACCACACACGAAGTGAATGGCGCAACTGTAACCCACAAAAATCACCTTATTCAAGCTTCGGGTCGGAGATTATAACATGTCAACAAACTGACCAATGAAAGGGAGACAATGAAAGTCTTCATTTCCTACTGCTTATTTAAAATTCAAACTGCTATTTAGTTTTGAAATTGTATTCTAAATAATTTCATATTTTGATTAAAAAAAATAATGCTGTTGAGCAAAATAGTGGTTATAAATAAACTACTAATAAATAATCATTATTTAGTTGTTATTGTGTTCGAATGGATTCAAGTTTTTCAACAAATACTAAAGTTTTCATTATATATTTTTTTTTTTCCAATTGGAACAAATGTTCAGTCGTCATTTGTGATGAGAGGAAGCCAAACCTGCATTTCCACATTCTTGCGGGCAGAGTGTAATGGATGATCTCTACTCGCAGTAGGTGGAGTTTGTCAGTCAGCAATGTTGAAATTGTTCCTCTAGAATCTCAGTCTAAGGGCATCAGTTCAGCTCATGAATCATGTTCTGCTTTAGAGAATCGAGGTCTCAAACCCATCCACAAAAGGGACCACAGTGTGGGCGGGTCTCTGTGCCCAGTAAAACAGGCGCAGCCTGGTAAACCAATCAGGTGTCAGCTGCAACCAACAGCACCAGACTTCAGTCTTCAGGCCCCGTGACTGGTTAGAACAAAGCCCATCAGCGACTGTGGTGGCCCTCTGAAGGCCGGGTGGAGGCCCCTGCAATAGAGTGAAGGAGACTTACCTGGTGAAGCAGTGAGCAGCAGTCAACAGGAAGTCAGGAGCAACCAGCACGGCGCCGCACACGTGACGCTGTCTGAAGTGGAGCGACCCCTGCCAGGGCCACTGGCCAGACTTGGCCGCGGTGCCGCCGATGATTTTGGACGTGGACTGTTGCCTGCCACAGTCTGAGAGACGCAACGATTTAAAGCAGCGTGAACTGATCCCAGGTCTGTTAATGGCTTCCAGTTACACATCTGAAATCCAAGTGCCATGGTTGTTCTTACCTGCGCACATTAGAGAGACTATTTCCTGGTTGGCACAACTGGAGCTGCAACACAGCAGAAGGAGATAAGACAGCATGAGTCGAGTATCTTGGCGCTGACCTGATGCACTGTGTTTGAATGGCCAAGACTTGAGAAATTGCAACGAGGAAAATGACCTTCACCTGACTTTCACTTTGCTCTGCATGGTTGAAGATGATTGGTTTGTTAGCGTGAGGCTAATGGAGAGTCCTGGAGATTTGATGCTCTTTGTGCTGAAGGACCTGTGGAAGCAATTGGACAGGTTTGTGGACACACTTCTAGATTGCTGGATTTGGTTCAGCTAGCACAGGCATCACACCAGGATGGAGACAGTCGAGCTGCCCACTAATATTCCGGGAAGCTACAGTTTAGGACGTTTACCTTCTGAAGCCCAGCTGTTGACAGGCCTGATCGGAGGCAGCCTGACTCCAGCCTGCGGAACACACCGGCAGGAAGCGTCCATCCTCATCTGTCATCAACTCCAGACTGTTGTCTGAAGCAAACCTCACTACAAAGAAGTGTGAAGTTACAAATGTGTTTCATACAGAACATGAAGATGAAAAATGTTAATAACAACTTTAATAATAATGTTTGTTTTGATATCGCGTCTAAAATGAAGTTCATTATTCATTCATTACACGGCACCGCTCCAAATTGTCTTCACTTCTGTCCCCTTAAAAATAAAGTTTGGAATGCTCACGAAGGCTAACCGAGCTAAGCTAGGCTAACGTTAGCAAACCGTAGTGAAACGGAATGGGTCTAATATGAAATGCAACTCACTGCTCTTTATATTGATCTAGTCCAGGAAATTATATTTTAGCACGGTTCCCGGGAAACGCTGGAGGATGTGCGCGGCTTGGCGCTCCGCCAGCAAGTTAAGCCGGTGAATAAAGACGGTGCCCGGACACCGGCGTGTTGCTGCTTTTGTGTTGAAGACAAAGCAAACAATTTCACGTGCCTCGTGACCTATAAACATTTTAGGCTCTTAATCTAGTTGTTGCCCAGCACAGACAACACAAAAGCATGTTTTCCCTTTGTGTGTCACTGTCTTAATTCCCGTCCTATGATGAAGCAGGCTGTGGACTCACCGCAGTTGGTCTCGTCTGAGCCCTGCTGGCAGTCGCTGACGCCGTCACATTTCACGGTGTTGTTGGGGCAGGTGTCGTGCGAGGGCAACAGCGGGTCTTCATCGGGGCTGTGTTCTATTTCAAAGTTGTTGTAAATGGTTGTTGAGACCAGTCGAGTGCCGAAACGCACTGCAGCAAAGACAGAACGGAGGGAGGAGGGCCATATGTTTTAGTAAACATGACATGACATTTATGCATTCATATAAGTCTACCTCCGAGCCAGATGGCGAGGGCCAGGAGGCCAATGAGCAGCAGCGTTCCGCCGGACCCGCCGTAACACTGGGTGGACCTCTCGCAGCATCTCCTCTTCTTGCAGCTTGTAGCTGCAGAAAACGTCCATTTTATTTCCACTGCAAAGCATTATTTGAATCCTCCAGGGAGGGAATGTGAGCACTTACGTATGGTGGTGTGTTGGACTGGGACGGGGACCACTGGTGACGGGTACTGAGGGATGTAGTGAGGGTGGGAGTGAGGCGTCAGGCCTGGGCCGGTACCGTAGCCCGTTACCTCGTACGGCCTGTAGGGGGCCTGGCTGGGCACCGTGACCGAGTAGTAGGGAGGGGGGGCATCATCCTGCAGTCAAATGATGGGGGACTCAACTTTGAATGGCATGTGAGTGGCATCAGTGTCTCACCGCAGCTGAGCTGCGTGCAAGCTGTAGATCACGCTCATGAATGTATGACTCACTCTGGAGCTGAAACACGCACACGTGAAACACGTTCACGTGAAACAATGTCGTATGTCAAGACAGCGCATCTTGATGTGTATCTATTGGTGCCAGAGCATTTTTCATGATGCATCGACTCAATAACCAAATAATGAAGATTATAAATAAAATATAGAATAAATATTCGAATAAATATAAATAAAATAGAATAAATATAAATAAAATAGGAATATATAAAATATAAATATAAAACAAATTTCCCTTAGGGACAAAAAATATAATTGAGATTGAAGTTGTTTTGTCAATTGCATTATTAGAGGTTTTTAAAAGTTAATGACAGAAATTAATTTTAATCCATAGAATGCCCCACTTGGAGCAGGTTGCTTTTGGTTCACAACAGCCTGCGGAAGTTAAAATAAATTCATTTAAATGGAGACCTGATGTGTTGTCTTGTTTTGTTACATCTGTTTTATGGAGTTCATTTTGGAAAGAAATTGTTTGCATTTTTAGTTTTGAATGATAGAACTTAGATTAAAAAAACATTCCAACTGAATAATGAGGTTTAAATATACGTGAGAGGAAGTACTCGGCTTTTGACCTACTATTAAGTATATAAACTGCTAAGTGTGCGCATCCACACCCAGGCGACTCAGGCGCCGTGGCATGTGACCAGCAAATCATGTCGTGTTCTTACATTCTCTTTTATTTCAGTGAAAATCGGTCACCTTGACTGGAAGAAGCTTGTATGAGGAAGCTGGTGGCGGCACGTCTAGAGTTTATACTAAAGCCAGAAAGTGAGTCATGACTATTCAAAAGGCTGAAACGGTCAGTTTGACTGTGGTGGACCTCTGACGTTTCAGTTTAGATCAGTGGCACCACAAACAGTGACTCTTCCAGTGGATCGCAAATGTAGCTGAGGCAGAAGGCGCGAGACAAAGAAGAAACTTATGTAAGATGTTGAATTATAGCATCTCATAACGTTGGTATTTGGGATCGTGGCTGGTTACATGATTCCACCTGAGGTTTGTTCCAACGTGAGCGTGACATCAAAAGCATGGCAGCTCCCCATTGGTTGTGTTGGAAGTCGCGCTCTGTGAGTGGAGTGTGACATCAAATGAAGCACAGGACGTGAGATCCTGATTTTCACGTCTGGATTAGTTAGAATGAAGCTCTGTTTGCTTAAACTTGGAAGGCAAACATCCTGAAATGTTAGTTACGCATGACTTTGTCCAACTACAGCTAATGTTAGCTACGGATGACTTTGTCCAACTACAGCTAATGTTAGCTACACATGACTTTGTCCAACTACAGCTAATGTTGGCTACACATGACTTTGTCCAACTACAGCTAATGTTAGCTACGGATGACTTTGTCCAACTACAGCTAATGTTAGCTACACATGACTTTGTCCAACTACAGCTAATGTTAGCTACGGATGACTTTGTCCAACTACAGGTAATGTTAGCTGCGCATGACTTTGTCCAACTACAGCTAATGTTAGCTACACATGACTTTGTCCAACTACAGCTAATGTTAGCTACGGATGACCTTGTCCAACTACAGCTAATGTTAGCTACGGATGACTTTGTCCAACTACAGGTAATGTTAGCTGCGCATGACTTTGTCCAACTACAGCTAATGTTAGCTACACATGACTTTGTCCAACTACAGCTAATGTTAGCTACGGATGACTTTGTCTAACTACAGGTAATGTTAGCTATGCATGACTTTGTCCAACTACAGCTAATGTTAGCTAGGCCTGACTTTGTCCAACTACAGTTAATGTTAGCTACACATGAATTTGTCCAGCTACAGCTAATGTTAGCTACACATGACTTTGTCCAGCTACAGCTAATGTTAGCTACACATGACTTTGTCCAACTACAGCTAATGTTAGCTACGCATGACTTTATCCAACTACAGCTAATGTTAGCTACACATGACTTTATCCAACTACAGCTAATGTTAGCTACGCATGACTTTATCCAACTACTGCTAATGTTAGCTACGCATGCCTTTATCCAACTACAGGTAATGTTAGCTACACATGACTTTATCCAACTACAGCTAATGTTAGCGACGCATGACTTTGTCCAACTACAGCTAATGTTGGCTACACATGACTTTATCCAACTACAGCTAACGTTAGCGACGCATGACTTTGTCCAACTGTTGCTACAGTGACGACGCCTGATTTGAGTGCGGCCCTCAAGGAAGCAGAAGTCGGTTTCTGCAGCGCTGACGTTGCCTCATCATCTCTATTGAAGCTAATCATATCTCTTTGTCAGAGAAGGAAAGGTAAATAATACGAGGGTCTAGTGTTCAGAAGGGCTGCAGGTCCGCTTCCTAACAAAGGTGTTTCATAAGACCTATTCTGCGCAGAGGTGCTCGAGTTTCACACACACACACACATATATATATACATCCACTTCACTGAATTTAGAGGTGGAAGAGCAGGTTTGTTGGACTCCCTGCAGCGACACACCAGCCATAAAAGACAGATCAACTTGCACAGCTCCTCTGTACAGCAGCATCATGGAAAATCACTGGACAAATACCTGTTGTTGGAAAAAGTACCGCCTCCAATAAGACAACAATTTATAGATACCCAATAAAGGGAGTTGTCAGGGAGGGGAATGTGCCCCCCCTCCACTGACAGGAAGTTGGGTTGGGTGGGTTGAGATTTTGGATAATCAGCAAAATTTAATATAAACCAGAAGAATGACTCATCGATGTCAAGGGTTCAGCAAAGGTTTAGAGCTGAAAAATAAACACTATATTAGTGTTAAGACTTTTGGTCTAAATAAGCTTTGCAACAGAAAGATGGAAATAAAAAGACAAGATAAGTTAAGATAAGACTTTCTTGTTCTCACAAAGGAGAAATTGTTATAAGGAAAAATGAGGAAATATTGACAATATTAAGTCTGAAAATTCTTGAATTTTACTTTTTTAAAAGTAACTAATATTTAGTCTGAAATAAAGAAAGTGTTCCTTACTCCTGATTTATCAGAGGTTATAGTATTAAAAAGAGTGTGGTGCGGAAGAAGCTTCTCATAATGGACCCAATATATTTGTACAAAGGTGAAGAACTTATTAAAATAAATGTTAATTTCACTAAATCAGATGACTGACATGACAAAGAATGAACAAATGAACTATAACTCAGAATCAAGTAAAGGACTGGATCGGAACTTACCAGGTTATCTTTAGCCATCAGACCGTAAAGTTGTGCTGTGTCCGCGAGAAGAGAGAAGGTGAGAGCACGTGGGCGGAGCTACGTCACATTCAAGTGTTTACTCTCTCAAAGACATATTCTGTTCCTTTTCTTCTCAGGTCTTCTTTGCTCTGGTGTGTGTTTCCTCATGACCTTCATAGAGCCATTCAGATGTGGGAGGGTCTCCTGCCAAAACACCTCCCCCTCAGCGGCTCAATCATTGTCCCGAACCCTGCGACGTCTCCGAGCAGAGATGAATGAGCCCATCACCTGTCAGACTGGTTTCCTCAGGTGAAGGAATCCACCTGGGCTCCGGTGGCGTCAGCTGATTCCAACTGCTCATGGCCTCCTTGTCAAACAAGAGCACCAAAGCAGCGTCAGCGTGAAGGTTTTCACTCAGTCAACATTCTCAAAAGTAAAAGTAAAATGGCCTCATTTTCTACGTGTGAATGAACTGGACCACGAGCAAATCTTAATGGCACTTTTTCAACCCGTGCTCTGAGTCAAACACTTTTCTCCTCCGACGTGATGAAGTCAACAAATGGAGGACTGTGTTTCAGGTAAAGTTCATTTCACTGAAGGACAGTCATGTGATGCACACGTGATTGTTTTTCGCTCATCTTGTTCTCCTACAGCCTCACAGATTCTGATCCAAACCTTTTTTTTTTGGGTCACATTTCTTTTTTTTTTGGGTCCCTTCCCCTCTGTGGAGGAAGACTGAGGCTCCTTAGACTTTCAATTGCCGTCAATGCCCTACTCATATTGAGTAGGGCAATATGAAGTCGTCGTTTATATCTACTGTAGCTTAGCACCGTCGCTAGCTAACAGGAAGCTAAGGCTGTGTCCCATGTCTCCCCCTAACACCAGCACTGAACACTAGCACTTGGTTGTGAGCGCGCTCCCCTATGAAGCGCCCTCCGACGACCAAGTGAAGTGACTGACGTCCCTCAGAACTGGGACCACACTTGATGACGTCACACGTAAAGACAACGTGTCATTGGCTGCCGTGTTGTGTTTTGTTTCCTGCATCTCCAGTGTTGGAGACAACGTTTTGGAAATGACAGCTCCAACGATTCTGCAACCTCTTGCATCGGCACTTTATTACAAGCCACTTCCTTCAATATTGTTACTTGTTTATTTTGGATGGTCAAAAATGTTGCCAACCCTAACAACCAGGGCAGTGACCAATGAGAGAGCAGTGTTAGGTCATATGCTTGCCTCACAAATTTGGAGGTATTTGGTAGTCATGGGTCGATGAGGCTTCATGAAACAGTGTCCTTATTTTTTGAGCTAGTGGATGGTGCTGTTGGGTTAAAAATGAGGTGAAGTTTCATTGAAATGTTTGTTCAAATGCAAAGATTTTACAGCAGAGAGCGCCATCTGGTGGGCTCTGAAAATGAGGACACTGTTTCATGAAGCCTCAACAGCCCGTCAGTGACGATTCAGCATCTGTACATTGAAAATGGATCAGCGGTCAGTGTGTATTGAAGAGACCCTGCTGCCTTCTGTAATGCAAATACACAAATACAAAACTGAAATATGGGTTTTAACTTGTCATCTAACTATGGACTTCACTCCTATTATAAGACCAGCAAGTGTTCTCAATTGTTTTAAATGTATATCACATTTTTGTGATCCAGGTTTATGCTTCAAGAGTCTCTTAACTCAGGTTGCTTGACCTCAAAAACAAGATGTTTTAAGACAACGGATTGTGATCGTGCTACATTCCAGTCTCTGAGTATTTTAACAGGTTTTTTTTCATCCATCTGGAAACGTGTTTAAAAAGTGTGTCAGCGAAATAGGTCACCTGACAACTTGAAATTGCTCCCAAACTGGCCCATCTATAGGAGGAGAGAAGAATTTGTTTTGTCTGACATGTAAACGTGTTTGGATGTGATGTCTCATAATGAGCTCATGCAAATGACCGAGTCACGGCAGTCATTTGTCGAGAGCATTTAAAGTCAAGTGTGACACCAATTCACGAGCCAAGTGTGTCACCTGGTTATTTTAAGTGATCACTAATTCTTCTCATTTTGGGAGAACCAGCGTGGGTTGACACACACACACAGCACATCATCGGATGTTTCAAGATTTGTTTACACTTGTCGGCCGAAGGTCCGAGAACCAGGGCAGCCTGAGGGGGTCAGTAGAGAGCAGTGAAAGAAACACTTTTTAAGTGAGCAAGCCGATAATAAACTGAGCTGGTTGCGCTGTTGAGACATCTTAGTTGCTTCTACATTTCATTCTCTTGCACCAACGCAAACACCCTGTGCCACTGAAATAGAAAACAAAAGACAAGCAAACTAAAAATAGAAAATAAAATGATTATTTTACACCACGGTAAGTGTTAAAAGCCAACACTACAATATTGTATTTTTAAGATGTTATAATTATTTAAATAATAATAATAAACATTATTATTTCTATCTGTGCAAGAAATGTCTTACAGACAAATGGTGCCTATATTTTACACGTTTTAAAATCGAGAATAAAGGCAATCTAATCTTAATACTTGACATATAGAGCTGGGGTTCTTAACCTGTTTGGTCTCAGGGCCACCTTTCCCCGAACAAAATGGCCCCGGGGCTCATTCAATAGAACTGATTCATTACTCAACAACCATATTTGATCCACTTACACGTAAACAAACCCAAACCTTGTGAAATGACGTGAAACCATGTGATCATCACAAAGATATTTATTTGTCATCGAAAAGTCCAACCAGCAGGACCAGGTGCAAGTCATAGTCATCAAATTTACAAAAAAAAAAAAACAATACCCTTGATGCAAACTCTTGAGAAAATTCGAAAAAATAATAAAATAAATATAATAAAACCATGTCTAAATATCATGAAATAAAATTTATATATTCCATTTAAACTCCAAAGAAGATATATGTGAAGTGTGAATAAAAGTGTCGCTACTTCAAAACTGCTTCAACAGGTGCCTTCATGAACAGTTTTTACTGTTGGGGGCGCCATCACTTTATCCTTTTTTTTCTTTTCAAGAACACCATACGTGGCTCATGTATTAAAGCTGAGCATCTCAGTAAGGCGTAAAACAAAAAAAAACCTTTTAGCGGTCCTGTGGGAGGCCCTCGCAACCCAACCATGGGCCCTCGCGACCCAACCATGGGCCCCGGCCCTATAGTTAAGAATCACTGATAGAGCACCGCTGGCCAGTCTCCACAAGAGGGCGGTATTTCTCAGTGTCCTCAGCCCGAGAACAGCCTCACACTGTCTTCACATCAAAGACGTCGACAGAAGGGATTTCCTGTTTATTTAAAATACCGACAGGATTTCCAAATGCATCTATTCAAGAGCTCTCTGGAAGGAAGTGAAACTTCTCAGAGAAGTCAGAGCAGCCATTTCTAAGAAGCTGAGAGTGATGTGGCTGTTTATCAGTGCAGGGCAGTGAAACCTTTAAAGGTCAAGGTTTCTTCTGTTTACACCCAAATATTTTGAAACAGCGAACTATGCACTTGATGAAAATGCTCAATTGAAGAAAGTCATTTTTGTTCTGGGAGGTTAATAAAATGTCACGCTTTGAAAACAGGCTCTGTTGCGATAACAACCGCGGCGTAGATGATAATAATGGCAACATTAGTCAACGGGAAGACTTCTTGCGGTGGACAGAGGAAAATGACACCAGATCCTAACACCTTGAGGACGGGAAATTTCTGAAGCATATGAATAATTCGCTTCGTTTTCACTTGATTTTGAACTTTTAATCTGCCAAGATCGTATTGGTGACTAATACGATCTGCAGTGGCCATGACGTCGCCTGCAACTGACCTGCAACCCTTAAAAATTTACATACAAGTAAACAAGTAAAACATACTTAAAAATGTAAATACAAAATACTGATCAACTGCTAGGCAACATAATGATTACACACTATATTACCACTACTCCTCTGCACTCAGGGAGTTTCTTCTCCTACTCTAGATCATATTTTTATTTTTATTTTTATTTTTTCGCTGCTTCTCAGTCAAAATAATAAAGTCTTTAGTTAGTGGATGATGGCTAAAACAGTTTAATAGCTGTTCATTTCTCTATTTGAAACGGTTATTTGCACATGCCTAAATAAGACTATATTCGCTTCACTCGGTTGTGTCCTTATCAGTAACTTAACTGCTACAATTCTTTTCAGAGGGGGAAGGTTCTCAACCTTTTGCTGTGAATTTAATCTGCCATCAAATGGAAACAGTGTCCAGAAAGGGAAGGAGTGAATCTGATAAAGCAGATGAGTAAAGTAGCAGTAATAGTGTGGAAGCATTTTATCTCTTACACTTTTCGTCACTTTCTCTTTCCATGGCTTTTTTGTTTTTATGCTGCGATGACTCCTGCAAAGAGGCAGGCTGTGCCAGATGAGAATTTAGGGTGACAGCCATGTCTCCCTCCTATAAGTGTATTGATGGATATAGAATGTCAGCTCCTGGATGTTTTAACCTCTTAGGTCTCCCCATCTACATATATGCAGATGACATTTCAGTCTTTCACTGCCATGGAACTTTTACTTTTTTAAAACGCGGATCAACTTGCCTTACATTTCGGAACACTGCCCGCACCATCTTGTACTGATAGAACAACATTTCAACGAGAAAAATGAAGGCAGGTTATTCCCCCTTCTTGTAAAAAGCAAAACTCAAATAAAGCTTGGGTGTTAGAGGTTACGCAGGTTCTGTTCTGGGTCGTGTTTGGACGCAGCAGAAGCCTGTGAAATCACATGACTGAGACGACTTTAAAAGATGGAAACTCCAGGAATTATCCTCTGGTGTCTCAGTTTTCTCTTCGTGATTGTCCTTCACTGAGGAAAGGCAACATGAAAAGGGGATGTTGGGGAAAGCAGAAAGAGAAACTGGCGGCAACGTCACGTCATCTAACAGGAAATATCAGAGAGGGCGGGGGGCGGCGCGGGGAGGGAGACTTAAAGCACCGCTTGCTTGCCTGAGGTCATTTTCACTCACACAGGAGAGCAGAGCGGCCCGGTCGCTGGGATTATCACCTGTGGATTATGAATCAACTGACAAGCGGTGAAACTTAGCATGGATTCCACAAACCTGACACCACTGCTGGGATTTGGAATTCTGTGGACCATCATCAGTGTATCAGGTAAATTCAGGCTCAGCCGATGGTGCCGAGTTGGAAAATCAGATGATCTCACTGCTCCACACGCTCCTATTCTCTCACTAAACTGTCTGTTTTAGAGGTTCCCTCACTGCAAATAGTAAAACAGCATTTTCCTCCAGGGGCCAAGGTTCCTCCAGGGGACAAGGTTCCTCCGGTCGATGACCTGTCAGTCAGAATTTTGGACGAAAATGTGTTGCTGTACTGGAAACAACCGGTTGGAGACCCTTCAAACGTGACCTACAATGTGCAGCTGGCAAAGTAAGTTGACTCACAACACTTCTCTTGGTGGTGGGGGATTACAAGGCTTTGTTTTGCTGATCATACTGCTGTGGAGTCATGAACGACTTGGGTTTTTTTGCTTGAAAAACTCAGCCCCCTCAACTTCCTCATTCACCCACTGACAGATGACCGAACCGTCGCTCTTCATGTGAGATGTCATCCATAGTGAGTCAGATTCACAATGGGAGCCGCTGGTTCTTATCTTGCCTGGCTGCAACAGGACACCCTGGAAATCAGTCCCAAAGATGCCTATGTGTCATAAAATCATTTGTTGAGTCAGCAACCTGGGTGGCTTAAAGTCATTGTTTCCAAACGGAGTTGTAATTTCTCAGAGATAAAGTTGTCAGTTGTCAGCATTGCGTTGGTTGGTCAGTGTTTATCTGGCAGTAGCAGCAGCACCGGATGGCCACGTGAGAAGGGAGGGACTGCCATAGTCACCTCTTCTTGAAGATCAAATCAGTGACCGGTGTCTGATTCTCTGCCAAAGTCTCACTATCAAAACCAACTGACTGGAAACCACGCTTGCAGACAAGCCGTGGCTCTAGGAAATTTCAAACCTTTCAAACTAGGCACTTCCTAAAAAGTGGGAAAGCCCAAACCCGTAAATAGGTGTCAGAACATTTGTAAAATGAAAGTGTTCTGTTCTTCTGTCTCCAGGTTTGTAAGTGAATGGAAGAACATCAGCAGCTGCAGTGGAACCACAAACACACAGTGTGACCTCACTTCGTACATCGAGGACTACAGAAAAATCCACAAAGTCCGAGTTCAGACTGTGAAGAACAAGCGCGTGTCCCAGTGGACAATGAAGAAAGTCACCCTCTACGACAGTGAGTGGGATGCTAGCTGGCCTGTGTGCTGTTCACCATGATTCCTGACACGCAACTGTCCACTCAGGCAAACTGAGCCCGCCCACCTTCAACGTGTGGACCACCTCCAGCAGCCTCACGCTCTACGTCGTGCCCAAGCCGGTCCTGAGGGAGATCTTTGCTTTTGGAGTCACCTACACCATTCACCTGGTTGAAAGAGGACAGGAGGACAAGGTAGAAGAGCTGTTCCAAAAACATACACTGCTCATGGTGGGCCAGTGAGGCTTCATGAAACACGGTCCTTATTTTTGGAGCTCAGTGGTTTAAAAATGAGCAGGAGTTTCATTGGGACGGTTGTTCAAAGATTGTACAGCGGAGAGTGCCATCTAGTGGGCTCTGGAAATGAGTTTCATGAAGCTTCACTATACTGTATACTTCTCAGTGGTGGAATAGTTGCGCCCCTGTTACTCATGGAATTCTCCGCTTGGCTCAGACTAGTCAATGTGTTTTGGAAATCCCCAGAACATCACCGTGTACCTGGAGGACGGGCAGACGGTGAAGACCTTCCCCAATCTCCAGTGGGGCGTGGAGTACTGCGTCAGCGTGAAGGTGGAGGGCAAGGGCGGCCGCGTGGGGAGCAGCTTCTCCCCTCAACACTGCCAGAGGCTTCCAGAGCAAGGTGAGCCGCACATGTGACCTACTGACGCTCCACGGCGCCAGTCATGATCAGGCTTGCCTCATTTCCTGTTTTCTGGTTTGAACTTGCAAAACTCACTCAGGAAATGACACTGTAGATGGCTGCGATACAAATACCTTCGACGTCAGTGCAGATCTTCTGACAGGATTCTATGTTGTTCTAAACTTTGAGTGAATCATCGAGGTCTCTTCTTGTTTTGCCACAGAATGGTTCGTGATCGCTGTGGCGTCCCTGACCACGGCGGGTGTGTTGATGCTGGTGATAGTGACGGTGCTCATCCTCCTGTGCTACCTCAAACGGCCACGCCAAACTCCAGCTGCCCTGGTGAGAGACAAAGCAAATACATGTCGAGGTTGAGCTCAATATATTCCAGGAATCCTCTTCCTCTAGTCCTAATGCGACGCCAGACAAACACTTGTTCGCAGCTCATGTGCACAGCAAGGCTGCCACTGAAGACCATTTGGACTGTCGGCTAACGTACAGACATGGTGGCTGCTGTTTGAGACACATTTTTCACTTCCTGTTGGTCGCTTGACACTCATGACAGGTCATTTTGCGACTGCAGCAGACGTCACTGGCTCCTCAGCATGTTCAATTCAGTGACGACTAGTGTTTCGTCGACTAGTCGCGGCACCCCTGGTGGGATGGCTGGGAGAAAATGTTAGGTGTGGGCAGCCTAAGTCCCGCCCACCTACTTCCTCCTCATGGGACCCAAGTAAAAACATGAACGGGAGTCACTGGAGAGAAGAAAGTTATTTTCTGATCCAGCTTGAAATATGCCATAGATCTCACATGTGATGTCTGTGAATTTGAAAGATACATGCGGTGAGAGTGCTGCTTGTCTACCGGAGTCAAAAGTCACACAGGCGACATTTGATTTGTAGACTAAACAATTACGTGTTTTCACGAGCAAATAAATCATAAATTACATGACAGAGTCGAAAGTCACATTGTTATGTATCATTTAAATTGAGGTGCAGCATGTGAGTGAGGAGGCAAAGTGGACCAGGAAAGGACTTTGACCTCCCCACAGACTTCCATTCATGGACCAACCTGGATGGGCGGAGACCTAGGCTCCCTAGGGGCGAAAACATGTTGCATGAAGATAGTTATAAATAATATCGGGGACAAAGTAGAAGAGGACCACTGAGGTTCATGGCTGTGATGATGGAGGACATGAAGAGGATAGGTGTGGAATTCACAAACAATTCAACTCACTACGCAAAAGAAAAGAGCCTGTGTGAAAAGAAAGCAACTCAAAACATTGTTTTACAGCAAAACTCAGTTAGTCCCAAAGAACTGGAAATGAGAGGCAGATAAATCTGAAAATACACTTCATTAAGGAGCAGAACAGCTGTCATAAACGGCCTTTTAAGTTTATAGAAACATACCTTTTCTGCTTCTTTAGTCATATTTAAGCAGAGCAGCAATTCAGTTTTCCACCACTGAGTTCATGAAAGCATACTATTTGAATGTATTTAAATGCACAACAGGGAGATTTATCAATAAATAACAAAGACCTATGTGTTTTCAGAAATCTCCTGTGAGCGGCTGGCAGCCCCTCAGCGTCGCAGAAGCAAGAATCGAAGTGGTGACCGACAAAGGCTGGTTTCTGTCCAGCAACAGGCCGAAGGCAGGCATCACCCCTGACCTTGAGAGGCGTCCTGCTCAGAAAAGGGAGGGGGATGAGGAGGAGTTGAGGAGGAAGAGTTTAGACAGTGGGGTTTGCATGGAGTCCAACTCCTCCGCAGGCAGGAGGAGACAAGAGGACAGTGGCTGTGAAAGTTCCTCCACCAGTGAGAGGAACTTTCCACCGGTTTTCCACCCCCCTGGTGGGACGGACACTGACCCGAGGGGCGGCGGCTTTCACCTGCCGTTCAGCGGACTCACAACTGACGGAAACTATCGCAGCCAGAAGCCTTCAGCTCACAAAAACACCTTGTTCAAACACGTGGTTCCACACTCACTTCTGCCCAAAGTTGGGTACGGATCAGAGCCTCACGTGTGCCTCTGCTTCGGAGCGGGGCAGTGCACTCTGTGCCTCAAACAAAGACTTTTGGAAGTGAGCTCCTGCAACCAGCCTGCGGAGATCACACCGCACTTCTTTCAACCGGACACAATGCTGGAGGGACGAGCAGAGTTTGGCCAGTCTTTTCCTCTGCTGACGTCTCTGTGCTCACAGAAAGACTTGAATATGAACGACGTCTCGCTCTCCATCTGCGATGGGCAGATGACAACGGACTGACAAAGCTTGTTGATGTGGCTGTTCACAGAAGGAAATAGAGGAGGCGAACACAGGTGTCAGACAAAGAAACGGTTTGACAGTTACAAGGTTGGGATTTGTTTTCTCAGGCCTCACACCGCCTACAGTTTTCAGTTCCCGCTTCACGCCGAAGCACCTGAGGGACCCCCGTGGTCGCAAGAATGTATTTTTGCTACGATGCCTTCTTTTGTCAAATATTTCTCTCCTTTATCTTATTTATTTATTTGCTATTTATTTTGAGTGTCAGAAACCCCTCAATGTGAAATGTGAAAATAAACACAAATAAACCCACAGGCCTGTTTTTTTTTCTGCATCCTACTGTCTCACAGAAACTAAAAGCATGGTTTCCTAAAGATTCGGCCGAAACCCACACACTTCCTCTTCTCACACACAAAAAGTCCATGATTAATTTTTAGTGAACAAAACTGGCAGAAGAATGACTGTCGGGAGAGGCAGAATGAAAAATAGTGACGCAATTGTGTGTGTGTGTGTGACCTCAGAAACAGCCTGAAGCATGTTTGGTTGAGTGTCATTTCCACTGCCAGTTCCAATAATCATTAAACCTCTCTCGGTGAAATGTATTCAGGCCCAACAAGGTCTTAATAAGTACGTTATCATGACTAATAACTGGATAATATACTGACAATGCACATGTAGATAGGTAGTTTGTTTTTTGCAGTAACTATTCCCCAATCCATAGTGGAACTGTTACCATCATTATTCCACTTCTAAAACTGGTGGAGCCTCAAAGACTCTCTTTGCGGGGCCCAGGGGCCACCTTTAATTCTCACTATTTTTGTCCTCTGGGACGAATTCCTTTCCTTAATAACCTCCACCTGTAGGAAATCACATGGCCAAATAGAGAAGCAGGACCAGAAGGATGGTGGTTGTGGGGTGACCTTCGCTCCAAAAGTCTTCAAGCAACTCATATACAGTACATCTAAGTAAATGACATGGAATGACTTTTGAGCCAGTTGAGGTCCCCAAGACTGGAGTTTGTCCCCACTGCACTGCAATTACATGCCATTTTTCCTTTCTCTTGTGCTTTTATTTTGTTATTTCCTGTGTTCCTGTGTGTTGTTTCTATGTCCTTTTCTCTCTTCAGCTTCACAGCAGCGCAGCTGGATCCCATTCTGCTGATCAGACTCCACTGAATTTTACACCTGGGTTCCAGTCTGCGCTGGGAGATGGTTGCTTTGAGTCCTCAGAGTAAACTCTCTCTGCAACAATCTGGCAACTGATCCCATAGACAGCCATGACGTTACATCTCCTAAGGGACCGTCAAGCCAGAAGACAGGAGGACGGAAGGAAAAGAATCTTAAATGAAGCTTCATTTTTGCGACTTAAACATAGTAAAATAGTTGAATGTGAAATACAAAATAAATAATTCATTATATATTACTTCATTTTGTTTAAAGATTCTCAATATACATATGAAATGATGGAAAATAAGGGTAAGGTGTGACAAATTACAAGGTAGTAACTACACAAGCAGATGTATTTTTTTGTCACAAACTGGCAAATGCTCCATAACAAATATTAATCTATCATATAGGTATCACAAGGGAGCTTAAAAATAGGGAAACAGGTTCATAACTTTAATGGTATGTTACAGGTGATAAAGCATATTTATTTGAAGAGATGTTTGCAAGACAACGTCTTGACTTTTTCACACTGTGGTTAAACTGTCTCTTCCAGCAGCAAGAGGCCCACAAACCGTGTGCATATCTGTGCAGCGAGTGACTAAACCACATCACCAACAAACATAAGTGGCTGCCATTTACAAAGCTTAGATCAGGCAAATGTTAAACCTTACATTGTGCAGGAAGAACGTCGAGGAGAATGACTGGATGAATATTATTCATATTCATGTGAGGGCAGTGCATACATGGTGAAATAAAGAGTCAGGCAGAGTGGCGGTGCAACACCATTACACAAAAAGAAAGCAGATATTCAGAGGGGCAGTCCCTAATTCAAAGTTCAGAACACAGTTTCACATTTCAATAAATTAATACCTGGCATTCAATATCAGTGTTGGCAATCAGAATTTATGTGGCTCCGTTTTAGGTTTTTACGGAACCAGGCCTCTGAAATGAACTAAGATTCCGTGAGAGTAAGCGCTGGGACACAGTGGAATGTTTCCAAAATCATTTGGAAACAGGGTTAGGTTTGAGGACAGGAGACGAAGGACAGCCAGGTGAGTGAAGTTTGTATCTTACAATCGATGATTGAAGTTTTGCTTTTAAAGTGAAAGGCCAACAAAACAACCAAATTCTAAAGCAGCCTACGATGTGCTGCCACCGTCTCTATTGTATAAATAGTTCACCGATAGTCAGACTATATTGTAAACGCAGGTGCAGTGGATCCCAAAGATCCAGGGGCTGTCCTCATGTCGCGGCTTCTCCCTGGATCATTTCAAGGTGCCGCTGATGGAGAACGGAGGAGGAGACTTTTTCATGCCAACTTTGCTGCAGCGTGAAGGAAAAGAAGGATTAAAAACAAATAGGAGACAAATTCTGAACCTTAGTTTGAATCTACTTACGTCATAACTTGGTCTTTCAAAGACGGCTCTGCAAAAAAGTGGAGGATGAGAAACCTTTTTCATTGGTAACATAAATAAATATGGAAATCTACAGGGACAATCGGCCAATCGGACGAGGACGGAGCCCACGTAGAGAAACTTTTGGGTCAAGACCTCAGATAGTTTTTTGTCGCTCCACCGGACTACTGCTAAGGCTAAGTCAGGCGTAGCTGCTGACCCAGAGCTCTGTGTCTGTATTAGTCTCCTCTGTCAGGGAATACATTTCTTGGATATAACTTGTTGGTTTCTTAGTAGTCATTCTCACAAGTAAACAGACGGGAGGTGTATTTCCAACAGTTCCTTGATGGGCAGAACTGAATTACAATGTTCTGCTGAAACAGTGCATGCAATAGAGCTGAGCCAGAAGGTGGGGCTGAAGTCGATCTAAACAGCTTAAGATGAGATAAGAAAACTCGGTTTTGGTTTGTTTCCTACACGACACTCATTTGAATTATAAACATGTGTACTCACTTTTCTTCTTGCAGCACTTCTTGCACTTTTTGCATTTGTATTTGACGCAGAACTGCACGATGCCGATGGTGAAGAGGATGGCCAGAATCCCAAACCCTACTGCGACACCAACTCCAGCTGAATTCACTCGGCTTCCTGGAATATGAACGTGCGTTGGAATGTTCTGTTTTGTTTGTCTCTGTTTGTGACGCAAACCAAACAGTATATTTGTCACAGTATTACTGATCTGTAATCTATTTTAAAATACATCACATTTTCGGATATGTTAACTTGTTTAGTTACACAGTAGTTCAATCATTAAAATTGAGTTTGGCTTAATTCAAAACTTTGTTAAATGAATAAAGTTAAGTAGCAGTTGAAATCCCAACAGACAGACGCTTCAGAGCGATGAAAGCCAGCACCACAAACCAGTGAGGTCCTTACCACTGCTCCCCATCACTGTCAGGACACTGTTGCCCCTCAATAATCTTCTTTCTTCCCGGGTTTAATTCAACATTTGCCTCTATTAGAGTTCCGTGTCTTGACGGCGAAAACCAAGGCTGCTTCCGTCTTCACTGCCTTTACTGCTCGATCCATGCAGCCTACATTCCAAACATTGGCAAAAACCAGTTGATCTTCTTCATCTCGTCTGACTTCCTTCACTCTGACGTCACCGCAGACGGTGAGACGTCACCGCAGCAGGCTCATGTTGTGCTCAGATCCTGCCGGAGAAAACAACTGTTACATAACGGCATGTATAGTGACTGTTAAGTCATTCATAACCATCATGACTGACAGAAATAAACAAGTCGGATATTTGATTTTATTCTGATAAATCGCCTTGAATTGTAACGTTAACAGATCGACCCCCTTTGGTCAAAAAAGGTATTGCAATCGCCATAAAACATTCACCACTAGGGACTACCTAATCTCTTCAGAGGACCAGTCGGTCGCGGGTTCGAGTCCTGTTTGACCAGTTGAGGGGATTTAGGTCTGTATGTATTTGCTGGCATGGGTTTTCCCTGGGCACTCCCTTTGTTTTTGTTTTGTGTGTGGTTTTTTGGGGGGGATGAATATGTGGGTGTGAATTCTCCCCAGTGACGCACAATAAGGTCATTACCTGAGTATTAACTGTTTATACTCAGCAGTTGTGGTGTTGTTTAGAGTTCACAGGTTTAAGGTTTAGGTTTCAGGTTGCTTACACATATATGTTGCCTAACCTGACTAGTATTCGCAATGCAGTGTTTTTTCATGAAATAATAGTAGTAGTTTTTGTTGTTGTTGTAGTAGTAAAAGTTATGAGATGGTTGTCTATGAAGTTTCTTATTTAGAGTGGCAGGTGGTTTTCATAGCAGTAGCAGTGGTAGATATCATACAAGCAACAGTTGTATTACGGTGGAAGTGGTATCTGTGACAGTAGACACAGTATAAGTTTCAAACTCAGATGTCTTTGCCTCTTAAGTGAAAGCAAGCCAGCCCAGTCTTCCTGTTTAAATATTAAACTATTCAACCAAATATTAAAAAACAGTTCATCAAAGAAAAGGAATATAGTGCGCCACCTAGTGTTTTTAAGTTAGTTGTACAAATAATTATTTCCGTTGTTACACTGTATATACATGTGTTTGGTGTGTTATTCAGGGGACGAAGGCGGTTAATTTATAATTTTATTTCGTTTTATTTTTTGTTTGTATTTGCTTGATCAGCAAGTTGTTTTGGATCATATTTGGGGGAATTATGGCTCTGTTCTCTGTCAGCAGAGGATGACATCAGAGAGTTGAAGTGAAAGAGCAGGATTTCCAGCTGAACACCATGATTCCTCTTTTGCAATGGTGAGTGCAATGTTTTATTTTCTCATCTGTGCAGTCCAAAAAAGAGGAAGTGGCTGTGAAGCAAATGAAGGCGCCATGACGTTTATCTGGGGAGATTTGTCACTGACAAGCCACAAGATGTCGGCCTTCTGGATGCTCCAATAACAACGGCAGACATTTCAGACATAATCAACTAGCGGGAAGTGATGTTTGAGCAGACAAACATTTCATTTGATACAAATCTCAATTCTATAACTGAACCTCTGGAGTGTTTTTATGGTTTCCATTCATTACTTACAGTTGTTTCGTGTGTGGTCGTAATTTCCCAAAACCTCTGCAGAACAACGACACACATCGATAACGGTAAAATGTAAAATGGGAAATATCATGTATGTTCCTTCCCGAAAGTACCATTTTCAGCCACAGGTTTATTGTTACAGAATGCCCTGTCGCATGAGAGAATTGAGTAGCTTCCCTGTTTCTTGGCAGAAACATTTCCTTCTGGGAAAGGAATTGTTTGCTATCATATCTTCTTCACCCTTGGGTGCAAATGTTCTTTTGATCTGCCTGCAACTTCATCATATTGTTTGGTTAAAAGTGGGCGTTTGTTTGGAAACAAAATGTGTTTTTTCATAACATGTCATGAACATGAACATCAGAAAAGGGGACAATGAACAAATGTCTGGATTTTGGGAGTGATCCACATCACTGCCTGGATCTAGGAATTTTTAAGGATTAGTTTACATCAGGACAAAGACACCTCACGGCTGGTTGTGCTTTTCTAGTTTTCATATTAATCTGTAAATAAAACGGTATTAAATGTTTTGTTTATTGCAGTTAAAAATAAAAATAAAAAATAAATGTTTTAAATGAAATGTTCTCATCTGGCTGGCAGCATTCTTTATACATTATAGATTATAAATGAAAAATACTGCACTACTTGAGGAACAATAACTGGATTTTTTGGGAGTGATCCGCATCACTACCTGGTTCTAGGAATTTTTAAGGATTACTTTACATCGGGCAAAAGACACGTTACTGCTAGTCGTGCTTTTCTAGTTTATATATTTTAGTTTTATTTTATTTTGTTTATCACAGTTTGACTTTTTGTTTGTTTGTTTGTATTTCAAAGCGCTGTTTATTTGCTCAAAAATAATAATAAAAATAAAAATAAATGAAATGGTCTCGTCTGACTTGCGGCATTCTTTATACACATAGATGAAAAATACGGCGCCACTTGAGGAACAATGGCTGGATCAGTGAGAATTCAATGAGTTAATCATCAACCAGGTCCTAATGTTTAACCAGCAGCCCACTCTGATCAAGTTCTCAATCTCCTCCGCAAAATATCAGGTTTCACCAAAGGGGGTTTAAATTCCTGCCCTATTGGACTGATGCGACCTGACAAAGCAGTGGACGTGCTGGTGGGATGATTCTCAAGTGGCAGTGTCAAAACCTCTGAAGAGAGAAGAAGAGACTGACGGGAGCTTTGCTTGAGGTGAGTGTGCGACACGATTACCAGCGACTTTACCAGAGTATTTGCAGCTGTGTTTATAACAGAAAACCACATGGTTATTAGTTAAAGATCAGAATCTCAGAATCTCAAGATGGACAAAACAAAACACTATATTTCGTGTTCAAGTTGCGATACGTGTAATGACGTTCATTCTCTTCACTCCTGAGAGGTCGAACATGTTTTTCAGTAAATTTTAGCGCCGTATTTAATCGGTAATTTAGTGTCATATTTAGTGCCATACTTTCAAGTCTTGTCTAGACTTTTGCTACATCAGGGAACTGCAGTTTTCTCAACCTAAGACGCGGGGTGGGTGTGACTCTGAAACCAAAGATCCATTCTGAATGTAGGGGATGGAAGAAGAATCAAAACCATGTTGTTCTTCTATCTGTCACCGTGGAAAACGTCTGTTTACCCTCAGCTTATCGGCCCTCGTCCTCCTCTCTTGTCCTCTAATGCACCTGCACTGGTTAATGTGCGGAGGTTCATTGACTTTAATATCAGCGGTCAAGAGAAACAATCCAGCTCCTGTCTCTGACAATGGCTCTTTCTCCTCAGCCCATGTCCCTTTTACCCTCGCGTCATCAAGTTGCTGCTGTTTGTGATCACTCACCCACGACATTGACCGGAATCCTTTCGAGACTTGGGAGCCGTTTTTTGGTGCTTGAAATGATTTAAAAAAGCTGCTAGAAAAATGACAAAGTTTTAGATTTAAAGAACATGTGGAACAGGCCAGAGTAGAAGGTGAGGACTGGGAAGCTTCTAGCTAGTAACTTATTCTTTCTCAAGCAAATATCACAAAGCAAACTAAAGGTTTGGAAGGACCTGTATTTTTTGAAAGACGAAAAACATGGTGGAAGATTTTAATGGTTGATTCACCTTCCCTGCTCTCCCTGTGTCTCCCTGTGTCTGCAATAACCTAATGAATAATCATAAACAATTAACGCTGCAAAGTCGAAAGCGTGACTCACAATCTTTTATGTCATACTGGAGCTTGTGGCCAAATTGAATTGACATTTCATGGAGCTGTCAAAACAAGGACGGCACACCTGAGCCTGAGGCGCGTCGTGGCTAGCGCTCAAACACAACCAGGAATTTAGAGGTCAGTTAGAGGTGGAAGTGTAGGAAGCCATGAGATCATCTGCCTTGTTTGTGCATTGTGCATTTGTTTGTGAGGACCAGTGTGGGAGTTGAGATCGGAGGGAAGCTCAAGAGGCCGAGCAAAGTGGATGAGCGACTGGGCTCCTGTGTAGACGGAGTGTGTTCTTATACGGCGGGTGGATGGTTAGAGGCGGGGCATACCTGGGAGCAGGTAAGACAGAGGCAGGCTTCAGTGTCAGGTTGCACTTTTGTTTGTCAGCAGGGAACGGTCATTTAGAAAACAGGTCTCTCGTAAATGCTGGCTGAAACACAACCCTGCACTTTTATTGCAGCCGCTGGGTTTTAGAGAAGCGTATTGGTGCACCGCTTCACCCGGATACGGTTTCACGGACGTGAGGGTGAGACAGCAGGACAGACAATCCCCACAGTTTTGGGGAAGTTTTGAGTGAGGGCTGACGCTCATCAGGGCGGTGAGTTTTTCCGGCTCCGGAGCAGATTCTGCTCTGCGTCTGAGGTGTTTTTGGCTGGGACCGAGAACATCTGGGAGCAACTGCATCATGTGGGTAAGTAAGGCCTTTATTCATGGAACCAGATGTCAGGAGCGTTGTGTTTGCATAGATATGCTCAACCAGTTTCAGGACGTCTGCTATCAGAGGAGAGTGTTGAGGGAGTCCTGCTGTGCAGCCGGAGCAACTCGTCCCATTCACTTCATACACTTCAAGGCTTTTCAGCTGTTTTAAACACAATTCCAAATTCTTTTCTCAGAAACTGATGGGAGTGTAAATAAATTATCTGCCACATATATGCCACATATATGGCATTAGGATGGTTAGGGTTACAGGGTGGAAACTGAAAAATATGACTTAAGTTTTTGTTTTGTATTAAAGATAGCGCATCATTGTCCCTGCTGAAGACTCACACATTTGCATTTGAATTTGCCTACTGTCCCAAGCCGTCCTGCCACTACTCCTGTTCTTCAGATCATGTTCTTGTCCAATGATTCCCTCACTTGAGAAACGTTTCTCAGATAGTCTCAGGCATGTGGTGCACGAGTAAAATACATCCATGGGAGTTTAGACTTCAACCCAAACATTCAGGAGGGAAACAAAATATTAAAAACACACTTGAGAGTAGTAGCGAGAGATTGACCCTGAGCATGATTCAGACCTCTAGTTCACCGAGACCACACACAACAGCCCACTGCACGACCCTGTTGTGAGGCTGTCTTCAATCAATGAACCAAAACGTGTTGAAACTTTTGAAATGGAAAGTAAAAAGATTGAATATGTCGTAAACCAGGCCTCCGCATGAAACCGCATATAATCCAAAAGTAAACCACCAGCTTCCTTGTGTCCAACAGTTTCACCTCCGCCTTATTAGCACAACAGCTTGTGTCCTGCTGGAGCGTATATTTCACTCAGATTAAATCTTAGCCGATATGTCAGGTGTTGCTTTTCTAAAAGCCTCTTCATTTGAGAGGAAGAACACCTTCACAATACCGGGCAGCAGCGACCCACTCAGACAAAGGGGCTAACATGTCAGGGCTTTTATTTCTTAAGGTCGACTGACCTAGATCCTGCTCTTTGTCTCCCTGCTGGAGCAGGTCCTATTAATGTCGGCCGGACGGCCCAAGTCCATGTTGAGTCATCAAGACATTCAATTAGTTTGTTGAGTCAGTGCCAGAACAACAAATCCAAGATAAAAGGTCAACTCCTAATAATCTTGACACAAGTCATGCAAGTCATGACCTCATAATTTACATAACATTGCCATGATGAACAGAAAAAAAATAAAGAGAAAAAATCTTTTATTTGTTCGCCAACTTCCATTGCCATCCTATTTGGTTGGTGTGACATTTCTTACTCATGCATTTGACCTAGACTAAGTCTGCCAATGTAAACTGCAGATAATATATTTGACTTTTTTGTTCAGCAGGTAGGAATCCACTTACTCACTCCAGGGCTTCAGATACTCCGAAGGATAGAATGATTCTGTAGAGAGAGAAATTGGAGATACGTTTGTTGACACCAAACACCAAACGCTGCGGGCTTTTTTTAATTCGCAAAGTTGGCTGGAGATATTTGTATGGCACTATTCCTAGGTGTTTGTCTGTTGACTTGACAACAATTACACAGAGTTACTGAATCACCTGGATACGCCTGGGGCTGGATGAAATAATGAGCTTACCGTAAATGTGTCAGATGAGAGAGCGCTGGGACAATGGCCGACCAGCAGGCAGACGACGGTCCGTCTTCATGTGTTGTCTGTGTCTATGAACCATCTGCTGAACTCAGTCTTCTCCTCCGTCACAGCCACGCGTTCATGTGCTGCCAGCAACGGCCCGTTGTGTGGTAGAGAAACAAGGAGAACTGTGGTCAGTTTGTATGATTTAGTCCTCATAAATATAAACATGTTAGGCAGTAAACTGGATAACTGTCTATCAGTGGATTATCACTTCTTAAATGATAAATTTATGATTCAACATGTTTTCTAAAATTGAATTCGTTTTTTTGTTCATGACAGTTATTTCAGGAGTAAAATATATGACCGTCACATTTGAGCTGGAAAGTTGCTGTCATCCATTTGACATCCATTTGACGTGACATAAGCACAATGATGGATGAATTTTCTCCAAAACTCAAGATTTGTTTCTCACGGCACGCCCTGTTTGACAGGTCTGACACCACGAACAAGATTTTTGTTTCACTCTGACTCATGCTTGATTAATTTATGAACCCTTATCATCAAACTACAAAGACTTGCCACCATATCCAGAAATGTGTTACTATTTCAGCCACATTCATTTTCCCCGACAGCTGGTAACATTCTTTTATTTGTGACATCTATGATTCCAAAGTCCCACTGTAACTGATGACTAGTTTCTTGTTGCCTTCTTCTTATTTCTCCCGAGCACTACAGCAGCATCAGGGCCCCCAACGCTGGGGTTTTGACTCCCTTTAGAGAGAAACCTCAGCATGTTCTGCTGGCAACCTGAAGTGAAGTGCGACTGGCAATGTCAGCTCTCCATCATGGCCTGGATTTCATCCGTTCATCTTGAAAAGCAACCAGACTCAGTTGTGGTTTCTGACTGGCTTGTCTCTTAAACAGCATAACATTATCCCTTTCATCTGGTGCTGAATATATTGCTCACTCCCAGTATTGAGAATTTCCATTCTTCATTTGATTCTTCTTGTGTTCCAGCTCTTGTGTTTCGATTTTCAGTGTTGTGAGGTCCTCCATTTCTTACTAAAGAGTGACGTCTTCCTCTAGTTCATTTTGCCTTTCAGCTGTGTGATATATCTGGGACGATTTCAGTTAGCAATATGTATTCAATTTCATTAACGTCCTAGAACCTTCCCTTTCCTCTTTCTTTGATTTGGTTTACTATTTCCCCCATTTCACCCTGAAAATCAGAACTTAAGTTAGCGCCATTCTTCCTGCCTCGGATGGTGCTGATTGATCCCCTTGGTCTTCCCCTTGGATTTTTCAGAGACATTCTGTTTCCCTCAATGCCCGAGTCCTTTTCCCAATCCCAACCCTATTCACTACTATTTATCTATGAATAAACTAGTCTTCATCTTGCATGCAGGAGCTCTGACCACTCAGAGTGGTCTTATCTGGTGCTTGTAGCAACAATAGCGCCAAAAGGGACAAACATATTATAAATAAAAGATGACACTATATACAATGGAATCACTGAAATAGCATTCATGTGTCTTTGGTGACACATGAAGAGGTGGATATACCAAAGATATTAAGGTTTTAATTCTATCTTTAAGTCATGACTTTATCTGAATTCACAAATGACATTCCCTTGTTTAGGGTGCTATATATTTTTATTTTCTTGTATCCATACATGCCCCAGCTCTCTGTTTCAAGCATCCAAATAATGTTATGTAATTTTCCATCACCAGCTGAACAAGTTGGCTGTACATTCTCTGGATGTCAGTGTTGGCATTACGCAACTGGCACATGTGATATCAGGCCTGAGGACACTTGAGGATCGTGGGTCTTGACTTTTACCGTTCAAAACCATCCAGCCATCTTACATTGTGTCTCATCTGAGCGATTGTTGGCCTTGAAAGGAGGGTTCAGTCGCTCCCAAAAGGCCCTGCCACTCTACACCCGCAGCTGTACTGCAGGTCTACGTTTCTCAGTGTTGTGTGTAAGAACATGCCTGCAGCTCAGCAAGGGCGTTCCAAGAAAGATCTGAGGAGTAATGTGACCACTAGGACAGATTCATTGTGCGTAACCTATCACCACACGACTGGGAACTTCTGTGCACAGAATAATCCTGAGATGATGCCATGTGTTTCCACACACTCACTTATTACGCCAATGTTTTTCACCTGCCCTCAGATCCCGCCGCTGGCTGAGGAAAGCACAAGACCGTTGAACCCCAGGCAGGCAGGTAACCTGGATCATATTCTACTGATATCTCTGTATCTTTTAAAGCCATAGCCCTGAGCCCTGCTGTAAGAGCATCTACGTTTAAACAGGCTGTAAACGGTTTGTGTTTGTTGGCAGTGGTTCCACGACCCGGCCGCCACAGAAGGCCCATGACAGCTCCAAAGACTCAGAAAGAGAAGGCACACAAGAGGAAGCGAGTGTTGCTGACTGTGCTGACGGTGCTGGTGTTGCTGGGAATACTGGCCACTGCGGCGTATTTCAGTACGTTCTCGCTCTTATTTACCACCTGGTCTGACCTGCCACTGCTGATTCTGATCCTCTCCTTCAGTCAAGAAGGTGATTGACAGCAAGTACTTCTTCTGCAAACACTCCATCACGTTCGTCCCGCTGAACAAAGCCTGCGACGGGGTGGCGGACTGTTCTCGCGGCGAAGATGAAGTCACCTGTATGTCAAGGCTAAAAGTCAACACCACGTTTCCAGGTGAAGCTTCTTAATCCCACCGTGATCGTCGGTTAAAAAAACGCCTTAAATTCAAACCTTAAATTCTGCCGTCTTGTGTTGGACAGTGCGTCTCATAACTGGTCAGAGCGTCCTGCAGGTCTACAGCCCTGGGCCCGGATGGAGGAGTGTGTGTAGTGACGGCTGGACTCCACGGCACACGCTGACGGCTTGTAAACAGCTGGGATACACCCAGTGAGTTGGAAGACAGGGATAATCTCAAACAAAACTCAAGCTCCACATGGAGAAAGACTCAAAGTTTAGAGAGTTTATTATTGTATAGTATAGTAGTATGTATTCTAGCAGTGTTGTATATTGAAGACAAATAAAATGATCATATATATATATATATATATATATATAACCCTGAAAAATAACCCTGAAATAACTATATATATATATATATATATATATAAATAACTATATATATATATATATATATATATATATATATATATATATATATATATATATATATATATATATATATATATATATATATATAAATAACTATATATATATATATATAGTTATTTCAGGGTTATTTTAAATAGCAGAAAATCTGTTTTTATTTAAAAAAAATGTTTAAGTAATTGTAACTGGTATAATAAAATCGCTATAATGGAATTATGTGTCAGTTTAAGAAGAGAGACTATGAGCCAAAAATGTCATCGTATTTGTTCATAAAATAAATTTAAAAAAGGAAATATTTAGAGAAGGGTGCGGAGTGATTAATAGAGTGACATTCAGATTATGCAGTATAATCCCTGAGTTGCCTAAGATGAAGTTCAAACCATAAACAGCGCCAGTGTTGATGTTGCCTGTGTTCTCTCGCCTCAGCAAACCTGAAAGCACCCGTATTGCTGTCACTTCTTTAAAGCCGTCGCTCAGCTCCGGACCCTTCGCAGCCCTCAGGTCTGTGAGCGCCAGCACGCCGCTGCATCAGGCCACCAGCGAGCGGTAAGACATGCCCCACACCGGCAGCGATGGATGAAACCAGACGCTTGACAATTCAAATGAATGGATACCAGCCCATCCTGGACTTGTGCGGCGACATGACGGGACTTGCTAGTGGGAACCACCAACACAAGTCTGAGTCTGCAGAATTCACCAGCCAACAGTCGTGAATCATCTTTTCCCACCTAAACTGTCCCACATCATGAGATTCAGTTGATCAGGAGATTGAATCACAGACATGACTGGTTTCAAACAACAGAAACCAAAACGAACTGTGAAACTGGAGCCTGTTTCGGCGTCACCTCAGCTGTATTTCCAGGTTTTACTCACACGAGACTTCAGTTCAGCATGTTCCTCTCTGAAGCAACTTTCCTGACGTTTGTTCCGTCTGATGAAATTTGAGACCAGCTTGACAGCAGAAGTGATGTGCAATGCTTTGCATCAGCATGACACTGTTTATTAATAGATGTATGTTTTTCTCCTTTCAGAAACTCATGCAAATCTGGAGCTGTGGTTTCTTTAACATGCTCAGGTAGTTTCATACTGTCATGTAATGAAAGAACGCTGTTGACCTGGGGTCACTTCCTAAAGACTCATGTCTTCATGTTTTAGATTGTGGGAAAGTGGGTGTGAAGGACCGTGTTGTGGGGGGCACAGACGCGCTGATCGAAGACTGGCCGTGGCAGGTCAGCCTGCAACTGGGCGGCCACCACACCTGCGGGGGCTCGCTGGTGGCCCCGCAGTGGGTCATTACTGCTGCCCACTGCTTCACTGGGTGAGTTGGATTTACACCCTTGGTGGATTCCCGACATAATATCTTCCCTCGGCAGAAGCAACAAGGAGCTGAGCAGGTGGAAAGTGATGTCAGGTCGGACGGAGTTGGGCTTGGCCGGAGGTTCCACTGTGGACAGCATCATTGTCAACGGAAACTACGATCCTTCCAAGAATGACCACGACATCGCAATGATGAGACTGACCTACCCCATCCAAGTGGGAGGTAAGAGGAAGAGAGTGCTTCTACAGTACACTACTGAATATCATTCATCTCAAATCATAAGAAAAAAGTCACCACCAACAAGCACTTTCTTATCTCAAGTTCTGAAGCGACATCACTAAATATGGCAGCATGTGCTGGAAGTGGATTCTGATGAATGTTGGGCCATTTCACAAGGTTTACTTGACATCACTGTTAAACTGACTTACCTTCTTAGCTCCAGATGTCGTCAGTGGTTCAGGTAGAAACAGATTTATTTTTTCTTTGTTTAGGTGATGTAGGTTATGTTAAGTTTTGTTATGTCAAGGCAGGGTAAGTTAATCTGAATTTGTACCTTCTGTTGTCTTGTTCTCGTCCACTTCCTGTTTTATTTTGGTGGGATTTTATCTCCATCTACCCAAATTCCAGTCTGTCTTGCTTTGTTCCCCTTAACTGGCCCTCTGTTTTCTGTTGAACTCTCGCTAAGTCTCCTGCATTTGGGTCCTGTTAAGACAGTTCTTAACATTCTTGCACTTGCCGCATCCAAATATATTGAAAAAGAAATGAAGCTTCTACATATTTCCTCGTAACAAAACCTCTGCTTCCTGGTTAGTTCATGGAAGCCATCTTGGATTGTTAAGTCCTTGGTAGAGAGGCTTCTCCAACTGTCCAGTCCCTTTCCAGCCCTGTTTTTTTACCCAATATTTTTGCCTTAAATGCATTTGTATTTATTTAATGCATGTTTTAAAAAAATCAAATGGTCACATTGGGTCAGCAGGTGGCACTAGAGTTTCAATGCTGCAAAGACTTGGCATTTTCTCCTGATGTACAGCAATTCCTTGGTATGTTGTGTTTTATTAAGTTTTTAGCCTGAACCCACTATTAATAGCGGTCTCATCAAATCACTTCCTCATCAGCCAATTTCCGACCAACCCCGAAAATTTTCTTGATATATATCAGTCTGTTTTGAAGCTATTAGGTAGGGATGGGTCAATGAGGCTTCATGAAACAGTGTCCTTACTTTTAGAGAACTGTAGGTGGCGCTGTTGGTTTAAAAATTACGTGAAGTTTCATTGAAATGGTTGTACAAATGAGCAGAGAGCGCCATCTGTGGGCTCTGAGAATGAAGACATTGTTACATGAAGCCTCATCAGCACATCACTGGTATTTGGTTGACAAACAAACAAACAAGCAGAGTCCTTGTACACAGCCTCCGCCAGCCACAAGAGTGTATTGCTGCATCATATGTTGCTTCTTTTAAACTAGAGTGCCTTTTATTGCAGAGAGTCAGCTGCCAGTGTGTCTCCCCCCGAGCGCCTTTGGCCTCTCTGCTGGGGCTTCGATGGTTGTGACCGGCTGGGGCTACCTGGAGGAAAACGGTGAGCCAGTCAACAGAAGATGAATCCATCACTTCAGTTTTTATTTCATGGTCTTGTTTCTCCTGCAGGAAAGGTGTCTACAACGCTCCAGAAAGCCAACATTCCGCTCATGGACCGAGCCCAGTGCTCCAGCCCGATGGTGTACGGCTCTGCCATAACACAGCGGATGATCTGTGCCGGGTTCTTGAAAGGTCAGGTAGATGCCTGTCAGGTGAGAGCGAAAATTAAAGCATGAAAAAATAATGAAGCGCGTGGATCATGTTCTGGAGCTGCAGTCGTGTGCAGGATTTCATGAATCCCTATAAATCTTGTTTTCAGGGTGACAGCGGAGGCCCACTGGTCCACTTCTCATCCTCACGATGGCACCTGGCTGGAGTGGTGAGCTGGGGCGTGGGCTGCGCCAGAGAGCGACGCCCCGGCGTCTACTGCAATGTGGAGGAGATGCTGAACTGGATTCACACTGTCATGCAGGTTGGGAAACTGCGCTGTGCCATGTCTCTTTCTCATGACACGGAGGTGAAGTGTCTTTCTCTCTTGGACCTCCAGAAAAATCCCTGAAATCCCAGACCAGGACGAGCTGCTTTCAAGAGCCCACACCGTCCCACGCAGAGTGTGGATCCGCGCTTCTGGATGAGACAAAGGCAGCGACGCAGCTGTCGTCGTGAACGCCGCACAAAAACATTCAGGGCGTGTTCCGTTTTGTGGCATTTCAGGTTCTTATCTCAGGGGACGAGTGCTTTGTTTGCGGTCTGTTGCTGGGACGTCTGGGATTTCATGGCACAATAACAGTGTTGGCTTTAAAACTTTGTTGGCGGTAATTGAAGGGCACAAAGCTCAACCACGTGACTGTTCTTGAAGGGTTTATATAATACTAATCACGCTGGCACTTGTAGTGTTCAGAGAAGAATCACTCAAATGTACTAAAGCAATGGAGAGTAAAGGACCAAGCAATATTGTCAGCATCTGCTTGGAACAGACACATACACCTTAATGCTATTTATGTCAATCTCACGCTGCATCATAGCAAAACAAATCACAAATCCTTTGTGCTGAAGGTCGACGTATTTTATCCTGTGATGCACTGAAGCCTGACATGCTAATCCATGGGTCTGAAAACTGGCAACGGAAAACCAAAATGATACTTTTGTGAACGATCCCAGCTTTGAGCTCCAGTTGTGAATTAAATTTCCTTTGTTGTGGAAGTCGTTCAAAGCTGTTCCACGTGGGCTGCTACTGTTTTGTCCCCCAAACATGAGTGCATCATCATCTGAGGTAAAACTGTACAAACTGTAATGCAAAGAGGACCAAAGTTATCGGTGAACCAAGTTTGCTGAAATTGATGTGATATGTGTTTTGTATAAATATATCAAAGGACTCAATAAAGACGCTGTTATGATGGACGTTTATCTCAGGTGATTGTGTTGGATTACATGTGAAGAAACCAGTGCTGTGTTGGTGATGGTGACAAGACGAGGCCAGTTCTTCAAAAGTCAAAAAATGACCGTGTGAATACCAACACAAGAAAGACATTAATACAAATGCGAATTTTGGTGTGATGTTGAAAAAAAAATGACGTCAGAGCTTTGTGACTTTTGAAAAAAAGTGATATAAAGCTGTGTGAAAAAAAAACTTTTCTCTGCATTTGGGAGCCCTGTTGTCATTTTTTTTGCGCACTTTTCGTCCTCTAAAGTTCCCCAACAGCGTTGTTAGTCAAAGTTGTCGACGTTTGATTTGTGAGATAAACACGGAAGTTGCCACTTGAATGAGTTCCGCCTGAGACCCAGAGCACGTCATCGTCGTGGCTCCGCCCCGCTCAGCAGCCGCGCGCCTGCTCTCGGAAGCTACCATCAGAGCTGGGTGATCTCGGTCGCGACCATTCTCTACTGTGTGGGGGCGACCAGGTTGGCTTTCTCTCTGCACTCATTTAGTGCTGATGTTCCTCATTTTGTCTCTTGATTAAATTGTTTTTGCAGAATCAAGTAAGTATCAGAAACATATACATGAAAATGTAAATGAGACTGACAATAATAATAAATAATAAAAACAAAAAATAAATAACGGGATTGTAAAATAAAATATACATAGTAACGCTCGGGGGGAAATGATTAAAATAAAAATGTTAAAAAATGTTAAATTGAGAGCAAGCAGTTATTGTGCTGTTTGTTTGTTGGAATGTTTAATGGAATTGGAGTATTGTTGCGTTTTCATGTTTTCCCCAATTGAGGAAGGGGATCTGTGAGCATTTTTAGATTTATGGATGTGGAACTTCAAGATGAGATCGTAAGGACCTCCCTTCACAGGAACAGCTCAGCCATCAGACTGTTAAATTTGTGATCAGCCTTTGTTATTTTATTTTATTTTAATTATAGCACTTTATTTCGAAGCACTTTCCTAGTTGTAGGAATAAATTCTATTCTGATTCTAATGAAACAGACCATGTGGTCTGTCTTTGCGAGGTGACGGTCGTGACGTTATTCAGTGCTCACGGCACATGCGCAGTAGCGAGGTCCAGCCTGGCCGGACCGTGTTCTGACTTGGGCGAGTTTGGGCGTTTGTTTCTTCTTTCGCTTCTTTCGCGCAGGTGAAATGGAGGCTGGTGACGACGTCCGCGAGAATGTCAAGGTGCAAACTTTCTATTAAGTGCTATTAAAAGCGAATTGATCATGTTGCAAGCGCATACTTTTGCGAAAAAAATGATTATATAACACTTTGTGTCATAAAAATGTGGTGTCAGAAACGTCTTTTCTCGTTTGCGTTTTCATTGAACAGTCATGAGCAAACGTTGATATGTGGCTTGTTTTGCTGATGCGTGACTGTGATGGAAGTTGACCTGTTGCTGCAGAAGTACTACGGCAGCCGCCTCGAAACGTCCGCGGATCTGCAGACCAGCGCAGCGTCCTGCACTGTATCCTGCAAACCTGTCCCGAAAAGTGTGACCGAGGCTCTGAGTCTCGTCCACCCGGAGGTCACGAGACGGTACAGCTTGATTTGTCCTAAATCATAAAGTACATTCATGAAGTTCTGTTGCTCCATTTTGAAAGGGCTGTGGCATATAAACATGTACATGTTGGCCGTGATTCTATGAGCAAAAGAACCTGGATGTCACCCACTGCTTTGTCCATGCAGTATGTATATGTTTTGTTTGTTTTTATTTTTCAGTTTTTTCGGTTGCGGTCTGCCGTTTCCTTCCAAGCTTCTGGGATGCAAGGTCCTGGATCTGGGCAGCGGCTCTGGGAGAGACTGCTATGCGTTCAGCAAACTTGTGGGCCAAAACGGACACGTGACTGGGCTCGATATGACGGAGCAGTTGGTAATCCTCACCTCTCAATATGACACAGTCACGGCGTGTTGTTAGTCTCCTCCATCTGTTGTTGTAGATTGCAGCCTCACGTCAGTACATCCAGTACCACCAGCAGAAGTTCGGCTACAAGGAGCCCAACGTCACTTTCGTGCAGGGATATATGGAGAAGCTGGGAGACGCTGGAATACAGAGCAGCTCTGTTGACATCATTTTGTAGGTTTTTATGCAACTATTTCACTGATAATGAACAACTTTACGTCACTTTATTGGGGGTCGTCTTGAACCTGGCTGTTTCCACCCGTTCCAGATCCAACTGTGTCGTCTGTTTGTGTCCGGATAAACAAGCCGTGCTGCAGGAGGCCTACAATGTCCTCAAGGTGAGGCTGCACATCGATATAATGTTTAGGTGGTAACTGAAAGGTGTGTTTGACAGGAAGGTGGGGAGCTGTACTACAGTGACATGTACGCCAGCAAAGTGGTGCCGGATCACATGAAGCATGACGCGGTCCTCTGGGGTAACATGACATTGAAAGATTGAGAAGAGAAATGGAAGACATTGTCATAAAAGTTAATCATTTAATGTTATCTTTTCTCTATGTGAGATAAAAAATGACTGGCTGGATATCAAGTGCAAAGGTTTCAAAGAGGGAAAATAGTTACAGCTAATTACAGTTTTAAATGTTAGAAATATTGAACTCCTTATTATATCATAATAGTCTGCTTTGTCCTCGGAAATGTGTGTCCAGTAAAAGTGGAATGTTTTTATGATCGCTGTTCAGCTTTATAGTAGCATGTAGCACTTCCTGTGTGTGTAGGTGAAGGCATGGGTGGCGCCCTCTTCTGGAAGGACCTGATCTCCCTGGCGCACCGTGTTGGCTTCAGCACACCACTGCTTGTCTCGGGGACACAGATTGTGGTGCACAACGCGGAGCTCAAAGCAAAAGCAGGTCGAAAGACGTCTTGAGTTTTACAATCGCACGTGAAGAGGAGTGGTTTGCTCTTGTTGCTCATCAATATTGCCTTGTTTCAGGTGATGTCAGTTACGCATCAGGAACCTACAGGCTGTTTAAGCTGCCCAAGGGCTCCGTCACCTGCGCTGCATCCGTGGTCTACAGAGGGACCGTCCCCGACTGCCCGGATCAGCTGGACTTTGACTCCTCACACTGTTTCAAGGTATGAACGACGTCACCTGCTGGGATGAGTTCTAATGTTTCAACCATGTTCTGGTTGGCGTGTTGCAGAAGGATGTTGCCATGGTGGTGGATGCAGAGATGGCTGCCATCCTTCGGACCTCGCGCTTCTCCACTGATTTTGATTTTCAGCTTTTGGATGAACCCCAAACCAGCTGCCGCCAGTCAGAGCCGCAGGTCAGTCCGGGTCCAAGTTGATCCTGAAATCCATATTGAAAAATGGAGCATAAAACTTTCTTGGATGTATTTATGGAACTGTGATGACAGTTATTATTGAAAGTAATCCAAATTATGATTCAACTCCAATATAATCACACCACAGGGTTTCATGAAACATGGTCCTTATTTTCAGAGGCCACCAGATGGCACTGTAAAAAGTTTGGACTTGAACAGCTAATTCAATGCAACCTTGCTTAAGTCCTATACGAAGAGCGCCATCTAGTGGCCTCTGAAAATTAGGACAGTTTGGTCAACCCTGCAATTCAGTTTCAAGACGTAACCAGACAATTGTAGTCCTATTTTTGCATATTCTGAGACCAAATATGAGTCCCTTTATGTTTGTATCATGATAGACCGAGAGACAGATAGTTCATTGATCTCACAGGGAGAATGTCGCTGTTCACTAATGTGAGTGTAACAGCGTAAAAGTAAACAAATGCTAACTGGCGACTGTCCTTCATCTCCTCCCCAGTACTGTCACCTGAACCCGTTCCTGCTAGCAAACAAGCTGGGCTCCTCGGTGAAACAGTGCTCAAAAGCAAGCCAGTGAAGAAAGAAAACTGAAGAGCAACAAGACTGTTGTTGATTTAGATGATACACTGTTGTAATGTTAGCATGAATAATTGTTCACTTACTGCTAATGGAAAGGTATTTGAACCAATCTATTCAAACTGACACAAATGTTTTCTAAATAGTTTAAATAAAAACAACTTCCTCTAAAATTCAACATTTTAAATGTGTACCTGCCTTTACATGGAGATGCTTTTGACTTTTGTTGGAATAACAGCAACAGGTAAAAATAAGCAAAACAAAAAACACGACCAAAGTTGAAGCAGTTCTGACTTTATTGCATGATGTGTAGCTCAGTGTTTGGCAGTGATAGACATGTGAGCCACAGGGTTTGTCCACTGTTACCTCAGTTGGCTGCCCAACAAACCTGAGTTAGGAATTAAAGCTATAAAATATGGCACGAGTCGAGGGAAAGGCATCTTCTGCTGCGTGGCTGCTGGATGCAGTGTGCCGTCACTTCTGCAGCCAGCTCAGGTCTTTAGCTCTGAACAGACAAAGGCATGGTTGAAATGTCACATCTGCCGAGAGAGAATTTTGCCCTGACTTCATGAGAATCGTGCAAAACTGGACTTTTCACACTGTGGCCTCGAGACTAAGACCTTTCGGCTCATAAGTCTGACGTGAACACAAGGTCTGGGGTTGTGACCCAAGTGAAGACTTCCTGGACCATTTTGCGCAGAGCCCCCCCAACTGAGATGATAAAAAAGGGCATCCAGGTTGCACAGCAGGGTGCAAAATCTAGCCCCAGAGCTTCCTTTTAAATAAGCATCTGGCTGAACTGCATTGAAACCATTTGAAGTTTTTGTGATCATAAGGTCAGTTGACATTAGCAGGCTCTGAAAGAAGGATCATTTTTCATGTGCACTTACTGAACTTGGGTCTTCGTTATCCGCTGCCCTGCCGCCATCAGCTCCGCGAGCTGGGCGACGAGAGGATCAAACATAAAACTGGCGCCGGCGACCACCACCTCATCTCTGTAGACACAAGAAGGCGTCTGAACTATAGACAAGCCACATGAGTTCAAAACCTTAGTCCATGTTCTGTCAAAACGAGTGATGTATGGCTTTATGTTATGATCCCTGCCAGGTTTATTGTACATAATAAAATGCAGGAATAATACCTCGCCCCGCTACCCCTGCTTTTTATTACAGGAAGGAAAGAAAATGTTTACGGTGAAAAGAAGGCTGTATTTTATGATGCACAATAAAAAGAGGGAGGGGTCATAAAGTCATAGATCAGTATATGGACCTACTACTCACGCTCCACTTACTTGATATAAAAGGCCAAAAATTTTCTTTCCTCCACTTTGCCCTTGAAGATGACTTCGGTGTATCCTTCTCCGTAGCCTGTTGAAAGACGATGTAGTGTGAGGTGTTGGGATAAACTCTCACTTTCAACAAAGCTTTACCGGTGTATCTGATGCTCTTGCCCAGCAGCACAGTCCAGAAGAAAGGGACGGAATTGATCTCGGTCGGTTTGTTAAGCATGTTAAGCGCAGCTACTCTTCCTATGGAGAAGAGGAGCTGTTTCATCAAACCATCTCCACCCAGCAAAACAGGCCATGTAGTCACCCACCATGGGCTTGTGACATTTGCCAGTGACCTATGTTGACCCTTTGGTCACCCCGGATGGTCAGAGGGAAAGACGTGACGTCGCCAGCCGCAAAAATATCCGGGATGTTGGTTCTCATGAACTGAGTCAAACACAGAAAAGGAGTCATGTTCGCGGCTTCAGTGTCAATTGGCTCAGTGTTGGACCTCACCTTGTCTACGACGACGGCTTTCCTGGAGTCCACTTCCACCCCAGATCCAGCCAAGAGGTCTGAATTTGGGATGACACCTGGGCGACAGACAAAAACAGGTGGCTTTAAATGTTGAGCAACTCAACAATGTGTGATCAGAAATGTACCAATTCCTGCAACCACAAGATCAGCTTCCAGGACCAACCCACTCTTCAGCACCACCTCCTTCACCTGCACAGAGGCTTGTGGTCATATTTGTCATTCAGTCAAAGACTAACAGAATACTCATTTCATTTGAACCATCCTGCAGAAATGGGACCTATTCAAGTGGATCGCTGTGTTGGTGCGAGCTCACCTGTCCATTCTCTCCCCTGATCTCCACCACGCTGTCATTCATGTAGAACTTGACATTGTGCTCCTCCAACATCTGGAATAAGAAGACAAGGTGACCCTCCAAATGTAGCAAGCACATGCTTTATAATTCTGTGGGGGAATCTCTTTTATTACCTCCTTAGTCATCTTGCCGATTTCTGGGCCCAGTGAACGCTCGTAGGGGAAGCTGCAGGATCCAACGAGGGCCACGCTGGCAGCTTTGTCAGACAAGTAAGATGCCACCTCCATCCCTGGTTGAAATGCAACAGTTCCATCCACATTGAACAGGCTGATCCCCACCATACTGTTGCTCTACACAGAGCAGACTTGTCCATACGGTGATTCCCCTTCACATTTCAACTACCTATGAATGAAGCTCCAACGACCACAGCCTTCCGACCCACGCCCAAGCTGTGGATCTCTTTGGCATCTTCATAACTCTGCAGCAACTTCACTCCCTTCAGGTCTTTCCCAGGACAGTTCAGAGGTCTAGACCTACAGACAGGAGAGACACGATGCTACTTCATCCAAGGCTCCAAGGCTCAACAGATGAGGTCACCTGCAGCCTGTGGCAACAAGCAGCTGGTCGTAACGCAGAGACGTGCTGTCGCTCAGCTTCACCGTCTTCTCAGTCGGGCTCACAGAGACCACCTGACACACAGGAATCCAAATTAGCCCAGGTCCCTTACGCTGTGAACTTTTACTGATGAAGATGCTCAAGGCTTTACGAATTATCATTTGAAACCGTCCCACTAGTACAAAAAAAACAACTTTCAACCACTGGACTAGCAACCTGATATATCAGGAGGCCACTATTAAGGACGCAGTTTTCTGCTAAGCGGTATCAGACCAAGTACGTCACCTCTTTCCGAGTCCACACTTCAATCCCACACTGCTGTAAAAAGTCTGCAGGTCGGAGGATGATCTTGCTGCTGTCCACATCCAACGCCTGTGGAAAGCAATAAACCGCTTTAGCATCCAACTCAATTGATCGAAGTGAGTACGACACAGCGGTAACCAGTCGAGTAATTCACCTGTGCGAGGGCCACGTATTTACCTTACTCAGCTTAGGTTTGTCAAACGGAGGCAGGGTGTCTTTGGTGATGATGATGATTCGACCCTGGTAGTTGTTCTGCCGGAGTGTCTCAGCACAAACCAGTGAGGCCGGACCTTTGAGCAACACGTTTGCAGTGAATCCACCAAAAAACATTCTCGCTAGTGACGGGCCCACGACACTTCATGAAACAGTGTCCTTATTTTCAGAGCTCAGTAGGTGGCGCTGTTGGTTTAAAAATGAGGTGAAGTTTCATTGAAATGGTTGGTCAAATCCAAAGACTTTTGAGCAGAGAGCGCCATCTAGACGGCTCTGAGAAGGAGGACACTTTTCATGAAGCCTCACCAGCCCATCAGTAATTCTCAACCATCTGCAACAGCTTACCGCCACCGATCAGCACACTAGTATGTGCCAGGTCCTTCCTGACGGTGCACATCTCCTTGACTCGCTTCGTTGCCTTCAGGGACTTTGAAATGAACCAGACAATGGCACGGATTAAAAACACTTGAAAAGGGGGTGGACATGTTACAAGTTGAAGCACAGCTTACCTCTTTATTGATGGAAACATACACGTTGCCATCTTGAACTTTCACCTGCCAAATACATGGGTGCAACATGGGATGAGACAACTTAGTCATTTTAATTGACATAGAAAGTTGCTTTCGTCCGCAATTCCCCGTGAGGTGTAATTCAAGTAGCCTATTGCCCAGAGGTGAGGAATAAGGTTATATATATAGTGACCGTTGAGAGGGGCCATCAAACCCAAAGAGAGGAGGCTAAGCGAAAATTGAAAATAAAAATCAAGTGATGACATCATCTTATGAAATTACACTTTAAAAATGCACAGAAAATGAATGGTTTCTTGTGTTTTATTTAGTTTAAACCACATTCCATTTAAAGATTCTCAATGTGTCTCATATGTTTCAAAATCTACTTTCAATTCTGATGTATTTTAAGGGACAAGAAATACAGTGGTACATCGGTTCTCGACCATAATCCGTTCCAGACGGCCGCTCGAGAAGCGATTTGTTCGAAATCTGAATCGATGTTTCCCATTACAATGAATGGAAAAAGAAATTATGCGATCCAAGCCTTAAAATAGTCTTTTGTCGGAGTGAATGTAGAGCGGCTGTTCCTCTATGTGTGTGGCCGCTGCATGTGGGAGGGGTTGCCGAGTGAGTGACGTCTCTCCAGAAGTGAAGAGGTGCCCGGTGCGTGTCCAGCTCTGAATGTGCGCTTCTGTGCAGTTTGGCTGTGACAAAGTCATAAACCAAGTCACGCTCTGTCCCAGACTCGCCTCATCCCTGTCCCAGCTCCAGCCCACAACAGGACATCAAACCCTGGAGTGAGCGCTCCAGCACCTCCCCTGTGACACTCTACCACGGTCCAGTGTGGAGACAGGAAAGGTTTTACACCTCAATATGAAGAACAGTCAGTAAATGTAGCGAACGGGTCACGTCTGCATCCAGAGGCTGCGTTATAATCAGTAACAAAGCGCTTCGTGGGTCAGCTGATCGGGCCGCGCACGTTATGTTTTTTCCGGCTTTTTTCATTCTGGATTTTCGTTCGAAATCTGAAGCAAAAAATTTGTTTGAAGTCTATGACGTTCAAAAAACGAGGTACCACTGTACTCCTAAAATAGCATACGGGAAAGATGAACAATTAAGAAAAATAATGAAACGAGAAAGTTATGTTTCACTTGCATCATAATAAGCAAAAATCAAGATAATGTCAGTTTTATAGTTTCACTCTGACTCCAGGAAGGCCACATAAATACAGTCAAAGTGCCATCCCAAATTATGGTTCTACTGCAATAATTGCAGTGAAAGTGCTGTGTCATGGTGCTGGGTGTGTTTCTTTGTTCTTGTGTTTCACCTTAAGTGATCCACCGATTACTGACTCATGAACACTAACACGATGGGGTTAAAGGACACTGGACTACAGAGCTGATATAAAGCATGATACCATTGTATTTTTTATTTATTTACTGAGGTCCATAAAATAATATTATTATTAAGGGACGTCAAGCTGCTGCTGACTGTTATCTGCACAATTTATGACACATTTAAATTCCCACAAAAACACAACTGAGTATTAGGGTTGATGATGGAATGGCGTTTTGAAACTAGCAACGCTTGCCTTATACTTGGGGAGGGAGTCCAGGCCGGGGTACTCCTCGATGTCACCAGTCGTGACGCTGAAACAAGCCCCATGGAAGGGACATCTCACTCTGTCACCCACCAGGACACCTGCCGATTCAATCCACTGAACATGAATAAAGCTTCACCGTCTAAAATATTGACATCAGATGTGCAACTAAAGACCACGAACCTTTAATCAGGGGGGCACTGTAGTGGGAACACCTGCTCCCGACTGCACTGTACTGGCCATTTGTACGGACCAGCAACACCTTCTGCTCCTCCACACAGACTTCCTTCATCCTAAACAAACAGAGACACCAGTCAGTCAATGAGTGACAGAGGCTGCTGGACCAGGAGGACGAAAGGTGCATTGGTTATGGGGAGAACACTGAGCGTCTACTTACTCTCCATCCTTCAGGTCAGACTCCTGACACACCAGCGCAGTCACCTCCCCTGAATCTTCACCACTCATCCTGAGGACACAACCACGGTTGATCAGTTCATAAAGCAGCGCTGATCCACAGACAAAATTATTCAGATTTTTTTCTGTCAGCACAACAAATATATATACAAACACACGATACAAAATGTGTCTAACACTCGCTTTTTCGTCTCGAAATTGCGCTTTGTTGACTCATGTCTGTTACCTGAAACCGCGTGAATTACAATCCATATATTTTCTATTGGAGCACTTCCTGCTCCCGCAGTAGCGCGAGGGCATGTTCATATCAGCGGGGTGACTTGACATTAGCACTAGCTTCACTACAGAAGCTACACGGACAGGCGTCCACTCACCTCTCTCCTCGCGCGGTCTGTCGACTCTGCGGGGAGCTCAGTTCCGTGATCGCTGGTGATCGGATCTCGTGCTCGCCGGTAGCTCCTCCCCTCCACCCTCCGCTGATGGCTTCGCGTCTTTGTTCATTGTTAGTTTGTTAAATCCACGATATTTGTTTCATACTTGCTATGTATGTTTTGTTTGGAAACAAATATAAACAATGTACACACAATTTCATTGGTTTTGCTTCTGTACTTAAATGGTTAAAATGCTGTGTCTTATGGAAATGTTTTGAACAAATGAATGAAGTATGAATGAAAACAATGAATGTAAAAAAAACGTTTGTGGTGCCAAAGCTTTGTCGTTCAAAAGGTTGTTTTCTAGCGAGCAGAAATTATAGTTTATCTAGATTATCTATAAACGTCCATTAACATTGACAAAAAAAGAAGATGATTCGGTGAAAGATGGAACATGGATGCACAGTCACGCGTGTCTGTGCTTCAGGGAGGAAACAGTGTTCTGTGTGTGAAGAGAGTTGAGCTTGACTAATCTCCTAAATCGGACTGTTAACAGGGGTCAGCCTAATGTAGCTTCCAGACATGAAAGCAGCTTCTACCCTGTGCGTCCTGGATGGAGAGTTCTATCAGTTGTTTATCACCATGGCGTCCTTGTTTCATGAGAAAGGTCTTAATAGACCGCAGCAAAGGAAGGTTTTCGGACACATTCTCAAGTATTATCATGAAATATTTGAGGGAATTTTTTTGTTTGTTTGTTTGTTTGTTGCAAAAGGCGTGACTGCAACGAATACACTTTTTTGTTTTGTTTATAGTTGTTCAAGAAAAACGTCAAAGTCAACAGAGAACATGTTCAAAACTGAACAAAAACAAATAAACCATGGCGTCATGAAATTCATCTTACTAGTCCTGACGTCAGCACACGGTAGACTGAATTGTATCCCGTCTATTTATTTACAATACATTATCTTCCACCGGACGGTGGCACTGTTTCGCCATGAACGAGTTTACCCACGCCCTGTTTTGTTTTTTTTACCCACGCCCTGTCGTTCATGAATGAAAGGTCGGAAATGATATCACTGAATGACGTGACCTTCCGTGTAACGGTGGTGTGATTTATATACAGTGATTTTACTGCACACTGATGGAGGAGCGCGTGCCATGTTGCCTTCTCGTGCGTAATTTACAGTTACGCATGTTATTGTTTGATATAATTTGATATATAAAAGCGGTGGTTAATTGAAGATGTATGTAATCTCGGAATATCTGACAGTGGAATATCACCGAATATGCTTAATGGAGACAGTGATTCGTTGATTTTCTGCTCAGAATAAACCTCGATTATCTTATTTCTCTACATCAGTACTGAGGCAAATTATTTGATTTTGGCCGATTTGTGATATTTGTGACATGAATAATTAACGCTATGAAGAGCGTAAAGGCGTATACCGTGGACTGGATTTGTATTTTTTGTTTGGTAAATGAAATTGGTTAGTTACGAAATCCCTTTTCACAGGTGATAAATTCCGAGGGAACGTGAACGCCGCAGCCGCGTGTTGCTGGCCGCGCCTCTTTTATAGTAGGGCGGGGAGACGTTGTTTCTGTTGATGTCAAAAAGTTACACAAGCGGACGATGAGCTGTTACCAGGGCACGCTCGCAACTTTGAGGCTCCTGCGTTCACCGGTCACCCCCACGACTCTTCCCAGCTCTGTGCCCCATACAAAGCCTTCACTAACACCAATCTTCGCGGCGCGTTTTCCACGCTGGAACGACAAGAAGCGGCTGACTTTTCCACACCGGGGCTGTCAACGGAACCCGCAGATTGACGCGCTTGTTCTAGTCGACGGTCTGCAGCTATGACTGGATCCAGCTCGGTGTGTTAAGCTGATTTTTCCGGTCGTCGCCAAGCACCAACGCCGCGCTCGTCTGGGCCACAGTCTCCGCTGCGAATTCCTCCGAAGACACCGAGCAAGACCCTCGGCCATGGAGCTGAGTTCCGTGTGTCTCACCACCGCTGGAGCCTATGTGTTCTTCAGACTGGTCAACAACGGGGTCAGCAAGCTGCCCACCCCCGAGAGCGCGTGCAGGAACGCGTGGAAATGGAGGAACATCTCCACATCCTCCGTGCACAGTCTCGTCACCGCGGTCTGGGCTGTGCTGTGGTGAGTCTCATCAGATCCAAATCTCTCTTCCAGCTCCGAGGTCGCCGTCGCCCTTTCGAGGCTTTTTGAGGCAGCCATCAAGTTGTGTTTGGACAGGACTATTTTTGAACACCTGTGCCACCCTTTTTTGGCGCGCGGACGTTTGGGGTTAGAAAGGGTCTGTGTCAGAAATCATGATGTCAAGCGGGTTATGTATGGATGAACTGTCCTGTAGAAAATGTATTGAAAAATAATAATACAGATCTGGAATTACCACATCATAACTCCTGACATGACCCTCTGTAGCCAATACTGAGTCCCATGTTGGGGGTCCCTGGTGTGCAGTGGTGTGTGTCCCCCAAAAAAGTCCAAAGAACAAAAAAAAAAAAAAATGTGAATGGAGTTTGGTGTGGTCCAATAAAATGAGCTACTTCTACCCCAAAACTGAATATGAGTGATCAGAGAAAAGCTACTGAATACAAAGTGACTCTGCCTCACTCTCTGTTGCCTTGTTCTGTGTGTAATGACTTGTTTGCACATGCGATCATGAAGAAATTGGATTTGATGTGTGTCAAATTTAAAAGCCTTTTAATCCTCTTTGTTTTCAATTATGGATCTGTTTTTTTCCATGGTAATGGTAACTATGAAGGATGCTACACCTGTATGATCATAACAAGAGCGTGAGCAAAACAACTAGGTAAAATGAATGAAATTCAAATACCAATGGTGCACTCACAATAATGAAGCAGTTCAGGTGAATTTGAGCGGCGTGTAAATAACGGTAACTTAAAAAATAACTCATCCACGTATGACATCAATTGTCAAGTATAATCACCTGAAAAGAAAAACTGGTTGTCCAAAATTCAGATTCACCTGAAACTCTTATTTTTATTGACTGGTTAAGACATAAAACTAAAGTCTTAACCATCGTTTTAGATGGTCTTTCTTCATTTAAATTAATATTAAATGTGTATATTTTAGAATTTAAGATGATCAAAGGGTTGGAATAACACGAGGAACAAGTCTGTTTCGGGGACTTGCACTTCCTCTGGGATCACGTCCCTGGAGCTCCTTCATTCATGACCTGCTTTTGTTTTCCAGTTTTTTCCTGCATCCAGAAATGGCAGAAGATTTAATAGAGACTTACTCCGCCTTTTCCCATGCGCTGGTGTCTTTCTCCATCGGTGAGTACCTTATCTCTATTCTCCGCGGTGATGAGTGCTTTTACAGCTCGTGTCCTTGGCCTGTGGTAGTTACGCTAGGGTCTGTTAAGGGAGGTCAAAGTTGCTGCGATGATAACGTATCAAAGTCATCTCAACTTTCAAATGATTTCTGTGAATACCTGTTCCACTGCATGAAGCTTCGCCCAGCAGGAATAGACTAGCTTTGAATGTTTTATGCTGAAGATGGAATGATATTTAGTATATAAAAAACATTGTTTTCATGTCTGAAAGGAAGATGTGGTGTACAGCTTAGTTTGCAGAACCATGACTTAAAGGTGAGGTGTCAGTGTCATGGTTGTAGAGATGCTAATGTTTCGTGTGTATATGTATTTACCCAGCTTGTATCATCTAAGTGTGATTCGAGTGCTTCCTCACATTCTTAAAATAGCAACCTGCTCTGTTTATAGTTATTTTGTTAATCTTCCTAATCCTGCACAGCAGCTCGTGCCACGTGTGTTTTCTTAAACCTAAAATTTATTGAATCCGCGCCTCATTGCATTAGCTGGAGTTGGATTTCCAGGATGTTTGGCATTCCTGCAGGAAGTCCGACCCCAGAAGCTGCCAACAGCGACGGGTGATGCTGGAGAGTGAAGATCAATAGAGGGTATTATGATCAGTCCCAGGCACCAGGCGTAACCCCACGCAGTCATGTCACTAAGAGGCCAGCGTGCGCAACGTCCGCTTCAGATGCCGACATGAACTAGGATGGAGGGACTCCAGGAGACTTCCCGCTCGAATGGTTCGATTCTGAGCCGTGGAAGGTCAGAGAGAGGATTTGCTCCAGCTGCGAGCATCTGCTTTAGGTCTCTGTGATACCACACTGTGAAGCCACTCAGTGACATGCCAGCAGTGATACTCCACTTGTTGAATGGAGTCCTTGTTCCCGTGACACAGACGCTGAACTGATCTGGGCGAAACCAATTCTGTTTTGTTGTCGTGTTGACGGATTCCACTGGAGAACAAAGCTAGATCTAATCCATACAGTTGTACCCCTGCGTCCATACACGCCTGCTAATTCCACAAAAAGATACCCAGAATTCTTTCGGAAAGTCTGAAAAACAAAATGCCAATGTTGAGCTGTTTACATTCCACATGGATCATGTCCGTACAAGGCTACGCCTGGTGAAGCTATCTGGTATCACAAGTTGTCTGGCTGATGACGCGGGTGATTCATTAAAACCATTCATAAGAAGCTAAAAACATTGTGACAGCCATCCATTCGTGGGTGGGTTTTTCCTGCTCCCTAGTCTGAGGCGTTACACGCTAGACGAAGGCTGAAACTTCAGGAGGCACGGTGACTACTTACTTGTCAAAGTAGCCTCTCCCGAAGTGGAGGAGCAGTGGTTCCACTGTGGTCCTCCACCACTCAACACCTCTGACCACGTCCCCGCGATGCAGAGCCACGCTCCTCTCTCATGAACAACACATGAAGATACTTCAACTCTGACTAGGAGTCTTTTTCCCCACCTGTTTTCTACTTAGGTTATCATTAAAATATGAACAAATATGGCACCAAATATGACTAATAACTACACGACGCTTTGCAGACGCATACTGTGAAACCTGATAGGATTTAATATATGAAATTATCTGTCAAGCATTTCCTTCCTCCAATTCGAAACCGCAATACTCAAAACACTCTCACATGTATTTCCTCAAGTTTTTCTCTTACATTACTCTTTGTATAACAGTGAGGTGGGAAGTGCATGAAGCTCTGAGGTGCAGGTAGGACTGACGTGTGACTGAATTATCCCAGAAGATACAAAATCCTGCACGAACGCAGTAAAAATCTGGACGGTTACGTTGCTGGACCATTTGAGCATGGATTGAGCACCAACTCAGAGTGAGCCACAGAAGAAAGCAGGCAGAAAGCAGCTAAAATGAGGGGGAAATCGAGAGTATATATCATATTTTACAGAACTAATATGAGATGATATGACAACCAACTGAAAGGTTAAGTGGAAAGGAACATTTGGAGGGGCAGTGAAGTGCGCGGTACAGGGTTAGCTACAAGTGAACCTGCTCACATACATCACATGCTGACAGAAGTCTCCCTAGCAAGCAACTATATTCTCGCAGGAAAAATGTCGGCTAATGCTGTTGTGTTGCCAGAAATCCACTACATTTTTATGTTTGGTTTTCAGGGGTGTTTGCAGATGACATTGTGATCTGTGGTGAGAGCAGGGAGCAAGTGGAAGATAAGCTAGAGAGGTGGAGGTTTGCCTTAGAAAGGAGAGGAATGAAGGTTAGCCACAGTAAGATGGAATACATGTGTGTGGATGAGAGGGAGCCAAGTGGACAGGTGAAGTTACAGCATGTAGAGATAAAGACGGTGGGGGTTTGAAGTATTGAGGCTCAACTGTCCAGAGCGATGGAGAGTGTGAGGAAGAGGTGAAGAAGCGGGTGCAGGCAGGATGGAATCATTGGAGAAAAGTGTCAGGTGTGATGTGTGACAAAAGGGTGTCGGCAAGGATGGAAGGGAAAGTGTCCAAAAGGGTGGTGAGGCCAGCAATGTTGTATGGTTTGGAAACAGTGGCACTGAGGAAAAGACAGGAGGCAGAGCTGGAGGTAGCAGAGATGAAGATGCTGAGCTTCTCTCTGGGAGTGAGCAGGATGATGATAGGATCAGAGGGACAGCACATGTGCTCAGGTGTTTAGGAGACCAAGTCAGAGAGGCTGGATGGAGATGTACAGAGGAGAGAGAGAGCCAGTACATTGGTAGGAAGATGTTGAGGTTGGAACTGCCAGGCAGAAGGTGGAGAGGAAGGCCACAGAGGAGATTGATGGAGGTGGTGAAGGAGGACATGAGGTCTGTAGGTTTGAGAGAAGAGGAAGCAGAGGACAGGGGGAGAAGGGAGAAGCCGGAAGAAGAAGAAGATTTTCAGGATTTCCGGGAGGTCGTAGTTTTTCATTTGTGAAATATAACAGTCATGTAGGTTGGGATTTACAACCTTCAATATGTCGGTGTTTACATCTGCCTTCCTTCAGTATTCATTCACATAGACGGACCATATCAATTAGCTATTGGAATGAACGAATACATGAAAATAATGGCTCACAGCGCTTGGACCATGGACCTGCCAGCTCACATCAGGAGCCGTCATATCAAGCATAACAGGCCTGATTCCATCGTCCGCTGACGCTGCCCCCCCCCCACTCCACCTTCACGCATCCCCATCCTCAAAGCTTCATTGCTTCCTCCTCCATTTGAAAAGCTGTCACCATGGCTACGGCTGCTGCTGGTGGAGAGGGGCTGCTGGATATGAATAGCCCCTCTCCAAGAAGCGTCTTGGTTGCCATTGCGGTCGCCATGGAAGCAGAGTCTCCCCTGACAAGCCCCATATGCCCAGTGCTGCTGGTGTCAGAACAATATGACGTGGTTGTGTTGAGGGAGCATTTAGCCCCAAATGAAGGCGGCATTAGCCCCGGCTCACATCTCTCTGTTCCCACAGGTTACTTCATCTACGACTTCTTTGACATGCTGTTGAACCAGAAGCTGAGTCAGGCCTGGGAGCTTCTCTTTCATCACATCGTGGTACGTCACTGCTGTACAGTATCTCTCCACTAGACACAAGAAAAACCAGCTCCATACGGTGTTGCTCAGTCTCACCGTGGTACCGTCCGAACCTGAGAGAAGTTAAGCCATAGGACGGACGAAAAACTTGTATTTCTTGTTCAGATACAAAGCACAATCGAGGGAGAAACCTGTGCAATCATTCCAGTTGACAGCAAGCATTTTATCTTCTATTTTGACTAACCAAGCGTGAAAAAAAAGCAAGCTTTTTGCAATTCCGTTGCTGACAATCATACAATGCTGACTCCTAAAAATATGTCCGACCTTTAGCCCAATTTAGATTGATGCTACAATGGAAAATGAATGAAACTTTCTGGTGTAAACAATCACATCCTCCTCTCTGGCGGCGTGACCCAGATCCACGGCTTCTCTCCTTCACTTTCTCTCATCACTTCATCTCGTTGATGATTGAAATGAGATTGGATTTATGTGTTCGGGTGAAGAGTGGCAAGCCAAGTCTGCTGCCTGACTGTTGTTCAGAGGGTTGATTCCATTTCGATTTGATTCTTGAATTATGAAAACTACTTCACTGTGCCACAAAATAAAAACCAAACATGTTTAAATTGCAAAAATACAAATGAGACCATGTTAACCTGATACAACTCTTAAGACTGAAACTGTACTTTCTGTAGTGTTCTGTGTACACAGTGTCAGACGTTATATATATATAAAAATGAAAAGAAAGACAGGATTAGCAACAGTATCTCTCTGCTTACAAAAGAAACCTGTTGTTTGGGTTGTTGTTTTGAAAACCCCTGAATCTAATAAGCCCACATGAGACTCGTACTGCTGCTGCCGCAAGACCTCACTTGATGTCCCTAAACCTATTGACTGACTGAGAACAAGACTTCAAAGCTTAGTGTTCAGGTGAAAATTAACCCGCTCCCCTGACCTCCACCTCCACCTCTTCAGATATCTGTGTTGTTGCCACAGTTCACGTGCATCGACAGGATCTTGAGGAAATAAGTTTGCCTTGTTCTGTCTCAACGCCGAAAACATCTGAGAGCTCCACTATCTGCACATTCTCTTGTGGGTTTGGGGCTCTGAAGGTGACGATGGCTGCTCACTCTTTTTTTTAAAGTTTCCTTTTCCCCCCTCACTTCCTGGAAGCTCATTGAATTGGCACTTTGGCAAGGCAGCTGGGAGCAAAGTGTGGGAGGGATGGGGACTTTTTGTCATTCATACCGCTCAGTGTGCTGCTGAGCCTCCAACGGTTTCTTCTTACTCTCTTGTTTTTCTTGAGTTATTCAAGTTCATTCCTCTTTATGTTTTTTTTTTCTTTCTCCTCTGACCTCCGCTGTCCTTTTGTTTTTGCTCTTGCGGTCTCATCTGTTGGTACGCCAAAAGCTAGAGCCTGGATTACACTCCATTTTATAGCAAAAATGTCAAGGGTCGAGAACTGAACCTAAATGGTTAGGAAGGTGGCAGTTTTGCTAAGTCACAGGTTTTAGCCGGCTCATACCAAGTCTGTGCACCGCACTGCACTGCACAGTCATGGAGGAAGCAGGAGTCCTGTAACCCTAGCTCTGTTGGCAAAAACCATGGTGCCATCTTTTGAGTTTCTGACATCATAAACTGCGACCGTTGTGAGGGGCCATCATGCCAAAAGAACGGCAGCCATGACTATGAAACGTAACAGAAAAAATCTTCAGTAACGTGGATGAAATGAACCATTAATTATTCAGTGGAAGCAAGGATATTTAGAAGTGTGAATATGGCATGAAACCTATTAAAAAAAGTTTCACATGCATCTTATTATACAAATCATAATAAAACTATCGTCCAAACATCTAATTCCAAAATATTTAGAATTTTCTTTTGGCGCATTTTAAGGAATGCTAATTGATAAACGAAAAGAAAAAACAAAAATGTAGTCATGAATGCGTTGTATTTACTGTTGAACCAGTACTGGCTAAAACGGAAACAGGATAAAAAAAATGACGACTTATCAGTAGTATAATTTTTTTTGTCTGACCTCATGCGGGCCACAAAAAACACAGGCAAAGGGCTGCACTTTGCCCTGGTACAGTAATGTAAGTCACCTGGATTAAGTTTGTATTGCCGTTATATGGAATGAATTTGGATCACATGACATGAATGACATTGCATTTAGCCGATTGAGAGGCCCTGGATGAGCCTGAAGAGGTCGCTAGCCAATCCTGGCAGTGTTTCTGCTCAAAGAAGCTTTTACCAGAGGATGGAGTTGAGACTTAACATTCTACTTACAAACTGTATTTTTTGTTGTTGTTGTTGTTAGTTTTGTTCTTTTGACAAAAAACAATTATGCACAACGTAATCACACAGTCTCACATTACGATCGTCCACAATATCAATCATTTTTCCTGTTTAAAAAAAAAAAGCTGATCAATTCAAATGAATCAGATCTACTCTGATTCTGTCTCTGCTGTGCTCCATAGAGTCGCATGAACAAAGTCATTTCATATGAATCGCTTAAGTTTGATTTATCTGCACCTGACATGAATTCGCTCGGCTTGCTTTTACAACTTCCTATTTGTCTTAGAGAAGTGTGTTGGCTCACTCGTATTTTCCCTTTGAACCCTGTTGTGACACAGCGGCCGCAGATGCACAACACATTTGTAAGAGTGATATATCATTTTTCTGCTGTTTAACAAGCTGCTATAGCGCTGTCAGCCGACACACTGGATGGTTAATGATAAACCCGGGATTTGTTTGTCTTCACCCATTCCTCAAATGACTGCATGCGCTGTGATTTTGAGTCGACTTGGGGAAAAATCTGGCTCAAATTTGAAACACCAGAAGCAGCAGTGGCCAATCCTTCACGGAGCAGTGAAGGGAGTCATTCAAGCCCGACAGGTCTCCATCATGGGTCGCTCACGTGGGTTTCAAGTTGTGCTGCATTTCTGCTGTGTTCTATAAATGTCGGTCATTCCTCTCTGGTTAGAGATCATTTTCAGATTCCATTTGCCTCGGCCCCTCAATAAATCAAGGTCAGCGCATTCTTCCTCTTCAAGATTTCTGTGCTGCGATGATACCTTTTTACCTTCCGCCCGGAAATTCACTCATTGTCTGTGACTGTTCAGTGTTTTGTTTTCATAAATAACCCCACTGACATTGTGATTAAACCCATTTATTTCATGGGTTAAAATACTTAAAACAATTCAATTGTTGGAAGTTTTGAAAAAAAAAAATGCTTTTTTTCTTTCTTTTATATCTGTGAGGTTTTTATAGCAGTTTTTGAAAGTTGCTTTGTGATGTGGTCCAGTGGAAACAAATGATTGAGAGGAAGGTGGGAGGACGGTACGAGAACAGAGACGACGAGGTGAAACCAGACCACTTCAAGTATTTGGGCTGAGTCATCCAGAGTAATGGACAGAGATTAAGGGAGTTGACGTGGGCAGGGTGTAACATGGGTTCTGTGACAGGTCTAGCAGAGAGAGTGAAAGGGAGGCTTGTAAACAAAAGCCGACTAAAATGTGAATCCATGCTGGTGTTAGTGTGGGGTGTTTTTTCAGACAGTTCAGACAGTCGCTCACATATTCAAATGACTGTGATGGTGCTCAGATATTTGCCAAAACTGGAAGACTTGAAAATCTAACCCCGGTTCTGTTTCCACTCGGTTCCACTCGAGTTCCGTGTTCAATAGGCTTTCGATCCCCACAAATACAGTGTTTTCCCCCAGCGTTCCTGAGTAAATACGACGATACGGACATGCTTCTCCATGTGGACAGTGGATCCAGATATTTTTGAAAACGCCTCGGCTCTCTCCCTGAAAGTCGTCACCTCACTGCAATGCCAGCGAACACGAGAGCAACGTCTCATTCTGCTTATAGTTAATATTAACAGGAAATTTTTTATCCTCAAACCAAGAAACTAAGAAGAACTTACAGAACTGACATGGCTTTATTTGTACTCCAGCGGCGCTGATGTTGGACACACCAGTTTCACACGCTGTGTGGTCCTCTTATTTGTCGCCAGAGCATTGCAGCGCCTCTACAGTCCTGGCATATGCACTACATTGTTTCAATTGGTTTCCACTGACTGCGTGTGGACAGCAGAAAGGGCTTCTTTTTTTTCCACTGGCACGGACACGGTTGGGGAAGGAAAATGTGCAGCTCCGCGTGGATGTAGCCTGAGTAGCTGGAGGACAACAGTTGATTGACAATGGTGTACAAACAGAGCGATCGGGTTCTTCATCCATCATGAGTTTCTAATCCAAACAGCGTGTCGTCACAGAGAAGGAAAGACGTTTCATCATCCGTTTATTCAGAAGCTTTACTAGGTGGAAAACTCATGTAATCTGTTGGCTCAACAGCCCAGGGCTTTTCCAAGGAATATCCAGTTCAGCCAGCGTCTGGTAAACTGACTTCCACTCAGGTCCTACTGGAACTTTCTTTTTTTTGGAGACGTGTCTCTGTGAGTGTATTTTAAACATGCAGAAGCTTAAGCCTAGCACACGTTAGATTTAGTAAATATGTGCAGTTATTGTGGATGTAAGAGCCAGAGAAAATGCACAAATAAAAAATGAATGTATGCATGAATAAATGAGGGGAAAAATCATTTAAAATCTAATGACCTTCTTGAATGGAATGTGAGCTGTTGTGGAAATTATTGTGGGTTTTCATTCAGATAGTTTTGCTGATAAAACCAACTTTTCACAAGTATTCATCTGCAGTGAGTAGCTGAATGGTGGTCAGTCTGAGTGATGAGCTGTGGTCATCCCATTTATGTTCCTCTGTTAGTGCTTTGTCCTCATTCAACCCTTCCTCTTGCTCCTGTTCCGTGCTTCCTGTGTGAAGTGATCCGTCGTCTCGATTCGTTTCAAACTCCACTGATGCTTTTTGGCCGGATTTTCTTGCGTCTCTGTGTGTGTTTGAAATCTCTAGCGTGGGGATCCCCTCGGGTCGCCCCTGTTTGGAGTCCAGACCTGATGAGAGACATCTGGCCTCCACCAGTGACACACATTCACGGTGCTCTGTGAGCGTGGGCCTCTGCATATGTGTGCGCCCCCTCCAAATATTTCTCCTCCATATATCACACATGCTTGCCTTGTTCTCTACCCACGAACCCCTGTATCGCCTCGGAACATCTTCCCCATCCCCCTCCGTCCACCCACTCGCTGCAGCGTGGCTTCAGACCAATAAGAGCATCTGCGTCTCGACTATTGTTGCTTGTTTTTACGGCTTTCTCTCCCTGATGATTTCAGAAACGTGGAGGAATTTCAAGTCTAATATTTTTCCAGCTCAGAAATATTTCACAATAACTGAAAGAAGAAAAGCAGATAACGTTTAAATCTGAGAATGCGGTTGGTTTTTGTTTTGCCGATACATTTAGACAAAGGGTATCTACTTAAGTTTCTTAGTTAAGTTTTTTTTTTTATGTCGTTTTCTTCTTTACTTGAAAAAATGAAGGATGTCCTTGGTTTTCTCATGCATTTATACAGACAGAAATGGTAGAAACGCGATTAGACTAGAAAGTCTCAGTTGTGAAGCTCTGCTAAACTACGAAACATTAACTGTTAGAAATGCACCGTAGATTTTGTATTTGCTTAAGATTCATCCTACAAATCATCGTCTTCTTCTAGAGCGTGGCGCGACTGACACACCTCGCAGCTACGTCTCAGGGCTGTCAAACAAGGTGGAGTAATTATTCGCTCTCCTCCGTACCACACCCTTTGGCTCGGAACCATAGAAGCAAAAAAAAAGAAAAATAGAGGATTGCATGGTCTGGCAACACGCCAGCGTCTATCACAGGTGTTGGGTGTGCACGCTCAAGAGAGAGCACAGACCGTCTGTCAGAAATGTTCTGATCTCAGTTGCCATTTATTTTTATTTTTGTAGGAGACTCATTTATCTTTTATTCATCTTATCTCAGTCTTTGAAATTGTTAGGTTTCTTTTATATTATGTTGCGCCTTGAAATGTGAAATGTGCAGGTAAAAGGTTTTTAAAATTAGTGATTTTAAAGTTTTTGGAAGTGTAAAAAAAGTGTGTTTTATGTGTGTAAACGTAAATATGTATTTGATTTGTGATGCTGAATGGGAGTGCCTCTCTCTTCTCTTGAGGTGTCGCCAACAGGTGTAGCTCCATTCACACCCTGTGGCGAAATACCTCAAGGAACTGCCGTAGGAGTCAACCGGTTTTTAAATGGAGCATAACAGTTACATTGTGATCCGAAAATGGCTTGTAAATCACTCTGTGGACTAGCATGTCGGACTTGTTCTACCTGACTTATAGTGTCTGCTCTACTGTTTATTTATTTATGGCTACACTGTAGCATTGAGAGTAGCATTAGCTAAGTGCTATATTATATTATATTGCATTATGCGACTATAAAACTTTATCACGCCGCGTGCTAACAGACATGCTAATGTAGCGGCACCCCTAGTCTTCAGGAGCGAGAGACTGTCTCTGCTAATGTCCGTGTTATGATGAAGCAACTAAATTTATAACATTAATGTGCCTCAGAATGGAAGAGAGCACTTCCCTGTTTTTCTCAGTTTGGTATCACACTTTTTCCATTTGCTCAAAACACAATTTCCAAATTTGTTCCAACTGATCATGTCTGGTGTCATCCGGTAAATTTCTGGCCTGATGCGTCTCGCAGGAAGTCATGACCCGCTGTCAGCAGAGATTAGCTCGAGACTCGTGATGGTTGCTATGATGACGACTCATTCTCAACTGCCGTGTCTGAGAGACGCAGACGCCGCTCAAGCACATGGGCGGAGGAAGAAGCCGCGGCCTAACCTTCACAGTGAAAGGCGCAGGTAGATAAATAGGCATTCCTGAGAAGGATGAGGTCCAATTTAGAGATTAGAGATTTTTTTTTGTTTGTGTCTTCATGAGCTGAGTCCTTATGGAAGTGGTGGTTTCTCAATTACGGTGCAAGACAGGCTGTTCTCATGGAGACTGACCTTTATCACCAGCTTGACAACACCCTTCTTTGCTATTTTTATATGTGTATTCAAAATCTTTCAACACAAACATTGTCAATTGTAGCAAACGGGCTGCACTGGTTTTGTATTTGACTGTCTCTACGCCTCGTCATCGCCTGAGTAACTGGTTTGACTCAAGAAGTCACCCTTCACCTGAGGGCTTTTCTCAGCATGAAGTTTCTGATAGGGATTTTTTTTGGGTCACAAGTACGCTGGCTATATTTTTTTATGGAGTTGTCTCTACCTTTACAAAAGCATTGTTTTTTTTTAGTGTCTTTCACTCGTAACTCCTGAAGAGGAAACGGAGGACTTGCTCTGGACACTTAAGTGATTAGAGCTGAAATCCTGTGACCATCTGGCAAGGCACTTGGCACAATGGTAATTTCATTTGTTCAGACACAGAATTGGAAGATTACATTTCTGCTCACGTAAACAGTTTTTTTTTTTTCATTTTGGAATTGATGCTATCTTTTTGACCTGAGAGATGCAAATTGTTTCTTTAGTTGGTGCAGTGCAGCTGACTTCACCATCATCTTCACCTTTGCATGCTCTGTCATTGACTGCTGTGCTGTCCAGGGTGTCCCTGCCCCTCAGGAGAAATAGCCAGTTATAAGTCCAGGCCTTGTTTCTGTCGAAATAAGTGGCAGAAAAAGCCCCTAGAACTTTCAATGAGGGTGTATTTCTGATCAGCAGTACAAGATATGGATTTTTCTTTGGCTTTAAAGCCTTCTCCTTTCATGTTGTCCTCACGAACGCTTGTGTTTCTGATGTTTCTCTTTTGACAGGGACCAACCGAGGTCCCTCACCGGCGTGTAGGGAGCATTTAATGGAGCCCAGTGGGAGGAATCCTGTGTCACAAACACCACTCCAGCCTTGTTTTCAAACACATAAAGCAAACATTATGCAAAAGCCGTTTTCTGCAAAAGTCCAGTGTGAGCAATGTCACACCTCTGCTCATCAGTGGGACGGAGGTTAATAACGCTGAGCTTTCTAGTTCAGTTGTGTTGTTGTCGAGCAGAAGCCGGCGCTGGCAGAGGGATTAGTATGAATGCCGGGGTTAAGGGGTTCCGGCAGGGATGCGGGATCTGGCTTGGTGGCCCCTCTCTTTTTTTGTACGAGGGTAAAAGGCCTCATCCAGGTTCATGGAGTAGAACGGCTCAGCCCGGCGTCGTGTCATGGCGCAGCCGAGTTTGCCAGAGTTCAATGACTTCAATGAAATGGCCCCTTGTTGACCTGCAGCGTGCCCCTTTCAGCGCCGTGTTTCTGTGAATGACTTTTTCACTACATAAATAACCTCTTTCTACTGGCTTTTTTTTATCTCATCATACTCTGTGCACACGGGTTTGTTTGACCTAAATCTGCAGTACTGGGTGGAAATGTAATGTAGTTCGGGACGCAGGAAGGAGGAGGTGATGAGGGTTGTGCTCTTATTTTAGCGAGTGAAGGTCCTGCCCCGTTCAGGTGTGGTGGGGAAGCGAAGGGCAGGTCCAACACCAGTGGAACGCGAGTGACACGGTGACCTGCCCACACGCCTGTGTTCTGTCAACAGCCTTTTGTGCCGCTGACGGCTGAGCTCACTCTCGCCATTCTGGTTGTGTTGGTTGAACAAAGCGGCTGATGCCACCAGGGAAACTGTTGATCATCATTTTCATTGTCCCAAAAAAAAATAAATGAGTGAGTGTTGGAAACAAGACGGTGGATACCGGTTGCTAGGAGTCTTTTCTTATCATTTTCAATCCGACAAACGATAAAACTAATCACAAGTTGTGCATCATGTGAAGTGTCTCTTCAAGACGTTCAGTTGTGGACTTTGTTCACAGTGTTAGGTGTTGTCTCACGAGTGACAGCGGGTCACGTGACTGGAGGCGACATCCTGTGACCTGACACGTGAAGGCACAAGATTCCCCTCGGCGTCATTCACATTTATTCACATTAACATCTAGTCCCATGACCTGCTGTGGACCAGGACCGGACTTTTTTTTTTCTGTTTGACTTGTATCTTCACTTCAAGACTGTGTGACTGAGGGGTGGCGCTTCTCTGTTTTGAGAAGAAACATGGTGCTGTTGCTTGTTTCGTCACATCAAAGAGCAGCTTTTTGTTTTAGCGTTCAACACACGCGCCCAGAATAACACGCAGGTTCAGCGAAGCGTCAGAGAAAACGACACGCGACACTTGAAACGTGTCATGATATTAAGCTAAAAGAAAATGGTTTAAAACAAAATAAAAGTCCAAGTTGGGAAGAAAAGTGTTTATGTCATGGAAGCATTTAATAAACGCCATGGTAGTAAATACTTTATGTTACTTAAGTCGTGTTATTGTTCACGCTTTTATGTCCTATAGAAGCGCGCCACTCAACATTTTCGCTCTCGAACTCTGAGCTATGCTGCCTCCTCGTGGTCAACCAGTGTTACTTAACTGCGCGTCGTAAACCGTGACCTGCAGGAAAACATGGCCTGAGATGACGTGAACTTTTTTTATACTTAGAATACTGGGAATGGGAGTTGTATCATTAATGACGCACTTACTAACTTAGTCTGTCCAAAGCGCAGTGACAGATGTGAAGCTAGTTACCTGCTACATGACAGTAACTGAAGGGTTGGACTTTGTTATATGTTTTTTTTTTGTTTTTTTTTTTATTTTACTGATTTTTTTTTACTAGTGAACTAAAAAAAATGTACTTGTGCTACTAGTAACCCTTATATGCTAATAAATGGGCCAGGAAAAGCGTTTTTTTTCTTGCGCTCTAGTGTGACACTCGGTGATACAAGTGAAGCAATACTGTCTACTAGTTGACAATAATACTAGCAGACTATTAAAACAATCACTAGCACATTTTTAAGCTTTACCACTAATACTACTGACAAACCATTTCATGTTTCCTCATAGTTCCAGTACAACAACAATAAAAGTTAACAAGTAGTCAAGTTTTTGGTCAGTTTTTGGTTTACTAGCACTACTAGTAAACCGACCCATACACTCGTAGCACTAGTATGCCTAATACAAATGGAGGGACGGGATATTGCCAAATCACACTCTCTGATTGGTTGGTATTAGTGATGGGCCATTGAGGCTTCATGAAACAGTGTCCTTATTTCCACCAGATGGCGCTCTCTGCTCTAAAATCTTTGGATTTGAACAACCATTTCAATGAAACTTCACCTCATTTTTAAACCAACAGCGCCACCTACTGAGCCCTAAAAATAAGGACACTGTTTGATGAAGCCTCATCGGTCCATCAATTATTTATATATAGTTTATATAAATTCACTTTTCCTGGCCCATTTTTAGCATATAAGGGTTACTAGTGGCACATGTGTGAGTTTTTTTAGTTCACTAAAATGATCACATTGTGACCTTGTGATCTGAGATTTTGTTTACTCTGAGTTACAGTCACACCTTGGTATTTTTTACTCTGTGTTTAAATGTTAATAAAGTGGGAATCATTAGGAGAGAAGAGCAGTCAGATCAGCTTCTGACTTTTTTTTTCCTTCTGTTCAGGTCATCACCTGTTTTGGCCTCTCGGTGGTCTCCGGCCGCTACGTTGGCTTTGCCGTGGTGGCGCTCTTGGTGGAGATCAACTCCGTCTTCCTCCACCTGAGGCAGATGCTGCGAATGGCCAACCTGGCCGCCGGGACTCCGTACCGGGTCAACAGCATCGTGAACCTGGGCACCTACGTGGTGTTCCGCATCAACACTCTGGCCTGGATGACCCGCTGGCTGGTGCTGAACCGCGACAAGGTGCCGCTCATGGCCTACACCCTGGGCAGCGTGGGCATGGCCATCATGACCGCCATGAACATCGTCCTCTTCTGCCGGCTGCTCCGGAGCGACTTCCTGAAGAGCAGCACCCGAGAGGCCAAGAAAGACAAGGAGATGTAAGACACTGCCGCTGCCACCTCAGCTGACGTGATCAGCGCAGTCACAGATGAAGGATTTCTATGTAACAGAATCATGAGGAAATTGGCGAGCTTGAGCTCGGGGTGGCTTCGCTCGCTCCGTGCATGTGTCTATACACACACTATTGTAAAATACAGGGTTGATGTAAACCGTAAAAAAATCCAGAAGTCGAGTCACCAAATGTCCTCAAGCTAAAACCACCTGCTACCTCACAATCTTCTTTGTTTACCTTTCTCTTTTCCAAACAATATCGACCGCAGTAAACAGACATTTCTGTGACCTGATGAAGACAAGCACGCGCTGATAGTCAAGTGCCAAGTTCTCTCTCTCTCTCTCTCTCTCTCTCTCTCTCTCTCTCACATCATTGATCCCCCAAAATGTCAGATCACTGACCCCTGCCCCGCTGCACGGGTCCCATTTGTATCCAGGACTTAGTTTTTCTGACTCCCCAACTTGCAGCAAATTTAAAGAATGAGCTCGTCTTTCTGGAATGACTTACAAATGTTTTCAGGCTTCTGCTCTCACTTATTTAACTAAAAATCCTCAATATTAAAGAGCATGTCAGCTGTGTTTGGGACTAATAAGAAGCCCGCTTAATACACAGAACGGCTTTAACACTGTAAATACACCTACATAGCATATTTAAAATAACCGGAACATTTTGCGTAAAAAGCTGTTAAGTTTGCAGAAAGGCCTTTTGGGGACAGGCAGTTGTAATTCCTCTTTAGTCCAGCAGGGCGCAGCACACTCCACACAGAGCACCACCTCAGTGACTTGAACAACACAACTGCCTTGGTTTTTCTGCACCAAATAGGGTGAAAATGCTTCGTTTTAATGTCAAAATTCTGGAATGAACGTTCGAATACTGCAGACTTTGACTTACAGCAATATTCACTAATCACTGCGAACCTTATCGTCGCACGTTTGTCAAGTTTTGTGTCCTTTGTTGTGGATATATTTTATTTCGGGGTTAATATTGTGTGTTATTATATGTTTGTAATTTATTCTTGCAAACAATGTGGATTAAATATTAATAATTTTCCTTTGTATTATACGTTGATTGGGTGAAGCGTTTGTGCCACGGTTGATGTCCCAGCATCTAAAATCACACCACGGTATCACAGTGAAGTTAAAAAAAAAAACACTGCCTTTAAAAGACAACACTGTATGAAGTTTATTGTTGTTTTTCTTGTCTATTGTGCCTTTCCTTAGTTGTTGTGCATCAGTATGTAGTCCTTCCTGGACTTTTTCAGGCAGCAGTTGTGGTGAAAACAACTGGTAAGAATTGAAGATGGTGTGGTTTAGTGAAGTGGATTCAGTTAAGAAGTGTCCTCAGAAGAAACAGCAGCTCTTTGTGCTTTACATTCATTTGCTGCCTCTAAGTGTCTTAATGAGAAATACATGAATGTTCTACCGACAGATTTATTTGATTGACCGATGCTTTTCATTATTCCTGAACCAAACTGCCTTATTTTAATAAGTGGTGGCTCAGCGATGGCCGTACGAATCCAGTCAATAAAGTTCACAACAGTTCACCCAGGACTTTCACTACGAGACCAAGTGTTGGGGGACGGTGATCCTTCCCATCAAAGCAGTCCACGGCTCACTAACTTCGCTCTTGATTCTGTGCATACTGTACATAACATCTTATTTTTACATGTTTTACATGTCAGTTTTGTAATTAAACGACAGTTTATATGTTTATAAAATAATGTGTTTAACATGGAAATAAAATTCATCAATCCAAATGGGGTTTTTTGTGCATTGTGTTGTCAAACCCACGGCCCGAGGACTGAAATTTGACTGGCCTGACAGTTTTACGTGGCCTGCAAAACAATAACAATAATACTCAAAAAATTAAATCACCTACGATGGATGTTGATATCATGACCCTGCTTAATAATTATATGGATTATTCACCTTGTGACTCAATGTTTGAAATTTTGGCACCAAGCAGTTACTGAGTTAGAAACTTCTGGTTCAGATGCAGAATTTTCTCACTTAAGTGATGTTCACTTATGCAGTAGGTCCTTGATGTGACAAACTTTGTTTAATTCCAACTTGGCCAAGGCGCTTAAACCACAATTTTGGACATCAGAAACACAAAAAATATATATATAGAATGCAAGAATGTGTACCTATAGAATTGCAATAAACATTACTGGCATTTAGAAAAATCAAACAGACCATCTGCCATTGTATTGTATTACACGCATTTGGTTGAGGGAACTGCGATATTAAATTAAAAGCGACATACACAGACGTTTTGTATCCTCACGTCGGTTTAAAATAGATTGAAATAGCTTAAATAAAGAAATGAATGTCATTATGAGAAAGCTAGATTTTATGATAGAAAAATTCAGATTTAAAATTCTCATAAATGGCAAACTAAAAGCATGTTGAGTTGGTTGTTTCCATTTATATTCATGTAGCAAAAGGAGGAATCAGCTGACTCACCCAGTCGCACCAACTCTCGCGTGGTCTTGACGCGATAGTTCTGGTCTGCTCTCCTCACTGCGGACTGATGCGCAAGTTGACAGCGGACTTCGCTCTTCCGTCGCTGGCTTTGTTGCAGGAAACGCTGACGATTGTGGGGATGATGCGCGCCGACACTGCGGGCTCGGTTCTGCCGGTTCGGGTCCGCCGGGCCAGGCACCGCTGCCGCCTTTGATTCCGCCGAGAACATGTCGCATCCCGTGGGTTCTGAAGCAAAACGCTGAGACGCGTCCTGATCATGCGTGTTCTCTGCTGAACCCTGGCAGTTAACAGCCTCTCTGCTCGAGGTAAGCGACTGTTTTCTAACCTTCTAAACGTGTCCGTAACTTCATGCTGCTGATCTTCCTTACAACCTCTATTCACATTAGTTATTCATGTTTACAATCGACATTTATCCATGCAGTCGGATTAACAGCTGAATAAATGGCATGTTGTCGTGATAAAAGCAGAAGAGGATTGTGTCTTACCACTACTGAATTGTTAATATTGTATCAAGTTTGGGCAAATAAATCACCAATTTATCATGTTGCACTGTAAAATACGGGCCCCTCAACTGTTTCTGAGTAGAACAGTTCTACATTCCTGAAGCAAACAAACGATTATGAAATCAGAAACTTAGTGTTTGAGCTGCTACGATGAGGAGGGTCCTCAGTATCCAGGAGATGCCATCGGGTTAGGAAGCGTCCACGGGAAGTGGAGGTCCCGTAAAACACAGCCTGTTATAACCTATAATCGGGGCAGACAGCCGTTCGATGGGCAGCTGCTGTGAATAATTCACGAGAGATGGAGCCGGAGAAGGTGAAACCAGGCTGGTACGGAGAAGACATTGGAAGTAAACAAGCTGACGACGTTTTGATGTGATCGGAAAGTAGGTTAAGGAGCCACACGGAGCCTCAAGTGGAGGTCCAGTTTGTCCCGTGATGATAGAGAGTGCTGAGGTCAGAGGATGCTTTGGATATTTCACAGTTGATGGCTGGAATTAAAGCTGTGCGAACAGGAACTGCACCCTCAGCTTGTACTGGTGAATGATTCTGTTTTGCTGACTCTAGTACTGATATTTTTTACGAGACAGTTGTATTATAAGTTCTCACACGTGTAATTCTTTTGTTTCCACTGAACGATTCATGTTTTTCTGCATGTTCCTGGAACAAAACTGCGTCTCCAGACTCCATCATGGACGCAGACAGCAGCTTGAGCCGTCAGGTGGAGAGTGTGGAGAGGAGCGTGGTCTTCCTCAGACAGGAGCACCTGACTCTGCTCCAGGGTCTTCACCTGGAGATCCTCTCACTGCAGAAGCGATGCTCAGGTGAGTGGCCTTCCACACTATCACTTGTGATAGATGTTTCCTTCAAATAAAAAAAGGAAAAGGTATGAAACGTTCTGACCCCACAGCTGTTTTTTCTTTCCATTATTTTAGCCACGCTTGGTTTTTCTAGCTCGGGGGCGGCCAACCAGTCAGAGGCTAAGAGCCACATTGTTTACTGTGTAGGTGAAAAGAGCCACATGCTACAAACATGCCAGACTGTGAGGCTTCACCTGAACAGCTGGTCACGTGACTTAGTGGCAGTATAGCGGTTAAAGCACATCCCTGTGTGTCACAAGGTTGCTGGTTCACGTCCGGCGTACGTCTCTTGTGCATGTATTTTTAAAATTCCTCCATTTTACCATGATCCTCCTGGAAATATCGAGCGGCGTAGATAGAAATGTGTGCACCATTTATTTGACTTCTCTATGTTTGGACGTGGCTCATGCCACCAATAACATGGCCCCGGTCTGTGTGTGTGTGAGCGACGCTGCAGACTGGAGCGTCTCATCTTCACTCCACTGAATTCAACGCACTTCACCACCATCAACAATGAATCACAGGTGAAACCAGACCAGATGCCAGACCTTTAGTTTAGAGAAGGACAAGTCAAAGTCTTCGAACAATATTTAGACATTTCACCGGAATAGCTCTTACTTTTTCCTCCTATTTCCTGTATAAATGATCATCTCAATAGCAACTTGTCGCAGCCATTTGGTGAAGAGCCGCATGAAACTGGTGAAAGAGCTGCATGCAGTTCAGGAGCCGCGGGTTGGCCAGGCCTGCTCTCGCTCTTCAGTACTGCTCAGAATAAACACACCACACACTGCAGGTATTTGGGGGCCCAAGAGCTGAATGGCAGCCACACACTTTTGCTGAGCTCATCGAATTTAAATACAGAATTGAAGACGTGCAAGGTGGAGCAGTGGATGACTGCTTCTATAAATGAGAAACGTTTCGCTAATGTTGCATGGAGACGGTGCTATCGTTCTGAATACTATTCTAAAGTAGAGGATTGGCCAAACCAGGATTTTGGGGTGATGCTAGACCAAGTGCTTTTGGGGTGACTTTCAAGTGAGAGATGATCTGTGTGCAACAGTGATCACCAGTGGAAAGGGTTTAAAAGTCAGTGGTGAAGCATCAGGTTTTTATTTCATTCTAATAAATAAACGTGGCATATGATGAAAGAAGTCTGCTGTAAAGGCTCATTGGTTGATGAATGATCTGGGCTTTCAAGGATTCTGTCCTGCTGATGATTGCGTTGACCTTCTAAGCTGCTTTGGTCCTTCATCAAATCCGCTTGGACGCTGACCCTGACCTCTGCCAAGTGGACAGCTTTAATTCATTTGAGATTCTCAACTCTTGTAATTGGTCTTTTCCCCTCCTCTGTGCTCATCTGATGCCTTGTGTCCGTTTGCAAACCGGATTCAAACTCCATCTGTTTATTCTATAGCGCCGAACAGGAAAACTGACTTATTACCTTTAGATTCTGTTTATTATTTATCAATCCAACCCCACATCTCACCACAGTTTCCATTTTCAGTCCACCAACCAAACACGTCTGCGCCATCAGTCAATACCAGACAATGACTATAAGTGATGTCATCCTGCAATTCCTGTAGATGACATCATTTCCTGTGGAGTCTAATGGATGCATTTAATCAAGACAGCACGGGATCGTACCCACCCAGCTAATCCTCAGATCCCATAGCTTTGGCAATCCATATACATGTGTCAATGAAAGCCACCGGAGGGGGAGGGGTCTGAGCGCACGTGTGTGTAGGACAGAGTCACTGGCAGAAACCCCCACAACCACACTGGTGCTCGCCACACGGTCCCGTCCATTTAGCCTTTAGCTCGGTGTGTGTTGCTGAGTGATACTGCTCAGTCCAGCTGTGGACTCAGTCTCTCAGGGCGGTCCACTTGCAAAGCTCGCCCCCGAGGGTGGTCACATCTCACAAAGCCTCAACTCCCATTGTAGAATCTGCTCTGTTAATAGTGGTGTTAACGCGGTAAAAGCCTTTTCCTTGTCTATTATTGCAGGCTTAAAAAAAAAAAAAATGCAGAGAGCAGTTTTCATGTGCCACCTCGCTCACGTGTTCAGGAAGGTCAACACAAGGTTGAGCTCATGAGGTTTTGTTTATTCACTGCCTGTGATCCCTTAAGATTGTTAGGTCAATTACGTCTATTTTTAATTGTAAATGCTTGACTTGTGGACACAGGTAATGCAGGGTAAACATTGCTCAGACTCCCTTTGTTAGTGTCACAATCCTCTGAGGGGAAGAAATGAAAGAGGCAAGGCTATAAACTAGAAAAGCACTGAGAGAGTGTAAACCTCCGCCAAGCAGCTTCAGTCCACCCCGACAAAGCATCCTTTACAAAATAAAATCCTATTAGGGGATTAATTTCACACATTTCCTGAAAATGTCATTTAAATCTGTCCAGTTCGGAGGTTATTAAATGATGCTAAACAAATGCTTTGAATGTACCACAGAAATGAAGCCATATACTGGGTGTAAAACCATCAAACATCGACACATATCAGATGTCAACACGCAGTACTAAAATGAGACATATTTATGTCTTCAGTGAACCAGAAGTGCCGTCTGGCTTTGATATTTGATCCAAGGTTTTTTTTACGATTGGTCATTGAACATGACAAAACAGGCTTCTGGGTATGTTTTCCCACTCGATGTTTCCTTTCAGGACTTCAAAACATGACGGCTAAATATTGAGTTCACTCACTCACAAAGCGCTACATTCATTTTCGCTGCTGAGGGAGCAATTAAAACAGCAGAGCTACTGTTTGAAGAATTAGATGCAGAAGCTTCTGGCTATTGTGAATGACGACAACAACACAAAACAGGAGGCCTCCTTATTCAAAACAGAAAGGCCTCCCACGTGTTTACACAGTATATTACCAAAGCAACCGAGGGTGGAATGAGTTTGCAATCAGATGTCTTTAGGTCTTCATCTTTAGTTCTTTAAGCATCTAGATTAATAGACCAGGGACTGGAGCTGTTAGCATTAGCCTGCTAGCTTTCAGGAGTTAGTGATGTTAGTGCTATAATATAAGTTTTTTCTCACAGAATTATTCCCAAAGTAAATACGTTAATATGTTGCTTGTTCAAATATCACATTTTAAATGTAAAAAAAACCTAAAAAACAGAATAGAATATTTTGTTGTACAATGTACATAATGGAATTGTGGTTGACCTTCTAAAAGACACAATGGAAGGACAATGAAAATATCAGGATCCTGACGCTTCTCCAAGAGACACTGCTGCTTCTTTAACTCAAATAACAAGTTGGTTAAGACGGAGTTCTTACAATGACAGGAGGCACATTCAGAACGAGCCGAAGGCTAAAAACGGCAACACGCCAGCGTCAACATGAGTGACAAGGTGAACAGAGTGAAGGTGTCCTTGGAGATTACTCCTCAACATCTCTATCAGTGACAGCACATCAGCTGCAAGACGTGATACGCTCACATGATGGTAACATTATATATAGTCGTCCGAAAATAACTGCATCAGAAGATCATACACACATTAAAAAAATAAACACAAACATATGCATTTGAAAATCAGCAGTTGAGTCTGAATTCTAAGAACGAATTCCTCAGATTTGCTTTCTTAGCAAACTGTTTTTTTATATTTAATTCAGGAAAATATTGTTTTCTTTCTGCTAAAACCATTCAGCCAATTTCATATGTAACACTAGTGTCGTACACTGTAGATGTCAACTGGGTCGCTGACAGACATTTTTAAAGCCTCAGATTTTGTTTCCTCAATAATGTATCAGCTCATTAAAAATGTGCTGGACCCTGCACAAAGCATCTGTTACAGCAAGTTGGTAAAATAATCCTGGAAGTCAGCGTTCCCTGCTTATAAAAGCGGTTCTCAGCAACTCACCTGGGTCTACTGCCAAAGGTCGGTGAGTTTAGTCTGTGAATTTGGCTCCTTTGGCTATTGTTGCACCAACAATTGGTCATTTGAGGTTTGTACATACTAGAGCTGGTGGAATCATCAGAAGAATAAATAATATCCGTTCTATAAAAACTATTCAGTCCATGCTGTTCACTATCCTCTGCTGGAAGTGCCGGGAATCCATTCGACCAGCACTTATTAAATGAATATTAATATAGACACCAAGTTTTCGTCCTCAGCTATTGCAATATTTCAGTGTGATTCTGACTGTTTCTGCTAGTTGCTGCATCAATTCACGACTGACGCTCCTCCGTTCTTGTCTGTTCCAGAGCTGACGAATGAGCTGAAGCTGAAGCCAGAAGGCAGAAGCCAAATAGGTACGTTTCAGGAAAACTTCTCTGAAATATTTTCCGATTGTCGAGTCAGCTTTTTAATACATCAGTGTGAAGTTTGAGAAAAGATGATTGGGAAGTAACCGAAAGTTTGAGTGGCTCATGAAGTTCCCAGCTTGATGCCGGCAAACACAGGGTCTTATGGGAGCGTTTTCTGGGACGCACAGATGGAAAATCTTGTCTAGATTCTCATTTTAGTATGGATTTTATTTGGTTGATATTCTTCTGCTTGTATTCGTCCACCGCTATAGTCAAACCAGGATTTATAGGAGACCAAGTCCATGATTCCCTGGGCAACACGAGGAGACGGGTACAAGAAAATACCACATTTTTTATGTTGTTTTTCCCACCTTGACCTCTAATTCCTTCTGACTATTCCATCACCGAGGAAACTGCCACTCTCCTCTCATCTGATAGATGATGCAGCACATCTCCTTTTCCCAGCAGGAGGAAGTGACAGTGTCAAAACACACACCTTCTTTTAGGTCTCTTCCATGAGATGTAACTATAGTTATATTAATCCTCAGGTCCCCTGCATTGGAATTCACACTTTTCCTCCATTTTCTTCAAATAAATGCGCGAGCCAAATGAGGAGTCAAAATGTGGAGCCGCTGTTTCTGAGCATCACTTCACCGTGATCCTGTACGTCAACGATGGGACATCCCCCATCGCTCTCCTCCTCTCCATCCTGACAAATTGATCCTTTTTTTGTCTTCCTGCGCTCGTCTTTCCCGGCCGTCCCACGGGGAGTGTCTGTTTACGATGGTTGCTGAGAATGAGAGTGCTGTCGAGTCAGGAAGAGGCCGAGGGAAAGGAAGGAGAGACAGGCAGCCAGTCGGAAGGAGAGAGAGCGCAATGAAGGAGGCTAGACTCGGCGGCAGGAAGCCGTCGGCTGCAATCGGAGGGGAGGGGAGTCATATTAAGATGACATTAAATCGTCTGGAGTCGGTGTGTGAGCTCAGCCTGGGCGTGGTCAGGAGCACAACACAGATTCTGTCCTTATTATGGAGGTCCAGGTCTCCAAAGCAAAACATCCAAGATAGCTATCATGTCTAGCAGTCGCCAGTGCCAGTCATCTTCAGTCATCAGCAGTTCACCCCCCTTCATCCTACTGACCATTGCACCGTGGTCAAGGGTGAGCCATGCCATCTCATCCTCTCTCTGTTGAGTGCAAGGCTCTTTAGTATTCACCCAAAGCAATCTTCCATCTCCACCCAGGGACTCAGTCTATCTGACCTACTTCTGCCTCCGAGCAGCTCATCTCCCCCCGCTCCAATCTCCTGCTCCATCAGCTGGAGGCTGCGATGCTGATTCAGTGCCGAGTCCACCTCAAGGGAATCTTCCTGAAAACTTTCCTAAGGCACATAGGAGCTTGCTCAGAGGCACTTCATTGTGTCTGTATTGATTTTTGTCTTCACAGTGCTCATGTACAGACAACAATAGATGATCCAGATCTAAGCTGCTACACGTGAGGCCTGCGTAGAGTCGCGTGAAGGAAATCTCATTCAGTACTATAGTTCAGGGGTTCTTAACCTTTTTGATCTCGGGGGCCACCTTTCCCAGAACAAATGGACCCAGGGCCCATTCAAGTAATAGAACTGATTCATTACTCTTGATCACTAACCATATCTAATCTACTTGCACGTAAACAAACCAAAACCTTGTGAAATGACATGAAACCATGTGGTCATCGCAAAGATATTTATTTGTCAAAGTCCAACCAGCAGCAGAAGCTGATGCAAGTCCTAGTCATCAAATTGACTTAAGAAAAAAGAAAAAAATAAATACACTTGATGCAAACTGTTGAAAAAATGAAATTCTGAATAAAATTAATATAATAAAACCATGTCTTAATATCCTATAATAAAAACAATATATTTGATTTAAGCTCCTAGGAAGATATAAGTAAACTATAGATGAAAGTATCGCCATTTCAAAACTGCTTCAGCAGGTGCTTTCATGAACAGTGTTTACTGTTGGGGGCGGAGTCATCACTTTCTTTGTCATTTTTTCTCTTTTCAAGAACTTCTCCATAGTTGGTAACTATCACAGATTTGCGGCTGTCAAGTCAATATAATGACACACTACTGCCACCATACGTGGCTCATGTATTGAAACTGAGTGTCTCACGGCCCAAAGGTGGAAAACAAAAAAATATTTTGCAGTCCTCTAGGGGGCGCTCACGGCCCAACCATGGGCCCTGGCCCTATGGTTAACAATCACTGCTATAGTTAAAGGATGAGTCATTGTTTTGATTCCACCTTTTTTCTGGTTCTCAGATCTGCTGGAGGAGGAAGGCTGTCTGGAAATCCGCTGCAAGGATGTTGAGGAGCGACTGGCCGACCAAAATTGCACCTTAGGAGAACTTCGCAAAGAGCTGACTCACAAGGGGGCGCTGGTGGGAGCCCTGCGAGCCAACCTCAAGGAGAAAGAGCGCCACTTCCTGGAGGAGTTGAAACGCCGCAGCCACTGCTCCACCATGCTGAACACTGAGCTGCAGAAACAAACCGAGCTGGCGGCGTATCTCTCCTTCCAGCTTCACGCCGCCAGGCAGAAACTGCACCAGCAGAGGGCGCTGCAGAGGCAGGGACTCCTCATCAGGACCAGCAGTCAGAGCAGCCAGTATGGCTTGGAGCAGGACTCTCTGCAGATGCCGCCTGGCGCCTCGCCGTCCTCTCCTGTGGTCCGACCCAAACGTAAGAGCCGGCTCTCCTCCAGGGTGGAGCACGCCAGGGAGTGTGTGCCGATAGAGAAAGTGTCAGGTCCAGCAGAACCGACGGCAATGCCGGACCCTGCGCTCTTCCTCCATCCACGCCGGCACAGAGCCCGGCCCAGACATGCCGTCTCCCAGAGACAGCCCACGGTGGGTCAGGAGCAGGAGCAGGAGGACGGGGAGGAAGAGAGACCGCTGGAGCCTCAGGAGGAGGCTGCTCGGCTGATCTCTTCAACTGCAGCGCCCCCTGCTGCCAAGACCGAGGCAGAGTAGCGAGAACTGAAGCTTGTGTCTGACTGTTAGTATTTACACCTTCACCAAGTCATCCTGGAACTGGTTTTAGCTGTTGGATTATACAGTCACACTTGCCATGAACACTTTTACTACGACCTTTGCTATAATCCCATATCACAGCAAACACAACACTCGTGTCACTTTCAGTGGGTTAAATCAGAGTGACCGATATACACTGCTCACTATTCTGCGGGGCCTTACTTGACAGCGATCCCTTTTGTTCAGAGTCGACTGTGACGGCGGCCGCCATGTTAGCTGGACGGAGGTCCCGGTTGTGTGGCCCAATCTCTGCCTCATAAATCACACCATGTGGCCAAATGTTAGCGTGGCCTCTGACTGAAGTGTGACTGAAATATCTGTGGGGGTTGGGTCATCTGTGTCCATCCATCAGGAGTGACAGCTGCCCACAACGACTCTTTTAAGGAAAAAAAACGGCAGTACTTTAACGGAAGCTTTGTTGACATTGCTGCATCACCGCTTTACTTCTCGTTCCTCGCCACTGAGTTAGTTGGATGTACATCTTACCCTGAACACTTAAATCACGGGGGTGTGCTCAAGTGTTGTTTAACAAGTTTCTTAATTGAATTACCGCCACATGAATGCTGGTCTAGTTTTCTGATCATCCAGGTCTTGCACGTCTAACAATCACAAGGAAAGCCATCATTGTGCTATGATGCTAATTTAAGCCAAACTTTCTCAAACATTTGACTTTGACTTCTGATGTCTAAATCAAGTTGGGCCCATTCTCCGTCTGAGGCGTGAGATCTTGAGCTGGTGAGTTACTCCTGTAGCAGCAGCAGCTTTGCTGGTGTAGCAACATTCCTCTCCCAAACAAACCATGTGCTGTGTTGGTGGTTGATCTACTTCAATTTGTACTCTCTGCTTTTGTGTCAACAGACATCAGGAGATAATCGGCACCGACTTTTGTCAGTTTGGGAAGTGTGTGTACTAAACACCGGTGGCCCCTTCTGCCTGTCATGTTGTGTGCTTTAAAGTGTTTGTTTTTTGTCTCAGGAAAATGGAACAGGGATGTTGTGTTTGTATTGTAATATTTGATTTTATTGCGCACCTTCCTTCGTAGTGATAAGCAATCCGAGGCCCTCTTACTGGAATACAATCAAGACTTTTTCATATTTAGTCTTTTTATTATCACTATTATTATTATTATTATTATCCCATTTTTAATCTTCAGCCGTTCCATCTGCTCAACCTTAAACTCTTCTTTTTTTTGTAATTCCTTTTTCTACCTCATTTCATCTCCAAGTCTTTATTTGCACTTTTAATGGCAAAATCCCACCTGTGACTCGAGTGATGCCATGACACCTTGTGCACTCACAGACAAGCATTCTTGTTTTCATCGCCAAGATGGCGTCCGGACAGGGGAATCCCAAAATAATGTCACATTCTTATATTGTGTGTGAATTTCCTCATGAAAGAATGATTGTGATTATATTAAATATGGCCCCCAGTTTCTAGACTTCTGTCATGGGAGTATTTATACACTACACTGCAGTCTATGGATCATGTAGCGCGGCACCAAAATGGGAAACCCATCAGTACTTCCTCGATTTCATTATTGTTGCTCTAATCTTGTGTTCCGTTCAGGCAGAGAAGCAATACGTTTATATGTAACTTGTAGTTCGTGACGGCAGTTTTAAAGATACTTGAGATACGCATAGATTTTAAGGTTGTTTAACTTTGTATTTTATAAATGTTGAGCATTGTATATGATTTGTAAAAATATTTTTAGACTGATTTGTTCAATTGAATAGGTTTTGTTGACGTCTTCCTGCTAATAAATGGAATGTTTTGTATATTTGTGAAGAAACGATGATGATGATGATGACGACGCAGCATTAAGTATATGGGCATGTTGTTATGCCACAATTAACTTTGCGAATGAGGGAAGCAAAACTGTTGTCATGCTCTTAGTAAACATTCATATGTAATGGGTGTTTTTCTTCACCTCTGCTGAAAAGCCATGAGCATGAATCTGTGCACTGTTGATGTAAAGGTTAAGCTGTTACTGCTGACACGGATGCAGCGAGACTGTTTCAATATATCCACTTCACATATCATGGAATGGCAGGTAGATACACTCACATATCTTCATGCTGTGGCGCTCTTTCATTGACTACTCTTCTGACCCAAACCTAACCCTGACCATTCTGCTGCCATGAAGCCAAAGAGGCCCACAGACCCAATAGTGATGCCTTATTCTAGCCAACCTTTCAGCGACTTGTTACCGTAACACATCTGGTTAACGGCTTTTACTTCCAAACCACATCAAAAGAAGTAAATCCGTTCACGCAGAGACGTTGTTTCCCAGTGTCTTCATTATAAACCTGATGGTAATGGCTCATCTGTCAGCCAGTCAGTCCAGGTTCCTTCAGTGTGGCTCTGCTTTGTAAGGCATGTTGCATCTAGCAATAATGCTGCTCCTGAATGACATGAAAGGTGTGGACTGAGTTGTGCCCCAAGAATATACCTTGAAAAACTGTGTTCCGTTAGTTTTGAGAAGTGATCTACTGTACACCTAATTGAAATAAACTTAATATTGTCTTCTTTCCTTTTCATCATTTTCTGTGTTTATATAATATGAGCCATTGTGGGTTATTTCTCAGGTCAACCAGGTAGTGCACCCATCACCCCACTGCACCTTGAAACTCACCAGCCTAGTTGTTCATGTTATTTGACTCCACAGGGAGAATGAAGGCGATCAAAGTCCAAACTATTTTCCAGACTCGGTTGTTTCAATGGCCCACAGCCTGTGCAGGATCATTGCTGTCCTTAAATTTGAGTTCAATATTTCAATCTCTAACTTGCACTGAGAGGGAGGGATATTGTGAAGCCTCAAAAATGGGTACATTTTTGAAACAACCCAGAGCTTTATGCCATGAATGAAATATTGCCAATTTCAACTGGCTCCTTTGGATCCTGTGGAACAGTGGATGAGATCTGAGTCTCGGAAGAAAGCAAACACCTGATTTTTCTGCAGCCCTAACTCTCAATAGAAGTCAAATATGTTCAAATAACATAAGATTCATATGATTTTTTACGTTACATTACGTTCATTCGACAACGGATAAATGGCAGTTGATCGTTGAAATTGCGCAATGACAAACCGTAATTCTTTATTTTAGACGTTTTACAATGGCCAAATGGCGCGTGTGGCTTTCCGTTGTGCTCGATAGGTGGGTGGGGAAGTGCAACGCAAAGGCAAAGAGGTCAAGAGGAGGGGACAAGAAAACCACGTGTGTTCCCCACCAACGACCAGCGCTGTCCTTCCACAGCAGACGTGTTTGTAAGCAGCGACCCCTTGCCCGTCTGCTGGTCACCCTTGGTCCTCTGAGAAGGTTTGGCTGAACATTTTGCAGAGACACTGACCCAGACCACGCTGCGGAGCTGCGTTGCTTCTTCCTTCCTTCCACTGACGCGACCATGGTGAGCAAGACGGATGACATCCCGGCTACAGTGCCCGACTGCAAGCCGGTGGATGTCGCGGATGAGGCAGGGGATGGAGCCCAGGACGCAACAGAAACCAGCAAAACGCATTTGAAAGACTCGTGCGGATGCGGTGAGTTGTATTCACGAAACTCTCGTATTGTTTTCATTAGCCAGAGCCTTGATGTCTCGCAGTCGTGTCTTTGAGATGGGAGACGCGTCCTTGCGTGGTGGGTTGCTGCTGACTTTCACCTCATCGGTGGAGTCGGAGCGATCATTAAAATTCACTCTGTGTCACGCGGGCAGCTTTCATTTGATGGTACAATCGCAATTGACTGAGAGTCCACCTACAATCCCGGTGCCAGGTCAAGACCGGATCTAGCGAGCTGCAGCGAGCGCAGGCGAACCCAAACAAGTTAGCATCTGTGCTAACATTAGCTCCAGCTATGAAAATAGTTCGCCGTCAAGTGTTTAGCATGGATTTAATGCTGCAACGCGGCCTTAAAAGAATACCGGAAAGCCTTCTGCACCAGTCTGTTTGATTGACATGCGTCATTTTGCTAGTTTTTGTAACATTTAGTCGTTATTGAAGAAGAGTTGTGTAAGCCGGTCGCAGCACACATGTCACCGAGAGGGAATGAACTGAAGGTCACCTTCAGTGGTGGAGTCCATTGTTGGTGCTTCATGAGGGGTGTCCAATCCTAAACTAAGCACTTACACCCATCTACGTCTTTGTGGATGAGTAATTTAATACTGATTCCGTATGTAATGTTATTGTTGGCGAGAATAAACCTGAGTTCTGTTGGTTTAATGACCGGTGTGCTTCGGTAGTGGAAAACTTTAGTGCCGTCAATCACCCCTTCAGTGATTTTTGAGGTGGACCGTTCCTCCTCGACCGGGAAGTGGAAGCTGCGAGTCCTGCTGCGTGCACGGTGAGAGGGAAGGTTACGCGTTTAACACGAGAAAAGCTGCAGCGCTGCGAGCCGGTGAGTAATGTCGCTGTCGAAACTTTGCTCTCAAGACAACGGTCACTCAGCGTCGTCGTATGAGCCACATGGAAGCCAACTGAAGACGGCGAAGTTCGAGTTACACAACTTGCTTGAATAAGTTGTAGCCGTCTTGTTTGAAGCCATGGCCGTCCACCTTGGTGCAGCTGTCAATGTTGAGTTCACTAAATCCTGCTCAATTGTACAACCCACTTTCACTTATTAAGGCACGGATCCAGTGACTGTGCTTGATCGTATTGGAAATCATCCGTCCCCAGTTTACTTCTTCCACTTATTTCACTGTAATTCCCTTTCCCTTTTTTTTGCCCTGCAGACACCAGACTATCTTATGGGCTGTAATCCAGTGACATTACGGCCTAATGATGTGTCCATCTCCCATGATCTGGACTGGCAAATGTTACATTGGTCCGTAAACCTCTACTGATTTGAATAGATGTAGGGCCATTGCTTATTCTGTATGTCAACAGCTATCAGGTGATTTAAAATCATTGACGGCCAGAGGATAGTTCTCCAAGTCAATGTGTCTGCACTGCATTGTTTGTAGCAGCGTCATCATTGATTTTAAGGGGACTACGAATCCTCTTTCCCCCGTTTAGGTCTCCATACCGAATACTCTTGCATACAGGGACCATCTCAAGAGCTTTATTTTACAAGACACCATCAGAATAATTCAAATCAGTTTGTGACCTGACCAGAAGTGTATTTGTATTATCCTGTTTTTTCAGAAATACGATAAAACCAACCACATTGTAATGAGCAGCTTTCCTAGTCTCCATTGAGACAGGAGGAATGGAGAGTCGTCTTGACCAGAGCCCTCGCAACTGTGCAAGACCCTATGAAAGTTATTGCCACACTACAATCAGTGAAATGTGATCCAGATCAGTGTTTTGTAGATCAGCCCACTCTTAACACAGTTGTAAAGCTGTTTACAAAAGCACGGTGGTTTTAAGGTGGTCAAACGCAACACATTTGACTACTGAGGGAAATCTGACAAATGGTGTGCAGTTTCTGTGTTGACATTATTGATTCATTCAGTTCTCATTTTTGTCGTTCTCTGTAAGAGTTAAATTCCTCTCATAGAGTGACTCAGTCGCTCCATGCACGAGGACTTTTCTTCTTGTGATTCAGCAAATATGTTTACACAGAGACCTTGTGTTTTGTTTTCAGGGTTGTCTAGCTTCAACATTGTTGCCATGACACCTGCCCCGGACTGGTGTCAAGGGCTGTGTGGCGAGATGCCTGGTTTTATAAAAGCCCACATTCTTTTTTTTTTTTTTTTTTTTTTGTAGTAGTCTGTTTTCTCTTTTGCAGGGGAGTTAATATACACCCCAAGCTTGGATAGGAGTTGGAGTATAGATGTTTTTGCTCGATAGATGAGTTGTTCTGAAGTCATTTCCTGTCTGCTCTTTAATTGATTATTGCGAGTTTCTCCTGAAAGTCCAGCTTGATGTCTGCCTGATACTGTGTCTGGGCTACTAAAATGACTCCTGAAAGATGGGCCTCAAGGTACAAAGGAGTACTGGTTATGTGTAAACGGTGTTCGACAAGTCAATTATTAGACAATGACTTGGTTCTCTTGCAGTCTGTCATCAGGCTTTGGATCTCTTTCTAAAAAGGTTCTAGGGTCATGCATTTTTTCATTGAACATAGGGACGTTTATTTGTTTAAAACCGTTGTAGCTTAAAACATATGTAGCTCTCATACTTGATCAAATAATGAGCACAAACAAAAGGTCATGTGTGACGTGTAGACAAATGAACTTCTATTGACCCATTGACACTTAAAAATATAATTGCAAAGTCTATTGTTTATTTTTTGGTAATCTTTCAAAGGCAAGGGAATGATGATAATATCTGATTTTAATATCACTCTCGCCCTATTTTTATTCCAGCAAAAAAAGAACAATATTAAATAACATATTGCCTGTTTATTTCTGGTAGCATATGATTAACAAAGTTCTTCATGTTTGCAATTGGCAAATGGTCCACCACATTTCTCTTTATTTTCTTCTCCTTTTACCGGCAGTTTTGTTGGTCAGCTGTTATATTCTCATGCCTGGGTCAAATTCTGAATCAGTTTTACAGAAAGTCAGTGCATTCAGTTGTTACTCAACGTTTCCTAAAAATTTCATCTTGTACTTTTTTTTTTCTTTCTGTTTTGCTTTGTAGTTCAATGACCAAATACGTTCTGTCCATTCATCAGGTAGTTTAACCAGAATAAAGTAAAATGACTGTTCAATAGTGGCCCTGTGTCATTTGTCAGACATGTATATTTCATGAATCCATCTGAGGCCATTCATCCTTTGACCGGAGCTGCATCTCTGCTTTCATGTGGTTGAATGGGCAGACGTTTTTGTGGTCACGAGATGGTGCCTCCCATTTTTTTTCCACCTTGTTTAAAGTGGATTCAAGTCACTCACACTCTCAACGAATGGTTTCTAAACCTTGCGCTGGACCCCAGGACAAGAGATGAATCTACTGTACTCGACCTTCATTGAGAAAACCTCCCAAGTAAAAGTTAAATAGGGATCGTATAAGGTGACTGCTGCAGCCAATCTCAGCAGGTGTGGCATTCATGTCTCACACACATTAACGCCTCTATTCAATGTTCAATCTTGTTTTAATGTGAGTGGAGATATAGTGTGACTAAAAGCAGTTGTTTGAACTGTCTCCTCAGGACATAGTGCAGATACAGCCATGGTGAATGGCAGCGGCGCACATGAGCACTCAGAGGAGTTGGAGTCAAAACAAAATGGGAACGGTGAAGTGGACGGAGGTGAGGAGTCGAATGAACAGGAGGTGATCGTGATCCAGGACACCGGCTTCACCGTGAAGATCCAGGCACCCGGAGCTGAGCCCTTTGACCTCCAGGTACGGGGGAGAACGGTGGAAAACATGCATCCTGTCGGGTCTAACTGCATTAATGTCCACCTTCAGGTGTCGCCACAGGAAATGGTTCAGGAAATTCATCAGGTGCTGATGGATCGCGAGGACACGTGTCATCGTACTTGCTTCTCGCTGCAACTGGACGGAAACGTGCTGGACAACTTTGCTGAGCTCAAGTCCATCGAAGGCTTGCAAGAAGGCTCCCTGCTGAAAGTCGTGGAAGGTCAGAGGTCACTCAACAGGGTTATGCAAAGTGAAATAATAGAATGAAGTACAACGTGAATAGTGAGAATAGGATGGCATGGTCCGAAGTGTAACATTTTTAAAATTTTGGTTTCTCTTAAAGTGTTGGAGAGCAAGAATACAATTTTAGTTTGTAATGAGCATTCAACCAAACCATCTAGAGCCTTCTGTTTACATTGTCAGCCTACTTATTTTTATTTTCTTGTTTTTATTTGAAATGCAAAGTCTAAAATATTAAAAAATGTCAAAAATATATATAACTTTCTTTGACAAACATGTTTGGAAATGTGTTCTTATTCAATACATAGTTTACAAAATAGTAAAACTCTTCACTACATTGGGTATTCGGTATCATTCGGCTTCGGCGCATCCCTACTGTTAAAACGTGTTTCTTTCCCCCACCCCCATAATGAGTATGATGGCTTAATCTTGACCAAGTAATTTTGGCCTCTGCAGAGCCCTACACTGTGAGAGAAGCCCGCATTCACGTCCGCCACATCAGAGACTTGCTGAAGAGTCTGGACCCCTCAGACGCCTACAACGGCGTGGACTGCATCTCCCTGTCCTTCTTAAGTGTCTTCACGGATGGCGACCTCGGAGGTGTGTGCGCAGGCTTTAGCGTTTTGCTTGCTAGGTGTGGGACACTTGGCTAACTTTGTTGCCATGCTGCGTGCAGAGAGTGGGAAACGGAAGAAGAAGGGCAGCGAGCTGGAGCAGATTGACTGCACACCCCCAGAGCACATTCTGCCAGGCAGCAAAGATCGCCCTCTTGTGCCCCTCCAGCCACAGAACAAGGACTGGAAGGTGAGAACCAGCATTCATTTATTTCATCCTGTGCCAGATTCACCTGGGCAACTTTAGGAATTAACTTACTTTAGAAAAACAAAACAGATTAAAATTTACTGAAACTATGAAGTACAAAGTTCTAACGTTCCTGCGGTCGTCTCAAACAGCCTCTACAGTGCCTGAAGGTCCTGACCATGAGCGGCTGGAATCCGCCACCTGGTAACAGAAAGATGCACGGTGACCTCATGTACCTGTACATGGTGACGGTGGAGGAGCGCCACGTCAGTGTCACAGCCTCCACCCGTGGATTCTACCTCAATCAGTAGGTTTATTCTTTGTTTCAAGTACTGTGTTGTGTTGGAAAGTCATGAGTAAGGTTACTTTTTTGTGTTGAATACTGTCATGGACTTTCACTGGCATCGATGTCTTCCCCTCATGTTAAGCTTATTGTGTTCTCAGATCTACTACCTACACCTTCAACCCTAAACCAGCCAATCCCAGTTTCCTGAGCCACTCTCTGGTGGAGCTGCTGAGCCAGATCAGTCCTGCCTTTAAAAAGAACTTCACTGCCCTGCAAAAGAAAAGGTAGACGCAGATTCTGATGTAGTCCATCCAAAAGTGATCTCCGACTGGTTCCAAATGTGTTCAAAAATGATAATAAAACTGCTACTAAAATTGCATAACAGTCTCTGACTTGTGTTTACGTCAGGGTCCAGAGACATCCTTTTGAGAGGATAGCCACACCCTTCCAGGTTTACAGCTGGACCGCCCCTCAGGTGGACCACGCCATGGACTGTGTCCGGGCCGAAGATGCGTACACCTCTCGACTCGGGTATGAGGAGCAGATACCTGGACAGGTAAGAACAGATTTACTGTTAGAAGCTTAGTGAGCATCTTTGTGTGGAAGATTCATTGTCAATATAAATTTCACAGACCAGAGATTGGAATGAGGAGCTGCAGACCACACGAGAGCTTCCAAGGAAGAACCTGCCTGAGAGGCTGCTTCGGGAGAGAGCCATATTTAAGGTGCCAGTAATATGCAGGATTAAATGTCATGTGTCACATAAAACATGCATATTAATTAAGAAATAAATAAATACATATTTGTATGTTATATTTGTATGTGTTGTTTGAAATGCATTTGTTTTTGGGGAAGATGACTCCAAGTCCAATTTGCATTATTTGTGCTAACCAAATATGTCTTCTAATATCCATATATTCTGAATAAAATAGTTGTTCAAGCATATTTATTTTTTTCCTGTTAAGGTTCACAGTGACTTCGCTGCTGCTGCCACTCGAGGTGCGATGGCGGTCATTGATGGCAACGTAATGGCCATCAACCCTGGAGAGGAAACGCGCATGCAGATGTTCATCTGGAACAATATCTTCTTTAGCCTAGGATTTGATGTACGGGACCATTATCGCGAGCTGGGGGGCGACGCCGCTGCACACACCGCACCCACCAATGACTTGAACGGAGTAAGGGCTTATGGCGCTGTGGATGTAGAGGGTCTCTACACGCTGGGGACGGTGGTGGTCGACTACAGAGGCTACCGTGTCACTGCTCAGTCCATCATCCCTGGAATACTCGAGCGAGAGCAGGAGCAGAGCGTCATCTACGGTTCCATTGACTTTGGGAAGACCGTGGTGTCGCACAGCAAATATATGGAGCTTCTGGAAAAGACCAGCCGCCCCCTCAAAGTCAGTATCACATGGCACACTTTTGAGTTTGTGGTAAATGTATTTTCGGCATTTCTTTGTTTTACAAGGGACCATTGGTGTGGCCACTTTGAGCTTATATTGCAAGAAGTCTTACCAAATTTTTACGTATTGTGCATATTTTGCATATTAACAGTGTAGTGATGCAATAGGTTTCTTCCAAACTCAAAACATGAGACATGTTTTATTTTCATTATCTGACAATGACTTTGTTAAATAAGGAATACAAATCTGTTTCATACCTTTGGTGTTTATTAGCTGCTGTAGTAGCTTCAAGTGTTATTAGTCGTAGACCTAATGGCAATGTATTGCTGACCATACATCCAGTTTTATATGACCTTTTATATAAGTAGTGAATGGCTAATGAGGTTTCATGAAACCCCGTCTTCATTTTTAGATGCCAGTAGGTGGCGCTCTCGGTTGATAGATAGTTTTTCAAAATCCAAAGAATTTGGACCCATCTAGTGGTTTCATGACACAGTGTCCTGTAAGTCTAGGTTTTGGGATAAGGTGTAAATGTTATATTACTGGTCTATTTTATACATTTTAGTTTCACAATGAAACAATCATATTTTAATATTTGGCAGCAGAGTGATCATATTCAAGTTGAATCCGTATACACAAGCAAAACATTGTTTAACTTTTTACTAACAGATTCTCATATATTCCCCTTCATCATGTGGATATTTGGTTATGACATCACAATGTATAATGTGGAGCACCTGGAATGTGTGCCCTGTAAAACATTCCGTGCAAAAGAAAGTTTATATGTGATTAATCTGAGTTTTGTGGATCAAGTAATTCTTTTCTAATTCTTTTTCCTCTTAACATCCTAGCCCCAGTGAACATGTGTATTACTGAAACTCTTTTGGCTAGCGAAGTGACTTTGCTGTGATTTTATCTCAGGTGCAAAAACACAATGTGCTGAATGAGAAGAACGAAAGTGTGGAACTCTGCTCCTCGGTGGAGTGTAAGGGAATAATCGGCAATGATGGTCGCCATTATATTCTCGACCTTCTGCGCACTTTCCCTCCCGACCTCAACTTCCTTCCGGTGGATGGAGAAGAGCTTCCACCTGAGAGTCAGCTCCAAGGCTTCCCCCGCCAGCACCGCCATCGCTTGGCCTGTCTCCGCCAGGAGCTCATCGAGGCGTTCGTGGAGCACAGGTTAGTCGCAGTTACAACATCAATCTGACACCGAATGTCTTCATGCTCTTCTGAACTGTGAACCTGCTGCTGTGTAGATACCTCCTCTTCATGAAGATGGCAGCCTTGCAGCTCATGCAACAGAAAGCCAGCAAAGATGTGAACAAGACAGACAGACCTGCCATCACAGACTCCTCAGAAGATACAAAGGAAAAGACCACTGCCTCCGATTCCACTCCTGCAGAGAACCTTCCAAACAGTACGGAACAACCGTCCACTCCCTCAGAGTCCGTAACTGCTGGTGAAGAACAAACTTCACAACCCGCCACTAACGGGGCGCTAAGCCCAGCGGTGACCCAGAATGGAGAGTGCAAGAGCCCATTGGAGGGTAAGGAGATTGAGGAAAGTATTCCAGGATTAGCGCAGGCAAAAGAGCTGGCGGAGACCTTAGTAGCTGAAGACGGATCTGGTATTGGTACGTCCCGAAAACAAGCCTACCGTACTGCTGAGACTTTGCATGGAGAGCTTATCTGGTGGATTACTGTTCTGATGGTTGTTTGAACTGCAAGCAATATTTAAGCATCACAGACATAAAACAACCCAACAGAAACGGTCCACCTAGTTGGCTTTCCCTGTTCAGTCTCATCACTCTGTGGACTGAGATGACTTTGCTGTGAGAAATCATACTGTGAGGGGAAAAAAGTCTTCTAATTGAAATCATAATTGATTTTGAATGCATGGGAAGTGAGAACATTTTTTTCTGATTTACTGATTTGCCTGCTTTGTGCTGAATTTTTTCTTAGTTTTTCCAACTGATTAAGCTTAACACTACTCATTCCATTCCAACATCTAGTGACCTATGATTTGCATGTTTGCAACTGTTTTCCATGTCGAGTAAGGCCATCTTTGATTGTTATTAGGCTCTTGTTTTTGAATGGTGTGTCATTCATCAACAGATCCCAAAAGCCGTGAGGTCGTCCTCAACGCTTGCAAGGCAGTGGGGTCCATCAGCAACTCATCGTTTGATATTCGCTTCAACCCAGACATCTTCTCTCCAGGTGATGAAAGGAAGTCTCAAACCCTCCAGCAGTCAAGTCACATATACTCTCACCCTAAATCAATAAATATTTGAGTATAGTGATTGTAATTCAATTGAAGCCCAAACATGAAAATCAAAGGGTTTCACTAACGCAGACAGAATAATGCACAATGACTGAGGGGGATGTGAAGTTCTGGACTTTTATTTCATTTCAAAACATGTTCGAGCCATTTAAACACGTGGCCACGCAAGCCGAATATCTATAAACACATTTTAAATCACGCTCTTTCATCTTATAAAAAAAAGGAATACCCTTACTTTTGTTTCCTAGTAGAGTAGATTGTGTCCATTTTATTGTAAGTTACCTAATATTAATAACACGGTATACCTTCAGATATTTCAGGACTTTTCCCATTTTTTCCCCCCACTGTTTTCTATGCAATTTTTATTTCCTCTGATAAATGTCGAGCATTGCCAAACATTTTTTACTCAAACTTGTAACGCTCACTTTCCTTTTATTTATGATTTTCCAGACAATACAGAATAATTAATGTTTTGGTTCACATTGTATTTTGAGTAGTGGTGCCCCAATCTCTGACTTCATTTCTCCTAAACACTTTTTTATGAGCATTATGTATCTAAACTCGGAGAAAGGGGACGGTTGAAGTCGAGACATTTTCTTTAACAGCAGTAGATGTGTATAGTTTAGATCCCCCTTCCTAGAACTCACGGACATTGAGTGGATAGAGCAGAAGATAACAATAATAATGCTATTCATTCTAGGTGTCCGTTTCCCTGACGACAGCATGGATGACGTCAAGAAACAAAAACAACTTCTCAAAGATGCTGCTGCCTTTTTGGTTTCCTGTCAGATTCCCTCCCTGGTACTTCACTTCACATTTGTTTCTTTTTAGCATTCAGTGCATTATGAATGGTGACCTTATTTGTGATTCATTTTTAACCATTCAGGTCAAGGACTGCTTGGACCACAGTGCTCTGCCCATGGATGGAGCCATGCTGACTGAGGCGCTCCATCAGCGAGGCATCAATGTTCGCTATCTGGGTACTGTCCTGGAGTTTGTGGACAAGACCCCAGCTCGAGCTCAACTAGAGCACATTTATGTGAGTGCCATGAGGAGCGTCTCTTGGAAATGTTTATTCATTGACTTGCACAGACCATGACACTGCTGCGACTGAGAGGATTCTATTTCTGACTTTCTGAAAATTGATCAGCTGTAACTGTAGTTTTTTGTGTCTCCCATTAGAGAATAGGAATTATTGAGCTGATCACCAGATGTGCAAAACATATCTTCAAGACTTACCTCCAGGTTTGTTATTCCTGCTTCTCTTGTGACCTTTTATTTTTAATGGTCAGCTCTTCTGTTGCCATGTTTTGAGTTTGCCCTTTGCACTACAGGGAGTGGAGTTGTCGGCTCTTTCCGCTGCCGTGAGCCATTTCCTCAACTGCTTCCTAAGTTCTTTCCCTGACGCTGTCGCGCATCTGCCTCTGGACGAGCTGGTTTCACGTCGCAAAAACCGCAAACGCCGCAATAGAGTGCCGGGCAGTGGAGACAACACAGCCTGGGCCAGCCTGACCCCCAGCGAACTGTGGAAGAACATCGCCTCTGAGGCCCAGAGCTATTATCACTTCACCATTCAGTGGTAAGAAGACATTGTTTAAGAGCGACCTTTGGGTCGTCCTCGACATTGTCATCTTGCTAATGTGATTTGTAATGTGTTTTCTCCAGTGAGAGTGTGGACCAGGTGGTAGAGAAGTACAGCCTTCAGAAAACCACTTTGCTAAGGGAAGTCTCCATCAAAACTGGCATACAGGTTGGTGTCTCTCTGGATGTTGTTCACCTTTCTGTTTAGACCTTTCCTCCTCACCTCAAGTCTTTTCTGCAGATTCTCATCAAGGAGTACAACTTCGACAGCCGCCACAAGCCTGCCTTCACTGAGGAGGACATCCTGAATATCTTCCCTGTGGTCAAGCATGTCAACCCCAAAGCCTCAGATGCCTTCCACTTCTTCCAGAGCGGCCAGGCCAAGGTCCAGCAAGGTAAGAGGTTATGCTTGAATCGGTTCAGGGAGGTGGAGAGCAAACATTAAGGTTTGCGATGTTCCTTGGCAGGTTTCTTAAAGGAGGGCTGCGAGCTGATCAATGAAGCTCTGAACCTCTACAACAATGTCTATGGAGCCATGCATGTGGAGATCTGTGCCTGCCTACGCCTGCTGGCCAGACTCAGCTACATCATGGGCGATCATGGCGAGGTATGGCTCAAACATCAGGAGTAATCAGCAAAAACAGTGCAGTGACTTTCAACTCAACCTGGCAGGCGCTCAGTAACCAGCAGAAAGCAGTTCTGATGAGCGAGCGGGTCCTCGGCATCGAGCATCCCAACACCATCCAAGAATATGTAAGATTCATTTCACCTGCCCGTCCCACCTTTCACTAGATGTGTTTTGCTATGATGTTATTTCATCTGCAGATGCATTTGGCTCTGTACTACTTCGCCAACGGCCAACTGTCCACAGCCCTCAAACTGTTCTACCGTGCCCGTTACCTCATGTTGCTGATCTGTGGGGAGGACCACCCTGAGATGGCACTGCTAGACGTAAGTAAATAGCTTTGCGGCTAGTTTCCGGTTCTGAACCATTTATACTCTTGAGAATATTCCTCATATTTCAAGCATTTAATGATTGGACTTGGCAATATCTGTCATTTGTCCATAATTGTTGCAGTTATTTTATTTATATTATATCATGAAGAAAGTTAGGGAGGTCAGACTCAGATGGTAGGACACATGGAGAGAAGAACAGTGGGCAAAGAACGTTGTAGTATGACATGAGATGGCAGGGTGGAGAGGAGGACATGCGTCTCAAGCCTTGGACTCTAGCCCACCTTTCATGAGAATGATCTTAAGCTGTGTATGGATTGCCTGACAAAGGTAAAGGGCATTTTTTTAAATGTATTTTTTTTAAACACTAAGATGGAGATGTAGGAAAAAGTCTTCTTTTTCCTTCCTGAACCCTGTTCAACTTCGTCACTCTCGCAAATTTGGGCATCGTCTCTTGGTCCTCTGCAAATATAACCCTTTCTTCAATGAACCCTGAATCTCTGTTGGCCTGCAGAGTAACATTGGTCTGGTCCTGCACGGAGTGATGGAGTACGATTTATCGCTGAGGTTTTTGGAGAACGCCTTAACCATCAACTCCAAGTACCACGGGGCGCGGTCACTCAAAGTGGCACTCAGGTGGGCGGACGTCGTCTCTAGCTTTATAAAGCTTATATTATTGGTCGGTTAACATTGTTGAATTCTCCCCAGCCATCACCTGGTTGCGAGGGTTTATGAAAGCAAAGCAGAGTTTCGCTCAGCGCTGCAGCATGAGAAGGAGGGCTACACCATTTACAAGAACCAGGTAACCCCCACAGGCATTTCTGTCGCTGTCACACTGTGTCTGAACCACCCCATCCATCTCCCTCTGGTTAGATGGGTGAGGCGCACGAGAGGACGAAGGAGAGCTCCGAGTACCTGAAGTATCTCACACAGCAAGCTGTGGCTCTACAGAGAACCATGAATGAAATCTACAAAAACGGCTCCAATGCGAGCATCATGCCACTCAAGGTAAAAGTCTAGAATCAACCGAAAAGTCAAGTTGTTTTTGTCTAATGGCCTTTGCTTTTGGCTTTTCAGTTCACTGCTCCCAACATGGCCAGCATCTTGGAGCAGCTTAACATCATAAATGGCATCATCTTTATACCTCTAAGGTGTGGAGACGCTTAAGGTTTCCGTAAGTCGTGTTGATGTCAGAACAAATGAGCAATGTATTTCTCTTTCTATTCCCAGCCAAAAGGATCTGGAGAACCTGAAAGCAGAGGTGCAACGAAGACAGCAGCTTCAGGAGCACGGCAAGAGTGACGAGCCTTCAGACAACAGCCCACTCGAACTTGAGGACAAAATTCCTGTTGATTAACATCTAAATTCCTCAACCATACTTCTCTGCTGTGAAGAGATGCTGGGCTGTTGACCCAGCAGCCCTGTAACCCTGAGCGAACGGACCTGAGACAAGGACAGAATCATTTACCGGGAGGGAACGATCATCGCAACACAGAACTGTATCAACCCTAGGACCAGAAATTCCCTGCGGGATTTTCCTGTATGATTGAATGAAACCAGAGGGGAAGGCAGAAGTGCCGACAGAGGAATCCGTCAGCCATGCGAGCTGAATTATCCCCACATATTGGTGTTGCAGGAAGTGAAAACGAATCTGGCTGCTTTTGTTTTGTGGCTGGAAAAAGAGACCAAGTTATGTCCATGACATTCTATACCAGAGCCTTATCCATATACGGCTGTCATAAACCCAGATTGCTGTTTTCGCTGAGCTGGCACCATTCCCGTAAGAGCCTTGAGAACCCTGCGGCATGTAGCCTACCGAGGTGCTGCCATGTCAGAAGCACCAACCCTGTCCTACAACTCAGGGCTACCTACTAATGTGCACTAAAGCCAGAGAGTTTGAAGTGGGATTTTCAGAATGTAAGCGGCTCGTGCGAGTCGCTCTGCAGCTCTCTGCTCACAAGTCCCCGATGGTTAATTCATTTAGGCCCCTCTGTACTCGTGACAATCCCCAGTGGCCTCCTGCTGTATCCTCTGGTTCCTCTGTCTCCCAACAAACACCACAGTGTGAGACATTAGTGAGCTTTCACTTGATTGTACAGTTTGATTTCTTTTACAGACTTTCCTTTTTTTTGCTGAAAATCATTTTGTAAGCTTGCAGATGAGAGTTACAATCTATTTTAGGGCCTGTTAATCATCCACTAATTTAAGCCATGTCTGTTTTATAGAAAAACTGTATAAAAGCGGATGTATAAATGAGATTTGACAGGTACTTGATAGATATTAAGGAACAACATTGCCGAGCATCCGTGGTGAAGCACTTGATTTAATGCTTCATTGTAACTGCTTGACCTTCTATTTTTACACATTGGAGGAAGATGTGCATGTATGTTTGTGTGTGTGTGTGTATCTGTGTGTATTCCAATAGAAAGTCTGCAGACCTGAGCTGCTGCTGCTTGTGCTGCTGTGTAGCATAAATAGAGGCTCAAATGATCGTCAGCTTTCTGGTTGTTTTGTCGACATGTTGTTCGTCTGTCGGGATGGTTGGGGCGTCTTCCTGAAACACTCACGGCCGCCAATGTCACTGATCTGTTGGAACTAAAATGGTCTGACTCGCCATGGATCAGATGTTGGTTGTCGTATCCGATTTGTTTGTTCTCATCTATTCCTTTAATGGCTTCTGTCCTATTTTCAAATGCATCTGAGTGAATTTCATGGAGCAGTGTGTTGTGCACTTTACCATACTGTCAGAATGTTTGAGCATACTCTCAGTACTGCCAAAAGTACACGGAAGGGCTGCCTCAGTGAGATGTACCAAAAAAAAAAAAAGGTTTGCTTGTATACATGCAATGTACCCCCCTCCATGGCAATGTGTTACTTAATTGTTGCCATGTCAAATGTGTGCAATTAAAGCAATAGAAATGGTGCTGGAAACGAGTGCTTTAAGATTGTGCAAGAAATGAATGGTGGATGTCTCGTGCAGCATCTCGACTGCATTGAAAGTCGGTGACTTGAAAAAAAATGTGAATATCATGCTTTAATTCTGACAGGTTATGCACCTGTGCAAGTGGCCGGTTTATAATCCTGCCAGTGTCACGCGCTTCGTGCCTCTGAAATATCTGAGAATGCGGACATTTGAACTGCTCTTTTCAATGGACGCGCCATCTCTCGGTCATATTCTAGTTCCCCACTAGGTGGCACGCTAATATTCCCTATGGTTTATGGGTCTGGTCATGGCAGGGTGGAAACGCACTCTTTTTTGCAAATAAATTGGCCCATATAAAATGGAGCAGAGCCCAACGTCTGTCCACATACAGTCCTGACATCACAATTCTATTCCTCAAACTAACAGACTTGGGTGTTATTAAAAACAAGAGAGAGATTTCAGTGTGATATTGACTCTATAACCATTAGAGGTGCATGTTGTTTTGTTGCTAGATTGACCTTAAAATGTAAAGGGAATTAATAATGAAATGTAAAACATTACATTTGACGTGTATCACATTTCTGAAGAGGATTGTTTATTTAGACGAAATGACCCTCCTGTGACTGAAGTTTGGGTAGAGGGTGAAAGTTTTGCAAACATTTTCACATTTGTACCGGCGTCTGTTTGTCTGCAGGTTCCTCTTACTGCGAACTATAATCTGCTTTTCTGGATTAAGTGTGGTTCTTCTGTCTTGGTTTTGACAGACCTAATTATTTTTTTGGGGTGTGAGTAAACTTTTATATTCAATAAAGAGAACTAGCATATTGAATGAGCTGTTTTGTTATTTCTCGTCGACAGCAGACTGTTTTAACCTTGCTTTTCTAGCTCGTGCACATGTTTTGACCTTAAAGTAATGTAGGTAAGTAATGAAAGTAGAGTTATGAAATCCATTTTTTTTCAAGTGTGCAGTCAGTGGGTGTCTGACAAACCTAAAGATTTTCAATAAGTTGTGTAATGACTAAATTGCTGAGTGTTATTTGTATTTTATTTTCTACTGCTGCTCCGCGTTATGGGTAGCAGGGAGATGAGGGACACCCTGGACAGCTCGCCAGTTCCTCACGTCAATCGTACTCACACATTTACACATTAAATTTTCGAGTCGTCAAACACGGCATGGGAGGAAAACTAGAGTCCCTGAGGAAACGCAAACTATATAACTATAACTGCCAACTTCAGATCAATGATTAAACATACGTGGGTATTAGTTTGAGTCAATGAAATGTGTTTTTTTAAATAAATTGCACACAATCTTGCCATGCCTTAGTCTAATTTTTAAGACTTTGACTCATCTGATTATCGCCAGAAAATTGATAGTATTGATTCCTGCTCTATGGTGACGTGCGCGCTCCTGCCAGCTCGTGAACGCGAGCCCGTGCGCGCTCCCGCTTGAAGGCGAATGCGGTAGCCTGCTGCCTTCGAACAACAAGCAGCAGCGGCAGCGGCAGCGGCGGCACCAAAGGGGGCTCGGTCTACCCACACCAGCGGAACATCCTTATTCTGGAGCGGACATTTCACGCCCGCACGGGCTGCGTCTCTTCCACGGGTGGATATTGACGGGCAGAGACGAAAGGGTGAGTTCTGGTGTTTGACAAAGGTCGGAGTCGATTTAGATGTGGCTGTAGATTGTGCACCTCCTTTTTATGTCTCAAAATGGCGGCTAGGCCGCTACGACTATTGCAGCAGGTTCCCTGTTGAGATAGTTCAACAAGATGATTCTCGTGTTCTCATTCAGCACCGACACCTCCGAGACGCTTGGGAATTAATCCGTGCTAATAGTTTGTGAATGTCGGCAGCGGACCCTGCTGTTAGCATCCGACTTCAGTGGGAGCTAACTTTCTGACGCTAACTTAGCAGCTAACTTCGGCTAAATATGATTTGCGGTTAAAACACACCAGTCGTGTGGTTGTTAATGTTTGTTTCATTTCAATTATTTTGAGTTTGATACTCTAAAACGTTCGCACGCGGTTGTCAGCCGGTCTGGATTTGACAAGTTCCGAATAGCCGGTCGTCAGAGTAGTTGAAGTCAGAATTGATCCCAAATTCTGTCTCCGGATGACGTTGGATGTGGACATAAATATTTGATGTGCCACCTCGATATTTGGGGAGTTGGTCGAAGCTGCTCCGTGGCCGAGTCCTGTGGAGCTTTGCAGAAGAAGGGCGTGATGTGGTGTGTTCTTCAGTCGGTTAACGGCGAGTCGCAGTGTCGTCGTTGGTTTTAATCACAACATCCGTGTTTATGTCAGTCGGTTCCTAGTGAGGATCGTAGCCTTTAAACGTCGACTTCATCATCTGCGCTTTTGCGGCTTGTTTGCTCTGTGTTGGAAAATCAGGGTGGAGCTCATTGGAGACGAGGGTTTTGTCCGTGGAAACGTCTCAGTGAAAGACATTTTCTCTGGACTGTCTTAAGATAATATCTGACAAGGCTGCCAATGCAATTTGTGAACTCTTGATGAACGCTGTCACATTAATTTATCGAAGAGATCAAATTTCCCGCCCTGATAACTAACTTACTCAGTTACTAGATAGTGATTGGTTTCATTGAAAAATGAAGTCTTCATTTGCACCTGTGGTTTTAATGACATGCATACATCTTGTTTGTATCCATGCCCAACAACAGGTTTTGCGGCATAATCTCTCAAGTTTGGTGCCGATCTTGCCCTGTGGTTCATTTCCTCCTGTAAATGTCAAGAAAGTGGCAGCGCATCTAATGTGGACACTAGCAATGTTCAAACCTGTCGATGCAGAAAAAAGCCAGAATGTGTGGGATGGCTTCCCACCTCATCACCAAGGGAAACAGCAGCCACCCACAAAAATATCTTATGTCAGCCACTCATGTCCATGGTCTTTTCATCGTGAGACTGCAAGAATGCTGGTCCTGATTCCTGCAGCCTCACAAAAACACCAGCTTATCGACCACTATTACATCAGTGCTTGACTATCTCTATGACTGCCAATTTGAAGTCTTTCATATAGTAGATTTCCACATAGCATGCATTTTCATTGCCCTCTGTCTCTGGTAAGTTCTACAGAGCCTGGCCAGGGGTGTTGAGATGAAGGCAACACTTGAAATTGTTTGCAGTTGTACACTTGTGTACCAAGACAGCATGGACTGTGACAAAGTGTTGCTCAGCAAAATAGGATGTTGGTCCAGCAGTCCTTCTTGAGTTGTTTGCGCGAGAGATTGTTACAGTTTGACATCTTGGGTATAACTTAATAAAAATAAAGCGGAATAGCAGAATTGTTTAAAAGATTCATTTGATTTTTTTTTTGCTCGAAAAATAGCGAGTGGTCAAAAGGTGCTGCTGGTGTGTTTGGGCCTGTGGCTGTAGCTTATAATGCTATGGTCTGCCAATGGTCATATGGTACTCGCTGATGGTGAATGTCTTCATGGTCTATTCATACTCCCCTGTCGCTTTGCAAACATGGTGGACTGATGGAATGTCCTTGCATGTTGTTGATCACAAGATACTTGCTTTAAGAATTTCAATTCAGCTGTTAGGATTACATATGTTTTTTTTTATAGAAAATAGTTTCACCAGTTCTTTCTCCAAGGCCAATGGAGAACTGGACTGGACAACTGAGTGTTGTTAAGAAAGGCTCTGTGTTTAAATTACCACACACTTTATGTATGAACATTTCAATTATATGAAAATTCAACTATGTATAGCTGCATTTCTGAGTGGTGATGTATGTTTGAGGATAAAAATAACAGATTTTCCAATAAAAATATCTGGAAAAAGCTGATGCTAAGATGGCAACTGTGGCAGATGAGGACTGTCAACACTTGACTGAGATGTTTACTTACGAAACGGGGGTGTCACATGTTGATGATGCAATGGAACACAATCATGACACTTTGCTAATGTAGAATCTAATGCCTTTATTCTGTCATTGTCCACACAAGGCAAAACATACTTGTTTGCTAAACATGTAATTAAAGTATTCTGTTATTTTGTGCCCCCAAATCAAATTGTTCCAAGCCCACACATGGTTAGTTTTATTACCAGCAACCTTTCTTGAATTGTGTTTCCAGATGTAGTTATGAGAAAGAAAAAAAAAACTTCCAGAGTGATGAAAAGTTGAAAGACCAGGCTGCTAGAAACTGACCAATAAGGGTCACCAAGTGTCAGGCGTCGGATTATGACATCATGTTAGTAGGCCTTGAGAGGTGTGGTGAAAATATTTGTGTCTGAGCAGTGTTTCAAACTATTGAATTTGTTCTCATCTATGGCCTTGTGCTGTTTTCAGTGGAGAAACAACTGTTTCTGATTGTTTTGTTGTCTGGTCCTATGTGAGTGCTTATTTACATGAAAATTAATCAATACACAAACTTTGAAAGTTGTGAAATATCCATCTGATAATACACCGGGGGTCAACAGTTTCTTCATTGTTTAAATTCTTTGTGTCACTGCCAAAGTGACAGAAGCTATGTGTTTAGATTCCTGTTGGTTCATCCTGCAAAGAAGTGTCAAGCTGAAGTCATAGCTGACATTCTCATGAGTCATGTGGAAACTGTCAATGCTGTTGAACGTTCACAGTCATGGCTTTCAAATAATGGTCCTTTTAAACCGCTGATTCCTCCAAGAGATTGTTGACAATCTGTCTACTGGGGGTGAAGTGAATAAATCCGATGGTCTGATCATTGTGAAGATGTTAAAATATGATGCAGGACAATTTGTTGTCTGAAGCACCAAAAAAACATTTTTGGTGATCATTTAAAAATGTAGGGTGTTTTCTGTATTATATTTCAGCTTTTATCTTTGAAGCACATGTACATGGAAAAGATGTAGTTGAAGTGTCATCCGCACTCTTGCATTTTGTAGAACCAGTGGTCTGATATTTGGATTTTTCTTCATAGTTGGTGCTTGTGTTTAGTGAATTCTCAATGTCTTTTATGAAAATATACCCCTGAATAACATTTTCACCCATCAAAATGGACATGCCAAAACTGACAATGGTTGAAATGATTGAGTAAGCCTATTATATAGATCTGTTTTGTTTTACTGAGCCATTTGATCAATTGATAGAGCTTTGAACGAACCGTAATTTGGCAATGTGGATAGTCTTGTTAATAGTTCTGGCAGAATTAGTCGGTTGGCTCCCACTACACTAAGAGGCTTAGTGTATTTCTCCTTCAGTCAAGTGTTTTCCAACATTAAAAATAGCAACAATGCATTTCATTGACATTCAGACATCACTTTGTTATCAAAATGTCACAGCCACTCAAACTGCTGATGCTAACGTGGACTCTCTTCATGCTGTTATCACCTGACGTGTCATGGAGATCTGATGTGGTCTGGGAATTTGACAAGGGCACATGTGCTACTACTGCCTGCTTTGGCAGTGGCCCACTTTTCCTTTCTGTTGACAACCTGGGAGGAGAAATGTGTTACTGGAAGAATGTGGGTCAACTCTTCTACACTGAGATAGGAATTCACAGCGGAGAGGTCCAGCACCTCTCGACCAACGGCACGATGGACAGTATCAGCAAAGTACAATAAGAGCTTCATTGCCAATAAAATTCGCCTCTGTTTTGGTTTCACTGAAATTATTGCTAAATGTTTTTGCTTGATAGACAAATGTTAATGCAAGAATGAATGCAGAGCTTCTCAGCCACACCTCCTACTTCTGTTTTCTGCCATGCAAACCTAATGCTGACTCCTTCTTGTCCTCCAGATGCAGTGTAGACTCCCATTGTGACTGGTCTGCTGGCTCTCGCTACGTGTTGTGTCCCTGGAGCGGTCAAGTTAAGGGGGCTGTCCTGAGTTCCCCCTGTCAGTCAAACAAGTCGCTCCAACCAAACCAGCCACCTACCATTGGAGTACACACCACTTACCTACTCGTGTTGCTCGGCCCAGCACAGCTCATCTCCTGAAGGTGGAGATTCCTGATCAAGATTCAACTTTTACTGTACCAATCCTCCCAGCCCCGCACTCACAGCCCAGTCACCATGGTGCTGTCACAACGGCAACGAGATGAACTGTGAGTATGCGCCACTATTTTAATTGACTGCAATACTGCCTCAAACCACTAAGCCTACTAAGGTCCACATTTATAAGTCAGTACAAAAGACGTAGAGATAATGGTGGTAGTAGTAGAGTGGAATCAAAGTATTTAGCTTCTTGTGCCATGAGACATGTTGTCTGTGAATGCGCCTGGTTTGAGGTGTTTTCTTTATGTATTAACTAAATACTGTCAGTTGTCTTTGTGCTTTGACAAATATCATTAGTTAAAGGTAGGAATGTGCGATAACTTAATGTGCACAATCATCGTTCTAAACATATTTTTAATCCAAGAAACGTTATCAAGATTTTTCTCTCCCATGTTGACCATCCTTGGCTTTGTTTCTGCTGTGTGAACTGGTTAATTGTCATCTGAAACAGAAATTATGGCCTTCCAGGCTGGGATCTTCATATGAGCACAATTTGCTGTCACAGCATTAAAACATGACTATATTCAGGGGTTACTGTCGTCCCTCTACAGTAACTGTTCTCCCCCTTGACCACATCTTCCAAAGAATTCCCTTAAGTTCAATTGCATACCAGTAGCTTGCAGCGTTGTGATTCATCCTTGTAGCCGTTTACACTGTTTGCTATTTCAGCTCATTATGACATAGCACACACCAAGCATGTTTCACACAGCCACAATTGAGCACCTAAAATAAAGCACAGTTTGAGATGTTACATAGGACAGACAGCAAGCTAGACAATCAGCATGACTTCATCTGTGTTGTTTGCCTGAACGTACAGAGAGACACAGCACCACTCGCAGGACTGGCGAGAAAGAAGGAGTCGAACCATTCTTATAATATAACAATGAGGAAACTCAAATTGGATATGCAGAAAAACATTCTATGGCTCCAGCATGACTGACAGAAATGAAATTTATATAGCTCGCATGATATTCTAAAAAGCCAATCTGGCAGTTCTATAACTTCACTGCATTGTTCCTTTGCTACAGGACAGATGTTTCTGTCTTATGTATATGTGAAAACAAAAAGTATTTGACCTCCTTAAGTAAATATGTGTTTTTCAGAACGCTAGCTTGTCGATTTCCATTTTAAACAGTGTTATTACATGATCCGGTCTCTCAACAAGGTTTCTCTCTTTTTGGATTAGCACAGTGGGCAGGATCTGTTGGTATGGAGAGTGCTGCTGGAATGCTAATCTTTCATTAGCTATTTGCTATGAAAGAGCCGGGACCCCACATACCCCCCCACTCCTGGAGACCCATCTTTTTTCTACTTTTGTTTCCCAACTCTTAGGTCTCACAGCTTTCAGGAATCTAGTGTCTTATCACTTGAGCCATATTTAAGTATTCATTGCCTTCCAGCTCTCCGGATTCTTCTGTTCGTGATTCATAGGCTTCGTACTTGCAGAAAGAATGCTAGTGCTGAAAACCCTTAACAGACTCACTGTTGCATAGTTCGGGACCAATTAAAATAAACAAACAAGAGACACCAAAAACATGTCTATATTTTGCATGAAGATGTCTTAAACTCCACCCACAAACTCATCCAATGAAAGACCAGACGATTATTTTAACATTTTCGGCTGGTTAGTTGTTAAATAACCATAAGTGAATGTGACCTCCTCCGTAGTCCATGCTAATTATACAATAAAACAAAATGAAACCCGTCTATTTTGTCTTACATAAGAATAGCAATTGATCTGTTGTTATGCATTACGCATTGATTTAAGCACATGTATTAAAACATTACCAATAACCTTCATAGGTGAGTGCGCAATAAGCATAATATTGTGGAATGTGATTTCATGTAAGATCATCCCTTTGTTTTGAGTGGCTTGTTTATTAATATTGCCAGAAGATACTGTAGGTACGTACCCTTTTAAACATATCACCTGATTTTATTAGCTGGTTCGGGAACAGAATCTAAAAGGAAGGTTTTTTTGGCTCTTGTCAATTCGTTTTTTGGCTAGTCAGATGCTCTGATTGTGTTGCATCTTCACAACAACACTATTTTTGTTAGCATAGCCAATGAGAAACATGTGTGTTTCTGTACAGGGTCAGCGGACTCATCCCCACCGGCAAATAGCAATAATAGATACAGAACACAAACTCTTAGCTCACTGAAAGACCTGCGGGCAACCATGTGCAGAGATGGGGCTTTTTATCTTCTGAACTTTCTCCTTGCTGAACAAAGAAATTCCCCTTGGCCACCTTCGAAAACTCTTGCTTTTAGATAGTCCATGCAGTCATTTCAGTCCTGGCCTTTGTGCCGTTTGTCTGCTGGCTGTAGGAAGGATTACATAACCCAAAGAAAGTTGACTGGGCATAAGAAATATACTGCAGACTAATGTGACGTACAAACTATGTTCTGATCTCATGATTCATGATTCAAAGTGACATTTGCTCACACGTACAGCACTAAGTTGTGAAGACCTTTTAATTGTGAACTAAAAAAAAAGTTGATCAGAGGTGGCATCTTTTGGTTGTAACATTTATGTATAAATGAACGATCCAAGTATCCAAATGGGTCTGCAAGGGCCGCAGTGGACTATATTCATATGATTATGAGTCTGTTGCTGCCTCTTTCTGCTGACATCTGATTGGTTTAGCTGTTTATGTTTTATAGGCTGGAACCAAAACCTCCACCCACTGTAGCCCTTTCTAGAACAGTTTGGAACACCCCTCCTGCAGATTATCTTTTTCGGGATTTTGATACAAAGGTTGTCTAACTCGTATATCACATACCAAAAATGGATTGAGCTACTTTATGGCTTTCTTGCCTCATTTGAAAGTATTCTGCCGTGTAACTCCATGTGTGAGGTTGCATCAGAAAGTCCGTCAGTGTCGTAGTGTGATGGTTGCTTTAGACAGGCATTTCTGATGAAGTAATGTTATAATCAGGAGGAATTATTGAAATGTGGCTCTTGTTTTTTTCTCATGAAATATTTGGTTCTGTTGCATCTACTTAATTTGTTGCGGATTTCTTAAAAAGGTAATTCTGTGATTTTGTTTTTGAAAAATGTTTATAGGATTTAATAATGATGATGCGTTCACGATTTGTGTTTTGATATCTGTTGATGTACCTGTATTCACACCAAGCACCAGAGGAGCAATTCTGCCCCCCCACTGTCCACTATTTTGCATTTTCTCCCCCCTTTGTAAAGAGTGCTGCCACTGTATTAAAGAATTCCAGCAGGTTTTTTTGCGAGGGAATGCTTTTAGAATGGCCCTATGTTTATTTTTTCAATATTGATACTTGCCGCCTGTGGATTGATAACGTAGGATCCAGCGAAATCTTGATATATCCTGTCGAGATATATCCCATTATTGATATTTTGGCACACGCCTACGGGTGAAACAACAGAGCCGAGCATGGCTTTTTTTTGTGAAATGAGCTGCTTAGCGGAGGTCTACGAGTGCTTTCTTATTAAGCTGGGTTATGTTAATATTTCAAATCTTCACTGCAATTTTAGTGTGAACGCTTCATTGTTTAATGCTAGTTTGCTGCTGATGGAAATCAAGCATTCCTTAATGTTAAGCCTTGTTGCGTGTTTAACTGGACTGTTATGCAATCAAGTCATATGTTTTCATGGAATGTCACCAGCGATAAGTTCTCTGGGACGTTATCAGCTGCTAAGCACACGACTTTCAAAGCTCTAGAAATTCCCCTCCAATTCCCTCTTGGATTAGTTTTACTTATTGTTCTGTTTTTGTCTATCTCTTTAGTCAACATTTGAATGTTCTGGTTTTGCAGTATATGCAGGATTTTTTTTTTTACTGTGGCATTACACCTTGCTCTTTAGAGCTCTGGGCTGCAAGGGATACATTTTCTGCCTTTCAGGGACTTTTTTGTTTTAAATGTATAGCACCACATGTGAAGACTTGTCTACTGTGAACCCTGAACCCTTTCTTAGGCTGTTAAATGAAGGCTTTTGACTGCTGTGGGCTATTTAGATTTCACTTGGTATTTGCCTGTGGTATTTATTGTTTAATTCATCAATACCTGCAAGTTTAGTATAAGCACTAGTATCTGTTCAGTGGGGCAGGGGGTTTAGAAGAGGATGTGTTGTCTTGCTCCTCAGTCTCTGTGTGAACCATTCATGCAGCAAGTAAGGCAGGACAATAATAGATATCCTGTTTTGACACGCCAGTGTGAAAGGGACCTTTGAGTTAGCATTGCAAAACCAACGATGTTCCCAAAATTAGATAGAATCACTCTAATGGGACTTGGTTTTTTGTGTTCTGTGAATTTGAATAGCTGGAAATAAGTTTAATCTGTTGGATCTTTTGAACTGACCCGAACGACATATTTGTAATCTGGCAATGCAGAGTGGACCAATGAAGATCTTATACTAGCTCTTTACAAACGGTGTCTTCTGAAAGTAAAGCAAAGTACAGATGTCAGAATTCTGATTCTGATTCTGATTCTGATGTGTCCTTCTGCAAGTGGCTCACATTGGTCTTCTTTTCTTTCTTGTATTAAATACAATAGTAAACGGAAGTGATATCATCAATATATGGACTCGCTTGCTGACTCACATGAGTTCTAGGAAGGATGAGGTCATCCATTCACTCTCTTCTCAGTTTTACAGCACTGAGCCTGGAACAATACTTTTCAAATTGATGTTTGGAGTTTTGGCCCTGCTTTGAGAATGTTGGTTGATGGGCAATTAATAGTCTGAAGGAGTTTAATTCTGTGTTTGAGTCGTTTTGTAGCTGTCCTCTCCTGCTCATCAAGTTTCAATTTTATAATTGTCATCATCTTTGAAGCACAAGGAGACTGGTGGAGGCTTTGGGCTAACCTTGAGCTGTAACTTGGTCTGCCGTTGTCAAATGCGGCCAGGTGGGCTCAAGCTACTGTTTGAATACTTAAATCTGCTCAAGGGCGTGGAACGGCAGACTAGGTTGCTAGATTATACACCCTGCACCCATTTATACTGTCTCTATCAATGGTTGCTGGACCAACACAGCATAATGAATTCAATGTCTTCATGTGCACCCTGTAGCTCTTCTTTTTGGTTAAATTGATATATGCATAACAATTCAGTAGCTTTGTGGGTCTTTCGGAACCTATATGTGTCCTTTGTTAAAGGTTTATCTGGTAAATCTGGTTAAAATGTGAAGCTGGCCTGCACGTTAAAAGAAGTCGTTGGATTGACTCATGCTGTCATATAAGATGTTGTACAGTGATCATCTTAGTGTCCTGCTTAGTTTGCACTCACTTGTCTGAATGTATGTTTAAGGTTTGTTCCATGGCAGCTTTATCACAGTTTGAGAATGAATGGTGCAGTGTTTTGTTTTTCTTCAGGCTAGCTGCTCTGCCTCTCTGGTTTTCTCATATGTCTGTCTTGACATTTCTCTTCAAATATTTTAAATAGTAGGGCAGCTACACACCCTATGCTGTCATCCTATCCATGTTTTGTTGTGTCTCTTTGACAGGGCAGAAGTCACTTAACATGTTTAGTCTGAAAATGTGTTTATGCAAAGGTGAGGATCTTCAGCCTCGAGCGTTGCACAATATCTGGGTTTTCCCTCCTCTGTGTGTTTCTCCTCTTTTTGTATATGTAGTAAATAGTGGAGTGAACAGTCTTCCCTCTCTTATCGACACCACAGGGAGTCAGCCATCGCTTCCTATTCTTTGCCCAGAGCAACAAGAGCTCATTAAAGAGCCAGACAGATGCTCTCCGTCTGTGTCAAATCGATGGACAGGGTGTGTCTTTGCGATTGAATTGGAGTGTTTCCAGTCTTAGCTGGAAGAATTGCCGTAGTAAAAGCTCATATTATGTTTCGTCTTTAACCCTATTTGAATATATTGGCACATGCCGATCAAATAATCAAATTGTTGCATGTATTTGTGTTTCAGAAATCGAGCAATAGCCGATTATCTACGTTCAAATGGCTATGAAGAGGCATATTCCACATTTAAAAAGGAAGCAGAGCTGGATATGGTGAGTAGATCCAGGGTTTCCACTACTGTAAATGATTGTACCGCATCAACACGGCCAAATTGAAGACACCATGCCTTCAGAATTGTTTTTTTTACACCAATATGTTGCAAATGTTATTTACATTGTTTGAATATGGCTTTAATACTCTCAGATTTTAATCAATAGTGTGAGTCAGAGTGCTCACGGAACTTTGATATCGCCAAGTCGTTATTTTCTCAGTAGTATTGAATTATAATGACTTTGACTGTGAACAATACTCAAACTACATGGCACAAATTTAATTATCATAATGTGAAGCACTCATGTGTGGGCACACAGCCACGCCTGAAAACGGCTCGATCTAATGACACCAAGAGTGACACAGAGTCAAAGTCGGTATTGAGAGTTTCTTATATTATAAATAAGTTTTCAAACAGTGATCATGAACTAAAGTCTTCCAGACTTGGGTGTCAGACACTGTTGCTCGTAATGGAGTTTTTTACTTAAGATTTGTGTTGCTGTTTCTTGGTAAATGTTAATAAACATATGAATTGTTCAGGTCAGATGTAATTGTGAATTTGCCTGTGTAATATATTGATACATGCAAAAGCAATATTTGAAAACATAATTCAGTCGTACGTTTTCTTCCCCTTGACTTCACACCCGCCTTCTATCAAGCCTCGACTTCCGTTTCTGCTAGATGGTTTCTCTGTGGCAGACCAGTGTAAGCAGGCTGAATAATAGATGACTGGAAGGGAGATGGGTGCTCAGAATGACCATCTTAAAGGCAAAGTGACTTTAACATAATAATCTACTCGTTCAAAGGAAAGCGACTATTCTGTTCCGCACTCACCTACCCACTGGCGCTAGACGGACAATCTGGCAAAGTGGGTTTGTTGGGCAGTGTGTTGAGGCAGATGGCAGATTAGAAGATGCTGGACTCAGCCAAATTAGTTCCCTACTCTCATTTGTTTGTACTCCTCCCTTTCTCCTGTTTGGTTGTGTACACATCCTTTGCCGAGCATTGTGTGCTGTGTAGTAATTTGTGATTCCTTTAGTTAGAAACTTAACCTTCTGTTTCCAGAAGAGGTAGAGGGGAAATATCTGTGAAATTGGATAGGAGCAGATTGTAATTTTCCTCTTCATCGATCCTTAGGTTTGACTGCCAGTGTGCCATTTTGATGCTTTAATTGTTTCAACAGACTCAAGGCTCACTTTTACAGAATTGGTATCAACTGTTGATGCAAGTGGAAATTGCGAATGATAGCTAATTATCTATATAATTCTGAAAAAGGATCAGTGCTATAGGTTTGCCTCTGGGCTTCCCAATTGTATATATATTGTACAGTACATCAACTGAAACAAATCTGGAGTAGATTCATATTTTGATGAAGATTGCCAGGTCAGAGTTCTTCCCTTTTTACCGCAGCATAGGGAGTGTCTTCGATGGAGGGGTGGGTTACCGATATATCGGCGTAAGCAGGTCACCCGCCTTGTCATCTGAGAGGGATGGAATGCTGCTTTTGTGCAAATTACCTTGTAATTCAACTTCATTATCTTCGGGAAGTCAGATCTAGTTATAAGACGCCAAATTAAATGTGCAAGGCAATGTTATTTCTCCCCAACTGTTGAACTTCTGGCCGATGCTGTGAAGTCTCTCATCAGGTCTTGTTCTGATAAGTAGAGACTACATGCTGGTGCTAGCGTGCAGTTAGAGTCGCCCGTTGCTGCCGCAGGTTAACTTCTGCTTCTGCCTGGAGTACCGGGTGTGTGGCTGTAAGCTGCCTAAGCTTTTCTTGTCTGCAGTAGATTAGCTTGTGTGAGATGGATTAGGAAGTATGTGGCGGTGTATTGTGTGTATAATGTGTGTTTTGTGCAGTAGCTTGGTAGTGTCTGGCAGTCGCTTTGTGGGTGCACAAATTATTCTCTTCGATTATGCGCTAAAACCATCAGGCCCGCTCCCATTGGCTTTTACTGATTATACAGAGTCCCCAGCTTTGTTTGGTTCCTGATAACCTGTTTCCTAAACTGCTTTCCGCCTCCCTGTTTGCAGAATGAAGAATTGGATAAGAAGTACGCCGGCCTTTTGGAAAAAAAATGGACCTCAGTCATCAGATTACAAAAGAAGGTTTGTGGACTTGCTTTGCTCCAAGGCACTGGAAGTCTTGTGAATAGTTCATGACACTACAGTTGGATCCGCTTTTTACATGTCTATCAAAGTGGCGACCCTAACCTTATGACTAAATCACTGACGAGGACATGATCAATGAAGGCATGTCTTAAACAGCCGTGGAAGCACATCTCACTTTGGACCGACACACCACATGTTTGCAAACATTGGTCAACAAGTCGACTAATTTGGCCTTGACCAAGATCAGCCTGGAGGATTTGAAGTTGTCAAACCCATATATATCTGCCAGTGCACTTGTGTGAGATATATATATATAATTCTTAGTCGGTTTCACTTCCACATCAGACCTGTTTTAAATAAAGGAGCATCCAAGTGCTTTTAACGCTGCTGGAATTTACAGCACCAATAAAATTAAATTGACAATGTTATATAATAGCTTGTTCCAAAGCTGGATATACTACAATTCCATGCTGACTCCCTCCCTGAGTTCCCTCCTACAATGACTAGTATATTTAAACCATCTAATGTGAGTCTTGTGCCTGTGGTTAAAAGTTCCGTCATCATGTGCTCTATATTTATTAATAGTTGGTGTTTTTTTTATATATCTAAAGAGGCATACAAAATTGCAATTTCTTTTGGAACATAAAGTGCAAGTCATTCAGTTTTTTTGCACCTAGAATTTTATTTGTCATTTTTTTGGTAGTCTCTTGATTTCCTCGTTGACCACATGAACTGTTTCAATAGTGTGTCCTTAAAGTAAGACGTTCTCAAGTTGTTCACGTTTTATCCAACTGTTGTGATCAACCCAAGTGTAGGCATTGTGCTGTAAATTCATTCCTCCATTTTCACCAGTTCTTGCTTTCCTTGTGGCAGGTTATGGAACTTGAATCTAAACTCAATGAGGCAAAGGAAGAGATCACCTTAGGTGGACCTGTCACTCAGAAGCGTGACCCCAAAGAATGGATTCCCCGTCCACCAGAGAGATACACACTGATTGGCCACCGCAGCCCAGTCACGCGAGTCATCTTCCACCCAGTCTTCAGTGTCATGGTTTCAGCATCAGAGGATGCCACAATAAAGGTTTGTTTCTGACTGAGTTCCTCATCTGTTTAAACTGCGTCCTTGCTTTGGCCAGTGGCAGGCTGTGGCTGTCCATCCCATGTGATCTAATATATACTTGATTTATGATCTGTCAACAGAGTATGGTCATCATAAAAATTCCATGCACCATTCATGATTAAATCTTATTTTGACTTTGATGTTTATGGTTGCAATCAAGGTGAGGGAAGATCACTCCCATTGAAGTGAGACAGCGCTTGAAAACTCAAATGTGCACTCGCAAAATATATATATTTTTTAATATTATTTTCAGTTCAAATATGAACTTGATATCCATCTCAACTGTGCATTTCATCGATGCTGCAATGTACAATTCCAACGCACTGTTTAGCTATTTGTTCACCATATTTTATTCATAAGGAAATGAAAGACACGTGTACGTCTTCTCCTTGGCTGCACCCTCACTACAGGGGGGCCTATCTATTTTGGCATCCCCTCAATGCAGCCCCTCTTTCTATTAGCAGCCCCGCCTCTAGGCATCTGCCACATTATTATTCCTCTAAAGCATCAGCTGCAGCTCCATGACAACCCACCACCCTGCCCCTCTGCAGGAGCTATCCTGAACTCAAATGTAAAATTCTGCCCCTCCTCCACACCGCTTTTGAATCATTGCTGTATGAGGAGGTCCGGCACAGCCTCTTTTAAATTTTTAATTGATCACAATTTTTCAACTGCCGGCGTCAATCTCTCATTTTTCTTTCCATTTAACCAGCTCTTGGAACTTATTGAAAGTCCTGGGTTAAAATCCCCACATGCTTTTGTGTGGACATGTTGTTTTTTGGTTGGACTTCAGTACTGTAATTTTCTACCAGGTATCAAAAATAGATCAAAATGGTGAGTCAGCAACCTGGCTATATCAAAGTTCTAGAAAAGCAACTATTTTGTGAAATTATTAAAAAATATATTTTTGTTGTCCCCTTCAAAGACTACAGTGATTTAGTTGTTTCCCCACACACATTGCAGATGTTATAATACACATGGGTCTTCTGTTTCGCAGGTTTGGGACTATGAGATGGGAGACTTTGAACGCACGCTGAAGGGCCACACAGACTCGGTGCAGGACATCTCTTTTGACCAGACCGGAAAGCTTCTTGCCTCCTGCTCAGCGGACATGACGATCAAGCTTTGGGATTTCCAAGGATTTGAGTGCATCAAGACCATGCATGGTATAGTGGACCTTATTTTTACTTTCCACTGAGGCTTCAGATTTTACCGCCGGATGTGACATTGTCTTAATGAACAAAAGAGAGTAGAGTGTGCTTCTGACAAAGGTGGTGCAGTCATGACTAATATCAGTGTTGAGACAAGATATGAAGTACAGGCCACATTACTCAATTACTCAATCACCTTATTTTTTTTCTTTTAATTTGTAATTGAGCTTGAAGCCGTCAGCGCACTAGGTCTTAAATTCATAATAATAATTTCTTAGATTTGTGTTACGCTTTAGCTTCCAGTGCTTTACAGAAACCAATATTCATTCATACCTCAGTCACGCCAGTGGACCATAGTCTGCTGTTAACTTAGTCCCAGACAGGTTTATGAGTTGACTGGTTGTGATGTCATCGCTCTCTCTCCTCAGTAAGATGAGGTTATGGTACCATCACAACCCACTATGTCAAAAGTATGAGGCCATTTCCCAAAGGACACATACCGTTTTCATTTTGAGTTGTTCAAATTCAAGTATAAATTTTCAAAACAACTTTTAACTCTACACAAGGGTTAAATGTTGTTTTATCTTTAATACCATTACTTCAGACCCGTCGGCCTGTTCTTTAACCAGTACATGTCATATGCCGAGGAGACGACTCGTCATTAAGCTAGCAACTAGGCAGCTGTCAAAAATGGTCGTTAGTTGCAGCCACACACATTTGTCTTCCTATCTTAGTGAGGGCCATCGTTGACATACATTGATATAATACTTTCCCCAGCCTCTCCCCGTAAACCTAACCTCCTAAAACAAATGGCTAAACTTAACCTTTACTCTTTACCAAACGTAACAAAGTGAGGACCAGCCAAAATGTCCTCACTTTGCAAAAATGTCGTCACTCTGTTGATTTAAAACTCATACAGGTTCTCACAAAGATAGAAGGTACAGGAACACACACACACACACACACACTCACTCACACACACTCACACGTTTGTATTGCTGTCACTGTGGAGGATTGTGACGTTTCTCATTGCCATAACCCCTTCCTCAGCCTCACACCCTTAACCTAACCAGCCAAAACACACGGCTCAGCGGCTCAGCCTTAACCTGGGCTCAACTAACCAAACTGAAACCCAGTTATAATCACCTAGTTATAAATCTTCTCAAACCAAACTACGAACTGTCCCCACAAAGACATAAGGTCCCCACAAGGACAGTGTTTTGTCAAGAACTGGTCCCACGAGGCAGTATTAACAATCTCTCTCACACACACAACCCCCCCCCCCCCAAAAAATAATATATAATATAGAGACTATATATATATATATATATATATATATATATATATATATATATATATATATATACTCACTTAATAGTCTGATTTTTGTGGATTTGGATCTACTGATTGACTTACTTACTCTACTTCAACCCCTCACTTGTGTGTTTATGCTTCAACGCAATGGCGAACGGGTGAAGCACATTAGTGCAGATTTGGGCAGTTGTTTAATTATCCACTTCACAACCAGATAACAGTCTGTCTGTGCAGCAGTCATTATCACAGACTGACACACACACACACACACACAGACGCTCGGTTGCCTTTTAGCGCCGACTTACTCCACAGTCTTCATCTGTTTAGCAGCTTATGTATGGCTGAGCGTGGCGGTAATTAGGAATCCTCTTATTCTCAGCAGAGCAGGTAAAACCCCAGGATGAGCGTCACATTTCTCATTGTTTGGCGGGTGGTCACGATTCCTTGTCTCACACTGTCGCTCACATGGGTGCAGACGCTTTCTTTACCTTCTCTTTGACTCTCTTATTTCCAGTCAGAGTGATGTTTCAGAAGTGTTGCTTTGTTTTAGCCAGTGAATTACGTTGTGTTTTTGTGTCTATTCTCAGGGCACGACCACAACGTGTCATCCGTCGCTATTATGCCTAATGGTGACCACATCGTTTCAGCCTCACGGGACAAAACCATAAAAATGTGGGAAGTGGCTACAGGGTAATCACTGATTTAATTATTTATTTCAAATAATTTATTTTTCCATTGGTGAAAATGTCCTGATGTGGCTGTTGTGCTATTCACGTTTGTTGCTGCAGCTACTGTGTGAAGACCTTCACAGGCCACAGGGAGTGGGTCCGAATGGTGAGGCCCAACCAGGACGGTACTTTGATTGCCAGCTGTTCGAATGACCAGACGGTCCGTGTGTGGGTAGTGGCCACCAAAGAGTGCAAGGCTGAGCTGAGGGAGCATGAGCATGTAGTGGAGTGCATCTCCTGGGCACCAGAGAGCGCACACCCAACCATTCTTGAGGCCACTGGCTCTGAGGTAAACCCACTTTTGACTTGGACGTTATGCTTTTTTTTCTCATTCCCTTCTTTTCCAAATTAAAATAGCGTTGATACCTGTAAATTCTATCCTGATGCTATTTGTCAAGTGCCTATATTGTTGATAGTTGAGCTGATGTGATGCATTTCACCTGTTAAATGATGCTGCCAATGAGAGTGACAACAACTGGAGGTGGAGCGTTGGGTCGTCCCTCCTTCTCCTTGCCTTGTGACTTGTGACTAGCTATGTCCAAATGTTGTGGGATGCTGTGAAGCCAAAGATCAAACGCTACTTTGTCCCCCTCAGGTGGTTGTGCTGTTCTGTCACGGCTGAATGACACAGGCAGAATTCATTTGTGATGAATTGTTCACATCTCACTGTCCCTGAAGGAACTGCGTTACATCAGAACTTGTTTGGCTCATGCCTATGTGTTGCATTGGTGCACAGAACAAGAAGAGTGGTAAACCCGGGCCGTTCCTGCTGTCTGGGTCCAGAGACAAGACCATAAAGATGTGGGATGTCAGCACCAGCATGTGCCTGCTGACGCTGGTGAGAAGAGTCGACGGGTGTCTCTGTGTCTCCTGGTGTGGTGCTCTGGTGTTTGACCAGTGTTTGTCTCTGCGCAGGTGGGACATGACAACTGGGTGCGCGGCATCCTTTTCCACCCCGGAGGCAAGTTCATCATCTCCTGTGCGGACGACAAGACATTAAGGATCTGGGACTACAAGAACAAGCGATGCATGAAGACCCTGTGTGCCCACGAACACTTTGTTACCTCTCTGGGTAAGAACCAGCTCCACATTCATGCAGGTGTGGCCAGTCAGGTGCATGAGCTCGTGGTGAGAATACTGAGGGAGACCCCCATGGCCTCACTGGAATTTTAGCAGATCAAAGCTTCCAGAATTCTCCAGAGGCAGAGCTTTTCAGCAAAGCATTTCTTGGCAAAGCTTTTGAAACAAAGAGCCGAGGTATCTTGCTGTAAGCTGTCGACGAAAAGCAGCCTTTGTGTTTCACGTTTCCTCCAGCATATACAGTCGCACATGCTGTGCTGCTCTGCTTTTGTCCTTGGCTGATGAAGTAGCTGAAATTGTTTCTATATTTGCTTCTCTGACAGATTTCCACAAGACGGCTCCCTACGTGGTGACCGGGAGTGTAGATCAAACAGTAAAGGTGTGGGAGTGCCGCTGAATTAGGCCTTGCAGGATTGGACCACCACCTCACCAGGCGCACCTCTGGATCTTTTTCCTACTGTCTCCTTGCCATTCCACCCCCCCACCCCCTACCCCCTGCACATCTTCAGCTCCACTCCCCACCATGGTTATCGACCCATGACACTCTCTGGTCCAATAACTTTCTTTTCCTTCTCTGTAAATTATTCCTCGACGTAGATCAAGCTATTAAATGTTACACAAATAAGTATTCTTGCATGGTAATCAAAATAATTGTATACTGTAAATTTCCATAACGTTGTCTAGGAGTTCCATAGGTTTAACACAGGGCTGGCCGTCTGTCACGCCGCCTTACTGACCAACCGAAGGCAGATGTTTTTGACTGGGTGTCAAATGTAGGGCACTAAAACTATGGTAATTTAAGAAATGACAGTGTCTCTATGTGCAAGATTTATTTTTGTCTATTTTTTTATTTAGGATTTTTTTTTTCTCTCTGTCATTTTTTTCTCCTGCGTTGTAGGTGCCTAGCCTAATAAAGAGATGAGGCACAAGAAGACAAAAACAATAAGACTGTCTGTCGGGCTTTGTCGTCGAAATAACCTTTAGCTTTATAACTTCACTTTTCAAGTGTGCATACCATTTCTCTTCATGTGGAACTAGGTGATCTTTTCAAGGCTGTACATATATGAATGTTTCAAACTTTTTTTTTTTTTCTGGGAGCTTCAATGCAGCTTTGTGCTCCTGTTGTGGTGACACATGGGCCATTGTGATTAAAGATGAGTTGAGATGTTTGGATTTATCAAATCTGGTGGGAGGAAGATGATGCGAACTGACCTGCATCTCCGGAGAGTCACTCCCTTCACCCAACCTATGAGAAAGGGCGTCGATTTAGTGGACTTTTGTTTCCAAAGGCTCCATAATGTTTACCTAGAATAGAGAAGACGAAGCCAGGCCTGGGCTCCAGAATCTCCCACGTGGAAACATATTCTGCATAATGAAGGGTTTGAGTTGGAGGACCAGTTTTCTGTGAAAATATGAAATGTAAATGTATCTTATTAAGAGATTTGGCAGTTTTTTAATATCTCGCCGAATGATGGGATTAATTGGGACTTGAGCAGATGTTAATAATGAATTTATTGCTGAGGTTGCTCTGGTTTGGGAAGGATTCCGTTCCTAGGATATTCAAAGGTCACTGAAGGCCTTTGGACTGAAAATAGGAAATGCCCTTGTTGATGGTAAACAGCCCAAACACATGCTGCTGCTCAGTGCAAAGGAGATGACCTTGCTCATCGCTGTCGGGCCGCTCTTCTAGTGATAAATAGGATAATCCATTATGTATCTGAACCTATGATTTTCAGAGACATTTTTTGGCCAAGAAAGAATTCCATTGCTTAACTGAACATCTCATGGTAGCTACTGTTATCCTCGTTGTGCGAACAGGTTGTGGTGTTCTGCAGCTCAAGCCTTGGATCTGTGACTTAGGTGTCCTGCTAGTGTAACATTGCCGCGTGTCAGACTGAGTGAGCCCAGCAACCCCAAGTCATCTGCATGCCCCCAAGAAATCGAGACGCATCGCTCAGTTTCTGGTGTCAGAACCATTGGTTTTATACCCAGTCCTACTGGCTAGATTTCCTAGGACATCAGGACGGATCAGGTAGCCTCACACCTTCTGTTCTCCAACATGTTCCATGATAAGGAAACTCAATCTGATGAATTCACTGTAACAAGTGTACATTTAAGCTCAAGCCAAAAATGTCGACACAATCTGGTGTAGCACCAACAACCAGCCTTTTATCGGGCTTGCCTTGATTTACGAGTCAAAGAAAACCAGTGACCTCAGGAAGATGCGGTGGAGCTGAATGCGGAAGGTGTTGGATCAAAGGTCTGGGTTTAGTTTTGTGGCTCCTATCGGAGCACAGAGAACACAGCTGCTGCTGCTGAGAAGTGCAAGTGGAAAAGTGTTGGAGAAATTCCCTGTTTCTGGTCCCAAACAATCCCTGTGATTTCTTGTCTGGTTGTTGAGGGGGCTGGTGGTGGATTGTTGGTCATCTCAGTCCTGTCTGCCAGGTCCACGGCTGGTCACCTGCCTGTGAACCACAGCGAGGGCCTCAGACTGCACAGCACGCTCTCCGAGGAGAGCTCATCATGTTTTTGCCACTACAGTCTCGCACTTCACTCTGCAAACTGTTAACAATATACCTGGATGTCATTATTGTTTGCAATATAATAAAAGATTAAATCTACGCGTTTCTGTTGTCGTTGGATTTTACTTCAAACTCTATATGCCACATATGAGCTTGGCTTTACACATTAACAAAATGACTTGCCTTTTCCAGTCATAAACTATGGAGCCACACATAGGTTGCGAAATTCTCGGAAATACTGTCATTTTAATAGAAAAACAAGAGGGGCTATACTTTTTAAAAATGTAATGTGTGTATCAAAAGTGGTCAATATCTGTCTGTTAATATCACGTTTTAATATCACATCAAGTGCAACCAAAGTATTGGCAATAAAATTCAGTTCGACTTACCTTAAACAAAATGAAGACGCTTTCATCGCAGTGGAACACCGCGTCATCGGCGCAGAAACGTGACGTAACGACGTCCCGGAAGTGCGCTCGAGCAACGTTTGTGCTGCGTGAGTTGCATGTGTGGTGTTTTTGTTGCAGGTTTAACTGAAGTTGGAGGTGGTGTGTCAGCATTCACAACTGGTATGTTGCATGTTGTTTTGTCGTCGCTATGACTGCGAATAGCTTCAATGAACGTGGTTTAGAGGCGTTGACCGGAAGAACTTTTATAAAGTTAAGACTGAACTGCGAACGAATTCCCTGTACGTCTGCTCTGTGTTTTAATAGTAATGTTTTACGGTTAGTTTGTTATCGTTTACGCACCTTCTCCTCCGTCCCCCCTGCACCAGGACTCAAGCCATGTCTCTGAACAAGTCCATGCATCCCAGGAACCGCTACAAAGACAAGCCCCCGGACTTCGCGTACTTGGCGTCCAAGTATCCGGATTTCCAGCAGCACGTCCACACCAGCCTCACTGGCAGACCTGTGTGAGTCTCTCGAGCTTGTGCCAAACTGTCAGTGAGTTGAATCACTGACCACAGCAGCCGGCATCAAGGCTGTTTCCCCATGTACCTGATGTACCGTCGGTTGCTCTGTATGTCAGTCAGTATACAGCAGTCAGTGGAGGGACTGTACTGTTAGAGATAAGCAGAGAATGTGCTCAAAGTAGAGCTGCTTCTTTCAAGCATGGAGGGACGCCAGTTTAGTTTGTTGTCTGGATGCCTTCTGGACCCATCCCTAGTTCTCAAGTGGCTGCCCAGGAGGAGGCCCTGGGGCAGACCCAGGACACGCTGGAGAGGTTATGTTTTTCTCACCTCGGTATTCCTCTGTATTGAGCGTCTGAATCTCACAATGGCAGCGTACTATAACATTAGGATTATTTACACATGATGATCTGTAGAGGGACTCTCCTCTTTTTTATTTTTCAACCTAACAATCTGCCTTATTATTATTTGGCGTACTACTGCATTCTGTTCCAGTAAATTCAGTATTGCTTTGTAGTGCTTGCATGATCGAATCACTGGATCTCTGTTTCACATTTTGCTCCACTCTGGCTGAACGGAGTGACCACAAATTGACCTTGGACCATGCCAGTCCTATAATCCCATGTTTTGTTCCTCATAAAACAAGAATGGTTGACATTTAGTTGGAGCTCTAGGGCCTCTCATATTTATTTCTTTATATACTTCAGAAAGGTTCATATTCGTGATGTTTCTCTTTTGAATATCAAGTCTTGTGTGAAATTGCCACAAAGACTTATGGACATCTAAGGCTTGTTTGGAACCTGCTGACTGTTGTGGAGGGTGAGCGGGGATGGTCATTAGAGTCCTCTGTATCAATTAAGATAATGGACTAACATGTCCGTCAGGTTGCTCATGGAGCTCCACTGTGAACTCAGTGAACTGGACATCACAGTGAAAAGTGGAGGCTTGAGTGTTTGATGTCGTGAGGTCTATTGATTTGATGAGAACAGAGCAGTTCTTCATGTTTAGATGTGTTGAGGTCTGACATTGTTGGTGAGTAGAAAACAATTCTTCCCCTGTCGCCCGCTTTCTCATCAGCACGCCCAAGATTTCCACCACCAGAGCCTGTGTATTGCCTTATTGCTTGTATTGTTGTTTGTGTCCAGTAATATTGCTGAATTTGATCAAAATTCTCTTGCCTCTTTTGTTTTTGGGTGAAACCCTGCAGTTTTGGTGGGATGTCTGACGCTATTGGGAGTCTTACGGTGCTATATATATCCAGACCCAATTAAAAGCCAAATAAATTCTACAGAGAATAGAGACCAAAGTTTGCGTTAATCACATCAAATTTGCAGCTGAAAATGCAGGACATAGAGTCTCAGCTGAATTCAAACTTCAACATTTCCCAAGACAGTGTTGAAATAACTTCATTATTTCTATTGAACAGAACTAACTAACTCGATGAAATATGGATACAATGTAACCTCCTTCACCAAATGTGTGAATCTGGATCTTTTCACCACGTAGGTGAAAACCATCCAGTGGCTGCTTTCTTCAGTCTGTCTGGCTCCTCAGCAGACTGGAGGACTTGTCTTCCTCAGTCCATCCATTGAGGGTTTAGCATGGTTCTGCATTTCCAAGTGAATTAATCTTGTTTGTGCTTTTATTCGCGCTTAGTAGTATATCTATTCTATCTTTATCTTTATGATTGTCTTTATTTTTTACATTTTGTCTTGCATGTGTTTTTGAGTAACATTCCATGACACCCACTCTCCCTGGTTTTTCTTTACTCTTTAACTTTGAGCTGGAGTTGTGGTTGTAACGAAAAGCAATTTCCCTCCGGTTTCTGATTCTGCATTGAGAAACTCCCCCACATCGGGAGTTTCTGGATTGTGCTCTCTATTGTGAGGACACCTAGTCATCCTCTGATATCAGTCGACTTAAAATTGGTGTTGATGCAGAAGAGATTTTTGTTGTGATACCCCAGTATTTTCTCCAAAGACTCCTTTTTGTTTGGACGCACATTTTTGGCATGTGCACCGAGGATGTTAGTCATTCCTAATAGCCATGCGGGGAAGGGTCTGCCATGTGATCATCTATCTTCTATTCCCTCTCACGCCTTCACAGTTGCGGCTTTTAAGGTCTTTATCGTGACGTTTGTCCTCCCTTGTTTCCCGTCTGACTGCGAACACGTGGCGACGACGTTGCAGCGTAAGTCTCGTGAACGCTCACGTCTCTTCCTGGTATCAGCCATTGCTCCAGCGTGGCTAGAATTTCGTGCCCCCAGTGTCTGTTCATTCGGTGTGGTTGCCATGGCAACCTGGCGGCGCTGCTGATGGGAGTGATTGGTCCGCAACACGCGCACACACACACGCGCAGACCATCTCTCTCTCTCTCTACTTAAGGGCTAAAAATAGCCGAGCAGAGTTCCTCCCTGAATATTGATCCTTGTCTAATGACGCCTCTGAGGACCGAGGGCAGCAGCGCGGATGAGTCGTGGACGGAGCAGAGTGATGGGCTCCTGCTGTAGGCTCTGCTGTTGTATGACACCCGACCCTGCTGCAGTGATTACTCCTTGTTTTGCTCGTCCTGTCCAAAGCACCAGGTGCTGAACTCAGCCCGACATGGAGAGATTCTGTTGGAGGGCTGAGGTTATCTTTGCCTGACTTGTCTCCCACACCTGGAGGGTGGCCATCTGTCTTCACAATCCCAGCAACGTTGCAAGGTTCATGCAGATATTTCAAATTTCATACTCCCACCGGTCAGAAAAACAGAGCCAGAGACAAAACACTTGAAACACTTCAGTATTTCCATGATGGAGTCTGTGACCTGGGCTGGATGTTTGCAGAGTGGGTGTCCTGTGTTGTCAGGACGGATTAAGTTTATGAAAATGCCAACACACACACATTTGTTTTTAAGTATTTAAATGATTTCAAATGACGCACTACACAGAAACTCTGGTGTTGGGTGCCGTGCTCCTTTCTTCCTGCTCTACAGCAGGAATCATTGTGGGAGAAAACAGTGGGACTCAGGTTGGAGAGTGGACAGTCTGAAGGTGTGGTAGAAATGTGAATTTAAGCCACCGGGGGATCCTATACTGCAGAGCTGCTTATCACGCACACGTGCATGTACGCTCCTGGACCTCAGGGTTAATGGAGTGATTCATTAAGAGATGTGTACTCTATTGCTTCACTCTCATCACAGTAGGAAACAAAAGAGTCTGCACACTGCTGCTGTCTGTTCACTGTTGCTGCAGAGACACTTGCATTGCTTTGTCTGCTTCAGGCTTCATGTTAGTTTGGGTGGGTTTGTGTTAATTATATGTAGTCAAGACCACCTTAAAGCCTGAGTCAGAGTAGATGAGTTTACTGGCCTACACCAGTGTGAGTGGCAATATGGACAAAAAAAGTTATTATATATGTGTGATAATAATTATCACAATAAATACATTTCCATTTTCTTCCATGTGTTGGACACTGCAGTTTCTCTTGAAATGGTTTTATGATGAAACTGATCAGTGGAGTTTGTCTTCAACATCACTATTTGTTTATGTTTCAATATAATAGTGAACTAAGTGCAGAGATGAGAAATTCAACTTTTCATGTCTCTGGTAGAAGCCGCTGGTGTCTGACAGGCTGCTCTGCCAGCTTTATTTAGAGGTTAAATTGAGCCGTATGTCTGCTGTATCTCATGTCTCTGAACAGTTGACTTGAACTATGGACCAGTGTGGACTCATTTCTTAGATCCTATTGAAGAAATATTAGAAATTATGTGAAGAAATGACCATTTAGTTGTTTTCTGTTACTTATATAAACTGTCAGTCCTTTGTCTTGTGTGATGAAAAACTTTGTCACGATGGCCTTTTTTTTTTCCATGGCCTTATTGAAGATTTCACTAATACTTTGACCGTTTTAGAATTCGTTGATGGTCCCTAACTGTTGCTGGGTCGTAGCATTAGCGCTGCCTGTATTAAAAATAAGTGTAAAACGACGATCATGAACCAAAGTCCACCACAGTCTCCACAACTGTCACACGCCGGTGTCGGCTCGCTCACTTCATGTTTGTCCTGATCCTTGTCATTGGCAGATCGAGGTTCATCAATGTCAGTGCCATGTTGACCAACATTTGAATGTGCTTCCTGTTTTCCTGATTTTGGTGCGACTGACCCGCTTCTCTTCCAGAGTGAACTTCAAAGAGCCGGAAGCGGTCCGGGCGCTCACCTGTACTCTCCTGAAGGAGGACTTCGGGCTGACTATTGAGATTCCTCTGGAGCGGCTGATTCCCACGGTTCCCCTGCGGCTGAACTACATCCATTGGGTGGAGGACCTCATCAGTGGTCAGAAGCAACGGCGCCGCGGCATTGATATCGGTAACCATCTCCTGATCGTTTCACCGTTCGTTCTATTTAACCTAGATTCCTTTTATGCCCACACACTTGGCCGCCTGCCACCCAGGCTCCTGGCCTCTGACTGTCGTGAGGCTAAACTCATTGCCAGAGCCCCCAGTGCTCATCCCATCCTCCTGTCAGCAGCTGTTTCACGCTCTGTCAGATGATGTCTGACTCTTTAAACTCCCTCCCTGAAATGACTCGAGCAGATTGAAGCTGTCTCCTCCTTGAGCCCCGCTGGGTCCGACCGCCTCTGCTGGTCTCTTTATCTAACTCCTCTAGATGGCTTTAATAGCGAGTTCCAAAAACATCACAGTCTTGCATTTACTGTCAACTCCTGGTCCTGTTTGGTGCAGATAACAATGATGGTGTTCTCCTCAGGCACTGGAGCGTCTTGCATCTACCCGCTGCTGGGAGCCACCATGAACGGCTGGTACTTTCTAGCCACCGAGGTGGACGACATCTGCTTCGACTTTGCTACCAAAAACGTGGAGCAGAACAATATGTCTGACCTTATTAAAGGTACATCTGCTCTCACCATCCTGTTCCAGGTCCTTGTACTGCCTCCTGTGTGTACTCTCACTCCTTGTGTGATGTTAATGTCTTGCTCCGGAAAAAACAAAAACAGGAGCCGGCATCGAACTGGCAACCACTCTAGCTCGCACTGAACTTGAAATCTAAAGTGATGAAGCTGTAACATTGTAGTTATTGTTAGTAATGTTACTTCATTCTCTTTCTTTTGTTTTGTTGCACAGTGGTCAAAGTCCCTCAGAAGACCTTACTCATGGACGCGTTGAAGGAGGAGACAGAGATTGTTTACGACTTCTGCATGTGTAATCCGCCCTTCTTTGCCAACCAGCTGGAAGCGAAGGCGAGCATCACTTCTAAATAACTTTTCCACCTCACTGTGCAGAGAACCTCTGGTGCGATGCCCGCGCCGATTCACTCGTTTGCTTTTTTGTGTTGACGCGACAGGGACGGGCTTCTAATAGGATCCCAGCTTAATCTCTGTCTGCCTTGTTGCTCACTCCAGGGGGTAAATTCCAGGAACTCACGGCGACCTCCTCCCAGCTCCGTGAACACAGGCGGGGTGACGGAGATCATGGCGGAGGGAGGTGAACTGGAGTTTGTCAAGAGAATCATCCATGACAGTCTTCAGCTGAAGAAGCGATTGCGGTAGGAGCGCAGTTCACTGTACGCAGGCGAATCACTGCGGTCCAGCTTGCAGTTGGAAGCGTTTGGTATGAGATTTTTTTGCGGGGTGAGGTGACAATTCTGGCCTGCAGCTCTGTATCGGGGCTCCCAGTGAGAGCAGCTGTAAAAGGTGGCTGTCTCCAGCTGGCGTCACGTTCCACTCGTCTGAGCCAGTCGGCTCAGGGAGGCTGCTACAGAAACTGTTGAACACGACACACCTGCCTGGACTCTTGATGTGCGGGTCGATGGCGCACACACAGAGAGGTTGTGACGTTTACACCTGATCTCTGTCACAGAGAGGCAGGAGTGAAGCGGCGGAGAGATGGCTGTCGGTTTCACTTGGCTGCTTTAGCAAGACGAGTACAGCCAGTTGCCTCCATGGAAACCCTTTCCAGAACAATGCTCTTAAGGGACCCATCATCCCTCAGATGTTCCTCCTAATTTACCTTCATCAGTGAGAACCCTCTTGGCTCACATCTCAAACATACTCTACAGATTTGTTAGCTGTTCTCAATTAGCTCCATTTTAGATGCGAACTTGGTTGTTGTTGCTGACAAATGTGCAATCACCAGTCTCCTCTCCAGAGGCTTTCATGACTCTGATCCGAGCAGCTGCGCTCTTGCACCCTGTCTGAGAGGCTTCCAAGCTTTTTGGCGGCTGGCTGCTCGCGCGTGACATCTGTGGTTATTAGAGCTGTTTAATATTTCAGCTTGTCAAGTGGAGCCGACTTCCCGCCCCGGTGGGCCAAAGCCTTGTCCCTCAGGACTCTAACGTGTCTTGGAATCCTGCTTTGTTACTATTTGATCATTGAAGTCGGGTTGAATGAGAAAATTACACATTTTTTCTCAGACACCGGTTATATATTTTGTGGTGATATTTGTCTATATATTGGGGATATTTATTCATTGGCTTGTGTTGTTTGATGGCTTGAGTTCGATGTTTGTTTTTTGGAGTTGTGGGGGGCGTCTCCCTTAGAGTTAAAGTAAGGCGTTCTGTCACTCTGGAGGGACAGCTGCTGCTTTTCCAAGTTGAGAGGAGTCAGTGGAGGTGCATCAGGCATCTCAGGAGGACGCCCCCTGGAGGCTTCCCTTTGGATATGTTTCAGGCATGGCCAGCTGGGAGGAGACAAGGGGTCGACCCTGGACCAGGTGGAGGGATGATATCTCTACACTGCCCTGGGAAAGCCTGGACGGGATCCCCCAGTCAGAGCTGGTGGATGTTGCTGGGGAGAAGGGCCTTTGGCATAACCTTTTGAAGCTACTGCCCTGCGACCCGGCCACGGATTAGTGGATGAGGATGGATGTTTTTTTTTTCCATGTAGCTTTGTTTTTATGGATGCTGATCCTTTGCTTTTGTGCTTTTCCTGGGCATCTTTAGTGTCTTTGTTGCCGTTGACTGTTGCTGCTGTGGCACAAATAAATCCAATCTCATTTCAGTCTCTTCTTTCTCCTGCAGGTGGTACAGCTGCATGTTGGGGAAGAAGTGCAGCTTGACGCCCCTGAAAGAGGAACTGAGGAAGCAGGGAGTGAGTAGTCTCATGATTCATAGTGAGAAATATATTCAAATGTGTTGTTGGGTTGTGAACTTTTGTCACTGTGGCTCCAGGGAGTGGAGGTAAAACACAGAGAGTCGTTACATAGCTTAACAAATGGCCCACTACATGACTGCTGTATCGGCTGCTTCTGCCCTTGCATGTTGGCTACTGAGTGAATATGATGACTCGGGTCCCCTGGTGCTCCCGCGACACCTGCTGCCTCTGTTGCAGCCTCTGGGGTTTTGGAGCTCCTCTTCATCAGCATAAGTGCCACATTGGCAACCGTCCAGCTGTAGCACTGCTGCTTCACATGTGTAAACCTAACCCTGCCCACTGTCATGTGATGCTTTTATCACTCTCCTGCGCTCTCCTTCTTGATTTTCAGTGTTTAGTTGGCGCATGTATCTGATGCTGTCAACGATCTGTTTGGAGCTTTTCACACGTCCATGCTCTTCCTTTCTCAGCTCAGATTAGACCAGTGGAGCAGCGATCACAAGGTTTTATCTATGAAATCCTCAGAAACCTGCTCCACCAGTAGTATAGACCGGGCTGAGGACCATGGTTGGGCCACAGGCGCCCCCTAGAGGGCCCTAAGAAGTTTTTTGTTTGACACCTCTGAGCCTGAGATGCTCAGTTTTAATGCGCTTGCCACATATGGTGGCAGTAGTGTGTCACTGAATTGACTTGACAGCTGCAAATCTGTGATAGTTACCAACTATGGAGAAGTTCTCGAAACCTGTGTTGTAGGCGTTACACAAAGTGATCCAAGATTCCGCTTGCTCTGTTTTCACTGGGAGATTAAACAGGTTGATCTGCTGCAGTCAGAAGGAGACGCGAGAGGAGGATCAGTGACACCGATGCCACCTCTAGTTTGGGGTGTGAAGACACTCATGCCCATCAAGCTTCATACTTGAGGGGGATGACATGGTTGATGCAGCATAGTTAACTAGGTCTGAAATGTTGTGAGAGACTGGACTAGTCTCAGCACTAAAGCGGTGCTCACACATGAAGTGAATGAGGTTTATGAAAAATCTGAAATGAATTATCAGCAGGTAATTCATTTGGCTTCACACACCGAGGCTTTATTTTGCCAGGATAATCCATATTAATCTGACCGGAGCAGGGTCGGACTGAGGCCTGAGGCTGATGTTGTGTACACCTTAATAACCTCTCATGTGACCACCCCCCGCCGCTGTGAGGCACCTGTGATGGTGTATGGAATATAACATGTTGCTCTCTCTGTAGCCTCATCCACAGCAGGGATATTAGAGGATGGAGGATTTAAAATGGAGTTTTTTTCACCCTCAGGTTCCCAAAGTGACTCACACAGAGTTCTGTCAGGGGCGGACCATGCGATGGGCGCTGGCCTGGAGCTTTTATGATGACGTCATTGTTCCGGTGAGTGCAGTTGATTTCAGATGAATGTGGATTCATTCCTCCCCTGATGGTCCTTCAGTCTGCAGACGCTTCTCTGCCGCCCTCTTAACCAGACCACACCCTCCGTCTGCTGCTGTCTCCTGCTCTTTCCTTTTTTCTGCCCCGAAATGAGTTGGTCTGCAGCTTGGCAACAGCGTATTCATGCACTCCACATCTGGTCTGGCCGTTTGAGGAGGAACGTAATGAGCATGTGATGGAGGTCATCATGGGAGCGGTGCTGCACACGTGTGATAGCGGCAGAGCAGGGTGGACTCTGTTTTGGCCTTTTCAGCAGTAGAGCAGTTGAGCAGAATGATTGGCCTACATATCCTCCTGCGACCCTCCGCAGCTTTCACCCGCAGTCATTTCAAAAGCTGCTAAGCAGACCGTGTGTGTGTGTGTGTTTTCATGTGTCTGGAGTTGTGCGTGTAGGTGTGTGTGCGCCTTTGGTAACAGGGCAGAAGCCTCCGTATGGTTCACTTCATAATCATGTCAGTGTGTGGCTGCTGTATATAATGTATATGGTGTGGATGTTTGACTGTGCTCATTAATGTTTCATGTACACTTCAACAGATGTGACACGCAGGCAACCGTGACCTACTTAACCTCTCACATGCCCCGGCTGCCAGTCGTCTTTGCCTTGTTTGTAGTGGAATCTTGGTGAAAGCAGCAGCTTCTCAGATCTGAGGCCCATAACATCATGAACATCTACCTGCCTATGTGCAGTACAGACAGGGGGAGGTGCTGTTGTGCTGGGGCATCGGGGTCAAGTCAGTCCCCTGGAGTCATGGCAAACAAGAAGAATGAGACATGAAGGTTCTCTTTACCTCATCCACATGTTACGCAGGAAGCTTAGCTGTGCTCACCTGAGGTGGACCTTGAGCTTGGGGATGTAGCCCCTGATGGACACGCCTTCATATAAACATGCTTGATAGATTTAATTGATTTGTCCATCTGTCAATCAACTTTTCCCCAGTGCAGAGTTGTGGGGGGTCTGTAGTACGAGCATCAATATAAGAAAAAGCAAGCATTTTTTTCCAAGTACTAGCAGAAGTAGGAGGTGTGAAGGTCACACACACTCAGCACTGCAGTTTGTAGGTCAGTCGGCCATGCTGTCTGCTGTCACGGACCCTCGCCGCATCCCCCTCCCCAACCCTGTCACAACCCGCTTGCCAGCGTGGACCGCAGCCTCCGTGCAGAGAGCAACTGCTGCAGCGCATCTGCTGCGCGTTCTGACCTCCACAGCTCAGGAGTGTCATTGTGGTGGATTCAAATTAGAGATCACGTCTTCTGACGCGGGGTCGACAGAAGCTTGTGAGGTTTGAGCTCCACCTGGTGTCCTGTTACCACCACTCTCGCTTCAGTTGGGTTTGTTCTGAATGTCTCGCAGGCAAATTACATTTAATTTGTATTCAAACAGAGTAGTTAGTGTTAGTTTTTCCCTACTTCACACTAAGCCCATTAAAAGGCCATCTATTTAAATTTAATGTTCGTGAACAGCCATTGTTTGTGGTTTATTTATTTATTAGTTATATTACTATTGTTTATTTTTATTCATGTATTATTTTATATCTACTTATTATTATGCTTTGTTCGTTATTGCACGCTGTTCCAAAGCCCTTTCCTAGTTGGTGGGATCCTCACTGACCGGGCAATAAAGCAGATTCTGATTTATATGAGCAAAATATTATGATTTTGATTCATATGAAACGCAGTTCTTTGCTGCCCCCTGCTGGAGTCCTGCGTCTGTACACAACTGGGTTTCATTTTTGAATGTTGGCCAACACTGCACTTCATGAGGAGTTGGACGTATTCGCATGAAGATTGAACCCGTGTCGCTTTGGTTTCAGTCCCCTCCGAGTAAAAAGCGGAAACTGGAGCGAGTGAAGAAGCCGCTGTCGTTCACTCTGCCGGAGCCTTGTCTGAAGGAGCTGCAGACGAAAGCCGGCGGCCTGGGCTGCAGCTCCAAAAACCCAGTGGACGCTGTTGCTGCTCTGCTGGAGAAGACCCTCACTGACCTGCGGGTGAGTTGACCACCGCACGTCATAGTTGTGACTCCATAATATTAACGTGTTGCGACCGTGTTCCTGCGTAGGTGCTGTTCAAACACATACCTTGTAGAAAGCAGGAGCAGAGCCTCTTGCTGACAGCTGTGGAAAACACCTGGATCCACGGCCGGCAGAAGAGACGGGATCAGAAGCGGCAGCTGCGTGAACTGCCCAGAGCACCAAGCTGCGTCACCGCCGCCGCCTCAGCATCCACACCAACAGTCCAGTCAGAAGACAATGATGATTCCAGGAGCAAAGCTTCAGAGCAGAGCGCCGCCGACCCGCCTCCATCCGGCCAGCTGTCAGCTGACGGACACGGCCTTGCTGTGAACGCGGATGAGGAGGGTGAACCAGGCGTTGTGGACGAGTCTGCCTGTAAAGGTGAAGACATGGAGTCTTCCACGGAGCCTCCATCAGATCCACCTCAGAGTCCGGACACAGTGGAACACTTCCTGTTCAAGAACCTGCTGAACATCATGATGGACGAGAGCGACGTGCTGATAGAGATGCACTGGGTGGAGGGTTCTAACAAGGACCTGATGAACCAGCTGTGCACTTACTTGAAGAACTCTCTCTTCAGGTTCGTTGGGAAGCCTTAGACCCGTTTTTAGATCAAGGTGGAGTGTTCTGTTATGACAAAAATAATGATGGAGAAGATCACAACCTGTGTTATTAAGAAATATGTCGCCTACCAAAAGTTCAGGGAGAATCCTGATCTGGACTGTCTTCATGGGTCTTTTTCTTTGGTGCCCGAGGCCCAGGTCTGTCATCCACCTGACACCAGTTTTGTGCTGTACACATGAACGTTTTAATAAATGTTTTGTTTTTTCATTCCAGTCTCTCATCTGTGAAACAGTTGAGTTAATGTCCACTGATGTAGTGGATGGATTTGATTTCACCGACGCGGGGTGGTTTCATGAGCAGGTTTTACACAGCACTAGTTAAAATGTGCCCGGTGAGTCTCCTGCTGCAGAGTGGGGTTGAGCAACAGTGGTGGAATGACCTGAGCCGACCTCTCCCCGGAGGACAACATGCAGGCGATGCGGTGGAGGGTGCCACGTGTCCTCGCTAAATAATAACAGCTGGATGTCGTTGCTAGGCAACACCGCAGCAGTCCGTTGGACGTTCGTCTGTCTCTGGTCAAGGTGTCACCCGCTTTCCGTTCAGTGAAGCCTCGATGGAATCGGGAAAGGCCGTCAAAAACAGCTTTGTTCTGACTCACACCGTCTAGAGGCTGTATACGCCGTATGCAGTCCATTTCCAGTCTTGAGCCAGTCCGTGTTTTCGTCCCGCCAAGGAAGAGTGGGGGTGAGCGCGTGCGAGTGGGCGGACACTCCGCTGCGTGATTCACAAACCTTATTTGTCTCTACTACTTTGAGCGCCATCTTGTTTGTAACTCCCGTACGCTGGTGGTAGTTTGACCGAGGGGGGTGTCCGATTACCCTGCTCCTGCGCCCGCTCCAGTCTGGGAAAGTCTCTCGGCGATACGCCTCCGAACCCGCTCCTGTCCACCACCGCGCATGAACATGAGTATCGAGACGCTTCTAGAAGCTGCCAAGTTTTTGGAATTGCAAGCGCTGCAACAACAAAAAGCACGTGGTAAGTTGGTGTTTTTTTCTCTTAATAAACGGACGTGTTTGGTGGGGTGAGATAATAGGCTCAGCTCGCCTGTAGTGACGGACATTGAGCAGCCAGTTCACGCTCTGCACGCAATAATGACAGTCCTGGCGGCAGCAGTCATGTAGGTCATCGGTTGTGGGACCAAACTGTATTTCGTTCATGGTGCATGGCGTTAAACGCAGGTCCGCCTTTAAAGGACACCTTAACCATAAACTAGTTTCATTTCCCAACTTATTTTGGTTGCATAACCGCCAATATTAGGTGGTCGATCAACTCCTCAGATGTTCGTGTGGAGCCCGGGGACTGAGTCTCGTCCGCTCATTGTTCAAGTTTGTCACCGCTCGACACCGCGGTCTGAATCAAAACACTGAAGAATTAGGGCGGTGGCGCCGCCGCGAGCGCCTGAACCCGCCGAGGCTGGCGCGCACACCGTGTTCCAGGGTGCCACGCCGGGACCTGTCCTGCTCATATTGACTCCAGCGCCCGTGTGTTTGCGCACTTGCTTGTTGTTTTTGGGTAAATCGTTGAGGAAACACTTCTGGCGCCTCAGACGCTCAAAAGAGCTTCGAGTGTCTGCTGATGACGTATGCAGAGCTAGGGCGTAGCCACGCCCCTTCCACCACGTGCGTGCCGGGCAATGCTTGACAAAGATTGTTTATGTACGAGATGAATCACTTGCGCGTGTCAAAACTTGGCAACATGTCGCTTAAAGAGGCACTTCGTCGTACGAAAATGAGTCCTCCAGAGCGTTACCGTCTGCATTGTAAGACAAACAAGCTACCCAGGTTGCGAACATCTAAAAAATACTAATACTAGTGTACTAGTAATACTAATGCTAGTGTACTGCTTAATTTGGAAACAGATATTTGGAAACTTATATTATGTCAAGCCGAACCAAAGCAGTGATTATGTAGAAATCATAGAGATGATGACAAATCTAATGTCTGTCAAAAGAACTGCATAATAAACAAAACCTGTGCCTATTGTATAAATCTCTAGAGTGTCAAAAATACTTTTTTCCGGGTCATATTTATACAGGTACTCCGAGGTCAAAGTGAGTCATTGCTGTTTATGTTTCCAAAAGTGGGTGAATAGTTTGTTGCTGCAGTTAAGTAAGAAAAAGCAAGAGCCATTTATTGACTGTTGGAAATATGCCCTCAGTTTTCCTGACTATTATTTTATGGAGACTTTTACTGTACTGTGGAAAAGTCCAGAGTGAGTCCTCTGCTGCCTCTTCCCCTAAACTCCTCCCCCTTCACTGCATTGGGGGAGAAGTTCTCCTCCTGCTGCTGTGGAGCAGGTCACTGTGTGCAGGAAAGTAGGCCAGTGTTTCCCTACGTGCTGCAGTTATATAATGTTAGAGAAAACTCCTTTGTTAGCTTCCAATTGTTTTATTTTTGGCGCCAAGAAGTCCACCTAAGCATCATCAGCCCTCTTCTGCGTCTCCGATGATTTCGCTTTTCACATTACTTTTATAGTCCTTCTGCACCAGAGGGTCATGTGATTTGAAGGGTTCTCTGAGGCAGTGGTTCTGGAAGTTGGCTGGAAAGAAAGTAACTTTTGTTTTCCAGGTCGTTATTGAATTACTAATAAAGAAGGAAGCTTTCTGTGCTGACACTTAGTTCAATTTTTGATAGTTTGTTTTCCTCCTCTTCTCCACTGAGTTGTAATATCTCTTTGAAGCATTGGATAAATACGGCTTGTCAGACATGAATGGTCTCTGTTTAGAATCATGACATCTACCAGACAACACAATTTCACTACTTTTAATGATGCACTTTGCTGCAATTGTTATCTGTTGAAATCAAATTGGTATCTCATGGCTAAGAATGTGGTTTTGTTGTGAACAGTTCACTTCATCTGTGTTGGCTCATGTACTCTTCCTCTGTGCTCCCTCTCTATAGACGATGAGCTGAAGGAGACGATGCGTGTGAAGCAGCAAAGTCACTCGGATCAGAACAACAACTTGAAAATCCACTTTGATTATGTTTCCAAAGCAGACGAGCCCAGCAGCGACCCGGCACCTGTCCCGCCCCCTCTGCCGCCCCATTCCATGCCCATCACCGTCATCCCCATTCCAGTTGTCGCCCCAAAATCCTCAGGCTCACCAACTCTGCCTGTTGCGATGCTCTCCCCGCCAGCTGCTCCCCCTCTGCTCGCCGCACAGAGGGACCTTCATTCTCCTCACGAGCAAACCGCCGCTGCTCTTCCACGTTCTCCGCAGACCACCCCAGACCACCTGACCTCTGCGGTGACGGCCAACCACAAACAGCCTGCGCATCAGCCCATCATCCACCAGAATAGCAGCAGCAGTCTGCAGACCCCGCAGCATCTGTTCCAGCACTACCCAGGGTCCATCGTCTCCTCTTCCCCGCAGCAGCAGCAGCCGCCGCCGCTCCTCCCGCTTCCTCAAGCGCCGCTGCAGAACGGTGTCAGCAGTCAGGGAAGTCCTCCTGACGCCGGGCGACAGCTCTACCTCAGGAAGCGACCAGGAGGGTGAGACATGTGCTCCAGTCAGACTGTAGTGACTGGTTTCTGATACTCTGCATCATACTTGAACGGAGGCGTCACATGTTCTTGTCTTCCTCTCGCAGGGCTGGCACAAGAGAAGGTCACAACAAGCTCGAACAAAATAGGTGGGGTTCACCTGTCAGTCACTCTGAAATGATGTTTTGTGACTGTGCCTTCATCCAACAGAAATGTGAGACATGGGTTTGTCCTGTTTTATAGGCGAGCGCACTTGAAGGAATGTTTTGAGACCCTGAAGAAGAACATCCCCAACATTGACGAGAAGAAGACCTCCAATTTGAGTGTGTTGAGAAGTGCTCTGAGATACATCCAGGTGAGTCGGCCGCTTTTTCATCATGAGGTTCAGTTCACTGGCTTGAAAGGAAAAGAGAAGTACGCAGGTGCCAGGCCTTGGTTCTCAGCAGGCGACCAGACTGTGCTGTGAGTTTCACCCCGAGACCGACGAGGCGGCACATCAGTCGAAGCTTACATGGTTTAGATTTAACAGACTGATTTCACGGTTTAAAGTTGGTCCAGTTAGGGCCTTTAGGGGCGTGGTCTCGAGCTGTGAGCTCGATCACGTGACATTTTTATACGAGAGCTTTTGGGTGTTGACGTGAAAACGTTTCCTGCTTCTTCTTTCCGTCCTTTTCCATTGACTTTACAGGCATCATTACGTGGGTGAGAGCAGGTTCACGTTCCTGCATTTCCCCACAGTAGCTGAATGTTTCTGTATTCACTACATTTTCATGCTCATGTTGCTCCCAGCCCTGTCAGGTCACATGCTTTACACTTGATTGGGGTCAAAGCAGCTTTATGACTTCTGACGAAATAACATTCTCGGGCGCACAAGTCCATATTCCTGCAATCTTATAATCCAATGAAAAGTTGGAATGCAAACAATTATGGAGAGTAATTTGATTGTTGTTTACAATTGAAGAGAAAACTTGCTGTGAAAACAGAGTGAGACCTGTGGGGTGAGACACGTTTGCTATTGATCTGAAGCAAAGTCCAAACATGTCTGAATTGATTTGACATGGAAGGAAGAGCATCAGAGCATCATCGCTAACAGAGAGTTTTTGGAGTGTAAACAAACAATCTGAAGGTCTTGTAATGTTTGGAGTAGCTTTGGGTTGGATAATTTAACAAAACCTGATGGAAAATAGTGGATACCAAGACCTAGGTAAAGTGAATTATGTGTGTTCATACTGTCACCTCTGGCAAGAGTCTCTTTGGCTCCTCTCGGTCTCTTCTGTCTGAACAAAAACACTCCAGTCAGCTGACTGTTTTATTTTTAATGACTGACAGTTGTGAAGTGTGGAAAACAAGACATTCATATCTGCATGTGAGACGTGCCGCCGGTCATTTGCTGTGCGTGTTCGCTCCAGGAGCCGTCGACTGCTCAAGAACCCGTGAAGAAAGTAGGACAGTGTAGGCTGACACACACACCGCCCTCCCCTCAGTGTGATTAGGCAACATGGTGTGGTGAGTTGTGTTGTGCTGGCAGAGCGACCGGCCGCTCCCCCTCTCACCCATGTGGCCGACTATCCACACTCTTTTACGGCCCAATGATTTCAACTTCCGATGGTGGATCTAAATATGGATGGTGTAGTACACTAAAACTTAGTGGCAGCTATGGGTGAAAGAGCAGTTTCTTTCTGAGGAGTTGAGCGAGAGAATGGAATGTGAAGTGGTTGCCAGAGAGAGAAAAACATGTCGAGGCTCTGTCATCTTGGCGCGACAATAGAGGCTGCCCTCCCCTCACCAGTCCTCCAACACACTCGAATAACCTTTCAACAAGAGGCTTTCGCCTCACACCTATCATTTCAAGTTCACACTTCCTTATTAGTCGTTTTGTTTTTATTTCCTCATTGTGGCCCAAGGGCAGGTGACTCAGCAACTTGGAACATCCTGCTTTCTGACGTCAGTGCGGCCTCTCATTCGTCTGTGCGCTCGCCTGTCCAAGAAGGTTCTGTCAAACAGATCGCCGCGTCTCGCTGTCATATTTGTCCACAAAATGTTTCCTGGTGGAGCATGAAGCTGAAACCCGACTCCCCCCCCCCGCCTCCTCCTCCGATCCCTCCCTCCCTCCTGCTTCTGAGCTTTTAAGGCCACATGAGCAGCGAGCACATGGCTAGACTGAGTCGCGTGACGTCACCCCCCTGCCAGGACCCCGCCCCTCACAGAAACGACTCGCCACTCCCCCGAGCACGTACCCGTAAACACGCCACATTATTTCCCCGCAAAGCTGACGGTGCTTGTTCCGCCCGCGTGTGGCGCCTCTAGTGGCTGACATGTGACACCAGCGTTATCAACGCTGTAAATGAACACGGTACAAGGAAGGTAAAGTTACAAATCACTTGCGTTCATTTGTCTAACAGCTCGCTAGTTAACACACGGAGGGACACAACACTACATCGTTGCAGCAACACTTATTTTAGCCTCTAATAATTTAAACTGTAAATACAAACTAGATTCTTATCTGCTGAATAAAAAAGATTCTCGTGTTGTTTAGAACATTGATCTATACATTGATAAACTGTACAAGACTGTAAACATTTGAACCTCACGCAGCATGTGGTTAGTAGCTGGAATTCTTGAAAGTCATTATTTTTACATGTTTTTTGCTGTTGAAATGATTGATGTGATGATCACAAGATGTCACATGATTCAAGTGAACTTTTAAATGTAAGTATCAAGTTCATGTCGGGCTGTCACAAGATGCAGATGTATTTAACTGCACTACAGTGCATGAGACAGTACCAGTAAAACTGGATGGTTTGGGCGGGAAACGTTGCTCTCTGACCGCACCAGTGAGGGAAGGGGCGGCTCGAGGTGGTGTGAACGCACCACAGGCTGCTGGATGCTCAGGTCAAGTCATCTCCGTCGAACTAAGTGAGGAGGTCTTGGGCTGATCCAGGTCATCCCTGTGTGTGTCCTCCAGAAGGAGGTACAAGTTTCGCTTGAGACAAAGCCTGAATTGTGTGGCTCCTCTCACCACGTGAAGCGGAGAGAAGGCTTTATGTTGGTCACAAGGCAGGGCTGAGCAGCGTGTTTGCAACGTGGCCCTCTGTGCCGCTGGCCCTTTAAGAACGCCAACCTTGTGCAGTCTGCTGCATAAGTGAGTCAGTGAGTACAGCATGTCTCGCTCCGCTCCCCCTCCCTCCCCCCCTGCTGTTCTCTGTGGGGCCATGTGCTTGGCACTCTCATTGCTTGTGAGTGTGCTGCGGCCGTGTTTACCTTCCACTCACTTAATGCTGCAGCCCACTCCGCCTTGATGTGCACACGGGGAACACAGGAGAGGTCTGCTTTCACCTGGGCGGTGGGGGCGAGGTCCTTAGCTGGATCATGACGCCATGTGGCTCCATCTGCCACAGACCTGCAGATCAGGTTTAGCTGTTTACCTTTCAGCCTGCGTGACGGTGCTGTGTGTGTGAACCACTTTGCCTTCAAACTCATTCAGATCAGTCCGTCCTGGTGGAGGGGACTCCGGTCTGGTCATCAGATCTGTCAAGGTTGGAGCAGGACTGTGGCTGTAAAGTGTCTGTGTGTGTCTGGATCCATTGTGCATGATTCTGGATCAACATCTTGACGTAGGGTCATTGCAAACCACAGGTGTGAAGTGAATACACTACAGACGCCCCTCAGATACGTGTCATGTCACATAAACTGCTCCTTTTGTTGGATCACATGATCGTATGTCACTGGATGTTTACGTCTTCCCGTTGCGGCTGAAATGCCAATTCTAAACGGATTTGTTGAGAAGCCGACAGTGGTGTTCCACGAGGGTTTAGGGAAGAGATGCCCGGCCTGTTACTGGAATTGGTTTTTGCTGTGGGTCCATTCTGTTAATGAGGAGGAGCATGCAGGGTTCAGGAGTGACGTTTTTCATTTGACCATTCCGTACAATGGACTGGTGATATTAAGTGGTGTTTTCCCTTCACATTGTCAGGAGGAATTCGATGGACAGGAAGGATGTGCCGGCTCATCCAGCTCACCTCTCATAATAATTTGGCTGAATTTAGTTTCAATAAAACAGAAGCAGTTTCAGGAAGACTGTACCTTGAACTTCCATGGAACCATGTGTTTTCATGCCTGACCGACTTCCTCCCACCATTGGAAGGATCTGAGCGCTGCAGCTCAGTACAACTAATCCCGGATCAGAACAAGAGACAGGTGCCAAATTACACGGGTTCCTTCTCTGCTATTTCTGTGCTGGTGAGAGGTTCTGACAAAACCGTTCTGACAGAAACCACACGCACGCACGGATCATTTCAAACTTACTCATTCTAGATGAGAGTGTTTACTTCAAGAGCAATAGGAAGTTTGCCGTCTGGTTTTATGACCCTGAGTCATCCAGATGCCATTGTTTCCGAGAGGCTGTGGGTCAGGACTCGACACACAGAGTTTCCAGTTGTTGTCGAGTTTGTTTAGGAGAAGTTGTGGTTTTCATGTTAGTCCATAGGAACTTGTTGGATTTTGTGTGTCAGCTGACTGGGACATGGGTGAAACTGGGTCAGAGAGCTTCTGCAGGGAAGCTCCACCTCCTTCAGCTCCTGTCCGCGTGCTCGTCCTGCCATGTTGAACACGTTTACTGCTCCTTCCGTGTTTACACATGTCCAACAACTCACCGCTCTGATGAAGTGTCCGCTAAACTTGGCCTCAGAAAGTGCATCTAAAGGCTTTGCAACGCAGGCTACAGAAATGTTCCCTGTTGATGGCCTTGGTATTGTCCTGTATATCTGCTTTGTCTGTCAGTCTGCTTCTCTAACCCGATTGCACTCAGACTTCACTCTACCTGGGAGTCTCCTCTGCGCTGTGGTTTTCTCCCTGTTCATGACTTCAGATGACAGAATGTTTTGTTTTCAATTGTTTCAGACACTGAAGCGTAAAGAAAAGGAGTACGAGCACGACATGGAGCGACTGGCGCGAGAGAAGATTGCGACCCAGCAGCGGCTAGCAGGGCTGAAGAATGAGCTGAGCCAGTGGATGGATGTGATCGAAATCGACAGAGTGCTGAGGCAGACGGTGCAGCCCGAGGAGGACCAGGCGTCCACCTCCACCGCCTCAGGTAGGACTCAGAGAGTATTTTGAGTATTTTAACGCCCGTATCTGTTGGTTGTTCTGGGCCCATCAGCCACATGTTTTATTGGAAAATGAAAAGACTCCAGGTGTGTAGTTATAAAACGCAAGACAGCTGATCACGTGTTAGAATAAAAATGACAACAAAACTCTTGATTTCAGTTCATTTGTAAGGAACAAAGGAGAATAACCAACTGGGGTTTTATGAAAACAACTTTTTTTTTGCCCTAAATAGTGCCGTCATGTGAACCGAACGTGGTCGATGCTCCTGATGACCTATTTTTGTTCATCTGGGGGCTGATTGACAATCCAAAAATCCAGGGCGCTTCAAACCTTGCTTTTTCCTCAAACCATGCACTGCAGTGGCCTGAAAGCCAGATTTCTATGGGACCACCCCAGTCATGCTATGGTTCTCTCCCAGTTTGACTTTGGATGAGTTGGCTGATGTGTTCCTGTGGTGCTGTTGCAGAAGGTGAGGACATCATGGACGATGACATGGAGGAGGAGCTGTCCCCCAGAGAAGCCTTGCCCGCCCCTCCGCAAGCAGCGAAAGCCGAAGCACACAAGACTCCCACCACTACAGCAGCCACTACCTCGTTCGTCACGCAGCACATCCCCATCCAACAGCGAGCGGCTCAGCAGTACCAGCCGCACGCCCTGGTTCCACCTCAGCCGGCGCCCAAGCCAGCCGGCCCTCCCCCCTTCACTACCTCCAGTGCCACCGCCCCGCAGACGCCGGCTCAGACGCAGGTGGCCGGCGTGCCCACGTTACACCCGTCGGTCATCGCCCACGCCTCCGTGTCCCACCCCTCCGTCATCCAAGCAGTCAGCCAAGTCATCCAGGCACCCAAACATGTGGCCCACCTGGCCCCAGCCACCAGCACCAGCGCCGTGCAGTTGGCACCCACCCACCAGCCCATCGGCCACATCACCGTCCACTCTGTGGCCCAGCTGGGGCAGCACCTGCCGGCCCTCTACCCCCAGTCGGTGGCCGTCACCCAGCCCACCGTGCTGAGCCACATCACACACACTCTCAACCACACGCAGGTGAACGGCACCGGCCCCAGCCCCGCCACTGCCACCATCGTGGGCAAACCAATGATGACCCACCACCCTCAGCTGGTGGGACAGACTGTGCTCAACCCGGTAACCATGGTGACCATGCCGTCCTTCCCCATCAGTACGCTGAAGCTGGCGTGAGTGCAGGAGGACAAGACCCAAGATTCACCGCCTTGTCCTCACCAGTGACCCCCAAACACAACCCACGAGTCACAGGTCTGCTGAGGTGTGTGGAGTCGACCGAGTCGTCCCTCAAGTGTCTCTGGACCATCTCCTCAAACGCTCCCGACACAGCCGTGCCCAGAATTCCATGTTAAGCTGGAACCCAGCTCTGCGATGAGAAGCTGGGGCGGGTGTGTGGGGGAGGGGGGTCGCTCTACCCGCCATAAGCAGCACATTGACAATGTGAATTCAGAGAAGCTCCACCTCCTCTGCTGAGACACGAGCTGTGGGCAAACCCTGGAGATCACGATCCAGGAACGGAGCTGCACTCGGCAGCCACGCCACGTTCATTCTGCAGCAGCGCCTCCTGCCGGCTCCTTCATTTTGTTTTTGATCATGAGTTGCACTTAAACCAATACAGGACAATCACATTTTATGAACAATTGAGTTTTGCTTAATTTTATATTAACGTGATGCATTTCATGCCTGTTGGAGAAGAATGTAAATGGTGTCTCGAGAGTCAAGGCCTCAAAACTTTTTCCAAAAGAAAAAAAAAAAATCAGAATCACTGTGAACATGAATTTCTGTCAATGTGGGGCTGCTGGCCTCGAAAATCATCTGAATGTACTTGTCTAAGAATTTATAGAGTAGCATGCCGCATCAAGTTCAGTGCTTTAAAAAAGACGTGTACATAAACGAGAAATGATTTTATTGGCTGCTTGTTCATTGGGAAGAGGATTAAATTTCGATCTTCTTTTGTTTTTCTTGGGACCAGGGTGGTACTCGGACGTGAACAGTGACGCCTCACTTAGCTTGTGTTTTATTTTGTCCTCAGACAATATTAAATACTCTAGGTGCTGTTTTATCCGAGGTCCGTCTCGTTCAAAGTCATGTTCCCAAAATATGCAAATGACCTTGAACAAATTCACTACGGACTCGAAATGTGGTCGAACAATATGACTCGAAGCTCACAGGGACATGGATACTTGAATTAAGCAACAATAAACGTTTGTGTCTTTTCCCTATGGAGAAAGTTGTAAATAGTAGCCTGTAAATGTTGCTGCATTTAGATCTCACTGTATTATGTAAAGATGCTGGGAAATGTGTGACATCATGATTCAAAATGTTTAAAAATATATACTTAATAAATTGTATTGTTTACACATTTTTTGTGTGTGATTATTAAAATAATGCTTGAAAACAAACAATGAGAATTGTGAAAAAAATGCAGAACGTTTCTTCTTTAAGTAGTTGTAAACACTGGCGCCAGGAGGAACATAACCTAACACAACAATAACTATAACCTAATGGCTGGAAATAGGAACCTTTACCTGTTCATTTGTCTACGTGGGATTAGAGTTTTACGACGTTAGTATGAAGTTATTTATTCAAGCGTAATAAATTCCCGACGCCGTAGTAGAACCTGTCGCAAGACATACATGTTTAGTGGGTAATAGAAGTTGTTTTCAAGACGTTAATCTGAAGTTTAATTTCCAAAAAAACTCGACATTGAAATTGGCACAAAAACGGACCATTGTTCAGCAAAAGCGTTAGCGTGTGTTTTGTCCCAGTGGAGTAGCTGTAGTGACGCAACCAAGTGTTCGCCACTCACACCTGCACATGCGCAGAACTCATCATGCAGCTTGCTCGCATCGTGTCCTGACAACCATCGTCCTCAGTCTGTTTTGCTATTTGAGGTGACTTTTGTCGCCATGGTTGGAAAGATAAAGCACGTTCGCCAGAAGCTTCACCAGCAGGCGGTGAAGCTGGATGTGTCGCAGGACACCCAACAAGTTTCCTTCAACTCTTGCAGTCGGGACACAAACATTTCACAGCCCGAACCTCCCCATAAAGAAAAGGTACCAATGTTTTTTTGTTTTCCAGTCTCGAACATTGACTGTATCAGTGCTGAACTGCTGCTTACTGCGCCTGATGTGCGCCATTAACTGTGCATGTGCCGAGAGTTTTCTTATGTTCCGTTAATTTCGTCACTAATTGTTCACGTCATTGTGTTTTCGTGAGTGTTATAGTCGACGTTTATTCATTCATTCATCTTCCATTGACTACGTTTAGGATGTCTTGGGCCGTTGAGCTTGTCCGAGCCACACTGGTAGTTATTTAGTTAGTTATTTACGTGTTAGTAATGTTTATTATTATTAAGTTTATGTGTGACGTTATGTATTTCTTCTTTCGTCTGACTGTCACATTCACGGGATGATGTTGTCATATTTTATATTTATATATTATATGCTGTCAATATTAACTTCACTAATATATATATATATATATGTGTATGTATATATATATATATATATATATATATATGTATATATATATATATATATATATATATATATATATATATATACACACAGACACACACAAACAGAGGTCAAATAGTGTGTGGGACAATTTGAATTAGAAAACCTTTTCTTGTTTGTTTTATCCTGCAGGTCTCTGCACCCATCACTTTCCCCTCTGGACTTTTTCAAGGCACCGTCATCCCTACAGAGTCTCTCAAACAAACACTCGACGTCAAAGAAGTGCCAGCGGTTCCTCCGCTAGCTGAGAGAGGTACCTCCTGGCCATTGTATATTTATGATATTGGGCTGGTATTCCTGTTGTTGTTCTATGGTTTTGGACATGTCACTTTTTGTTCATAAAGAAACCTTAATGTATCTGTTTAGTGACATTGTTTTTCCCTTTCCACGTCTCTGAAATGTCTTTGACTGTAGCTAACTGTGTGCATATGTGTTTGACCTCCAGGACCCAGAGAAAAGAAACTCAAACCAAAGAAAGAGAAGATGAAGGAGAGGAGGGAGCGATGGCTCAACAGTGAGTTGACATCTTTGTTGTTGCATCACTCAAAACTCCTCCAAACTAGTCTAAACTCACAAAGTTGGTCTCCTTTCTGACACACTCCGAAGTCCTTCTAATGCAAATCCAAAGTTGAATTGAATGAATGAAAGTGTAATTCAGTCTAGTACTTTAACATGAATTACATGTTATATTCTTCTGGTACGTTATATGTCCCATAATTAGTGATGGGCCAGTGAGGCTTCATGAAACAGTGTCCTTATTTTTAGAGCTCAGCAGTTGGTGCTGTTGGTTTAAAAATGAGGTGAGGTTCCATTGGAATGACTGTTCAAATCCAAAGATTTTAGAGCAGAGAGCGCCATCTGGTGGGCTCAGTAAAAGAGGACTCTGTTTCATGAAGCCTCACCAGCCCATCACTAGCTGTAAACATCATTTGGTCAGGCTTGTTCGAGAGATTGAGACGGAGCAGATTTTCTGTTCCCAGAGAGATTGTCAGCTTCTCTCATAGGAAGTCCATTCTGTTTTTGGGAGTCCGGCAGGTTCACCGAGAGACTGAATTGAGATTGAGTTCCTCAGACAAGGGGAGGGAAGGGTTAAAGTGTGTGTTCATCACTGAGCTCATAACGTGTGATAACTCTCTTCTGATCCATCGTCTTGCCTCAGATAATGTTGGACGTATCAAACCTTCTGAACACATCAAAGGACTGATTAAATAAACCATCCCTCAGAGCATGTGTAGCCACTAATATTGTTACTGAGGGTTTATTGTGTTAAAGCAAATAATATAAATGTGATAAAACCAAAGTCTCTCAGATTCTCCAGCTGCAGTAACTGGCTTGTGGTTCTGTAGGTCATCATTTTGCTGGATTTCTTCTGGTCTCCTGAGGTTCTAGTTTCTCTTCAGGAGATTTCACTGCGAAAATAAACTGAAAAAAGACACCAACCTCATGACTGACACCTGCACGTCATGCACTGATGAACCATGGCTCTAATTTGGAAGCAACATCCTGATGAACTTTCATCAGAAGTGTGAGTTATAATACTAGAAAAGTGCAAACCATCAGCTTCACAATCTCCCAGTGACAAAGTGTCCTTCAGAATTCCTGTATCCCAAATGCCGAAAATGGTTATCTCTCCCAATGTTAAAAAAAAATCCTTGAAAAAATATTTTGATATCACTAAACAAGTCATTTGCTCCATGTCCCTTGTCAGGTGTCCTGAATGTTTTATCCCAATCACTCCGTAACTATTCAAGTTATTTAGAACACAGACAGGCCGGCAGGCAGGCAGACGCTGTGGAAAACACAACCCTTGGGGGAGGTATAAACCAAAGTTGCTGTCCTTCAGTGGAAGTTAAGCCCAAGCTCTCGTATCAGAAATGAGGTCGATTACGAAGATGAAGGCGGATCAGGCTGCAGCGCTGCAGAGACGAGCCATGCCGGTGGTGGGAGACATGAGGCCGCTGGTCGACGCCCTGCCTGAACTCTCTGAGCTCATGGCGCCCTCTTCTGTAGTCCCTGCTGCCCGGGCCCGGAGTCGGAAAAACAAACTGTGAGTTGGCGCTGCATGATGATGTGATGTTTGTAGACATGTGCCGAGCCACTGAACACTGAGCTGTGCTGTTGCTCCTGTGGTGTTGGACCTCCAGACCGGTGAAGCGACCGCAGCCAGGTGTCAACCGGATGAACCTAGCACAGAAACGGAAATTCCTGTAAGTAGCCTTCACCTCTTCATTGCCTCACTGTTTCCCAAACTCAGCCACTCCGTCTCCTTCACAGAGAAACAGAGGCCAGTAGCTTCAGCAGTTTCGCCAAGAGCCTGAGCACGAAGCCAAACCCGCTGGCTGAAATTGGTGAAATCCTGAAGAAGAGGATGAAGGAGGAGGAAGAGCAAGATCTCACTTAACACTAGAGGACATTATTATAATTCATGCAGCTCACAGTCTCCGCCTCGGAGTGACAGCCTTTTTCTGGATGTTGTGCTAGTAATAAATCGTGCTCTTTCATATTTTGGTTCTTTTATCGAGTTTGACGAGTCATGTCACTTCGACTCAGTTTCATCTGTTTATCGAAGACTCCATTTGGAAATGGAATTGGAAGTAACTAGGCCCCGTCATGGTGATTTTTTTTTCCTTTTTGCCAACGTATTTTGTCAATACGTCATTCACTGCAATGAGCACAGTCAGACAGTAGGTGGCGGTAGCGTCATGGCGCCCCCATGATACCCACAGGAGGCTGCAAAGAAGAGAGTCCAGACGAGCCTCCAGAACACCAGCCACCAACCCTGAACGTTTTACTGAAATATGTTTGTCCGTTTATTTAAGGGATGACTCGGAATTTTCCTGCTTTCTCAAGAATTTCCTCCTTCCTTATTTCACCAACTACGTGAGTGGCATGAACCAATCAGTCGCTGTGAACACGTTGCTGACTACAATACAATTATATAATAATATCAAAATATATATAATCAAGTGGCACGTTTGTGACTAATATGCAGGTGACGCTCAACGTTACACCAGTATGAGTGCTGGTGAATGCTGCACGTCTATTATAATAAGGTTATAATAGTTTTTGATTTTTCATTAGTTTTCGTTTTAATTTAGATATGTCACAAAATAATAGTCAGTAATAAAAACAAACGACACCATAAAATAAAAATAAAGTTTTTACCTAACGACCAACATCGCGGTTGTCAGCGTTGCCAGTTCAGGCTGTCAACACAAGTGACGTCACGGACGTTACATTATTTTGTTTCATTATTTTGCTTCTTCGTGGAATGAGTGAAGGCAAAAACGAAGGACATTTTCGCTGTAATTTTAGTCCGTTTTGATGAGCGTTGTAAACAGTCGATGCCGTTAGTTGTCGTTTTATGACGAAACGAAAATGACTTATCCGACTAGTTTTCGTTTCTTTCTTACAGTTTCTTAAATAACTGTAATAAACCCGTTCTGGAAATCTTGAAGTGAGAGGCATTTGTCCACTCAAGAGATTCTTTTTTTAGTACAGATATTAACGTGGACAGCTCGCGCGCGCGCGTCCACGTCACTGCCCCTCACAGCTGGCGGAGTGCCAGGAGCAGCGCGAGCCCCTCCGGTCGCTTCACGATGGCGGGAAGAAAGAAAGCGGCAGGTGAGTACGAAGGGTTTCCGCTGTATTTGCGAAGAAAAACAAAGCGTTAGTTGGTCCTAACTTTGTCCGGGAGGTCTCTCCTTTGCGCACCTGTTGACGTGGCACAGATGTGACGTTTAACGGTGACACTTGCTGGTTTGACTTGTTGTTACTAGCCGAGAGAAGCTAACGTTAGCTGGTGATGGACAGGCGGATTTTCCAATGAACGCGAGTTGACACACTAGATGGAAAAGTTTAGAACCCGAGGATAAGTCTGGTCTGGAACCGCGGCTCTACGTGGGGATGGTTCGTCCCCTCAGGTGGGCGGAGAGTGTTACGTTGAACTGCTCAAAAACCGAGGCGGAGTGTGTAAGACAGAGGTGACAGTCTATTATTTCTGACTACTTTCACTGAAAGCTTGTGAATCGACCCCAAAGTTTGCTCGGAGCCATGGGTGGTTCATGTTTGTCTTCAGATGCACTGAAGTCTTGGGTGAAATCAAACAATGAGAGCAAGGAGACTCAAATTATTCCAATGCTTTATTAAAGTTTTGTTTTTTTTCATGAAAAATGACAAAGTGAGATGATGAGGTGTGAAACATTCATTTATAAAATGGATTAAATTAGATGTTTTGTCATCTAGAATAAGGATGACCTTGACAAAAAGTGAAACCAAAACCATTGGATGCACAATCATTCAGCGAGATTTGCCCATGGTGTGAATGCATGAGCCATTCACACTGAAAGCATGACAGAGATCAACATTACAAAAAGAGAAGAATAAATAGATGGGATGTTTTCAATCAATCTCATGTAATGTTTTTGCTGCATGGACATCCAAAGCGCACCTTGTAGTCCCAGCACCAGCCGCCTTTCTGGTCCTTGTTCCGGCAAACAAATCCAACGGTTGGACTGTAGCTGCAAATTAAAGCCAAATATTCAGACGGAGACTATAAAACAGGGCATATTATACATGTAAAAACAGTGCGAGTCTGGGTTCAAATAAAAATGGACTGACGACTAAGTGAAGCCACGGTTAACATGAGTGGATGCTTACATGAATGCTGTCTGGCCTGTCGATGCTGCTGGGGTATTGGTTCCTGCAGTCACAACGTCAATGTAAAGAGGGCTTTCACAGATTTCTCCGGGGAACGCCTTCTTCAGATGAGACAGCAGCTCCCAGTCTCCGATGCCACTGGGTTTATCTCGGTTCAGCCACTTCGTCCAACACACTTTTTTACAGAACCGGAAACAGATTGGCATGTTATTACGTCAGCACTAAATACATTGTGGTGGGAGGAAGTGTTTATCGCTTTCACCTGATTGTGCGCAGAACTCGGCAGGACACATGAAGCGGACTTGATAATCATGGCAAGTGCACTTGTCGGCTGGCTGGTCAGAGTTTTTACAGATCAGTCCATTTGTTGTGTCACTGAAAATGTGAAAAATGATAGATTAACAATCAAATTAGATTGATACTTTGACTATTGTAAATGACAGGTTGTCTGCTCCAACTTGAAGAAAAACAAAACAAAATAAAATAAAAATGCTTACATTGTAACCACATTGCCAGTATCGGTCACCGAGAGCCCTGATGTAGTTTGGGCATCAATGGCAAGTGGGTTATTGCAAATCTTGCCTGGATTGTCACGAACCAAATCAATAATTGTTTCCCAGTCTCCTGTTCCGGACGGGTCATCTCTGTCCAACCACTCAGTCCAGCAACCTGTTTAGAGAGGGACATCAGACAGGTGAATGTTTGGGAATCAACTATTATGAGTACAGTAAAAAAATGCAAACAAATGAAATACCCACCAGTGTCAGTGGGAGGCGATTGAGAGTCACATGGTGGAGTGCCTTGATTCTTGCCTCCTTGGTTGTTGTTTCCATTGTTGCCTTTGTTTTTCTCCCCAGGCTTGTCTTTCTTACTTTTGCTCTTTTTCCCATTCTTTTCAGATTTGTCGTTTCCTTTTTTGTTTTTGCCGTTGTCTTTCTTCTCTGATTTCCCGGACTTTTTCTTAGCCTTGTCTTTCTTGCTTTTGCTCTTCTTCCCACTCTTTTTAACCTTGTCTTTTCCGTTTTTGCCATCGTCTTTCTTCCCTGATTTTTTGGGCTCACTCTTCTTTGAGCTGCTTTTGCTGACATCTACACTTGTGTCCTTGTTCTGGCTTCCACTGCTTTGTCCTTTGTCTTTCTTGTTTCCTGGTGTCTTGTCTTTGTTGCCACTGGACTTCTTGCTCTTTCCAGACACACAATTTTTGCCTTTACATCCATCTTTTTTGTCATTGCCAGAGCTATCCTTGGACTTTTTCTTAGACTTGTCTTTCTTGCTTTTGCTCTTCTTCCCACTCTTCTTCACCTTGTCTTTTCCGTTTTTGCCATCGTCTTTCTTCCCTGATTTTTTGGTCTCACTCTTCTTCGAGCTGCTTTTGCTGACATCTACACTTGTGTCCTTGTTCTGGCTTCCACTGCTTTGTCCTTTGTCTTTCTTGTTTCCTGGTGTCTTGTCTTTGTTGCCACTGGACTTCTTGCTCTTTCCAGAGACACAATTTTTGCCTTTACATCCATCTTTTTTGTCATTGCCAGAGCTATCCTTGGACTTTTTCTTAGACTTGTCTTTCTTGCTTTTGCTCTTCTTCCCACTCTTCTTCACCTTGTCTTTTCCGTTTTTGCCATCGTCTTTCTTCCCTGATTTTTTGGGCTCACTCTTCTTTGAGCTGCTTTTGCTGACATCGACACTTGTGTCCTTGTTCTGGCTTCCACTGCTTTGTCCTTTGTCTTTCTTGTTTCCTGGTGTCTTGTCTTTGTTGCCACTGGACGTCTTGCTCTTTCCAGAGACACAATTTTTGCCTTTACATCCATCTTTTTTGTCATTGCCAGAGCTATCCTTGGACTTTTTCTTAGACTTATCTTTCTTGCTTTTGCTCTTCTTCCCACTCTTCTTCACCTTGTCTTTTCCGTTTTTGCCATCGTCTTTCTTCCCTGATTTTTTGGGCTCACTCTTCTTCGAGCTGCTTTTGCTGACATCTACACTTGTGTCCTTGTTCTGGCTTCCACTGCTTTGTCCTTTGTCTTTCTTGTTTCCTGGTGTCTTGTCTTTGTTGCCACTGGACTTCTTGCTCTTTCCAGAGACACAATTTTTGCCTTTACATCCATCTTTTTTGTCATTGCCAGAGCTATCCTTGGACTTTTTCTGAGACTTGTCTTTCTTGCTTTTGCTCTTCTTCCCACTCTTCTTCACCTTGTCTTTTCCGTTTTTGCCATCGTCTTTCTTCCCTGATTTTTTGGGCTCACTCTTCTTCGAGCTGCTTTTGCTGACATCTACACTTGTGTCCTTGTTCTGGCTTCCACTGCTTTGTCCTTTGTCTTTCTTGTTTCCTGGTGTCTTGTCTTTGTTGCCACTGGACTTCTTGCTCTGTCCAGAGACACAATTTTTGCCTTTACAGCCATCTTTTTTGTCATTGCCAGAGCTATCCTTGGACTTTTTCTTAGACTTGTCTTTCTTGCTTTTGCTCTTCTTCCCACTCTTCTTCACCTTGTCTTTTCCGTTTTTGCCATCGTCTTTCTTCCCTGATTTTTTGGGCTCACTCTTCTTCGAGCTGCTTTTGCTGACATCTACACTTGTGTCTTTGTTCTGGCTTCCACTGGTTTGTCCTTTGTCTTTCTTGTTTCCTGGTGTCTTGTCTTTGTTGCCACTGGACTTCTTGCTCTTTCCAGAGACACAATTGTTGCCTTTACATCCATCTTTTTTGTCATTGCCTGAGCTATCCTTGGACTTTTTCTTAGACTTGTCTTTCTTGCTTTTGCTCTTCTTCCCACTCTTCTTCACCTTGTCTTTTCCGTTTTTGCCATCGTCTTTCTTCCCTGATTTTTTGGTCTCACTCTTCTTTGAGCTGCTTTTGCTGACATCTACACTTGTGTCCTTGTTCTGGCTTCCACTGCTTTGTCCTTTGTCTTTCTTGTTTCCTGGTGTCTTGTCTTTGTTGCCACTGGACTTCTTGCTCTTTCCAGAGACACAATTTTTGCCTTTACAGCCATCTTTTTTGTCATTGCCAGAGCTATCCTTGGACTTTTTCTTAGACTTGTCTTTCTTGCTTTTGCTCTTCTTCCCACTCTTCTTCACCTTGTCTTTTCCGTTTTTGCCATCGTCTTTCTTCCCTGATTTTTTGGTCTCACTCTTCTTTGAGCTGCTTTTGCTGACATCTACACTTGTGTCCTTGTTTTGGCTTCCACTGCTTTGTCCTTTGTCTTTCTTGTTTCCTGGTGTCTTGTCTTTGTTGCCACTGGACTTCTTGCTCTTTCCAGAGACACAATTTTTGCCTTTACAGCCATCTTTTTTGTCATTGCCAGAGCTATCCTTGGACTTTTTCTTAGACTTGTCTTTCTTGCTTTTGCTCTTCTTCCCACTCTTCTTCACCTTGTCTTTTCCGTTTTTGCCATCGTCTTTCTTCCCTGATTTTTTGGGCTCACTCTTCTTTGAGCTGCTTTTGCTGACATCTACACTTGTGTCCTTGTTCTGGCTTCCACTGCTTTGTCCTTTGTCTTTCTTGTTTCCTGGTGTCTTGTCTTTGTTGCCACTGGCCTTCTTGCTCTTTCCAGAGACACAATTTTTGCCTTTACATCCATCTTTTTTGTCATTGCCTGAGCTATCCTTGGACTTTTTCTTAGACTTGTCTTTCTTGCTTTTGCTCTTCTTCCCACTCTTCTTCACCTTGTCTTTTCCGTTTTTGCCATCGTCTTTCTTCCCTGATTTTTTGGGCTCACTCTTCTTTGAGCTGCTTTTGCTGACATCGACACTTGTGTCCTTGTTTTGGCTTCCACTGCTTTGTCCTTTGTCTTTCTTGTTTCCTGATTTCTTGTCTTTGTTGCCACTGGACTTCTTGCTCTTTCCGGAGACACAATTTTTGCCTTGACATCCATCTTTTTTGTCATTGCCAGAGCTATCCTTGGACTTTTTCTTAGACTTGTCTTTCTTGCTTTTGCTCTTCTTCCCACTCTTCTTCACCTTATCTTTTCCGTTTTTGCCATCGTCTTTCTTCCCTGATTTTTTGGGCTCACTCTTCTTTGAGCTGCTTTTGCTGACATCTACACTTGTGTCCTTGTTTTGGCTTCCACTGCTTTGTCCTTTGTCTTTCTTGTTTCCTGGTGTCTTGTCTTTGTTGCCACTGGACTTCTTGCTCTTTCCAGAGACACAATTTTTGCCTTTACAGCCATCTTTTTTGTCATTGCCAGAGCTTTCCTTGGACTTTTTCTTAGACTTGTCTTTCTTGCTTTTGCTCTTCTTCCCACTCTTCTTCACCTTGTCTTTTCCGTTTTTGCCATCGTCTTTCTTCCCTGATTTTTTGGTCTCACTCTTCTTTGAGCTGCTTTTGTTGACATCTACACTTGTGTCCTTGTTCTGGCTTCCACTGCTTTGTCCTTTGTCTTTCTTGTTTCCTGGTGTGTTGTCTTTGTTGCCACTGGACTTCTTGCTCTTTCCAGACACACAATTTTTGCCTTTACATCCATCTTTTTTGTCATTGCCAGAGCTATTCTTGGACTTTTTCTTAGACTTGTCTTTCTTGCTTTTGCTCTTCTTCCCACTCTTCTTCACCTTGTCTTTTCCGTTTTTGCCATCGTCTTTCTTCCCTGATTTTTTGGGCTCACTCTTCTTTGAGCTGCTTTTGCTGACATCTACACTTGTGTCCTTGTTCTGGCTTCCACTGCTTTGTCCTTTGTCTTTCTTGTTTCCTGGTGTCTTGTCTTTGTTGCCACTGGACTTCTTGCTCTTTCCAGAGACACAATTTTTGCCTTTACAGCCATCTTTTTTGTCATTGCCAGAGCTATCCTTGGACTTTTTCTTAGACTTGTCTTTCTTGCTTTTGCTCTTCTTCCCACTCTTCTTCACCTTGTCTTTTCCGTTTTTGCCATCGTCTTTCTTCCCTGATTTTTTGGGCTCACTCCTCTTTGAGCTGCTTTTGCTGACATCTACACTTGTGTCCTTGTTCTGGCTTCCACTGCTTTGTCCTTTGTCTTTTTTGTTTCCTGGTTTCTTGTCTTTGTTGCCACTGGACGTCTTGCTCTTTCCAGAGACACAATTTTTGCCTTTACATCCATCTTTTTTGTCATTGCCAGAGCTATTCTTGGACTTTTTCTTAGACTTGTCTTTCTTGCTTTTGCTCTTCTTCCCACTCTTCTTCACCTTGTCTTTTCCGTTTTTGCCATCGTCTTTCTTCCCTGATTTTTTGGGCTCACTCTTCTTTGAGCTGCTTTTGCTGACATCTACACTTGTGTCCTTGTTCTGGCTTCCACTGCTTTGTCCTTTGTCTTTCTTGTTTCCTGGTGTCTTGTCTTTGTTGCCACTGGCCTTCTTGCTCTTTCCAGAGACACAATTTTTGCCTTTACAGCCATCTTTTTTGTCATTGCCAGAGCTATCCTTGGACTTTTTCTTAGACTTGTCTTTCTTGCTTTTGCTCTTCTTCCCACTCTTCTTCACCTTGTCTTTTCCGTTTTTGCCATCGTCTTTCTTCCCTGATTTTTTGGGCTCACTCCTCTTTGAGCTGCTTTTGCTGACATCTACACTTGTGTCCTTGTTCTGGCTTCCACTGCTTTGTCCTTTGTCTTTTTTGTTTCCTGGTTTCTTGTCTTTGTTGCCACTGGACGTCTTGCTCTTTCCAGAGACACAATTTTTGCCTTTACATCCATCTTTTTTGTCATTGCCAGAGCTATCCTTGGACTTTTTCTTAGACTTGTCTTTCTTGCTTTTGCTCTTCTTCCCACTCTTCTTCACCTTGTCTTTTCCGTTTTTGCCATCGTCTTTCTTCCCTGATTTTTTGGTCTCACTCTTCTTTGAGCTGCTTTTGCTGACATCTACACTTGTGTCCTTGTTTTGACTTCCACTGCTTTGTCCTTTGTCTTTCTTGTTTCCTGGTGTGTTGTCTTTGTTGCCACTGGACTTCTTGCTCTTTCCAGAGACACAATTTTTGCCTTTACAGCCATCTTTTTTGTCATTGCCAGAGCTATCCTTGGACTTTTTCTTAGACTTGTCTTTCTTGCTTTTGCTCTTCTTCCCACTCTTCTTCACCTTGTCTTTTCCGTTTTTGCCATCGTCTTTCTTCCCTGATTTTTTGGGCTCACTCTTCTTTGAGCTGCTTTTGCTGACATCGACACTTGTGTCCTTGTTTTGGCTTCCACTGCTTTGTCCTTTGTCTTTCTTGTTTCCTGGTGTTTTGTCTTTGTTGCCACTGGACTTCTTGCTCTTTCCAGAGACACAATTTTTGCCTTTACATCCATCTTTTTTGTCATTGCCAGAGCTATCCTTGGACTTTTTCTTAGACTTGTCTTTCTTGCTTTTGCTCTTCTTCCCACTCTTCTTCACCTTGTCTTTTCCGTTTTTGCCATCGTCTTTCTTCCCTGATTTTTTGGTCTCACTCTTCTTTGAGCTGCTTTTGCTGACATCTACACTTGTGTCCTTGTTCTGGCTTCCACTGCTTTGTCCTTTGTCTTTCTTGTTTCCTGGTGTCTTGTCTTTGTTGCCACTGGACTTCTTGCTCTTTCCAGAGACACAATTTTTACCTTTACAGCCATCTTTTTTGTCATTGCCAGAGCTATCCTTGGACTTTTTCTTAGACTTGTCTTTCTTGCTTTTGCTCTTCTTCCCACTCTTCTTCACCTTGTCTTTTCCGTTTTTGCCATCGTCTTTCTTCCCTGATTTTTTGGGCTCACTCTTCTTTGAGCTGCTTTTGCTGACATCAACACTTGTGTCCTTGTTTTGGCTTCCACTGCTTTGTCCTTTGTCTTTCTTGTTTCCTGGTGTCTTGTCTTTGTTGCCACTGGCCTTCTTGCTCTTTCCAGAGACACAATTTTTGCCTTGACATCCATCTTTTTTGTCATTGCCAGAGCTATCCTTGGACTTTTTCTTAGACTTGTCTTTCTTGCTTTTGCTCTTCTTCCCACTCTTCTTCACCTTATCTTTTCCGTTTTTGCCATCGTCTTTCTTCCCTGATTTTTTGGGCTCACTCTTCTTCGAGCTGCTTTTGCTGACATCAACACTTGTGTCCTTGTTCTGGCTTCCACTGCTTTGTCCTTTGTCTTTCTTGTTTCCTGGTTTCTTGTCTTTGTTGCCACTGGACTTCTTGCTCTTTCCAGAGACACAATTTTTGCCTTTACATCCATCTTTTTTGTCATTGCCAGAGCTATCCTTGGACTTTTTCTTACACTTGTCTTTCTTGCTTTTGCTCTTCTTCCCACTCTTCTTCACCTTGTCTTTTCCGTTTTTGCCATCGTCTTTCTTCCCTGATTTTTTGGGCTCACTCTTCTTTGAGCTGCTTTTGCTGACATCGACACTTGTGTCCTTGTTTTGGCTTCCACTGCTTTGTCCTTTGTCTTTCTTGTTTCCTGGTGTCTTGTCTTTGTTGCCACTGGACTTCTTGCTCTTTCCAGAGACACAATTTTTGCCTTGACATCCATCTTTTTTGTCATTGCCAGAGCTATTCTTGGACTTTTTCTGAGACTTGTCTTTCTTGCTTTTGCTCTTCTTCCCACTCTTCTGCACCTTGTCTTTTCCGTTTTTGCCATCGTCATTCTTCCCTGATTTTTTGGGCTCACTCTTCTTCGAGCTGCTTTTGCTGACATCTACACTTGTGTCCTTGTTCTGGCTTCCACTGGTTTGTCCTTTGTCTTTCTTGTTTCCTGGTGTCTTGTCTTTGTTGCCACTGGACTTCTTGCTCTTTCCAGACACACAATTTTTGCCTTGACATCCATCTTTTTTGTCATTGCCAGAGCTATCCTTGGACTTTTTCTTAGACTTGTCTTTCTTGCATTTTCTCTTCTGCCCCCTCTTCTTTACCTTGTCTTTTCCAGTTTTGTTTTTTCCGGTGTCTTTCTTCCCTGATTTTTTTGTGTTGCTTGAGTCAGTTTTTGAGCTACTTTCCTCACTGTCTTCACCAACACAGCTTTCTGAGCCACTGCGATGGGTATTTCCTGATTGATCTTTCGACTTTTTAATTGTCCCTTTTTTGTTTTTTTTCACCGACTTATTTTTGCTCTTTTTCTGTTTTGTTTCTCCACTCATTTGTCCTTTCCACCATTTTTTGTTGTTGCCTTTTGTTTTCTTCCCATGGTTGTCTTTGTTTTCAACCGTGGCTTTACTGCTTTTTCCAGATGAATCTTTCTTTTGTCCTTTATTTTTTCCAAATTTCCCTCTTTTGATTTGTTTTGCCTTTTTTTGGTTCTTTTTTGCAAATTTTGGTTGTTTTTTCGGGGTTCCCTTCATGGATTTGTCTTGTTTTGGCTTGTATTTTGAGTCAGATGTTTGTACCCACAAGTGGTTTTCAGAGCCTTTTGTTCCATGACCGTCGCCTTTTTTTCCAAGCAAATGTCGGTAGATTTCAATATCACCAGTCACCTGTGTGCTTTTCTTGATTGCCTCCTGTTTGCCTTGATGCCCCTTGGGTTTGACATACAGAGCCTGCTGGCTGTCTGTGTAAAAAAAAATTATATATATATTTAAAATAGTTGTCACTCTTTTGGTCAGTAATTTAAAAAGAAGTATTTTCAAATTAACTTACCAATAAGAAGCATGAAAACTAAGGTGATGATGCTTAACTGTTTATCAGGGGAAAAAAACAATTAGTCTGGTACTAGGTTGTCATACATTATTTACAACATCAAAACACAATCTTTACCCATTTGATCATTTTTGCAGATTCAAGACGCTGAAACCTGTGAAAATACAATTGTTGATTGGTATGAAAATCACAACTAACATACTGTGTGAACTCAAACTAAGGAGCACATTTTCATTCAGAACATTTACTGCACTTTGCCAAACTTGACCATATCGTACAACAGAGTTTAGCTCAAAGAACAATTAAAACACTAACACTGCAAACGTATAAAGGAGGACTTTGCAAAATCTATGAAAACATCAACGCATTAAATGTGTGTTTCTTACCAAAATGAAGTCTTTGGCAGGTGCTCCTGCTCTGTTCAGTTAACTTGCTCAGGTGGCTTTTATAAGGCTCAAGATGGGGGAATTTGCATGTCATGGAATTACATTAATTAACCTTGTTTGCGTGCGCACCTAAAACGCTATTATCCCATTATCATAATTGTAAGCTATTACAATTATCTATTAACTACTAGCTTTCAAAATCAGTGTCCAAGGACAACATGCTCAGATTCAAAAACCTCCATAGATTCACCTACTAGTCCAAGGTCAGGTCTGAGGGTTAACATGTAAAAAAAGACTTCCATCTCCCCAGAAACCTCTCCCAGGTCTCCTCGATGAAAAGCAAAAACTTTGATTCAAATGTGAACTTAAAACTATTAAATTAAGGGAACAGAGAAAATCTAAATGGACACTTCGGGTTTTGTAATATTACACTGATATTTGGTCATTTTACTTGACATTTTTCCTTGACAAGAACAGCCTTTTCCCCTCAGCCGTCAGACTGATGAATTTGTGAACAGTGTGTGTTGTTTGTAGTTTATTTATTTGTTGGTTACTTCTATTATTTTTTAAATCTATTTTTTATTTTGTTTTTTGTTGATTTATTTTGTTGTGTTCATTATTGTACCAAAGCACTTTCCCAGTTGATGGGATCCTCACTGACCTTGGCAATAAAGATTTTCTGATTCTGGTTTTAGTATGTTGTGTGGAGAGTGGTTTTGTATGGAGAAAACCTATGAGTTAAAACTAACAGCAGGTAGAAAAGCTCTGTCATTCGGCAGCTGGTGTGCCACATTGCCATGTGCCGCCTGGAACTGGAACTTATTCTTGGTTCTTTATATAATGACGAGTCATTAGTGAGAATGCACACTAACTGTTTCTTGACATGGAACAAATGGTGACCCTTCTTGTTCTCTATGGGAGGGCGATCATTATTGAAGTAATGTCGCAATATTTTTAAGAATGCAAATTGGTGTTTTTGAAATGTTGCTGATAATAATGCATAAGTGCCCAATTAAATGCCCTTTGTTCCCTGTGGTTAATAGTTAGAAACGCTATTATGACGCACAATGGCCGTTTCTTTCTTCTAAACACACCTTGGTGGTCAAGCAGGAACTCCATGTGACATAGTTATTCTCGTCTGAGAGGCTTGCCTGCCAGTCTAGGTGCTGAAAATGTGTTTGCGTAAATGGCACTGATATCCGAAGGTTTGATGCGCAGTCTTGAAATTAGTCTGTGGATGAGAAAAAATCCTCTGCTGCACTGAGCTATTATATCCAAAAGGATAGAAAAGGGGCTGTGAATCGGTTGGTGACCCCCTGCCAAGGGCCCTCTATATCTCAAGTGAGTCTAAGAGAAGTGGATGCTACTTCAAAGGCAATGTCATATGTTGTTTCGTTTAAACTGATAAAAAAACAAAACCAGCAGGATCTTGTTTTGAGTAGTTTTTAATGGTTTGGGTAAAAGACTCTGGGAAGTGACTCCTCTCAGGCGTAGTAGCCCCACATGAAGACGGCGACCGCCGTCATGATGAGAGCGTTGGCGTCCACCACATACTTCCACAAAGGTTCCTCGGTGATGGTGCTCAGTTGCTCCGGCCTCAGTGATGCTTCTTGCTTTAGGTTCTCCGGTTGGCTGATCCAGACTCGTCCAGTCTCGTGACAGACACCAGCTTGCCCTGTCCCTTCAACCATTGACAGATGCAACAGTTTCAAGCACAGAGGACCAGGGTAAACATGTATTTCTGTTTTGTGCACTATGTATTTACCTTCATCAGAGGTTTGTGGGGTATTTAAATTCAACTAACAAATGATCTCTCAGTTGCACTGTTGAATTATATATTTGATATGCTGCTCTTTTGTTGATAATTTCTAGATATTCCCCTTGTCATTATCGCCTTTTTCCTTCCTATATTTTCTTTCCTCATATTACGTTTCCTTTATTACCTCATGCTGAAGATCAAAGCCACTTTTTTGTCACCTTCATCGTTGCTGCTCTCTTCCTTGGTGCCATCACCTTCCCGTCTTTCTCTCTGCTCCTCCTCTTCCTGCTTCCAGTCCAAATCAATCCTCTCTTCTCTGGAGTGACGCAGGCTGAAAACTAGCCGATGAAGCTGAAATATCACCAATAAATTGTCATTTTATTTTAGTTGAAAGAATATCAAACGTGATTTAATATCTAAACACAGGCACAAAAGGCAGTTACTACTGCACAGGTGCTGGTTCCTAAAACTACAGCTGGACATATTTTGGATTCCCACTGTTGAAGTAGTTACAAATAATGATTGACCATAGAATATAACCATTTGCTATATTTTACATTCACACCAGCAAATATAAAGCTAATATTACTTTAAAACTTGCTCTCTGTATAAGATACAACACCTATCTTTTTGTTAACTGTGTGACAGTGTTACATTGTTTCATTATTTTTTCTTTAGCTTTTAAACCTGAGTGAAATGAACTAGAAGTAAACAACAAACTAACCTCATGGTCGCGTTCATGAGTTCAATCATTTAACATTTAGAAAAGATTAAAGACCTATTAACAGCCCTTATTATCATTTATATTTAACAACCCATGTTTATTTGTCTAATTATAAGTTGACAAGAAAAAATGTTCTTCTTTTTATTTTCATTTTGTGAATTTTAAATGAGACTACCATTTTTCACTGAAATTTGGAAGTTTTATTTCTAAAATCAACGATTGTGTTATTTACTTAAAATGAGAAATAACAGCGATCTGGAGGATGTGGCCGAGGCTGAGTCAGCATGACTGCTCTTACGTGTATGTCTTCGATAGACCGGCTGCAGAAGCTGACCAGCAGCACCAGTGCTGACGTGCAGAAGAAGAGAACGATGGCAAAGTGCAGGTAGTGGAAGCCGCAAATAACTGAGGGACAGCTGGAGGGGAAGATGCAGCTGCCGGTGCCAAACCAGAATTCTGGCACCATCCGACACAGACCCATCATCAGCCCACCAATCAGACCCCAGAAGGCTCCCTGATAGTGGAGTGGGGAGGGGTGTAGGGAATAAACAAGTGGTCAGGCTTTAGTTTTTGAGTGAATGAAAGAAGTCAAATGAGCTCACCGCTTCGTTCACCCTCTTGACAAACACTCCAAGCAGGAAGACGGAGGCGATGGGAGGAGCCAGGTAGCTGGACACAGACTGGATGTAGTCAAACAGCTGACCACTTTGTGCAGCCTGGACCACCGGAATCCAGCAGATACTGATGGCAACGATGCATAGGACCCAGACTCTATGGAGACAGGAATAATGTCTGAAGTTATCGCCTGCTAAAATACAGGAGGATTTCTTATTTCACACAGGTTGGGTACAGCAATGTCAGTCAGTACCTTTGGTACTGGTGAATGAAAGAAGTTCAGAATGAGAATGTAAACAATTGCTCTTGAAAAGGATTTATGCTGCTTCACCTGCCCACTATTAGGAGCTCTCGCTCGCTGGCTCGGGGTCGGACCCGCGTCCAGATGTCCAAAGTGAAGAGTGTGCTGCTGCTGTTGAAGATGGAGGCCAGCGAGGACATGAGGGCAGCGAGCATCACTGCCAGCATCAGACCCCTCAACCCTACCCAGAAATGAGCAGAGAAGAAGTCAATGGGTTGCACCTACAACAAGAGAAACTTCCCCTCACCGCTGGGCATGATGGACACCACCAGTTTAGGATAGGCAATGTTGGAGCAGCCCACGCCGGTCCCACACACTTGCTGGCACACTTCAGGGACCACGCAGCCCACCTCGTCTGGGTACAGGACCCTGCTGATCATCCCCGGGAACACCATGAGGAACATGGGCAGCAGTTTGAGGTAGCCACACATGATGCAGCCGGCCTTCACATGCGTGAGACTGCGAGCTGCAAGGCAGCGCTGCACGATCACCTGTAGGGATGTTCACATGACATTCTCATTGGCAACATTCTCACTGCTATGTTTGCTACTGGCTGCTTGTCATGCTTTATAATCGGGATGTAAATAACGTTCATTTTCAGACAATTTATTCTAGAGGTTCAAGCAAGGCTGGAGCTTTAGAGGACATTATGGACAGGCCATGCACATGCACAGGTCACATCTGAGGGACTTATTCAACGCTTATGTGACTTCACACCCAAAACAACCAGAGTTGAAATAAGTTCTTAACCTGAAGCATTGAATAAGTGCATGAGGTACATTTTTGAGCACCTACCTGATCTGTGCACCAGTACCATCCAGCCACTATTGCGATCCCAAACAAGACCCCTGGCCAGGGCAGGTCCCCCGTGGTTGGGTCCCTCAGCAGACTGAAGGCATCAGGTCGGGGAGTGTAGCAGTGGGAGGAGATGTTGTAGCGATGGGGCTCCAAAGACATGATGTTAGTTGGTAGCGCCGCGCTGTATTTGGCTAACAGCGCGCTGTAGCCTCCCACTTTAGCAAAGGCTGGGGACCAAATAAAAATATTGACAGAATTATTTACTGCCTCTTACCACATTTTAACATGGAGAGATGTAAACTTAAAAAGATCAAATGGTAAATAAGCAGATGACATGGGTGTTTTTTATTTTGCAGTCTAAATATCTGATCTACTGTAGTCCAACTAGACTGTTCCATCTGCAACAGCTTTTTATGTTGAGTATAGACCATTTTAAAAGTCAACTGCAGCCCCATAAGAAAGGGTTTTAATTTTAGTGTCACAACACATTTGGCAACAATCTTTCAAGTTTTATGTGCATCTTAAATCTAACAAACTGTTATTCAAAAAAACACAACCTGACACTGTGCTATCAATTATTGAAGACGCAGGTAATTCAATATTTTGTGTAATGTTTAACTGTTCAAATGTTAATAACCAACGTGACTGAGATGTGAGCACAAACAAGCACTTGGAAACTTTCAATCACAGAATAATGCGAGTTATTGACACAGCGGTCAACATTTGCCAAATGTCAATCATCTTTTGCGCCCTTTTACTTTTTTCACATATCCAGTTGATAAGAATTGTATTCGATGGAATCACTCAACTGCAATCTGCATTAAGACCGCTAGATGTCAGTAAGACTCACGCTACGCATTAAATTTGGTCCATCAGTGAGTTCAGCGTTACTGCGTCATGTGCTTGCGTGGATGCACTCTGGTTTCCTCCCATAGACTCAAAACACACATACAGGAGAAAAGATTGACACTAAATGGTGAGTGTCTGTTTGAATGTAATGGACAGGTGACCTGTTCACCCACACTTCTCACCCCAAGTAGTTGGGATAAACTCCACTAGCCGATTGACCGACTTACTTGGTTCATCTACCAACTTCTCCCAGAAGGACTGCACTGGAACCGACACACACACACACGGAGACACGCAGTTCACTCAACAGGGAGACACTAATTCACATTTGCGGACAACTGTGATCGGCTATGGACATGAATGTTTGTTTTTTTTAGAACGATGGGCGGAAACCAGAGTATAGGACGACTATGCAGAGCATATATTTTTGCATTTAAATCCATTGTCAGTTGTTCACATGACAATGATACTTACAAAACCCAGTGAGGACAAAGGCTCCAGTGATGATGACAAAGGTCTGGACAGTGTCTGTATACATCAGCGCTGCGAGACCCCCTGCAGACATAAACATGCTGAGAAATGACTGACAGTAATGGGGAATATGCAGAGTGGTATTTTCTGTCGCTAATTTCAATTTCAATTGGTCTTTTCATTTGATCAAAAACATATGAATAAAACACAAATGATTAAACAAACAGCAGTGGACATGCATGGTGTTTATTATAAGCCTGCCACTGCTGAAAACCTCACCCACAACTCTCAAAGCACAAGAATGAATAAAATGTGTCTCTCTGGTTAAAGATAAGTCACAAAGCTAAATCAATGTTATCTGTGTTTGGCCTCTGAGACCACGGCTGTCGACTGTACCGGTGACAGTGTAGAGAGCAGTGATGATCAACAGAGCGATGACAGCGATGTAGATGTTCCACCCCAAAGCCTGCTGGATGAAGACGGCTCCTGAAAACATGTCCACCTGGGAGGAGCAGGCAGCTCAGCACTCAGAAGCCAAGCACTGTTTCAGACGTGAGTCACTCACAGAGATTTTGGTGAAAATGTAGAGGAAGAGTGAGATGACAGAGAGGTACAGGCTGATCCGCTTGCCCCCAAACCTTTTCTGCAGGTACTGCGGCATCGTCATCACCTGGCAGAGTCCAGACTGAGTCAGTCGCGTCATTTAAAACAGCTAGATGAAACGTTGCGACCATGATGCTCACGTCAGCTGTTAGGTAGACCGGGACGAAGATCCAGCCGAGAAGAAGCATGACGAAGAGGGCCTGAGTGAGTAAACACACTTCCATCTCCAAGCTCAAATTCACAACAACTTACACCACTTACATTCCATTCAAAACCTCCCACTGCGATCCCACTGGCCGCCCCGGTACCTGCCAGGCCCACAAAATGTCCGCTCCCGATGTTGCTTGCAAAAAGAGAAGCACCAACCTGGACAAAACAATTTTCTCTTGCAGTGAACAGATTTACGAATCCTTCCCAACTCAAGATGAATTCGACTGAACATTTCACAATCCATGTATATTTACATTATCGCAGTCAGTTAGTTTTTAAAACTGCCAAATATTTTGAACTAGTCCCTTCACACAGAGAAATGTGATTCAGTGTTTTACCAAAAGATTTGAAAGAGTGCCCCCAACCCCTTTTCCCCTCCAAGATATGGATTAGCAACGCACAAGTCTTTGCCTCAAGGTAACGATTTAGACTAAAAACAGAGACATTCTACTCAATTGCCACTTATATGCTGTAGACACTAATAAGGCATCATGGTGAATGTTTTCGCCTAACTATTCCTCTTCCTCTTGCACACTCAACAAAAAAGATACACACGGTTTTAAGGGGGGAAAAAACCCACAAAGTTGTTTTTGCCTAATATCAGAAGACAGATGAAGGAATTGTCAACATTCACATCATGCCTTTAGACACTTCAGAGACACTAGTGTGTGAGCTCACCGGCCACCAGCTCATGGTCCGTCCTGCCAGGAAGTATCCTCCGACTGTCCCACGGTTGGTCCGACACATGGACTAGAACAGGATTTAACGGCAGTTAAAAGCATCTTAATATGGGTCGACATCAACTGGCGACTCACCCATATTCCAACGCTGATGACCATGGCAAAATAAGCCACGATGATGCTGATGTCAGCAGGATTATTGATCATTGTGGTGGCCATGTCTCTCTCTTAAAATCTTCTGCAGCAACACAAGTCTAGTGATAGGTCCAGTCCCTGTCGTTCAGACAGCCGACTGAAATTGTTGGTCCATGTCCAGAACTTTGCCCTGTAGTCACAATGTCCCGATTCAGCAGTTTATTAATTAGAGTAATAATTAATCAACAACCAGAAATGCCCACAACGGTAGCTTTTGAGCGGTGAAATAACGTCAATCTGTGAACACTTGTAAGCAAAATCGTCCTTTAATTCTCCGATTCACAGACCTTTCAGCACACAAACGTCACGAGGTTGTACAAATGAGTGTGTTGTGTGTTGCACTTGTCTGCATAGAAACCCATGCGTGTTCACACATTCACGTTCCGGACAGGCTGCGAGCTCGCAGAAGAATCCAAATGAACTTCATTCAACTTTAAAAGTCCTAAAGTAAAACAGTGTAAATGAAATGACATTTTGTGACGTTGCCATGTAAAACTACAGCACATTTACTGAGCAAACTCATTCCAAACGGTTTCAAAAGCAATGGACCACGAATTAAAACAGACATCAGACAGTGAGCGCTATGGGTGGGAGGAGGGAAAACCACCAGGTAAAAACGTCGATGGAAAACAAATCCAACAAACGTGGAAGTCTAAAGTTCCATCTTAGTTCTCAGTGTCTTTAATGATGTATTTTGTGCCACGGATTTTAAGCTCCTTTCGCTAAAGCTTTACATATTTTATCGACTCTTCCTGCCTAGCGACTTCAAACATTTGGCACCTGGCTGCACCTGTCATTTTCTATTTGCAATTAACAAAAAATGTGTTTTATAAGACTCAACTACTTAATGAAGCGCCTTTGTTTCCTTAATGGCAGCCAGATAATATGACAATCGGATGCTTTGGTGGGCGGCTCTCTGCTTTGATGACGATCCAAACACTCGCAGCCATGTCAGTTTTCAAAGCAGCAGTTTGGGGCTCGATATTTATGACCACTGGGATGTGCGAGCAGAAGTCCAGCTCCATGTTGGATGTGTGAACCTTGTGTAAACAGCAGTTTAGAGTGAAGACATTTAATGACAACACTCGTCGAACTGAAGGTCGCTTGTGTGTGGTTCTAGTTTGTCAGACTTCCTGACACAGTTATCTAACTCCTTCACTGTCTTATCTCATCTCAGTCCCTAAATACAAATCACAAACTAAACCATCCAGTTTCATCACCACAAACTCTTGCGAGCTGATACTGCCAGTCCTGCCTGCCCCAGGTTTTAAATTAGATGCAACTGATGCAAATGAATAAAGTGACAGAATATTCAGTGCCACATGACCGAGGAAGATTAAAGGTCCCATATTATGTAAAACTGACCTTTTGTGTTTTAGATTTCCTTCGTTTCTTGGGGTCTCTTAACCATAGCACCTCAGCAAGGTGACTGAAAACGCCGGATCCGTGAGGATGAAAGCTGACACAGGACTTGTGCGGACAGCTGGACAGAATTCACCTCTAGATGTTTTTGTGCCTGGAGAAAACCCTTGCAGGACATAGGTTCAGTCCAACCACTAGTCCACAGCTGCACCATATCAGCAACCTTTTTAGCTTTCGCCTGGTTTCACCCAGTGGTGTTGAGTCGCACTGTGAGGTGTGTTACTCGACCTCCAGCTCAACGCAGCGCACACATCTCCTAGGATGAGATGAGAACTGAAGTGAAACAGCCTTTTGCTGCCTTTGATTTCATATATGATTACTTACCATAACATTTTGTTTATTCTGGTTTCCAGCTTCATTTAAAATCGCCACTGGACTCAAACAGTGTCCAACTTAAAAATCACTTAAAATTGAGTTTAACTTCTTAAATTAAAACTTACTACATAGTGCTCCACTCTTTTTTTAAAAGTGTCTAAAATCAACAAAATATGGGACCTTTAAAAACCACCCCATGCGGCCAAGTCCTTGATTCCACTCACTCACCTGATGTCCCACTACACTCACAACACGGGTGTGACGTAAACATTACTGTGTCTTTTGGATTACAACTCTTCCTGCCTCTCCTCCTGAGCTAGTCATCCACCTTCTTTGATTTCTCTTTGGCTCGTCTAAGTCTGGACAGGATGTGTTTCTTGGGGAACTTCAGAGTGGTGCATCCAAACTGGCTGACTCCACCGGTCTCCCCGGGGAGTTTCTCCCGTCTCTGCACCCAGCTGCGCCAGCCGGGTTTCCAGCAGTACACGCTGTCATAGAACCGCGAGCCATTCTCGCCGCCGAGAACATAAATCCTGCGTTTCCAACGCGCCACGCCACCGGCGGCAATTCGCCGGGGGAGACCAGGGAAAACGACCGGGCTCGGAGCTCTGTCACTTCCTCCGACTGCACCGGCTCGCTGTTCTGGCGTCAAGGCTCCGCCACCAGTCACTTCACGCTCCACTCCAGAGCCCCGCCCCTCTCTGAAGAACAACACACGTCCAGTGGCATCTAAGGTTTCTAAGTTAGTGTAGTTTCCATCCAGGAACTTGGTGGTGTCCCTCATGTATCCTCCGATAGCACAGACTCCACCCCGGACTGCCACACCCCCAGCAAGGCAGGTGGCCCCAGAGTCCAGCGCCACCCGTGTCCAGCAGTCTGTCATGGTGTGATAAATAAGAACACCTGAGTGAACGACGGCCCTGTTCTGTTCAAGTGTGGTTCCTCCCAGGAGGTAAAGCCGTCCCCGAAGTGCCGCACAGGCGAAGGAGCGCAGGGGCAGCGGCAGTCGAGGCCCGGCAGCCCATTGAAGCGTGGAGAGGTTCAACACCTCACTGGTGTCCAGCAGGGCTGTGCGGTTGCTGCCTCCCAGAGCAAACAAGGACTCTCCACAGCCCAGCAGGCCCAGCATCGTCCTGGCGTGGACCATCGACGGTCGCTGAATCCAGCGGTCCAGAACAGCGTTGTACTCGTGTACGGTCGGCGACACCGTGCCGGACCGCAGGGCCCCTCCTGCTACAAACAGTCGGTCTCCCACCGCAGCGCAGCCAGGATTGACGAAGGAACCCAACGGAGCCAACTTCTCCCACTTGCCTGTCCGGGGATCGAAGCAGTCCACCGTGGTCTCCCGCACCACAGAGCTCTCACTGTTCCGTGGGGTCAGGTCCACGCACACAATCTTCTTCTCAAACATTCCCTCACGTGGTCGCAGAGGGCCACCCAGGCCCTCGCCAGGTGCAGCGAGACCCAGCTCCTGCTTAAGTCTCCTGCTTTCCTCGTGGGACAGAAGTCCCGGTCTCAGGTGGTGAAGCAGAGCTGGCATGTGAATGTAGCGATCCAGGGGCTGGTGCTCTGCCCAGCGCCGCGCCGCGTCATAAACCTCGGCCTCAGAGTCCACTCCAAGCCGGTCTGAGCTCAAGAGGCTGCCCAAAGTGCCATGATCCAGGAGGAGGAAGTCCTTCTGCCGGGCCACACGGGGAAAGTGTTGCGCCACCAGCCTGATGGAGGCTCGCAGCAGGAGCTGGTCGTGATGGGAGCGAGCCAGAGAGTACATCCCCAGACAGTTGTCCACCGACAGGTGCTCAAAGAGAAATCTGTGGAGAGAGGTGATTGGACAATGTAAGCCGACATAGTGAGCGCCGTGGTCACCTGACTCAATATCAGCAGTAGGAGAAGGATGACTGATGACTTCACCATGTCATGTGGCTACTTTTAAGTTTAAAGGCATGTTTTGATGCTGACGTTTCATACCACGCTTACCAGTTTTGAGAAAACATCACGAAAAAAATCATGGATTTGATCAGCTGGTCTCTTAACGCTATTGACCAAATTTTCTCGACAAAGAAAATGGGTAAAGGAGAGCCCGTCTGCCCGGCCGGAACCTTTGCAGCCGGATACATGATGGACTCCTGGGAGAAGTGGAGGATCGTGTGCCTGTCCATCCTTCCCGTGGAGGATGTTGAAGGCGTGTTCATAATTGGACTTATGATAACAGGTTTCCTGCTGATTGGTCTAAGCGGCTACCTGTTCTATCGCAAACTTCGGAAACCGTTGGCAGCATATGTGGCCATGGAGAAGCTGCCCGTCACGACTGAGGGACTGTGCAGGGCTGCCAGCACTCAGACTCAAGCTATAGGTGAGCTCAGCTGCAAGCTGGAGGCGATTTCTGAGCACCCTCGCAAAGTGGATAACAACATGGAGAAGCTGTCAGCTCGGCTTGGCTGAATCTGGCCATCGAATTCAGACATATTGGAACAAGCCACCAGGAGACTCAGAGAGACTCAAGGGCAGATGGAAAAAACAGAACAAGTTATCTTCATTGGCTCCCAGATACAACCGGCCTCCCAAGGTCGCTCAACTCTCCTGGAAGTTTTGTGGACAAGGCGCTCCGCCCCCGCCTCCCTTCCCATCACTGACTGTTCACCCTTGTCTTTAACGCCTTCTTTTGGCCCCCGCAACACCTGTATGGCAGCGGCTCCCCTCCCGATATCAGCACTGGGAGTCCTCCCATCCCAACTGCCTTCCCCCCCTCCCATATGTGCAGCCCTTGAGTTCTGCTGTTGTCTTCGATGTGCTCATGTGCTGAGGTGTTTCTTTACGGAACCCACACTGCGCCCCACTCACAGGAGCCTAGTTTGAGAGTTGCTTTTTTTTCTTCCTCCTCCTGCCTTGTGTTCTCTATTCTTACTGAGATCGCTACTTCTGTCCTCCCTGTTATGTCTTGTCAGACAGGAGTTCAATTTTGTTGTTACTACTTGTGGTACAGTGACAATAAAGCATTCATCATCAAAACATCCATCAGTTGCATCCATTTTTACATGAGTTTCACTGAGTCAGCAGATTCACCTGGAGCAAAGGTCCTGCAGGGGCATGACCTGGAGACGGTTGGCGGCCACAAACAGATCCTCAGCCGTGTCCAGAGAAAGTCCCGCCTCACCCGTGTACACAAACTGAATGACAGTCTCCATGACGGATGGTGTCACTTCCTCCAGGCGTATCTCAGTAAGCCGAGACTCCACCAGGGGGCTGGTGAACATGGCCCTGAAGTACGGACTGACAGCAGCCAGGAGGACCCTAGTCCGGCAGGATCCAGGACAGAAGACATTAGAGAAGGTACCGATAAACAATTCAAATTCAAGTCAAACCTGTGACACATGAACTTCTTCCCTTCAACGAGCAGTGTGACATCACAGAGCTGCTGAGCATCCAGGAGGAGCTTCAGCCCTAGGACACCACGGAGAAGAAAGCAGTTGGAGGCAGGTGACTCGCAGAGAAGGCGGTAAATGTCAAGGGAGGCTCTACGTTCACTCACCATGAGTGATGTAGTCTCCCAGAGGGGTGGTGCTGTCATCGGGGAAGTCCTCCTCCTCCGAGTCGCTGTCAGAGAGAGGCTCCCCTCCTCCTCCCTCGCCATCCTGCCACGGCTGGGGGCGCCAGGTGACTGTGCCCCCCCGCACAGCGTTCATCTGCACCACAACACACACCGAGCTCAACACCGGCTACCAAACTGCGTCAGCCCCGAAACCAACCACAATGAGGGTCCACGTCTTTTGTATAGTTAACAACCTTTGCTCGTCTTCGAGTTTCCACCGTGACGCCTGTCTGCGGAGCAGCCAGCGGGAATCGGGGTGGCACCTTGTGAGGGTGGCTCTGACCGAAGCCGCTACCTTCCGTCACCCAGTCCCGGGTCAGCAGGCTCAGCTGAGCGGGTCTGCGCTGTGTGGCGAGGGCGTCAGAGTGCTGCGTCCAGCTCCATGAGCGACACCGCTGCTATGGAAAACAAGCTCACAAAAGAACAATTCCCCGTCTTCCCTGAGCAGTGACACACGTTCGTCCACCATGACAACACAGCCATGCTTCCTCTTTCACAGCTATCCAGCCGACAGACATATTCTGGAGCCACAAATGAATAAAAACTAGGGGAGACTTCGGGAGCACTCGGCCGCACTTGTCATGTCTGGACCGGATCACAGCAGCGGTTAATCTGCGCGCATCTGATTGGTTAACCTCCAACCTCTGACGTCAGCTCGTAGCAGAATGGCGTTTAAACATAATTTGGAGAATTCTTCTGGTAAATGTTTTGTTATACTAATAGCCTCCATGATCCTGGAGACCACAGTCCTTCAGTAAAACGTAGCGACAAGGAGCCGAATTGTGCTGTAATTCTTCTTCCGGTGCTGCGGTTTCCGCATTCGTGATGCATTCAATGACCATAGGACTGCAGAGTTTCATAATAGCCAGTCTTTAGTTTGTTGAATCACTTTTAAATCGTTTAAAGATGCATTCGATGGCAGCGATCATATGTATATGGTAATATAATTTATCAGAACCTAAATAAATTCTCAAGGCACAGAAATAACTACAACTGTGTTCGATAATTTCCCACATCGCCTGAATGTAACGCCGTCCAACATGGCGAGTTGCATCAACATGTTATCCAGAGCTGGAGCTAGTATTTTAATTGCTTTTTCACCCACTGTGAGACAAGTGTCCTGCCCACTTGGCGTTCCGCTGCGCTTCTCGCACCAGATTCGGAGTAGTTTGTATGAGCACGTCAGGGGAGGCTACAGTGACAAGCCGGAGCTGGACATGACAGCGGTGTGTGAGGAGACCGACAAAGTCATCGCTAACGTGGAGAACAGGAAGGGCCAGTTGACTGGGGACCAAGTCCGCCACATCGTGAGACGCTTCACACCTGCCTCACTTGTAGTTTAGACTCTTACTGTTTGTTTATTTATACAATTACTACACATATCTTTGAATTTAGTCAATAAAACTACTCCCAAATGAGACAGAGTAGTGTTTAGTTGTTATTCTTCCATGGAACAGTAGCCTTGGACCCGGTGTTAAAACAGGATTGTTTACTCTAGAAATGCAGTACAAAATACATTAGCACTATATTCAACCACTACACAATAACTTCGTTCTGTTTTTATGTATTGACCACCTCTGTGCTACTCAGGCTTTGGTTGATTCTCCATGTTTGTCGTCAGGTTTGTGTTTGGCTGCAACTCCAGGCGGTGAGGAAAGAGATCTCAGAGTTGGAGTTGCAGAAGAAACAGATTGGAGAACAAGTGAAAATGCTTGTGGTCAGTTGAAGACAATTTGGAAGCCCACAACAGTATATTTCTCCATTAATATGAATATATTTCTGTTCGGCAGGGAAAGAGCGATAAGAAAACTCTGGCTAATGTAAGTTGAAGAGGCATTGTTTTGAATCAAATCACTGTTGACTCTGTTTTTTACTTACTTCACACAGAACCCAGAGTATGTTGAAATCCTGAAGGTGGGACGTGACATCCGCCACAGGCTGAATGAGCTGTACCCTAAGGAGAGCAAGCTGGATGAGGAGCACTACACCCGAGCGCTGCTGCTGCCAAACCACACACATCCTGACGTGGTGAGGAGAGACACTAACAATATTGTTACAGTGAAAACTGCATCTTGTAGTTTCATACTGTTGTGTGGCCTTAGGAATCAGCGTTCTGACGGATTGATGATGAAATGTTTTAAATATAGTCATGGATTTTCTTTCCGTTGACTTAAAGTGTTAAGGCAAATGTCAGTAACACGACGAACGTTTGAATGATCAGAAAGTCTGTTGTGTTTTCAGCCGATCGGCGAGGAAAGTCAAGCAAAGGTGGTGGAGTTGGTTGGACAGAAACCTGGTTAGTGCTGTGACCTCACTCACAATGGTGGGAGGCATTTCTCTGGGTGCTCTGATCAAACCTCTCCTTCTTCACTCAAGAGTTTGACTTCAAGCCCAGGGGCCACGTGGAGCTGGGAGAGACCTTGGGTCTTATCCGACAAAGGTGACAGAATCTGCTGGATTTCCTCTGAACGCAGAATCGCTGTGGTCCTCACTGAGGTTTCATCACACCGTTGTCTTGACATTTTCAATGACATGTCAGGAGGGAAAAGGAGAAGAAATTTTTTGCTTCACTGGATCTAAAATTGATTCCAAAGCTCCTGAAATGACAAATATGAGACCTTTAATCTAAACTTCATGTTGTGTTACCATCCAGAAGATTCCTCCCCTGAATACCTATGATGAAGAATTCTCAGAACCATCTCTTCCTGGAATGGTCACCATGACCGACCCTGTAAAAAACTTGTGTGAATTGAAGTTGCCGTCTCTCCTTCTCACCTTCATGCGGCCTGCAGACACCTGGCCCATGTCTCGGGCCACAGATCCTACTATCTGAGGGGCGTCGGTGCCAGACTTCAGACGGCGCTGCAGAACTTTGCTCTTGACACACTGCAGCGACGGGTACGTTTCTGAAAACCGTCACCAAACTATCATAACTATCATAACTATGTGGCCTCTTCGTATCCCGGCAGGGCTTCATTCCTATGGTTGTGCCAGACATGCTGCGAGGGGTCGTGTTTGTGAGTGGATTGTCATTTTGCCAGGCTTGATCGGCTCCTGAACCTTCTCTTGAACCAGTAGGCGCTTGTCTTCTGCACCTGCAGGAAGGGTGTGGTATGCAGCCCAACGCCTACAGCTCTCAGGTATATGGACTGGACCCAGCTCGCTTCCCTGACCTCAGCCTGGCCGGGACCGGAGAGGTCGGTGTTGCAGGTAAACCAGTCAAATGTTGTTGTTTTCCACCGTGGTCACTTAGGCCATGACTGTGGTGCTGAAACACAGGCTTCTTCATGGATCACGCGGTGAGCTGCCAGGACCTTCCAGTCAGGTAGGGTGTCCGGCCACTCACAGCCGAGCCTCTCTTCACTGTCTGACCTGTGAGGTCCGCCACAGGACTGTGTGCAGCAGCACTTGCTACAGAGCCGAGACCGACACCGGCCGAGAGACCTGGGGCCTCTACAGAGTTCACCACTTCAATAAGGTGGGAAGAGCGCTGAGAGTCAGGCGATGCAGCGGCACAAGGATAAGCTCCACTGCTGTGTTTCAGGTGGAGATGTTTGGAGTGACGGCAGACGAGACGGGAGAGGAAAGTTCCCAGCTCCTGGATGAGTTTGTCTCTCTGCAGAAAGAGATGTTCTCAGCGTTAGAGCTGCACTACAGGTGCGAACAGGTCACAAACCCTGAGCGTAGCTCAGCAGTCAAGTTTGTGACGGGATCTGTGGTTTTTGTTGGTAGAGTTCTGGACATGCCAACGCAGGAACTGGGTCTTCCAGCGTACAGGAAGTATGATATTGAAGCTTGGATGCCAGGGAGGAACAGCTACGGCGAGGTACGCCGCCACACGTCGACACTCTCTCTTTCAACATGGTGACCTGATGAATACACTGCGAGTTTAATGGCCTCCAACTGCAGCTGGAGTTCATATGGAATATCAAATTTCCTGATCCAAAATTCGCCCCTCTCTGTCCCAGATTTCCAGTGGGTCCAACTGCACCGACTACCAGAGCAGGCGCCTGAACATCCTGTACGAGCGCCAAGACGGCAGCATGCAGTTTGCCCACACAGTAAGTTCCACCTCACTGGTTCCCCATAGAGTGATGCGCCGTCTGAGATATTGTGACGGACCATAGGTGAACGCCACGGCCTGCGCCATCCCCAGGACCCTCATCGCCATCCTGGAGACCCACCAGACCAGAGTAAGGCTTCTACCACCCTGACTTTGTCCTTCGAGTCTTGGACATGGGACAAAAAAAATAGTTCATTAAATACACGTTTCCTCCTTTCCACATATAATCTGGAAGATGTGAGCGCAAATGTCAGTCTTTTCTTGTGCTTCCTCAGGAAGGAACGGTGCGAGTGCCCAAAGCCCTACAGCCTTATCTGGGTTTAGAAATGATCGAGAAGCCCAGATACTCCCCGCTGAGGTACATCGGACCCAACCAGCACACTAGGGCACCCAGGCCTGCTCCCAAGTCAAGATGACTCCAGTCCCTTGGTTGAATGATTGACCTTAATCTGTGCCTGGGATTATGAGCGGCGCATCATCTTCCTCACACTGTGCTTCACCGTCATGTTGGTTCCTGGCTGAGGGACTCTGTCACTGCGCATATATCCTGCGTATCATCATCATGTGAAATCATGTGAGTCAAAGACGTGTTTCAGTAACCGTCAGGTCGGATGATAGTAAACTGCTGTGATCGTCATGGATCCTGACGCCTCAGTCTCGCCTCTTTTTACACACTGTCGTTCGTGTAACAGCCACATGTTGAAGGTAAGGGGCAGCCACACCAGTGTTAATACTCAAACATTCCCCCTTCCACACGGTTAGCTCACGTCTCAGGGGTCATTCCTCCATTATTAATAGTACAGTACTAGTTTATCAGCAAGGTCATGAGTGGCTAGAAATCCCACCTCACACTAGCAAAATAACTTGTATTAGATCTTAAAAATTATTAAAAACACCCAACTTATTTTTTTAATGAAAATAAATAATATATGAAAATAATTGTCTGTCTCGCTAAACCTGAATTAAAACAGTAACAGTAAATATAGGTATCCGAAGTGAGTGGAATCATTATTATCAACGCGCTTGTCCGGTCATTGAAGCGGAATAAGAACGGAAGGAAGAACGTGTCGGGTTGTTCGAGACCACCTGACATCAGCCGGGTTTAAGCTTCCCTGGGTCACCTGACCGGGCGCGCGCGCGCGCAGGTCCTCGGCTCCACCTCGCGCGGCGGGTGCGTGTCCCTCCGCTCTGCTGTCTGTTCTCAAGGTTATCTGCAGCAGAAAGCTGGCTCGTGGATCTTATGGGGTTTGTGATAGGCGCGCTGTGTCTGCTGGCGCTGGTCGGAGGTGAGTCTCATCCGTCTGCGAGTCTGATCCGTCTTCTGTGATGATGAGGAGGAGGAGGATGGTGAGGATGATGGTGATGGTGAGGATGAGGATGGCGCGTCGCAGCTTCAGATCTCACACGGGGACGTCCCGCTTCATCTCCCCTAACCTTCTTTCCCAACCTTAAAGGACATTTTCCACCGTGTATCGCGGCAGACGCGGCCGGGCTCGGCGCGGATTGGCACCAATAACACAATAAGCCCAACACCTTGTTACGTAATCTGCCGCGTTCTTGGCTGCGTTTCCTGTAGACGGCGTTTACATCCTGCATATTGCTGCTAGAGCTAATAACAGTGGGGGGGTATGTCGTGTGTCGTCATGAAACTGCGTGGTTTAACGCGAATTACTTTCCAGACGCGGTGCGCGCGAGCGGCTCGCGTGCACGAGTCGAGGGGGCGGGTAATTACGTTTAAACACCGAGACTGTTGCGCGCGCCGCTTCGCCGAAACCCAGGGAAACACCAGAAATAATCTCGATTTAAACGTTCTTAAAGGTTATTACTGAAATATCGTACGAACAGACACATAGAATATTTTTTGTTTCTGCTCACCTACATTTTGTTTTCAATATGCATCATATAATGTTGAGAAAACTATGAGTGATTATTGTTATTATGATATAAAATGATTTAGTTTTATTTATTTTGAGGGACAAGAACCACCAATCTAATTTATTCATTTCGATGTAACGATAAATAGCTTTGGAGGAAGAAAAACAACCAATACGACTGAAATAGTGGAAAATATTCTCATTAGTAATTTTTAAAACCTAAAAATAATCAAATTTATTTTTGTCAAATTAATTATTTTTGCAGTGACCTCATGAGGGCCACATAAATAAAGGCAGAGAGCTGCATTTGGCCCCCGGGACGTGCTTTGTCCACAACAACAACAAGTCTTTGAACGCAACACATTTCTATTCTACAAAAGAATGTAGAGCTTTAAAGAGGTGTTTCACCCTGTATTGTGTTCAACTCTTGTACTGTTGTTACTACTTTAGCACCACAGGACATTTAATGACACTGTAATAACACAGATTGTACTCAACATCTTAGGTGATTAGAGTTTCATACTTAACCTTCCCATATAATATAATATAATATAATATAACATAATTCCGTGCCAGAGTCAAGACATAGTTTGAGTCCCTGCCAGAGATGACACTGGAGTCAAAGCAATGAGACTCATTTAAAAGCACAAACTCAGGACTCAGTGGAAAGGGCTTTGCGATGTCCACTTCCTGTGTCAGTTCGTGGCTCAGGAAATCTCAACCACAAGTCTGAAGACTTAGTTCTAGCAAACATCCTGTTAGAACGTGTCACAGGGAGAATTTCCTTTATTTGCTCAGCAACAGATTTTAGCAAAATCATCAACATGACTTTTGAATTCCTGTGGAACCACATTCATATTCCTCACAGCAAAATTAAAATACATGTAACATGCCAATACCCTCCTTCATGTTAGACTGGGCGTGTTTCAGAGCAGAAACAAACTCAGGAGAGCAACACACTCCCCAAATAAACCAATGAATCTTGAGGGTCCACTTTAAAGACCTGGTGTTCACCCAAATGATCGAATTAGAAACGGATTAAAAGTGAGCACATGCTCCGCCTTCAGGTATCAACTGACCCGGGTTTGTGCTGAATCACAGTTGGAATCCTGCGAGGCCGAGGCCTGGGTTTATCACCTGAACAGACGCTTGACTCGCTCACGTGCCTCGCAGAGCTAAGCAGTCAGTGTTATGGATCCTGATCTGCTCGGCTGTGGCGTCGACACGTGTGGAAGATGGAGCCACTCCACTGCTCCACACAGATTCCACAGTTTCCTGGAGGTGTGAAGGCACCAGTGAGGCTCAGTTCTATGGCTCTGACCTGCAGTGAAGCCAGTGGAAAACAGTCATATGTATATGGCCTGAAACAATGTGGGAACACTCCTCACTTTCTGCTGTTCAGAGGAGTCAGGCCTATCTACCAGAGCTTGAATGCTATGGCAACCTTTTGAGACTTGGTCTCAGCAGAGTGAAGCAGAAAGCTCTCTGCAAAATAGATTTATATTTTATATTATATGTCATGCTTCACCAACTGCAGGAATGAAGTGTAACAAAAAAAACTCACCACCTCACGTGTACAAAATTGACAGTACTGTTTGTAAATTCCTCTAAAAGTGTTGTTAACAGTTAAAGTCTGACACCCTGCGTCCAGGTCACCTTTGATCCCCGTTGTGTCCCGGAAGGTTCAGAAAGGCCTGATCCGAGAGCTTAGCGTCTAATTAATGAGCGATTATCCAAAGGCAGGAAGTGTTCGAGGACCGATTTAGCTGGAGTGGGAATGTGTGTGAAGGTTTCTGCCTGGGTTGCAGTGAATATGAATGACGTCGCCTCTTAACGCCCCCTGTGTGTGTGTCTCCTCCAGTGCACGGCCGGCCGGCGCTCTCACCCCTCAGCAATGCAAAGGTCAGAAACTGCTTTTTTTTTGTCTAGAGCCTGTCACATTTCAAACAGTGGGAACTAGTGATGGGCCGATGAGGCTTCATGAAACCTTAATTGTTAGAGCTCAGTAGGTGGCGCTGTTGGTTTAAAAATGAGGCGAGGTTTCACTGAAATGGCTGTTCACATACAAAGATTTTAGTGAGGGGAGTGGAAATGCTCTGAAAATGAGGACAGTGTTTCATGAAGCCTCACCAGCCCATCACTACAAAACCGTCATTTGATGCTAGCTAGTACACAATACCATATTTTCCGGATTATAAATTATAAAATGCATAACAAAGAAGGAAAGGACATATATAAGTCACACTAGAGCATAAGTCACATTTCTTGGCGAAATTTATTTGAGAAAACCCAACAGCAAGAACAGACATGTCATCTTGAAAGGAAATTTAAAATAAAAATAGACAGGCTTAATAAGTGTACAGTATGCTAACGTTACATGACGCAGAAACAACGTGCTGAGAACATGCCTGGTATGTTAACGTAACATATTCAAAGTTATTCAGACTCGTCAGACTCATTGTCAGTTGCAGTTCCAATTATTCCAGCCTTTCTGAATCTGAATCCTAACTGTGGCCACCTAGCTTTTAGCCCGACCTCAGCTTTTTTTTTTCTTCATTTCAGTGAGAGAAACCTCCGCCATTTTTGTTCAGCCCTTCTCAGTTGTTTTTACAAGTTACCACCAATGTTGAAATGATCGACACGGGCTTAAGAGCGCCCCCTTGCGGTTTAGTGTGAAAATAACATGTGAGATGACAGAATAATGTGTTAATAATTTGACACATAAATCGCTCCAGAGTATAAGTCGCACCCCGGCCAAACTATGAAAAAAAACCCTGCGATTTATAATCCGGAAAATCTGGTGCTTTTGATTCAGACGCTTGGTATGGAGTGAGCCCGGTCATGGCTGTCGTGGTCCGGTTCTATTTTTGTCTAAGTCTGGAATTGACTGGAGCGTGTGTGTTCAAACTGTGCCAAGCCTCTTTAATGAAGCACACACTAATTGTGTTTAATGTGTGGGAGGTGCTCTGGCGTCGACCTCAGGCTCAGTTTCGTTGCTGTCTTCATACCAAACGGTGAATCACCGTCTCAGGTCCATGCTACTCATCTGTTCTGATTTGTGTGTCAAAGGTGGAGTGCATCGTCCAGGAGACGCTGGCGGACGGCGGCTCTCAGGGCGGCTGTGGAGCGCAGCTAGCAGGTCCATGTCAGCACAGGCAGAGACACATGTCCGTAACGTGGCTCACAGCGCCAAAACATCTCACTGGTGTTTTGTCTTTACAGATGAGCTCGATGATGCGCAAATACACCAGGGTTTGCTGCGGGAGCTGCAGAAGCTGGCGGACCACGGTACGGTCTCCCTCTCACGTGGCCAGACACAGACTTGTTATTCAGTATCGGTGAGGCTTCGTGAAACAGTGTCATCATCTTCAGAGCCCACTGGATGATCTGCTCTAAAATCTTTGGAATTGAACTGCCATTCCAATGAAATTGAACATTCTCATCTCATTTTGAAACCGACAGCGCCACCTACTGAGCCCAAAAGTAAGGACACTGTTTCATGAAGCCTCATCGGCCCACACTATTATTCAGGGGAAACACTACAGATCTATGCTGATGCTACTCATCCATCCAATGCTCCTCTTCCCACACACTCACAGAGAGGAAGCTGATGAAATGCGCCACGTCCAGCTATTTTTAAACTTGACATGACTCTAACTTGACCACAGACCTTCACCACAGAAGGAATGGCGCGATCCTTATCAGACACCAAAGACTGCACTGCAGAGCTGAGAGAGTTAACGGTTAACATGACGTCTCACTTCAAAACGTAGACTGTGTTTAAAAGTTGCCAAAAAACGAATTGCAGAACTAAATAAATGTGCTCCAAAATGTGAAGAAAGACTCATTGTTGCTCTGGAGCAAGTCTGGAAACTCTCCAAACTACAATAAAATCTTGCAAAAGAGATTTTTATTAAAGTTATTTCAAGTAAATAAATAAATAAATCCTGATGTACTTTGCCATATTGCTCATCACTTGCTGGAGGCATTTTGGAAACAAATACATTTTCTGCAAATATCATGTTGAGTGTCAGCAGCTAGTGAAAATGGATTTTCTTTCTTTTCTTTCGACTACTTTTGAGCACAAGTGCGTTTTGGCTGAGGTTCTGTTGGTTGTGAGCCTCGGGATTTTTTGTGTTGTGATTTAAAAAAGACTGAAAAACAGTGTTCTAGCAGGCCTTATCAATTCACCATCTCTTTTGCTGCTGTCGCTGCTTCAGCCACAGAAGTGAAGCCCTGCCACATTGTCTGGATGATTCTAGTATCTCAGAGAGCTCATCCAGAGAGGCAACTGGTGACACTGCTTTCTGCCTGCAGAGCGAGAAGATGAGACGGAGCGATATGAGTCCAATCTGGCTGAGAACCAGCAGAGGGACGAGGAGGAGTGGGCGGAGGAAGATGACACAAAGGAGAAGATGATGGAGGAGCCCAGTGTGGACGACAGAGGGAGCGATGATGAAGAGGAAAGAGCCAAGGAGCTGGAAGAGCTGCTGGCGGAGGAAATCACAAAAAAGGAGAAGGAGGAGAAGAACGACGAGGAGCTGGAAGAGCTGCTCAAGGAGTTGAAGAAGAAGCGCTACGAAGCCGTGAAGGAGAGGGAGAACCAGAAGAGCGCAGGCAGCGAGCAGAAGGTGGAGAAGAACAGTGAGCCGGAGGTCAAAGAGGAAAAGAGAGAGACTCCGGAGGAAGTGGAAAAGCAGAGAGTAGAGGAGAGAAGGAAGAGTGAGGTGGAGTTGATGATGGAGAAGGAGAAGGTGGAGAAGGAGTTGAAAGATCTCCTCGAGGAGCAAGACAGCCAAAACAAGGTGGAGAAGGAGCAGGAGAGGAAGGAGAAGCAGGAAGAGCTGGAGGAACTGGTGAGGAAGATGAAGCAGGTGAAGGAGCAAGGTCCAGGAAACGGGGGCTCAACTCCTGCCGAGCCAGAGGAGAAGACGGAGGGGAACAGAGGTGAGAAAGAAGAAGAGGAGGCGGAGAAGAAGGAAGGCCGAGAGGTGGAAGTGAAGGAGCCGCAGCAGAAGAGGGTGATGGAGAAGGCCAGCGATGAAGCCACTCGCCAGTTCGAGCGCGAGCGGTACGAGCAGGAGGACGGGGACGAGGAGGAGGAAGATGAGTATGTCAAGGAAGATGACGACGAGGAGGAGGACGGAGGTGTGGAGGAGGACGAGGGAGAGGTGAGCGGCAGCCCATTCAATTTTCTTTTTTCTACGCGTATCCATGCGCCGTGACGCTACTGCCATCTGCTGTCCGACTGAGCTCATTGCACTCAAAATATAACTCGGTTGTTACAGACAAAACACGAGCTGGGCTGTAATATTAGGTATTAAAGTGTGTGTAAGGAAACGGGAGGCATTTCTGAGGTTACGTTTCATCCATGTCTCTGCTTCCAGGAGCTGCTGGAGATCGAGGCCGAGCTGCGCAAAGTGGCCGCCGAGCTCCGAGAGCTGCGCCGCGGATAAGACCGAGACAGTGGAGCACGTGACCGTGGGTCGCTCTCATGACCAAACGTGTACATACTGCTGAGTCATGGTGTGGTCACGTGCCACCGAGGCCAAGCGTTCAGCACTTTCATGAAAATGTCAATCATTCGATCGTCACGTTTTGTCCTCAAAAGAATAGAGGCGCGTGGCTCTAAAGCATCTGGAATATAGCTCATGTCAAGTCATATCTTTGTGCAATAACCAACGACTGTGCGTGACTGTTATGTATAAGCAACATTTCTACACGTCTCTGTTGCGTTCTGACGGAGGACTGTCTTTCATTTGGCTCATGCACTGTTAAACCCAGACTGTTTGTGGAGCTCCGGGTGTCCACCCCGGATTCAGCTTTGCACTCTCAAGCCACGACGGGAGAAACCCTGAAGCCATTCACCTGTATGAATAACTGCTCAGTGCTGTGCGTCTTAGCGGTCGCTGCTTGTCATTCGTGTAGTGAGTCGACGGTCACCCGGTAACTGCGGCGGCAGCGCCCCCTGCTGGCTAGGAGCGCACACGGTTTCAAACAAACAGGGTGACCAACTAAGTGTAAATGCAATAACATATGAATGCAATAAATAGCCAAGTAATTCAAGTGTTTAATTTTTGAATAGTAAACGTGATGCTTTTCTACACAGCCGAGATTCATGACTGGTTTCTAGTGCAGTCAGTACCGAACAGATTGTTGACGTCTATTCCAAAGATGATCTCTCTCTCTTTTTTTTTTTTTTTTTTTTTTTAATTAGAAATGTATCTTACAAACCAGCAAGAATGACGTAGAACATGTCAGGGAGGCAACGGGACGGAACAGGAGACACTTCAAACAACAGGGGGCGATGTTTGTGGGCGGGTCAGTGGTGTTTCTTCGTGCCTGCTGTATCTTCTATCCGAGCCGTCACTCAATAAAATCAGAAAATGTGTGAATCACTCTGCGTCCTCTTTCTTTGAAGGAGACATTTCTCAGGTGTTAAAGTGGAGAGTCAGGGCTCTTCTGCTGCAGCTGCTGTCCCACGGTCCAACACTGTCTTCAAGTGACTCAGCAAAGCTGCGAAAAACTGTGGGACCCCCTCGTAACCTGGTGGGACGGAGGAGAGTCAGGGCTGCTTCAACAGGCTGCGCGTGCTGCGGCTCACCTGGGAATATGTTGATGTCGATGACGGTGAGCGTGTGAGTGTGGATGTTGATGATGACGTCCACGCCGAAGAGAGCCATGCCCAGCTGGACACGCAGCTCTCTGACCAGGGCGCCTACAGCCTCCGAGCTGGGCGGGGGCAGGCACGGCATCTGCTCGTCCAGCTGAGGAGGAAAGATTCATGGGCACGGGTGAGGCGGACGGGGCTTCACGAAACAGTGAGTTCATTTTCACAGCTCAGTAGGTGGCGCTGTAAGCCAAAATTGATGTGAGGCTTCATGGAAATGGTTGCTCAAATCCAAATGATTTCAGACTTTATTTATTTTTATTTTTATTTTAGACTTGAAGCCTCATCAGCAGCAATGGGTTTGTGAGGCTTCATGAAAAGTGTTCTTATTTTCAGAGCCCACTAGATGGCACTCTCTGCTATATAATTGAAGGTGCTGAACACATTTTAATGAAACTTTTTTTTATAGACCTTGTGACCTCTGTCAATGAGGAAACATGGTTTCATGATACTGTACCTCTTCAGCCTGTCGCTAACTGTGAGCAAATATCTTTTGAGTAGTAATGTGCTGGTGAGGCTTCATGAAACAGTGTCCTCAATTTTCAGATGACTATCTATGGATTTGAACAACCATTTCAATGAAACTTCACCTTATTTTTAAGCCAACAGCGCCACCTACTCAGCTCTAACTATAACGACACCGTTTCATGAAGCCTCACTGACCCATCACTCCTTTTGAGTGACGAACAACAATCACACACATATCGACCCAATGTTGAGGTTAATGTGTTTATAATCTTAAGACAAAGTTGTCACAGACTCATTCAAAACAAAAACAACCATCCCAACAATTTCTATGTCGCCAAAAGACGGAACTGTATAGACAAGTAAAGAGACTCACTGCTGTCAGATCTGAGCTGGATTCTGGTTTTGACACCTGATGGCTGTTGAAGAAGATGGTCTTTCTGTCTGTTGTAGGGAGGGATGTCTATTATATAACACCATAAGCACACACACACATGTGAGGACATGAAGCAAACGGAGGCAGACAGAGGCACAGACATGACTGATATTTATATGTATGATCTATTTACTTGTATTTTATTTATTTTGTCATGATACTTGTTTCTATATTATGGACATTTATTTATTTGTCTTGTGTTGTTTGATAGCTTGTGACTTTGGTATGTGTCAGTGTCTTTGTTGTCATTGGCTGCTGTGACATGGTGAATTTCCCCTGGGACTAATGTAATGTAAAGTAATGTGATGTAATGTAAAAGAAAGAGTGCAGGCAGGGTAGAACAGGTGAAGAAGAAGGCAGTTCACCGAGGACTGTAGTGAGTGGTGAGAGCAGTGCGAAGTCAGAGGGACAGCAGGGACTGACCACATGGTCCGGAGGGGAAGTTCTTCAGGGACGGTCTCTCCACGCAGAAGTGCCTGTCTCCGACCACAAACACTTTGTGCAGCACGGCTCCGTGGCTGACGAAGCTCTGGAGCACACAGGGGGGACGGACGTCTGCCAGACAGTCGGCGCTGAAGATCAGGGACATCTACATGGAGGGACACGTGGTGACTTCGGTGGAAGAGGACGGACACTGAGAGACCACTCACCTCATGGGAGAGCGAACCGTGCGCCACTCTTGTTTTACAGACTGTTGGTGACACACAAACATGGGCATTAATTCCACACTTTCGAACATCAACCTGCGAACGGCGGCGCACTGACTGAGGGGGAAGCTTATGCCCTGCTCCGTCACCGCCTCCTCCACTGTGGACAGGTCGCTCACACTGTTGATCTCCACGTACGGGGGGCTGCAGATACGCCAGTCTGTCGACCAAACACCTGTCATGACCAGAACACTGGGAGGGTTTCAGAGCATTACAGACCTCGGAGGGAGTTTTGCAGCTTGCTCATGATTCGGTAGGAGGCGAAACGGTCCAGAAGTTTGGTCATGGCGGGCAACGGGTCCAGAAGGACTGTGTTGCAGTGAGCCGACACATAGTGCTGTGAAGCGAGAACCATGACCAAGACATGAACGGACCAGAAGTTTGCCAACACAAACAGATCCAGACTAACGTGTAGGTTTGGCATTGGCAGAAGGCGGACGCACCTGGAAGTTGTCCAGCAGCTGCTGTGATTGGCTGTCGTGCTCGGCCTCCACGATGACCTCGGAGAGCTTGTGAACGATGACGTCGAAGGGTCCCTGAGGCACGAGCGGCTGACTGAGGTCGATCTGTGGAAGGAGAACAGGCAACAGCGAGGACGTAAAACAGCATGACTTCAGCATCACATGACACTGACCAAGTGAGAAACACTTGTCTAAAGTGCTGGTTCTAGTAACATTTCACTGAGGGCATTTGACTCGCCCACAGCCTCGGAGCTGGGGGGAGGCAGACATGGTATGCGCTCGTCCAAGGGTGAAGCTGATGAGGCTTCATGAAAGAGTGTCCTCAATTTCACAGCTCAGTAGGTGGCGCTGTCAGCCAAAAATGATGTGAGGCTTCAATGAAATGGTTGCTCAAATCCAAATGATTTTAGACATGAAGACACTGTTTCATGACTTCTGACGATGAGGAAACATGGTTTCATGATACCGTGAGCAAATATCTTTTGAGTAGTAATGTGCTGGTGAGGCACATGAAACAGGGTCCTCATTTTCAGAGTCCACCAGATGGCGCTCTGTACTCTAAACTCAATGGATTTGAACAGCAATTCAATGAAACTTTAGCTCATTTTTAAGCCAACAGCGTCACCAACTGAGCTCTAAAAATAAAGACACTGTTTCATGAAGCCTCACTGACCCATCACTCCTTTTGAGTGACGAGCAACAATCACACACACATAGACCCAATATTGAGGTGGATGTGTTTATAATCTTGTGACTTGTGTTGCAAAAAACTGAAGACGTGAAAAACAGTATCTTATTATGCTGAATTCTTTTTTTAATGACTTAACTACAAAAGTGTCATGACCTCTCTGAAGGTCAAGTGATCATCTACATATTTCTGCCTGTTTGTGAAACAACTCAAAGACGGATCTCTGAGGAATTTCCAGAAAAGGTTGCTAAAAGAGCAGATGAAATTATTCTGATCTTTAGTCACTTGGAGAAAGCTGCACGGTCTTGGTGGAGTTCTGCGGGCTGGAATGCTGCTGCCCTCTAGAGCTCATGTGAAATGCTGAAGGCGTGACAGTGTAGGGTGAAGAGAAAGGCCTCGGTGCCCTCCAGTGCTTGTTGCCAACATGAGTAGAATAAACTGCCTCTCACCTTTCGTCCTCATTTATAATGCAGCTGGATGTTTCCGGTAAAACATGAAAATCAAGTCCTCTCTCTCCATGAAAACCTCCTTTGTTTCCAGGTGGCGTGGTCAGGTGGCTGCAGGTGGTGGTGACACCAGCATCTGGACCTGACGCATGCGTGCCCTGGAGTGGCTGAGCCCTCATGCCGATGTTTGTATCACAGTAGGGTAAGTATCAAAAATTCCAGTGACTCAACACGCATTCAGCCTCGGAGTCAGGTGACGCTCGACGACAAACTGGACAAACTGGCGGATCCTAAACATATGATAAAGCAATGCCTTGAACAAAGGCTCTTACCTCCACCACTTCCACGCCGTGGCTCCTGAGAAGGAAAGGCCAGGGGTTAGACATCAGTTAACACGGTGGAGCTGCGACTGTTGTGTCTGTTTATGCTCTCAAATGTCCAGGCGGAGGACTTGAACCCACCTTCCCAGTGACTTACTGATAACTACTATGTTTAGAATGTACAGGGCTCCATGACAAAGCAAGGCTTGCTAGTTCTTCAGTATTATTGACGCAAAGATGAGGCCATCTTAAGGCAGTTTAGTAGCAGATTATTACAGGAGATAAACCTCTATACTCTATCACTGAAATATTAATAATATGCTGACAGCCTCAGGCAGATCATTCTGAACACACAGTGTCTACAGTGAGTTACCTTGATCTAAAAATCTTAGCATGTGAAGATCAGGTCAAACTTACGCACAGAAATCTGCAAAGGCGTCCAGATTCATCTTCCTCCTCTTCTTGTCGCTGAGACAGAAGCCCACCCGACGACCCGCCATGACCCGGGAGTCTCAGGAGGCCCTGGCCGAGCGGAGTGACGGCACTGCAGACGGAGCAATGTGGCTCGCGTCCATCCACCCTCCCACGGAAGTCTCTTTCCATAAGGTGTGAGGCCTCGCTCACCTGACTGGTTGAGTCACTTGCATCTGAGTGCTCGCTGAAAGGGGCGGATCAAGAGGGGGGCTCTCCAGCTGCTCCCCATCCTGGAGGTGCGCACTACTCACTCAGATGAGTCTTCAAAATGTGACGGTTTTTAAAAACTGTAGGATACATTGAAACAATATTTAATGATTTCATTTTTTTTCTTGTCATGGCCCACTTCATCTGGTGTGTTTTTCTGGCTCGCACATGTTCAGTTGCATTACTGACTTGAAGCACCAGAGGGCGGGAGTAAGAACAGCACAGAAGTCTCGAGTCTATTAGTCATATAGACATGTACTTCATTGTGTTGTCATTTTTCAAAATAAATCTTTTTTTTTCTGTGTTCAGTGTGGTCCCGCTGTTGGTCCTGGTCGCCTCCTGCATTGGTCTTGGTCTCGACTCGATCCCGAGCCCTCAAAGTCTTGGTCTTCATTCTGGTTTTGCTTAAAATGAGCAATGCAACATGTACTAGCAAGAGAAAGCCAACGGTCAGTCCATGAACAGCGGACCACCATCCGCCCAGTGACCACTGCATGTCTCAGAGTTTCCTCTAAACAATGAAATATACAGGAAAAAAAGCAAAGCCACATGAAATCATACCATGGAGAGGTGTGTAAGAGCATGAATACATTTTTAAAATTCATGCAGGTTTTCATAGTGTTTACGTCAAATGTTTCAGCTTCAGTTTGTCGGATTTTTGTTTACATTTAACACCAAGTGTATAATGCAACTGCATCAGAACTGTTCTGTTCGCTTATTAGTTTCTTTTCCTGACCGTATTATTAACAATAACTGAGTGTTTGCGTCGCTTGAGTCACACCATCGACTCAACCGGGCCCCCCTAAGCAGTTCACGACCCTGCTGCGGTGACAAGATGGAGGCAGCGCTTGAAAGAGAAAGTGAAAATAAGATCCAACCTGGAAGCGCCGTTCCTCGTCTGTTCAGCTCCCGAGCGCGAGCATGCTGCCGGAAGCCGCCCTGTAGTCCCCGACTCTTCGCGACTGTCGTCTTGAGAAGTTTTGCCTGCGCGTTTTAGCCACCGTTGTTTTGCAGGTACCGACCCGCAGAAATGTCCCGCGGCTCGAACGCAGGCTTCGACCGACACATCACTATCTTCTCCCCGGACGGGCGCCTGTACCAAGTCGGTGAGTTCGGTTTTGGACGGACTTCTCTCTCAAAGTGAGAGCAACGACCGTGGCGGTGTTGTGGTTCGATTATTTAACATTAAATTCCGGGGTGACAGTCCGAAACCACCTCGTCGGAAACGTGACTTGTCGACTTGTCAGATCAAACATGGCGTCTGTCTCGGGCCAACTTTTCATTCCTGGATGATTTTTTATACTTAATGTAGACGTGTACAATCCTAATATGTGACGTGACAGTGAAACGCTTGTTCACTGCATGTGTTTGTAGACTTTTGTCAGGAAGATGACGACATGATTTACGTGTGATATTATAACAAATGAATGACTCATCACATTATTTCCTATATTATACTGACTCTGTTCAGCATCTGAGACTCATTGCTGGAAAGTTAAACATACGTGGGCCTGGTTTGGTCTGTAGTGGTGAGTCCTGTTGCCTAGATTCAGCTGAGTTTATTCAACAGTTTCACATAAAATGCCTCAGAAAGGGAGCAGTGCAGGCCAGTGGTCTCTGCTGACCTCTGACCCCAGGACTCAAGCATCCGTGTCAGTGGATCAAGTACTTTGGTCACTGTTTCTGTGGAAGCTCTAGCCAACAAGGTTGCAGGTTCAATTCTAGCTTCTGACTAATTTCCTCCACGCAGGAACCAGGAAAATACGTTATTAGGACGTTTTCTAAAAAAAGTATGTTTTCCTGAAGTGATATTGTTTGGAGGGGTCTGTAATAACACTTGATGTAAACAAATCATTTCCAGTCGAGTCTGGATTTAGCTACAGAAAATATGCCACAGTTATCACTGGTGAAGTTTTTTGTACACAACTGTCTGATGTTTTATAAACGTTTAACACCATGTTGTGTATTGATTTTGTGTTTTCCAGAATATGCTTTCAAAGCCATCACCCACAGTGGGTTGACCTCAGTGGGAATTCGAGGGATTGACACGGTGGTGGTGGTGACACAGAAGAAGATACCGGTGAGGTTCCCCACACACTCAGACACTGGCAGAGGAGCGTCATGGCAGCCGCTTTCTGCTGACGTGGCACTTGAGATGAAGCTGCTTCGATTCTTAAATGACCAAACATTAACCTTGTTAAAGCTCATAGTTGAGTTGAACGCACAATAGTGAGAAGGCTTCTCCTTTGTTTGGTCTACTTGGGATCTGTCAAATCTGCTTGTCTCATTGGGTATTTCAGATAAATATGAGGTTCTTCTTCTTATTAGTTTTCTTTATTGTTCAAGTAATGTGTTCGCTGTTGTCAGTCGACCTTAGAAACGAGCAGTTTTTTGTCTCATATTTCCAGTGATGAGGACTCATTTCAGAGCTCAGTAGGTGGCGCTGTTGGTCTAAAACTGGTGTAAGGCGTCAGTGAAATGGTTGTTCAAAGCCAAAGAGTTTTGAGCAGAGAGCGCCTTTTAATTTTTCATATGTCTGAGCAAACACACAAACTTTCTCAGCAGTCAGTTGGACCCATGTGAGCGATCTGTCGTTATCGGCTGAGGTGACTGCTGTAATCTACGGAGCCCCTAAGGGGACATGACAAAAACAAAATAGTATTACTCGATCTTGCAAAACTTTCCCGTAGTAATCGTCAATAATAATTACATAACAAGTTTAAAAAACATATTTTTTAAGTATTTACAATTTGCATAATTCACATTGAGGAATGGAATGTGTAAAATTTAAAATAAAAAATAAAGGCTTTCAATTGTCTTTTCTTTACACACACACAGACACGCATATATATATATATATATATATACATATATATACGATAAGGAAACTAACTCTGATCATTGAAGTCACATTTCACCATTCAGGGCGCTGGATATTAAAGAACTTGAAGCAACTTTTACAAATATTTGTAGATTGTAGATTGATAAGGCTCTTGAATCCATCTGTTGTGAGACTTACTTTGGCCCACTTGAGGCCACCGTATTCTGTGGCCGCTTGTCATGGAGCAGTGATCCTGTGCAAGAATCTTAGAGGGAACATTGTCAAGCACATCAGAAAATGGAGAGCCGTTTCATGAATGCTCTTCATCTTGTCGTGACTTGTCATGTTCCGGCCTAACAAGTGTCTGCTCCCCCTGCAGGACAAGCTCCTGGACTCCTCGACTGTGACCAACATGTTTAAGTTGACCCCTCGCATCGGCTGTGTGATGACCGGCCACAGTGGTGCGTGAGGCACATATACGCAGCATATCTGAAGGCTCCACCTCAGGAGGAAGCACTGACCTTGTGTGCCATGTCAACAGGCGACAGCCGCTCGCAGGTGCACCGTGCCCGGGTGGAAGCGGGAGAGTGGAAGTACAAGTTCGGCTACGACATCACGGCGGACATGCTGTGTCGCCGCTTGGCGGATATTGCTCAAGTTTACACTCAGAACGCTGAGATGAGGCCTCTGGGCTGCTGTGAGTCCCGGATAGATCTGACTTGATCGTGTTTTTCATTTGTGAAAGAGGGTTGTTGTGGTCCTCGCGCAGGTATGATCATGGCGGCTATCGACCCCCAGCAAGGGCCGGTCTTGTACAAATGTGACCCGGCAGGCTACTTCTGCGGGTTCAGAGCCACGGCCGTCGGCGCCAAACAGACGGAAGCCAACAGCTACCTGGAGAAGAAACTGAAGAAGAAGCTGGAGCTGACTCACGACAGGACGGTGCAGGTAGGTGCTGGTGTCAGGAGCAGCTCTGTCCAGGCGTCTCACCGTGGTGATCGGTTTCCAGCTGGCCATATCCTGCCTCTCCTCTGTGCTGTCCATGGACTTCAAAGCCACGGAGCTGGAAGTGGCCGTCGTCACCAAAGTAGAACCCAAATTCAGGTCATTTGAAATCCTCCTTCTACACATCAACTTATTTGTAAAACATCAATGAGGAAATTTAATCTCTTTGTTGTCCTTTTAAAATGTTTTCTTCCCCTCCAGGACTCTGTCGGAAGCTGAGATAGAAGCCCACCTGGTCGCCATCGCTGAGCGGGAGTAGAGCAGCGCCTCCACCATCAACCACCTGATGGGTCATATCCGTTGACAAAGATGATTCCAATCATTTTAGAATTCATCAAATCTTTTTTTTTTACAGTCACAGACCCAAACATTTAAAAAGAAAATCATGAATGGAAAACAAGTGTATTTCAAATCTTTTAGAATATCATGTGTATTTATCGACATCTATTAAATATACATCTGAATATAACTTGGACATGGTTGTCAACTTCTTGTAGTCAGTTTTGCGTTCATCACCTCGAAGTAAAATCGCACGTGAATATTCAATGCGCCTGCCGACCAGCAGATGTCACCAGTGAGTCGATGACCTTTTTGTTGGGCGGCAATGCCGTTGACGAGTGAGCGGCCTTCTTCTGCCAGTAGGGGGCAGTGTGTCTACTTCTTCCTGTATTTCATAACGGAATGCACCGGACCTGCCTATAAAAAGAAGCCTATTTTCACCCTGGTAAACAATTACACTTGCTTAGAGATTACCTCGTATGTATATGCGTGCGTGGATCAGACAGCAAATCCCTGTCCCTCTATACCTGTTTGCGTCGACTGTTTCCCCTGCAGTGACAGTGGGACCCGCTGTCCGACATAAATGTGGCACTTCTGGTCGACAATATTACACACACACACACACGCAGACAGTGTAAGGTAATAATCTGTCTTTACTTTATTATAAAACAGTGCAGTAAACATGAATGATGCACAACAGTTCAAGGGCAGCTTTAAGGCTCCTCATGTCCAAAGGTAAGTCGACACCAGTATGTGTTGGAATTAGGAGATGAATAATGTGACTCGGTTTGTTCTTAGACAGATTTAGGATTTAGGCTGGTTAGGTTTGTATCACTGACTGGGAGCAGCGAGGATCTCTCCTAGGCTTGTTAAAGCTACTAGACGGCCTCGCATCAAACGGATAGGCCTATTAACTTCAAGCACCTGCGCTGACATCCAGCAGCAGAAAAAGTGGGTGACAACATGCTACGAGCTCACTGTCAGTCAGGAGGACTCTGTTTAGCGTGTAGAATCCTGTCGTCAGTCCTGAATATACCAGTCGACACAGACGGTTCACCTAAACAATATGGCACTGGACATCTGATCGAGACACCACTCACACGTCAGTTAAGCAAACAAGCACCAGGCCTTTATGGAACTAACATGAGGATGAAGCGTTTCTCTGATGCTGACATGCAACAGGCAGGACGTGTCTGTAGATCAGGGGTCACATGGTGCCCGCCTGCAGAGACCAGGGAGTAGCCCACGGGCCGTCAATACAATAATAATAATACTTTAAATTTTCAACTTATTATGTTGGATTTTGTGATTTTTTTGTGATTCCTCCCTAGTATTATTATTTTATTTTATTTATTTTTTGTCAGCACTTTATTCCGAAGCACTTTCCTAGTTAGTGGGCTCCCCACTGACCATGGCAATAAATTTGATTCTGATTCTGATAGTTACACCATTGATATTTATCGTGAAAACTCAGCAATGAGAGGAATATCATTTATCATATATTATATATGGTGATTTCAGAAGTGTGGACTGAACCACTGGCTGCTCTTCAGGTGCCCTCACAGTAGCTCGCGGTTGCTGAAGCTGCTTTCCTGAGCTCCAATATGACCGTGATTCATGCTTGGGCTTTCCTGGGTGGAAGCTTGTCCGTGACATGTTGGTGCCATATCAGCACTGCAGTGTGGCCGCTGACTGCTTCAGCAGCACACATTTGTTAATGTTGTGGGATTTGCCTTATGTCCTGAGGCCACCGTTGGGAGAGCTGCTTCAGGAGCCGCATTTCTGCAGAAGAACTTGATGTTCTCCAGCAAAAAATTACCAGCAAGATATAAGAAAGTGTGGTTGAACTACATGTGGTTTTTGTCTCCCCAAAACTGAAGTGGTCATAATGTTTTGGCCGTAAAGCTACACCTTATCTGTCTCCCATTTAAAAGCAAGCCTACACCTGGGAAACCAGCGGGCAGTCGATGATCTTCTTCCCCTGCGTCTGATCCAGTGGGCCGACCTGATGGGGAAAAAAAAATGGAGAAAACACCATGAATCTGTGAAGGCCATGAAACATGCAGTGAAACAAGACAATGAGGGTTCTGCAGTCTGCATCGCCTTTGTCACATGGATGATCTTATTTCCATTAGAGGATTGGGGTGGACACCCTGGACAGCTCGCCTCCATCACAGGGCCCACACGGAACACCAGACTGACTGGAGCAGAACCACTGAGACACACAACTTCACTGAACACTGAGCAGAACCTGGGACCTTCTTGCAGTGAGGCCTCACCAAAACCTGAACCTGGTGGCGCTGCCCCCCAAACAACAGTGCCAGCACAAAGTATTGAAGTGAATTAACATCATTGCTCAGTAGTGCATGATAAGTACAGTTATGGCACAAACTCCGTCACAACGCAACTCCATCTCTGACATAACAGTGTTTCCTGCTCTGTTTCCAGGCAACAGCAACCTTTGGAAAAACACGATGACTGACATGTATTCGTGCTTCATGCTACATCTTCATATTGAGTGTGTTTTCACGAGTGATGGGCCAGTGAGGCTTCATGAATCAGTGTCCTTATTTTCAGTGCTCGGTAGGTGGCGCTGTTGGGTTCAAAATGAGGCGATGTTTGGTTGCAATGGCTGTTCAAATCCAAAGATTTTAGAGCAGAGAGCGCCATCTAGTGTGCTCTGTTTTTATGAATCCCAACACTAGTTTTGACCAGAGGCCTGCAGGGCCCAGCCAGCGGCTGCCAAGCCCCTGCAGAGGTCCAGTGACTGGGTCTGATCTTGGGTCTGCCCTGTGGTCCTCTCTCAGCTGGACTCTCTCCACAGGCAGCCAGCTCCATCTGAGACACCTGAGCTGCTTCCTGCTGAGCTGGACTCTGACTCTCCCACTGAGTGCTCCATCTCTTCCCATCTCTCCATGCTGCGCTGCTGCCCCTGCAGCACCCCTTCTCCCCATCCATCCTCCACTGTGAAACGCTGACCCTGTGGCTGGTGTCTCCTGGTACTGGACCTGCCTGCCGGGCCCAATTGAGCTGTCAGGCTGTGTGTGTGTGTGTGCCTCTGTTGTGTATTTGTGTAGCTGTGTGTCTGTTGGGTCACGGCGTGGGGATTAGGCGTGTGTGAGTGATTGAGGGTGACAGCAGCCCAAGCATTAGGGGCCCTGGGGCAGATTTCGTAGGACTGTTTTAGACACACTAAGCTGGATTTAGCAGCAGCAGTGTGTCAGCAGTGATGCAGCCGGCCCGGACCTCCTACAGAACACACACACACACACACGTTCGAGCAAAGAGTCCTCTCACCTTTGACCTCACCTATCTACCTGGTGCTCGCCTGCCTTCATCTCTTGCTTCCTGTCTTGTTGGGTTTGTTTTTAGCAGCAGGATCACAGGTGAGCACCACACCTGACCTCTGGTGACAGGAATGTGAAATACCAGAAACACACAGATACACCTCAGTCTTCATCTGAACTTGAGCAGCCTGGTGGGGATACGTCAACCTTTCGACATTATAACTTCAGTTATTCCTTATCAGCAACATTATTTTCTCAATTGGAAACGGGATCCAGGATTTGGACCAGAATTTACAGCGAGAAACGCTGAACCCGGCTCAGCAGGGGTCCCTGAGCTTGAGAACCCAGTGCTGCTGACGTGACTTGACATGCACGTTTTAAAAAGACGTGAGGCCTTGGAGGTTTATCTAATGCAGACAATTCACACACCAGAAGAGAACTGGGGCTCTGCGCTCACATTACAGCCATTACGGTAGTCCCCAGCTCTTCTGCAGTAGCACCATCCAAACTCAGACAAGACACAGCCCCACCTCCTTGTTCAAGAGTTAGGCTGACTTCTCAGTGCAATGGCTCCAGGAAGCAGGAAACAAAGCCCATGCATATTCAAGGTTTAAAAACGAATAAGAATAAGTTTATGGGCTCTCATATATATATATATATATATATATATATATATATATATATATATATGAGAGCTATCTGATATACAGTAGCTAACCTCATGTTGAAGATTGTACTATAATGTGGCTGTGCAACATCTCTCACACAAATAAAATAAATATAATAAATATCAAATAAATATGAAAGAAAAAAATGTAAAAAAAACATGCAGAATTGCCAGTATTGTTCTGCAGGACAGATATTCACTATTTTTTTTCCCCTTCAGTGTCAGAGTGCAGAGTGCTTTTTGGGTGCAGGCCATATTGAGCATGAATTATTGCACTGTTCAATGAGTCATCCTTTCCTTCTTCATCCTCATCCCAGCCATCAGATCCAGCAGGAGGCGAGGCCTGCAGGTGCAGCGACCTCTCACCTCTGATCATGGCGGGGCCACGTCAGGCCAGCACATGTTCATTACGCTTGCTGGTGTTGTGTGTGTGTGTGTGTGTGTGTGTGTGTGTGTGTGTGTGTGTCCAGAGCTCTGTTACAGCCCTCCATTGTCGAGGAGGGCGTTGAGCAAGATCTTGACCCACCAGCGGCTCCTAATCAGACGCATTCCTCGGGATTAAACAGCCAATTAACAATAAGAGAACCATTGTAGCCTTGTGTCCTTGTGCGTCACAGTTAAAGGGGTTTGTGCGCGTGCATGTGTGCATGTGTGCGGTTGAAGCCGTGTCTTTAATGAACAAACACCTTCGAGACACGGACCTGGCTGCAGCAGCCCGGGGAGGTCATGTGTTCCTGTTCCATGCAGCCCAAGTTTAATATTATTATTGTTATTATTATTATCGAAACGCTTTGCTTCAATGCTCCTGGACCGTTGTGTGTGTCTGAATGAGTCAGGACCAAGTGCAGGCTGGGTATATGCATCAGTGTGGCACGTGTCGGAGCGTGGCCGAGGATTAGAGCAGCTCAGGGCCTGTTGCTCCACTTCCATGATTACTACTGCTGTCCCCTGCCATATGGGGTGGTGGGTGGGTGGGTGGGGTGCTGGTGGAGTGGGGGGTCAGGTCGTGTGTGTGTGTGTGTGGGGAACAAGCTACTGTAGCAAGCAAGTTACACACTTAATTCCATCCCATCCAGGCCGCATGGAAAATGCCCCCCACACTAGCTTCCTGCACCCGCTCCCCAAACACAGGCCCAGATGGGGACCAAAAACACACACGCCAGCGCACACACTCACGACACACACACACACGCCAGCGCACACAGTCGTAACACACACACCGGGAATATGAACCTATGCATGAATGCACCTAAAGAATTGTTTCCTCTGTGTGTGTGTCCTGTTAACCCTCATTTAAACAAACAATAGTGTGAGCATCTTCTAATATGACTATCATTACACAATGACGGAATAAAATAAATTTAATCTGAATATTTTAAAATCATTTTTGCATCACTGCAATTGTTTTTATCACATGCTTTCGTTGTTTGCGTGTGTTTTGAATCCCAACTTTACCAAGTAGCGATTTCAACTGGATCATAAGCAGTATGTTAATAAAAGCATTCTTTTTTTGGTCATATTTTAAACAGAATAAGCGTTTAATATACGGTGTGGTTTGTAAATATAGTGGTCCAATTGTCTTCTTTTGATCAACAATGTCAATAAATCATAATTCCTCTCTTCATTATTAACTCTTCAAGTTTATTTACTAGTTTCACTTCACTGAAATTAGAGTTTAGTGTGTGTATTTCACGACATATTTCATAACTGACTAAGAACAAGTGTTGAGTCGGGCCATATCAAAAAGCAGCGCGAGCAGGTCCATCTAATTAGCGTGTATGAGTATGAGGGCATGAACAGGTGCTAACCTGCTAAAGCCTCAGACGCTGGACACACACACACACACACACACACACACACACACACAGCCCACCTGCTGTTGTCTGCGCTGGATTAGAGGTCTGCCAACCCTCAGAAGACAGCAGGACACACATCACACACAGCAGGACTCCAGTCGTCTGCTCAATGGCGCAAGAGGCTCCGCAGACGTTACGCATCGATCCAACACACCCAGACACTGAAGCCTCCGGACCACTGTTCTCACCAGATTTACAAAATGATGGCCTGTGCATTCAACCCTGACCTGTCAGTCAAAAGTATGAGACAAAACGTCACACTTCTATGGTGGTGGATGTCACATGTTTAACACAGTTATCCATACGTTGTAATACACCTGTTAACAGCATAGTGTAGCTTGGTAAATGCAAAGTGCTCCAGTCTGTGGCACAATATTCCCACGTGAGCTGCTCTGCAGGCCAGACCTGTGACGTCCACGGCGTACACGGCAGGTCGCGCTGACAGCAGGCCTTTTAAATGTGACCTGCATGCTGCCATGTACACGGGTCGCTCATTTCAAACGTGCCATTGTTCAGAAGAGGAGAGACACATGGTCCAGTCTGGACTGCAGTAATCCTCGCATCACGTTAATGAGGAGCCAACACACACACACTGACCTCAATATCACACACACACACGCACTGTTCACCACGGCAGTATGATCAGTCAAAATGATGCAGTCGATAAAAGTTTGAATATGTGATAAAAGACAAGGAGGCATTGAGAAGGAGCGGCAGGTCCACAGCATCGCCCCTCCCCTCCTCCCCCGACCCCATCTGCCTCCCTCTCTTTCCACTTGTTTCTGACCTCTTTTATCATCGCTCTCTTCTTCTCTTCCTTCACGCCCTCAGCTGCAAAACCTTCAGTCCAGTTCCAGCCAGTAAAAACCTCCATCTCCACCTCCACCAGCTCACAGCGCACAGCAGAACGCAGCACCCATCTCTCTGCCTGTCACCACAACACTCCCCCCCCCCCTCCGATCAATTACCTTATCGGCACAAGATCAATCTCTCCTCAAAAGTGTAGTTCCAGCTCTGTGTCCCAGTGCAGCCGACACTCGACTCTCTCCGTCCACCCTTCCTCTGTCAATCTGGCCACAAACCCCTCTTTCCTCCCTTTATCCCGAGGTAAGATACTTACTTTTCAGATAAAGCATATTATGATAAATCGGCTGAACTCAGTGCATGTGTGTATGTGTGAGCGTGTGACTGTCACACACATTCACTAGAAGCACACAGTGTGCACGCCGACATGCAAAAGCTCCCTGTGTATCGAACGACCTGATGCCAGAACCTTGACAGCTGGAAAATAAACAGCTGGGAATTTAGAGGGAGACAACCTCCAGTGTTGCCGACCAAAGAAAAATAACTTCTTTTTTCTTTTTCTCTATTCTACATCGACATGAAAATAAAACCACAGTAGCTTTAGTCATCGTCATCAGGAAACCTAGACTCTTTAGTTAGGAGAATGGCTGCTGTGAGAAGACTTGCTCTCATGAAAGTGCACGAGAGGAAATAGTGGAGCATATGGGCAAACGTTCTGGATCCGGAGGTCAGCGAGGGGAATAGAAGAGTGGAGAGAAAATGAAAACTAAATGAAAACTCGATGCTTGTGTGGCCAGTGGGACGTGGCTGCGTGCTGCCTTCAAAATGGGATGTTTATGAAATGTGTGTGTGTGCGTGTGTGTGTGTGTGTGTGTGTGTGTGTGTGTGTGCAGGGCTTGTGTGCCGGAGTGTAGATTAGATACACTAAGCCTCTTATGTACTGGTTGTCCTGAATATGCTCTGGCTCCGGGTCCTAGTGCGTCACCGTCATCGCTGGTCAAGGAACAAAACAAGCTAAAGTTTATAGCAGAGCAACCTGCTCATCTGGCTCCTTGACTCTACACGTATAAATATTTGAACCAGTACATTAAATATTCGGTTATTTCTGGTCAAGTTCGCCTCCTGTCATTGATGCTAGAGGTTAGAGAGTCTGAAATAATGAATGGGTTAACAATGCAGTGTTATAACCAGTGACTGAATATGCACAAATATAGTGAACAACTGAAATGACTATATTCAATCGTCAAGGCTCACAATTAAACTGACGCCACAGTGAGTTATCTCCCTGATTTAAGTTCTGATACACAGGGAACTCAGTAAATAATTATAATCACCATTCATTCCTCAAAGTATTTCAGCTGATTTTCAGATGAAAAATCAATATAAACCAATACAAAGGTCTGTGTTTTCCCTCCTAGTGGAGAGGTTACTTTTCTACCTGTCTATCTTCGAGTATTTAAAATAAATCTGTAGGTGTAACATTCTGTGTCTGTGGTCGCCTGTGATTGATGTAAAAGTATATAAAAATGAGCTGTAAATAATGGGACCGATTTTACGCTTCAAGGAATGTTGTTTAGCATTTAGCTTGGACGGTAAGTTCTATTTATATTATTGACACCGAATTACAATTCACACCAAATGCGCCTTTATAAACCCTCTGAATCAGAATGAAGTGAATAGCAACGATGGCGTTATTTATGTTACGTATTTGACAAGAGCGCGTTTCTGAAAAATGTCGGCGGGGCGTCGTTCAATGGACAGCGTGCGCGTGCACCCGGTGGTCGCGCGCCTCCGGGTCTCGCGCTCGTTTCTTGCCTTAGACGGTCGCGCGTCTTCTTCCTGCACTTGAGGTCTCCACAAATAAAGCGACGAAGTAACAGCGGCCTTTTGACAGACGAGCCGCCATCGAGGCCGCAGTCGGATCGGACGGAGCCAGCAACAACAAAAGACCTGACACACTCACAGCTCGCGCGAGCACACGCAGACAGGACGCCACAGAATCACTCACCTGGGGTCATTCGAGCGTTCTAACAGGCGCAGAGGCGCCGGTGAAGCCTCCTGTCGCTTCTTTATATCTGTGTGCTTTGGCTTGACACTGCTGGATAAACCCCTTATACAGTTTTAGGCTGCAGCTACATGGATCTCTCTCTCCGTGTGTGTGAGAGTGAGTGTGTGTGTGTGTGGATTTTAAACTATAAGAAAAGCCGATTCAATTAACCAGCGCAGAGAATCGGCTTTGGACGCTGTGAAATCGTCCTGCAGCGGAGGACGCGCATCATCGCGAGGCCTGCGACAGTCGCACAGCGCGCCCAGTGTCTCCGCGCCTTCATTTCTCACAGATCCAGTCACAAAAGCGACGACCCCGCAATTCATCTATCAGTTCATCTTTGTTTGACTTGACAATTATTTTGCCAATCATTTCCAACAATTTCATTTAAAAGGCGGACATCAATTCTGCGTTATTGACAGACGCATTTAACGAACACGATTCCAACCTCATGACGCAGCTTTGCGAATTTATTCAACGAAATTTTGGTTAAATAAATTAAAGAAACCAAGTTTAGTCTGGTTAAGCAATTTCAAACGAATTTATTATACTCAACGAACTTCCAGTAAAACATTCATTTTCCAACATATACTATTGTTATTATATAGTTTTTAATTATTATTATTGTTTTATTGTTATAATTATTGTTATTATGATGTTTAATTGTTATTATCGTTGTTATTGTTGTTAGTTAATATTGTCCTTCTTCTTCTTATTATTATTGTTATTTGTTCTTATCGTTCTTCTTCTTTTTCTTCTTCTTTTTCTTATTATTATTAGTTATTATAGTTCTTCTTCTTATTATTATTCTTATTATAATTATTATATGGTGCAGCGGTGAATGAATGGGCCGGACGGAGCATGTTGGGGATCAGAAGGGGATTTAGTAGCCGAACAAGGTTCTCTTTGTCCAGCCTTTAATCCTGCCTGCACCTCTCCATCCGTCCTCCAATTATTTTTAGGAGGCCAATTCAGAAATGAGATGAATAAAAAAGCTCTACAGTATTTGGTGGCTCCGGGGTGCAACGTTTCCTTTTGTGGTTTTAAGACTGTCATCCATATTCCGCACCTCAGCGACACCGTGCATGAGACCATGAGACGAACATTAGTTTTCATGAAGAATTTGGCGGAGAGGAAGTGCGGGTACCTGGGCGCGTGCTCGCCTGAGTGAGCGAGAGAGAGAGAGAGGGAGGGAGGGAGCGAGTGAGGGAGGGAGGGAGGTGGAGAGAGAGAGGGGCAGGGCGTTCTTGGGTAAGAAGTTACTTCTAATTAGCCAGACTCTTCTTGCTCGCCTCACTTGTCCATCCCGCGTGTCCGCGTCACCTCCACGGGACCTGCAGGACAGCAGAAACCCAAGAATCCACTCAGCGGACCTGCAGCTGCTGGTGGCACCTTTTCCCTTTGCGCAATTACGCAGCTTGGATCGAGAAAAGGCCGCGTTTCCGTTTTTATTTTTTTATCGAAGTGAAGGAGCGACTCGGGCGCTCAGGTAGCGGTTTTAGCCTGAAGGCCGTTGGAGTTTTTTTGTTGCTTAGCAACGCAACATCCGAGGGTTTTAATCTGAGCTTGACTTGAAGGAGAAATATCAAAAACAAAAACAAGTGAAAAACAGAGGGAGGGAGTGAGAGAGAGAGAGAGAGAGAGAGAGAGAGAGAGAGAGAGAGAGAGAATAGCTCGGAGACCCGGCCCCCGGTCACAGAGACGTGGAGAGAGAGTGAGGGAGTGAGTTTTAAAGCCAGAGGCAGGAGGCATGATGTCCTACATTAAACAACCCCATTACGCCGTGAACGGGTTAACTCTGTCCGGCCCGGGCATGGATCTGCTCCACTCCGCCGCCGTGGGATACCCCAGTAAGTAGCACCTCTTTGAGACTTGCATTTGACTGAAACATGTATATATTTAAACCGTGATATTTGCCTGTCATTCCACCCGCAAGAGCGAGTCTTCCTGCACGTGAACATGTGTTCACTTGACCCGGAGATGCGAGGATTACAGAGTCAAAAACAATGAATAACGTGTGTGAACGGAGAGACGGGCGGTTCTCACACAGACTTACACACGACTCAAGCTGCTCCTCTCGTCCTCTAACCTATTTCTGATAGCATTGTGCGTTATGTTGCTTGCTTCTGACCCCATCAACATCTGTCGAGCTCCGCGCGGCCTCCTTCACCACCTCGGATTTCAGGATCGGACTTCCGTTGTGTCGTCCATTTCGCCAATATAGAACCAACAAAACAATGTTGGATTATAAGTGAAAGCACAATATTGCTGCTCAGATCTCTCGAAGGCCGCAGCGTAACTCCGTCCCATATTTTACAGCCTATTTCTTTACGCCAAGTTCAACTGTAACAGAACTTAACGGTCGCTTCGATAATTATCGTTTTATTATTATTATTATATAGAAGACAGTAAATACTTATAATTCGGTAGTTGGTTTTCGACATTAGGTTATTATTATTATTAGATTATTCTGGGAAATTGCCAAAAATGATGATGACGATAAAGGTTTGATTGTTTTTGCAGGTACGCCGCGCAAACAGCGTCGCGAGCGCACGACCTTCACTCGGGCGCAGCTGGATATTTTGGAGGCTCTGTTCGCCAAAACCCGTTACCCGGACATCTTCATGAGGGAGGAGGTGGCTCTCAAGATCAACCTGCCCGAGTCCAGAGTCCAGGTAAGACGCAGCCTGGTTTCCGACTATCATTTAGGATCTGCTTCATACGAACACTATATTGAATGGATGGCAGCGCGACACCCACCGCCGCCCATAGAAACGCGTGTGAAGTCAATGAAGCAGAACAATTAAACGTCCGTAGCACTGTCGAGTTCCTTTGTGAAACGATACATCTAGCACGGCTGCTAATGACGTCATCGCCCTCCAGGTGTGGTTCAAAAACCGCCGTGCCAAGTGCCGGCAGCAGCAGCAGCAGAGCACCGGCCAGTCCAAGCCTCGGCCTCCGAAGAAGAAGGCCTCTCCAGCGCGGGACACCAGCAGCGAGGCCAGTGCCAACCCCGCCAACGGACCGTACAGCCCCCCGCCCCCTCCCCCGGGCACGGCCATCACCCCCAGTGCCAGCTCCGCCAGTGCCACCGTGTCCATCTGGAGCCCGGCCTCCATCTCCCCGCTGCCGGACCCGCTGTCGGCCTCCACCACCCCGTGCATGCAGCGCACCTCCACCTACCCCATGACCTACACCCAGGCTCCGGCCTACAGCCAGAGCTACGCAGGCTCCTCCTCCTACTTCACCGGTCTGGACTGCAGCTCCTACCTGTCACCCATGCACCCGCAGCTGTCGGGCACCGGGGGCGCCCTCAGCCCCATCACAGCCTCCTCCATGGGAGGACCCCTGAGCCAGTCGCCCGCCTCGCTGTCCTCCCAGGGCTACACTGCTGCTTCTCTAGGGTTCGGCGCCGTCGACTGTCTGGACTACAAGGACCAAGCTGCCTGGAAGCTCAACTTCAACGCAACTGACTGTCTGGACTACAAAGACCAGAACTCCTGGAAGTTCCAGGTCTTGTAGGAAGCGGGTGGTTTTGGGAGGCAGCGGGGAGTTGAGTCCAACCTAGAATCCTGATAGAAGACCAGCAGAAAGTGAGGCATCATCTTCTCATGTGTTAAAGCAAACGCTCGCAGGATGGTGAGCGAGCGTCGTGCATCATTCCTCAACAGTTTGGACTGTGTGCGTCCCGACCACAGGCTCAGCGGTCGCCTCACTAGCAGAAGGCCTTCTCCACGTCTGAGAATCTGTTTTCTTTACCGTTTGATCTGGTGTGTGATGGAAGCCAGAGGTGACCTCACCATAGAGAGGAGCCCCTGACATCCACAGACACGTGTGACTGCAGCACAAACCTGTTGCCTTCCAGCGCGGTTGCAATCATTAGCAGAGTTTCATAGGATCAGCTCCAGACAACTGAGGCAACAATGTTCAGATTGTGGCTGTTGGCAGTCGGACTCCCTTCAGCCCCACACACTCCATGTTCACCAGCGGTGAAAAAGCGACGATGGATCTCAAGTGTGTGAAGACTGCAGCAGAGAAAGGGAAGAGTCTGGGCCCCCCCCATCCCGTCCCCCTTTTGCACAGAGAGTGGGGCGCCTCTGTCCATCCCACCTGTAAAGATGTGATTCTATAAATATATATATTTGATGTATTTTTGATTCTTTTTTTGTATTAGATTTAATGTCTCTTTAAGAAATTGTGAATTCGTTCAAGTAAAAATTGTGGTAATCTGTCATGAAGTTTATATTATCATCAGTATTAATATCATTAATATAATTGTTGACATGGATCACTAATGTACCTTTTTTTGTGGTTTCTTTGTAAATATTCAATCAAGTCTGCCATGTTTGACACAGCAACTCATTCTTTTATTTGATATCTAGAACACTGCCAACTTTTTTTTTTTTCTTTTCTGTTTATATTACTTCAGTTTCTGTTTTCCAAACTCAGGGGTTTATTCCATAAAAAAAAGTAGCTGTAATAGGACACTCTTTTGCTTGTTGATCATTTACTTTTGCATTAATCTTCTGGGCTCATCTTCGTCCAACGCGAATGAATCGACTTATTTTGTATATTTCATGTGTCTCCTGTGTTTGAGCCGTCTCACCGTGCTAGATAGCCACAATGTTCTGAGACATTAAACCACTTTATTAAATCTCCCGCCTCCTTTGTCTTTTGTCACCGTTGCGGTCATTATCCAGTTTGACCTTTGACATTTTGGAGTGACGCGCTGGGGTTTTGGGACGCTGCTTGTGATACAATAACAGCACTATAGGAGTGTAATTATTTTAGAAATTTTAAAAGTTTAGAAAATGTATATATTATATTTCAAATGTATGCAGAATCCATTTAAAAAGTTTGCAAATGTACTTAACATGGAATATGTAGTATGTAAGAAATATGGATAAAATGTTTTATTTCATTAAAAATACATAATGGAATTAATAATTAAATCTAAATGTTAATGTCAAACATATAAATACACTTAGAAAATGAAAATGAAAAGTGAAAAGTTCAGTCCTAAAACAAGGAGATTTTGAGTGTGAGTGGTGAGGGCTGTATAAACATGGACAAGTGCCGCAGCACAGCTACACTGGTCTGTTCTGGGGGCAGATGTTTGTTACGGTGGCAGTGTTCTCTTTGCCCTATGTTGTTCTGTTTCAACAGCCTCACTCATGGGCAGTGAAACAAGACGCGCCGAGGCTCATGAAACATGCGATCGTCATCAGGGCTCTCCCCAGCGCAGTATTGTTTTGGTAGATGCCAGGGTGACTCGCCATCTTAGTGCTGCCATGTCACGCGTGACTCCTGAAGTGGTCCTTGTCACTGACTGATGGGGTCCGGCAGAAATTCCGGTGCTGGAACCAGAAATGGCGCAGGTTTTACCAACTGATGTTTACTGGTAAGCACATGTGTGCGTGGTTATATCACGGTGACAAACTTTTTTTACTTATTAAAATAGTGTAGATATAGAAATTATACGTTTTTATCTGATATTCTATATTTTTTTAATCCAGCATTATTGAATCAATAAACTTTTCAAGCTCCTCCAATACATTTGACCTGCGCAGTGTATTGCTTCTGATATATTATCATGATTGTATGGGAAACATTTCTCCTTACATTTGTTGCACATAGATTTAACAGGAGCATAAATATCAGTTGGCTCAATCATGGCTCCATTCTCATGTCCAGGTTGTTGACCTCCAACACTGAAGAAGAATGTTTAAATCTGTTCAATCTTTCGTATCTTAGGCTGTCCAAGTAAAGATGTTAGCTCATATCGAATGACAGCATAGCCTGGCTTTGCATTGTATTCCTGTGGGTCTCTTCCCTACATAGCATATCAGCCCTGTCTGGAATGGGATGGGAAAGAGTGAGAAGAAGTAAGGCATCGTGAGGGAGGGGATGTTGGGATGGGAATGCTCATAGGAACAGGGTTGGCAGAGGAAGTGTTTGGATACTGCTGGATACCTCCAATGGCAGGTCTTGGTCCTCACTGTCCAGGTAAAGCCCTGACACGTCACCTCTCTTCATCTTAGCAAAAGTGCGCACAGTGGGCACATTGGGACTCCGTTTCTGGGAGCTTTCCACTAATCCACACAAGAGGTTGAGTGGATACAAGGCAGGGATGAGAGAGTGGGGCAGAGAGGACATCACACAGATTAGCACAAAGCATAATACTGAGTCCCACTGCATCGCCAGCTCCAAACTCAAGTCGGAGAGACCGGCAGATTATTCTGGATGGCGCAATGTTTCCGTGTGCGGTCGCCACCGAGGGGCCATGGGGTCAGCTCTGCGGGAGCGGTGAGGGACGCACAACATCTCGACACAAAGTCATGCTCCTCGAATCTAGTGTGAATCCCACAGGGAGCAAGAGTGGAATAAGCCTTGTTACGGACTGCAGGCTCGTCCTCCTCATGCTAACTTTCCCTGAGCTGAATAGAGGGAACAAGTGACACTGAGGGGCTTTTCACGCTACGGGTTCTGCCTTGAGTGGGTCTGAGTCCGACTCGCCCCCCGCTGTGCAGCCTCACACCTCTGCGGATGAGGCGATGTCCCTTTTTTCCTCCTCAGCTGGTGGCTCTCTGTGCAAAATAGCTGGTTTGTGACCCAAGATGAAGCACGTCTCAAGGAAGTCGTCATGAGCACCTCAGAACTGACCTGATGGCGGAACTCCGCCGCGGCTGGAACAGAATGTGACGTTTCACAGCCAAAACTAAACATGAAAGAGTCTTGTCATGTTTGTTTTACAAGGAAATAACGGAAACATGCTGCGTCATACGAAGCGTCTTGATTGAGCCACGCTGCTCTCACAACACCTTGAACACAGTGAGAGAGATTACTGACCATCAAGAAGGTTTTTATCAGTCAAGTTCAGATCCAGATATCAGAATTGATCAATGAATAGTCTGGTGATCTTCAGTAACTTGGGGAAAAAGCGAGACCAGCAGAGAAAACAGTTACCTCAGAGTGCAGCATTATTCATTTATGCAAATCTCTCTGTCAATAAAATCAGGTGTTTATCAGGATAATAAAGGCGTAAACACGTGCGTTATCAAACACCTGCATACATGGTGAGTCCCGGACCGCTGTGCTGCGCTCCCCTTCCCCAGCACCATTTTCCTGCTGCTCCCAGCTACACACCTCAGTGTTCTGGGAGTTTGAGAAGTTGTTTTTGAACGATGTTGTGTGCCCGATGTTACTGCCCGGCATTTATCATATTTGTGTGGAGTCACTCTGTACACGTACTTTCCGGCATCTAGCGCAGAGTCGCCTGAGGTGAGAAGCTCACCACCCGCTGAGAGTTTCCCGAGACAAAGTGCAGATCTCCAGCGGGGATCAGGTCCGCGGCCAAAACCCGACTCGCTTGTGTTCACATCTCGGACTTCTGAGTTGAAAGAACATTGTCTCGAGACAGAACCCCTTGTGTGAAAGCGCCCTGAGACTATTCGAGTCAACACTGCCAAGAGAAGATAAGACGTTACAAAAGACTAAATGGGGTGACTCAGCTATGCAAGGCAAGTTAAGGCAGAGGGACGATATATTCAGTACGGTAAGCTTCTGGAAATGCCACAGTAGGAGGCAGCCGCTGACACACACCTCCATTTGATGAGTGTCAGTATGATAGGTCTTGGAAGTGAGAATGTGTCGGGAAACAGGGTAAGAACGTGGCAAGCAAGAACTTGAAAAGCAAACAGGCAAAGGCAAAGGCAATGAATGCAAGTCAGGTGAGGATGGATAAGGTCGGTGATGGTAATGGAAGGTGAGTTGTGCTGAGGACTCCGAATTAATGGCCTAATGGGACAATGAAATTAGGTCAGGTGACACCAGAAGGTCCATTAATTGGTTCTGGGCATTGACAAGGACAACTGGCCGAGAGTGAAGTGACACCTGTGCGTGCAAGTACGGTCGCGCCTGACCTAATGTGACGGACGCTGTTGGTTGTGAACCAACGGTTGACTAAGCTAAAAACCCAACACATCCTCATGATAGTTGAGGGACCTGGCACCATACGGGACGTGAGACGAGAGGCCGTCCCACTGCCGCAGTTGATTTATCCAGAGGACTGAGGAGTGGATTGTAGCTTGCAGGGCCACGGCGTCACACCAGGCAACCCCACAAGCCCATTAGCACGGTGCCTGAGACTTGGGCCGGCTAACGTGCTCAGGCCTTCACGGCGGCTCCTTTAGCTTGGTTCCCACGTGTTAAGTTTGGAGGAAGAACTGAGGGAAATCAAATGATGCTGTGCAAATGATGCTTGGTGGTTCAGCTGCTTCACAGAAGGACAAGAAAAACCAGACCATCTTCAGCCGCTGTCCAATGCTGTGACTTCACATTCCTTGCCAGTGTCAATTTCATGGGAGTGGGATGCTTTTTTTGACTGCAGGCGGACAGACAGACGGACAGACAGACAGACAGAGGCAAAGGCAGACAGACAGTGTAATCTCCCTGCAACAGCAGCATATGGGCGGTGCCGCGCAGAGACGCAGACTCAGATACACTCAGGACTTAGAAATATGATTCATTTCTTTGCTCCCTCTAATCCCTGACGACAAGCTGGTGTCCAGGCTGCTGCGGAGCTTCCATGTAATCACGCTGCAGGCTGCCCGAGCTGACCGGTCCTTGCCGTCAACCCCCCCCGCCCTCCTGCTCCCCCCTTCTCCCTCCTGTCTGTCCAATGTCCTCTTAATCGATTCCTAATCCCGAACTGGCCGTGCATACACGCGCCAAGCACACGCCAAAACACGTATGAACACGGCTGCATATGAGCAGGTCCAGATGGACGTACGCTTATGTTCATCATAGGTCAGAGGGTGAGCCATGATGCACCACTCTGACACTTCAACGGCTGGAAACATATCCAGCATACATACTCACTCTGGGACACCTGTATAACTGGTGCCAAAGTCGTCATTGTGTTACTATAAAACTGTAGAAAAGTCCAACTGTTTGTGCCTCGACAGTTTTACCATACAGGTGAATAAACATTTTCTGATTATGCTTTGACTCAGGTTTCCTATCAAAGGGATTTTTGTCTTTGGTGTTGCTGTATTTTTTCAGCTCATTCATACCGTTGGCTTTTTTCTCGTAGTGTATTCAGATTGTGGCTGTGTCGCTTCATGAAACAGTGTCTGTATTTTCAGAGCTCAGTAGGTGGCGCTGTTGGTTTGAAAATTAGGTGAAGCTTCATTTAAATGGCTCTTTAAATCCAAAGATTTTAGGGCAGATGGCGCCATCTAGTGTGCTCTGAAAATAGGGACAGTGTTTCATGAAGCCTCAGACCTTCCCCTCCAGTTAATGAAGGCTCAAGAGGCTTCGTGAAACAGTGTCCCTATTTTCAGAGCAAAATATAGGTAGTGTGTTTATTTTAAAAGTAATGTGACTATTTAATTGAAAAAAAAGTTGTTCTTTGTAGTCTAAACACCCAAAAGTAGTTAAAAAAAAACACAATGCAGAACACAATGCTACTTCCTTGAAATTGGCACATTCTCAAAGTGACTGCACTCAATCTCTAAGATTTGATTCAAACCAACTATACACAGTAATTAAACAGAACCAAGACACGGTTGAGTTTAAAATGTAAAGGCCAAAAAGATTGTATGCCTGATAGTGCATCACCTGCGAAAACTGACCTGAATGGTCTCACATCAAATACAATCACTTGTGTATCAGCTTGACTTATTTAAAAGTAAAATAAAGTCAAATGAAAGTATCATTATTTTCTCTAAAATATAGTTGTCGAATTGTTATCTTCAGATTAAAGGAAAGGTATTGGAGTATTAATGTCTCCTGTGTGTGTGTGTGTGTGTGTGTGTACTTTGTTTATCCCATTCACGACAAAACACCTTCTTGTCAGGACCTAATCCTTCGTGTTGAGTTTGGCTCAGAGTCTTGGTGAAGGTTAGCCATGAGTTGTTGGCAGGTTAGGTTTAGGGTGAGAGGCTGGGGAAAGGGTGATGGCAATGAACGGACCCCACAAATATAGGAATACAAACCTGTGTGAGTGTCACCAGGAGCCGTGAGCGGTGGCGCTGGTGCTCAGCAGCCAGAGTGTAACAGGATCAGTGTTACAGTGCCACTGGATCAAGCCGCCACTGTCAGCATCACCATACACTTGTGCTGGCGGCTTTGCTGCAGATTACCATTTAACACCTTGTTAATATCACTAATAGTCCAAGTCTGACTTTAGCGTCGCAGATTAATGATATGCCGCGCTAAAACTGTGGGATTATGCACCGCAATGCCATTTAAAGTGTTTAACTCTTTGAGACATTGATTTAAGACAGTGGCAGGAAAGTACAGGGAAAGAGACGTATAATCCAAGATCAAAGGAAAATGGATAAATAGGTGCAAACGGTGACCTGAAGTCCAAATATTGGAAGGAAAAAAGAGAGATTACAACACATTAAGAATGTTAAATAAATATAAATATAAGCAAGTAAAAACTAGTGATGGACTGATGAGGCTTCATGAAACAGTGGCGTCGTTTTCAGGCCCCACTGCTCTAAAATATTTGGATTTCAGCAACCATTTCTATGAAACCTCACATCATTTTGAAGCACCACCTTTTGGGCTTTAAACGGTAAAAAAGGAGGAAAAACACAACATTAAATCACCTGTCGTCTCAAAACTAGGCAAAAAAGATGAGTCTTTATGGGCGATTTATAAATAAAATGAAATGATGGTGTGACTGGTGAGAAATGATAGGGAATTTAACCCCACATTTATCGGAACATAGTGAATAAATATTTGCAAATCAGATTAGACTGGTGCAGATTTGCATGAACATGACTCACGAAAACTCATTTGACACATGGAAGAATGTTCAAAGGCGGAGAAATAGTGTGCCGAATAATGTGAACGCTGAAATGTAAACTGCAGGTAAAAAGTTATCACGTTAAATTGTTAAGAAATATTTGCAACACAGTACAACAGACTTTAACGTAATAACTGTGGTAGGAAAAATGTGTGTAAACTTTGTTGCTTCAGGAGAACGAGAGTTAGCTTCTGAGACCAAAGGAAGAAAACGCGGTCAGGTGGTCGTAATGCTGACTCAGCGACTGCTCGTGTGTGGGCGTGGCTCTCGCTGCTGGATCTTCTCTTATGTGCACGGTGAGGACTTCACCCAAACTTGTGGCCTTCCCCCCCTCATGGCAGGTTTCCACTGGTCTCCACGACTTCTTCTTCCACTTTGTTATTCTTGCTGATCTAATTTAGAGAATGTCCCAAATCCTCTTAGTGTCCTGCTCCCTCAGCGCGACACTAAGTGAATTAGACAGGATTACTGTCTCCCTCGTCCTCCTCCTTCCCGACCTGCTCTTCTTCTTCATGCTGTCACTCTCTCCTCCTCTCTTCCTCCTATCTCCACCACCATCTTAGTTTGGAGCATCTCTCTCTGATCAGCAGCAGGATTAGAAGCTCCTCCGTCTCCAGATAACAGCTGCTCTCGCAGTGCATCGTGGGACGGGAGGCTTCGTTAATTAAACTTTGGAGTTCGAATGGGAATCGGCCGTAAAACAGAGGTCGTACAAGGCCATGTTGGTTCGGAGCGTTTGGCTTGGGGAACCAACTCTGGTGGTTCCACAGCAAGTTGAGCTCAGTGAGGATGATGCTGAGCGGAGCGACGTCGCTCCTTCAGGACGATAGCTTTAGTGCAGAGTCTTTCAACCTTTTTCAAGTCACACCACCCTTGGTTCATTGAGAAAATCCCGGGTCTCACCACCAGAGGAACCCGGGCCAAAGTTCACTTGTGCTTAAAGTCCTATAGAAAATACCGATTAATTTGTGAAAAACTGTAGCTACTCGACACTCGCTATTTGCAGAAACAAATATATTTGTTTCAAATGTGTCCAGAAAGGGGCGGCAATATGACAAAACATATCATGATTTTTGTATTTATTTACTTACTTTAAATAACTCTCGATTTTTTCACTTCTCTTTTGCATGATTGTATTGTAGTTTTGAGTTTCCAGACAAATCCTCAGCATTCTTAGCCTGAACTTTCTTCATAAAAACAATGACAATATTTTGGAGCGCGTCTATTTTGTTGTGCCTTTTGTTTACTACAACTTTTAAACCACAAAGCAAACTTTGACAGTGAGTATCAATAAAGTTTTGAAGTGAGACACTAGCTCTGTTAGCGCTGCGGTGCAGACAGTCTTCATGGTTCTGTGGTGAAAGTGTGTGGTCCAGTTAGAGGCGCATCAGCTTTAAAAACAGCTGGATGTTGTTGAAGCATGTGAGAAGCTTCTTGGCTGTGAGCGTGTGGGAAGAGGAGCACGGCGCACCACAGCAGCGCTGCTTTGACTGAGGGACAGATCAGCGCATCAACACACTGGAGCTCTACAGTAGAGTGGAGAGAAAGAATGGCAGCCAATCCATGTGATCTCCTCACCTTGGTTGCTCCTCAACACCTTCTCATTGTCATGATTTAATGGCATCATATCGCCCCCCTCTATCTCCGGACACACGAGGTGAAACTGGATCATTTTCCCACGACACACCTGACACTCTCTCACGGCACACTAGTGTTCCGCAGCACCCCGGTTGAAAAAAGCTGGGTTGGAGGATAAAATATGACAATGAAACATCAGGAAGTGGGAGGGAAGAGGGAGTCAGATTGGTGCTGAGAATATTGAAGCTTCACGTGGAAGGAGTCACTGACATCAGGCGGGTGGAGGAGCACAGAGTGGAGGCTCCATGGAGCTGATGGAACAGAGATGAGGATGCGTTGAAACGTTGTAACTTACAATAGAAGGAGACCACAGGTGGATTCCATCAGTGAATCTGACAGAGAACGTTTACTGTGACGTGCTGCGCAAGAGGAAGAGGGTGACGCTGGAACCCAAGATCTAATGGCTCAGGTGGCAGGAAAGTACGGCAGAAAAACTGCAAAAAAGAGGAGGCGGAGACTTGGTGGAGGAGTGACGAAGGGAGCGGCCGAAAACAGAGGAGAGGAGCAAAAACAGAGATTTAGGCTTCATGAGTGGAGCGAACTTGGATCAGATGAATTAACACTGGGTGAGAGGTTTGTACTGACCTGATGTTCCAGTAGCAGGTGATCTCACCTCTAACATACAGTACTTGTATTTGAAAAAAAACAAAACAATGTCATCAAAGAGAGTAAAATATTAAAATAAAAAGATAAAAAGAAAAGATGAGATGGAGTTGAGTGGAGAAAATATATTTATATATAATATGTATATATTCATATATATATAATATATATAATATGCCGTGTAGAAAAGTGTAACGTTCAAATGTAAACTTCATACTTGTATTTGATGGAACAACAGAAGTCATGTTCACGTTTATCGCATAAAGTATTACAAGAAAGCAAAGAAAAGTAGCACATGATAAACTGACATCAGAAAAAAAACTATTAATCCCAAGGGAAATTTTGTTCGTAACTTAACATGCTCTGTAAACAGCAAAAATATAAATATGAAATGAAAAATATAAAATGCAAAACACTCTTTTTTTTAACAGAAGGAAAGAGGGAAGATAGGAAGCAGGCTATGTACAGTGTGTAAGAATAAAAACAGATTAAAAAGTGATTTAGATAGAAAAAAGTGACAAAAAAATCTTTCAAATTTTACAGGGATGAATTGTCGAGTTTTATTGGCACAGGAAGAAAGGACCTGCTGTGTCATGTTGTCCAGCAGGAGCCGGAGTTGTTTGGACCAAGCGAAGAAATGATCATAAGAGAAATGGAGGCGGTTTAACTTGTGAACTTTGACCTCTACCTCTTGAACAAAGGGAACTGTGGCAGCTCCGAGCGCTTGTTGTTCACCTCCCTCTCACTGAAACCCTGAACATCTCCATTGTCCGGCTCTTTCTTTGTCTCGGCCCTGATGTTCCCAACATCAGTGGACCACCTGACCCACACACACACACTTACACACTTCTCCCTCACTTTCAGTAATTCCAGCGTTGCCTCTCTCGCTCAACCCTAATCCAGCTCTGACCTCAATCCCATGATGTAACGGATCATGTGATGTGCAGGGGAAGATGGAGAAGGGGGAAGAGGAGGAGAGTGGAGGGGGGGGTGCAAAAAAAAGTGGGGAAACAGGGTCTAATCCTCGGAGCGACAAACCAATCATGAGGTGGACTGGGTCAGGGGGTGTCTCCATTAACTTCACACACACACACGGAAGACACACAACATCAGTAACAACATGTTTGTTTCACGTCCCACTATTTACTGCTTTCACCCACAGCAGGTCTTGTTTGTGACAAAAGTGGAAAACAGACACATACACACACACACACACGTTTGTTTCACTGTTTTTGCGAGGACCTCTCATGGCCATAACCCTTTCCTCAGCCTCTCACCCTCAACTTAACCACCCAAAACACATGGCTCACCTGAACCAGGACTCTCAACCAGACTCAAACCCATTTATAACTCACTACTTATACTGGTGTTTTAAGCCTCTAAACCTTGTGAGGACATGCCAAAATGTCCTCACAGGTATGGCAAAACATGCCCACACATATTCTCTAGTGGCAACATAACGTGCGCGAACCAATCAGCTGACCCACAACGCGCTTTGTTATTGTGTATAACGCAGCCTCTGTATGCAGACGTGTCCCGTTAGCTACATTTACTGGCTGTTTTTTCTTCATATTGAGGGGTAAAACCTTTCCTGTCTCCACACTGGACCGTGGTAGAGTGTCACTGGGGAGGTGCTGGAGCGCTCACTCCAGGGTTTGATGTCCTGTTGTGGGCTGGAGCTGGGACAGGGATGAGGCGAGTCTGGGACAGAGCGTGACTTGGTTTATGACTTTGTCACAGCCAAACTGCACAGAAGCGCACATTCAGAGCTGGACACGCACCGGGCACCTCTTCACTTCTGGAGAGACGTCACTCACTCGGCAACCCCTCCCACATGCAGCGGCCACACACATAGAGGAACAGCCACCTGCAGCAGACACTCTACATTCACTCCTACAAAAGACTCTTTTAAGGCTTGGAACGCATTGTTTCTTTTTCCATTCATTGTAATGGGAAAAATCGAACAAATTTCGAACAAATCGCTTATATATATATATATATATATGGATGGGTGGATGTCAGATGCACTTCTGGGTTAGTATCATCCAGCAACACGCTTGAGGAGCAACTTTAGTTGAATCTGTCTCAGCACTGCTCAAGTGCACTGCTCGGCCTGCGGGGGGCACTGTGGAGCAAGGATGGCAGAGCGAGTTTGGGGAGCGGCGAGACCCTGCCCACTTGGGTGAGGCTGCAGTGTGACTTGTGTAGCACATGGACAGTAAGTACACTCTAATATCTGATTCACTTCTTTTTAAACGCAAAGATGAACACAATTTTGTCATGAAACTACATAAAAAAAACATAAATATGCAATAAAAATTACAAACAAAAATGGCACATTTGTTTTTTCCCTTTCTTTTTCTTTTGACAAACTTATCCACAGTTTTTTAACAATTGTTTTTCTCCTTGAATGACTCCTTGAAATGGACTGCTCACCTTTCCAGTGTGTCCCAACACACATCAGCTCAGCCACAGCAAAGTAAGATAAGCTTCAATATGTTGATGTTTATTTACACAATGAACTTAAAAAAGGTTCACATGTAAAGAAATGTAATTATATACAGTGTCACATTCCTGGTAACTAAAAGGTCAGACTCCAACACCCCATAGTTACCGGTGTTTTGAGTTGACCTTACAATGTCAGACCATTAAACTTACTGCCGCATTTATGCTTTCAACTATGACATTTCTAGGGAAAGATATTTGACTGACAGACCAACTTTATGTATTTGTTATTGTAAGAGTTCCGTTAATGTTGCCCATCTATATATTTATCTATTTCAATATAAATGTATGGTCGGTGGTACATCACTCTCACACTGCTCTTGTCATCTCTTTCATCCCTGGAGTTGCATGTAAAGCTTCTCGAGGCTGAAGATGCTGCTCCTGCTGAGTGTGTGTGTGTGTGTGTGGTGTTACAGAAGCCTCTTGTGTTGTCGCTCCATCATCATGTTGTCCTGGAATGGCAGAACAAATTAAATCCCTGATGCCCCCCTTCTTCTCTTTGTACCCCCCAGTAATCCCTCTGTGGAGCGTTTATGAAGTCTGAACCCCCTCAACCCCCCACTGTTACCCCCAGATCTCCCCCCCCTTCTTCCCTCGTCTCTTCTTCTAGAAGTACTGAATCAAAGGAATGTGTGACTTTGTTTATTTATTTATTTTTAAAGAGAAAATGTTTTCAGCCCAGTCTAGTTTCCTTGATCTCAGTGTGAGGAAAAAAGTAGTATTTTTCAATGCATGAAAAATGACTTGACTAATATTTATATAAAATATTTGTATAAAAATGATTTGAATATTTATATATATTTGGAATTTTCCCTCACACACTGTTAATTGTGTCTCAATTGTTCTCTCAGTATGTATTAAATAAATAAGTACAAAATATTCATAATAAAAACATTATGATTGATAGTGATTACAAAGATTTCATTTTTTATATATTTTTTGATCATGTTTGCTTAATATTATGTTCTTTCCTTTTTCAATGTAATCAGTAATGACACAAATAATACGACATTTATGTATAAGACGAAAATCAGGAGGTGGAATATGAGACTAAATAAAAAAACGTTTTCTTCAGAAATAAACTGTAACATGGTGATTTATTTTACACCAAGGAATGTTGCTTTCACCACATTGATGTATTTTATTTGTGAGAGCATCACGGTGCAGTTCAAGTGAAGAACAAAAAAGACGTGGAGTAACAATGTTTAGTACAAAATGTGGGGTAAAAAAACACGCTCTCCGATTGGCTTTTCTTCCAGTGACATCATAACGTGGCGATGGTCTGTAACAAGGTGTTTTATTCATCAAATAAATTACTAGCAGGTGTAAACATGAAGCTGTCTAGTTGTACTACAGGGTATTCTGAGCGTAAGGTTTTGATGTTGTCGTCCCCGGCAACAGTTTTCATCTTAATTTAAGTAAAATTCAACTTCACCAACTCAACTGGCCGAGGCAGCAACTGTGTTCATTTTATAGCCGTCACTGTTTCACCGCTAAAATCAGTTCGCAGCAACTTTGACATCGGCGCCATCACTCTTCCGCCCCCCACCCCCGCGCCGCTCCGCCAATCCCAGCAGCGTGTTAATCTGGTGCGGCTCTGTCGGTCAGCACTTTGGGCAGCAGACAGACAGATTGGCTGTTAATCCCCTGAGCGCCACAGATGGAGCACAGGAACACAGACCTTGGGGAAGGTGAACACGCCCTCTCACGCCTGCGCGCGCACACGCACGCAGCGATTTGGAAAGATGATTGATAGTCAAGGAACTTTTGCGGTTTCATGCCAACATATTGTTAGCATCGCATCTGCTGTGTCAAGAAATAAAACAAAACTGTGAAGTCAAAACTCAACATAAAAGTTTGACGATCAATGGTGGTTTTTTTTTCATGCATAAAAACAATTTCACAGTTTTACAATGTGTTATTTTTGGTTGTTGTATTGCTGTTAGACTATCCATAAAGTTTTGTTTACAGGTTGATAACCCAATCGGCGTTGGTTATTTGCAGGGATGCTGCGATCGATCGCTCACCAACAATTATCGGCCGTTATCAGTGTGATCGGTGGATGATGATCGCAACCTGTCACTGATCACGTGTGACAGTAGCGCTCTGAAAAAGCCCTGCTGGTAGTGATGCGTCCGCTCCTCCCGACTCGCTGCTCACTCAGCAGTAGCATGTCTGCTGTGGAGCTTCTTTCAATATGTCATATAAAGTTTGCATCCTGCAACACATGCACGGGACAATGCTGCGCAGGGAAGCGCCTCCAAATGAAACACACCATTTAAAGCTCCAGCACCTGGCGGTGCACAGAGAGTTTTCTGGGCTCATGAAAGTGAGACCGCCGGTTCCTCAGCACCAGTTAGCGCAGCTGATGCTTAACAACACCTGGGGTCCGAGCGTGACATTCGGAACGCTAAGAAACAACCATTAATTTCACCAAGCTAGATGAGCAGGTGTCTCGGAAACGACCGGACCCGTCGCCGTTTTGGAGTCAGGTGGAGCATTTGTCAGCCACCTGAATCTGAAACTTCTGAAAACGTCCAGAGTGGAAACTTCCATAAATACAGTGCTCTCTGTCTCGGAGTCCCGCTACAAGCGGCCAGGATGTATTTTTGTCTCAAGAGACTCACCGAACTGTGACGTCTCACATCGAACTTTAAGTTTTTCAGTTGTCCTTTTGACAGAATAGTGGCGGCATTCTGCAAGGTGTTTCTACTGTTGTACATTTCTACTCTGCTTCCTTGAAGAGGTCTTTTAAAACGTGTCTCATCGTTTCGATTGCACATTCATTGTCAGTTCATGTGATCGGCATCAGTGATCGGCAGCAAAAACCCTGATCGCAGCATCCCCAGTTATCGGCGTTTGTGATACATTTGTTAAACCTTATTTGTGCACTTTGAAAGCTTCCACTTCCTCCAGGACTGTAGTGTAGAAGGCGGAAGTGACTTCAAAATAAGATATATTTTTAAGTCATAATCCATGCTGTACAAAAACAAATGAAGCATTGATGTTGATTCACACAGGAATTATGCCAAACACCTCCGGATTGTTAGCATGAGTGTGTATGTGTGTGTGTTACTCATTCAAAACAACAGGATTAACAACTGCTGGTTGATTAGATGTTTGTTTGCGCGTCGATTTAATGGCTGTCGAGAGTTTTGATCACGATCTGGAAAGACTAACTAATATCATAAGTAAATAAACTATAATGATGGGCTTGACATGCGTAATAATTTAAGATTTACATGCGCGGAACACAATTTTTTTTACACTTCAAAACGGGAATCTGCAATTATTTCTGCTGCAAGTAAAGGCCACCCAGCGTCACTGTGTGATGTCGCCACCTAGTGGCGTCACCTGTGGAAAAGCCCTTACATTTGCGCGACTGTCAAATGTACAACTCCAGATTTAGAAGTGAGCGCTACAAAACACGAGTGCGTAAAACTTCAATGGAGGCTGAACGTCCTCCACTGAAGTTATCAAAAGGTTTGAATGTTCAAATAATTCTCCTTTACAAGCCATAAACCCTGAAGATTTAAAACAACAAAATACTGTGCCTTCAAATAGAAATGTTTAACAATAAAATAGCAATGCTATTGTAGTAATTCATAATGAATTTCAATGAATAAAGTACCACATAAATCTGGAGCCATCAGAAATAATGACAGCATCGCTCTAAACGACATGAATCAAGTCTTTGACTTGAGTTTTTAGTGCTGCTATTTTAAGGCCTCTTCAAAGATCCAGTATATTTTTTGGCATGATATTTGCTCCATACTGGAGCTTCTTCAGGGTAAACAGTTTGCTGGTGAAGTGAAGCCTTTATTATTTGCAGAGCGGTTACAATGAACTTGAAGTGACAGAGGAAGAATCATCAGCGAAAGTGAAGCCACGCGGGTGAAAAGTTGCGTCACCCTTCATGAGGCACCTTAAACTCCCAGCAGGTCCTTTGTCACGCTGCAGCCCAGCAGTTGGTTCCCGGCTGCCACACACTGGTCCAAGCTTGGAGCTGCAGACAGCACGTAAACAGAGCGGCCGTTGAAGAACACGACAGGAGCCAAAATAACCGGCGAGGCTCACCGTTCTGAGCCTTCAGCCAAGACACCGCCTTCATGGACAGGAGCTCCCACTCCTCTCTGTCATCAGACTTGAAGCCGTGGAGCCAGATGAGAGCCAACATGGTGGCCCAGACCTGCGGCGTTACCTGTGCAGAGCAACCTTGAATGACTATTTCCATGCACCAGTCAAAGCATTTACACATGGGAACATAAGCAAGTCCGTTTTTACTGTCGGGAGTGAAGAGAAAATATGTGATGAAAGGTAAAAAAGATGAACTACTAAACTACTCTGTAGTGTATCTCAGTCAAAGTTTGCTTTGTGGTTTAAAAGTTGGCGAAAAACTAAATGCAAAACATAATAAATGCCCTCCAAAATGTAAAATAGAGAAAAATCAATTGTTTTTATGAAGCAAGTTCAGGCAAAGAATGCTAAGGATTTGTCTGGAAACTCAAAACTACAATAAAATCATGTAAAAAAAATCGAAACAGTTATTTTTACCATGATATGTTTTGCCATATTGCCACCCATTTCTGGACACATTCGAAACAAATATATTTGTTTCAGAAAATAGCCTGGCAAAATAACAAGCGAGTGTCAGTTTTTCCACAAATGAATAGGGATTTTCTATAGGACTTTAAGCACAAGTTTGGCCTAGGTTCCTTTGGTGGTGAGACCAGGGATTTTTTCAATGAACCAAGGGTGGTGTGGCTTGAAAAAAGGTTGAAAAACGCTGGTGGATCTGATACGTGGTTCATGCTTCTATAGTGCCCCCTGCTGGAGCTCCACAGTGCACACTACTACTCACTTCCTGAGGTTTTGGTTTTTCCACCTCTGACACAGACTTGGAGAACACAGCTGCCAGGTTGGAGTCCAGCTCCCAGCAGCCGGATGCTTTCTGTAGGGTCACCACCTGCAACAGCAGGTCTTTGGGTGGTGGGCTGTCACGGCTGCTTTCTAGGAAAAATAGTTACAATCATTTGAGATGACAGTCAGATGATGATTCAGTGAAATTTAATGGTGGATTATCAATACCTTATAACTGTGTGTAGGTAGCATAGGCATCACTATAGTTACAGTTTTCATCTTAAAACACAACATAGCTTCATAAAACCCTCCAAGTATAAGTTATTTTTTGATAGTGATGGGCCAATGAGGCTTCATGAAACAGTGTCCTTATTTTTAGAGCTCAGTAGGTTGATTTGAAAATAAGGTGAATTTTTATTGAATCCAGAGCTTTTAGAGCAGAGAGCGCCATCTAGTGGTCTCTGAAAATGAGGACACTGTTTCACGAAGCCTCCGCCCATCACTATTCTGCCAGCTGATGCCACAGGCGATGCACTTGGTTGGAATAGCTTGAAGTTGTTAGTGTTGGTGTTTCTCTCAGTAGTGCAGCTTCCAGTGAGTGTAGTACATGGCAGTTATATTCAAAGCAGCTGGCGAGAGAGGTCTGCCAAACCCGTAACAAAGCGCATTACAGTAGTCCAGGCGTGGAGTCATAGAAGCAGGGATGAGTTTTCATGGTCCACCCGAGATAAGACACTTCTTATTTCTGCTAAGTGCTTGAGATGGAAGAAACGCTATGTTAAAACTGAGCTAATTTGCTGTTCACAAGTAACAAATGGATCCATTAAAACACCAAGATTGGTGACAGAGGGTTTTAAAACTGGAGACTCTGTGACCAAGTAGAATCACTGTGTTTTCCCGTTGTTTAAACTGTGCAGTGAGGTCATTAAAACTTGGCTTGATGATTGAATGTTGTGACAAGGGAAAGTACTTATGGGAGTCATTAGCATAAAAGTGGAACCGATGTCCATGTTTCCTGAAAATGTGGCCCAAGGGGAGCAGGTACAAAGAAAACAGTGAGGGTCCCAGACTGGAGCCTTGTGGCACTCCACGGGAAAGTGACGCTGTGCATGAGGTCGGCTTCCCTATAGTTCTGAGAAGCTTCTGTCAGGAAGGCAAGATGGGTTTTACCTCTCATAGACACCCACCCACCCACAGTCACGGTCACAGTTCACATGATGACTTACCTTCCACCAGGTCATCTGCGAAACAAGAAGAGCAAAAACACATTCAGTGAACAATATGGATGTCAGGCATCTTACACTTGGTGAAACTGCGTCGAAAAGGTGCCACTCATTGTCATGGTAACTGTGACTGCTTGTTGAGTGGAAGTTCGGTAGACGGAGGTAATATCCAGCCTCTAGGTGTCGCTGTGTCACTGTGTCTACTCCACCAGCTTTCAGGATTAGAACTACTGGCCTGTGAACCATCGACTGCGGAACAGGCACCCGAGTTGTGAAAATCATCGTTTCATTGAAACGGGAGTTGAATCCAACGAATGTTTTCTACTTTCAGACTCCAGAGAACCATCAGCATCTGAAGGGTTCGAATAAGGATTCCAGCAAGCCCCATTTGGTTACAGTGTTACGTTTGCTGCCTTCTTTCAACAGCCCAGTGCACTGGTCTGCCAGCAGGCCAGCCGTTTTTCAACCCTTTTGCAGTCGTAGCTTGGCACCATATTTGTTTACCGGCGTAATCTTGCGGTTACCCATCTGATGCTGATGATAGGCAGAAACTGCAGATCAGTTCTGCACTTTAAACAATCATTTGCAAAACTAACTCATAGTTTTGTAATCGGAGGAGCATTTTGGCAGGAAGCTCGCTCCTCCTGCTCCCCAGTGCAGTTCGCTGCACGGCACACAGCGCTTGCAAGCAAAATAGTTAAACAGGGATCAGAATTCATTTGTCTGTAGACCTCCGAGACAGGACTGTCTCGAGGCACAAATCTGGGGAAGGTGACAGAAAAATTTGAAGGTCCCAATGAGTGGCCAGTGAACAGGGGCCTCCATCATCCATAAATGCAAGAAGATGGGAAGCACCAGAACTCTTCCTAGAGCTGAGCCATCGGGGGAGAAGGACATTAGTCAGGGAGGTGACTAAGAACCTGATGGTCACTCTGTCAGAGCTCCAGAGGAGAACCTTCCAGGTGGACAACCATCTCAGCAGCAATCCACCAATAAGGCCTGTTTGGTAGAGTGGCCAGACGGAAGCCACTCCTCAGTGAAAGGCACATGGCAGCCCACCTGGAGTTTGCACCTGAAGTACTCTCAGACCATGAGAAAGAAAATTCTCTGGTCTGATGAGACAAAGATTGAAGTCTTTGGCGTGAATGCCAGGCGTCATGTTTTGAGGAAACCAGGCACTGCTTATCAGCAGGCCAATACCATCCCAGCAGTGAAGCATGGTGGTGGCAGCATCGTGCTGTGGAGATGTTTTCAGCAGCAGGAACTGGGAGACTCGGCAATGTACAGAGACATCCTGGATGAAAACCTGCTCCAGAGTGCTCTTGACCTCAGACTGGGGCGACTGATTGAAACCGATGAATGTTTTCTACTTTCAGCCTCCAGAGAACCATCAGAAGGGAATGAGGATTCCAGCGATTCCCATTTGGTTAGCTGTAGAGTTAAGATCTGACGTCAGGATCAGATCCCAGCTACTTTCATGTCACCCATTCTTCAGTGATATGAAAGTCTCTAAAACTCAAATCATTTTATAATAGTTTGTTGGTACACAATTTGTACACATTGTTGATGAGCTGATTAGAATTTACGTTTATTGTTTCCCACAAAGTCCCTAAGTCTGAGCCACCGCATGCAGAAATGGTCTGGGAAAATGCAGTTTCCACACCAGACAGACTAATGTTTCACTCAGTTCAACACCAAAGTATTGCAGTGATGGCAGCCTACCGTTCGGTGCTGAACACATTTTCATCATGCGTGGGGCTGCTGAGAGAAGAAGACATTCCAGGTCAATCATTCGTGAAACAACTAAACACAGAAATGTCGACGGCGCTATGTTTGCTGCCTTATTTCAAAACAGCCTGCTAGCATGTTTTTAGCTAGCATTTGCAAAACTAACTCATAGTTTTGTAATCGGAGGAGCATTTTGGCAGGAAGCTCGCTCCTCCTGCTCCCCAGTGCAGTTCGCTGCACGGCACACAGCGCTTGCAAGCAGAATAGTTAAACAGGGATCAGAATTCACGTGGTGGAGTCATAAAAGCATGGATGAGTATTTCATGGTCTGCCTGAGATAAGACACTTTTTATTTTTGCTAGCAGGCTGAGGTGGAAGAAACTCTACTTTAAAAGTCCCCAAGTCTGAGCCACCGCATGCAGAAAACGTCTGGGAAACTAGTTTCCACACCAGACAGACTAATGTTTCACTCAGTTCAACACCAAAGTATTGCAGTGATGGCAGCCTACCATTCGGTGCTGAACATATGTTGACTTGGGCTGCAGAGAGAAGAAGACATTCCAGGTCAATCATTCGTGAAACAACTAAACACAGAAATGTCGACGGTGTTATATTTGCTGCCCTATTTCAAAACAGCCCACTGCACTGGCCTGCTGCCAGTCATTTCCAAGCTACTATAGCACTATGCTTTTGTCTGTGATATTCACACTGTGAAAACTAAGACAATGGTAAACTAAATTAGGAAGTTATGAGATTTTGGCACAGAATGGTTCCATTAAGACTGCTGAAAATGACATTTCTATTCGTTATCGCTCTCTGAACAGGAGCCTTCTACTTCTTGTAAACTCTCAAGTGTGGTTCTCTCCGGGCAGCAGCCAGGGTCTGTGGCAGAACTGCAGGAGACTACACTCGTGTCAGTTAGCTGAGTGCAAAGCCCTGGTTCTCTTCTATTGGATGGTGTTTGAATTCTTGCCAATGGACTTAAAACGTACACGTCAATTTTCCAAACACGTCAGCAGCAACCTGAGCGTTTTGAATCGGACTTAAGGTCTGATTTCCTGTTCTGATCCCCATCCTGATTTCATGAATCCTCCATTGACAGTGATCCCAGTTGGTGTGTTGAAAGCAAAATCTTCTGACCCGTCGTTTAACAGAAGCGTCAATGCAGAACACAGCAAGGCCTGAGTATAGTTCCCATTATTTGGATCAGATTTGATCAGATCTTTGGCCTCCACGTCTCTTAGCAAGTCAAACTGCACAGAGGTATTGTTATGTTACTGGCCTACCTCTTGGTTTTAATCTCAGTTTTTGAAGAAAACCAAAGCCGAAACTTTTGCTTCTTGTTGGCGCACCGCCTGCAGAGAGAACAAGATAACTTTGTCTTGGTCATGCACTGTACTTCAAACAGACCCAGACACTGCTGAGACCATTGCACTGCAGAGAGTTATGATGCGTCACCTGCTATACATGAATCCTGAGGCCTGGAAGTAACAGGTAATGAAAGCAACTGCCAAACTCACTCGTAAAAAAATCCCACTTTGAAACCAAATCCAGTAAGTGACGTCTTCAAGGTTGTGATGGAGAAAAAGGAAAAGTCTCGATAGATTTGTCACTTACCAAGTTGTACGAAGTTCTTGGAGCACATGTCTGCAGCTGAAAACAACATTTTATGATAATTGAGTTAAATTCAAAAACAAGTGTTGCAATCTAGGGATGGGTGATATGGACAAAATTAATGAAATTGAGCCGTCGGTCTGCTGTATCTCATGTCTCTGAACACTTGACTTGAACTGTGGACCAGTCTGGACACATTTCCTAGATGCTATTGAAGAAATATTAGAAATCATGTGAAGAAATGATCATTTAGTCATATTCTATTCTCCAAATCATTATACAAACTGTGAGTCCTTTGTCTTGTGGGATGAAAAACAAACAATTCTCTCTCCTAAAATGGTTGTTTTTCATTGCCTTATTGAAGAGTTCACTAATACTTTAGAATTTGTTGATTGTCCCTAACTGATGGTGCCGCCGCCATTACCGGAGCTCTGCTCCGTCCAATATCCAATATGTCCAATATGTTGATGTGAACCAAGGCAGGCGAGGGCGTCAGAGAACCTATCCTATGAGGACCACTCCATCTCATCAAATAAACAGGTGTCCAGAGACTCAGAGTTGAATAAGGATTCCAGCGATCCCCATTTGGTTAGCTGTAGAGTTACGATGGATCAGGATCAGATCCCAGCTGCTTTCATGTCACCCATTCTTCAGCGATATGAAAGTCTCTAAAACTCAAATCGTTTTATAATAGTTTGTTTGTACACAATTTGTACACATTGTTGATGAGCTGATTAGAATTTACGTTTATTGTTTCCCACGAAGTCCCTAAGTCTGAGCCACCGCGTCCAGAAAACGTCTGGGAAACTGCAGTTTCCACACCAGACACTCAGTTCAACACCAAAGTATTGCAGTGATGGGAGCCTACCTTTCGGTATCGAACACATCAAGGCTTGGGCTGCAGAGAGAAGAAGACATTCCAGGTCAATCATTCGTGAAACAACAAAACACAGAAATGTCAACGGTGTTATGTTTGCTGCCTTATTTCAAAACAGCCTGCTAGCATGTTTTTAGCTAGCAGGGCGTCTGGGTGTTCGGAGGACGCCCTCAACTGCAATGAGGACCACTGTATCTCATCAAATAAACAGGGATCCAGAGACTCCGAGTCGACCAGTGCACCACACTCTCCACAACTGTCACACGCCGTGGAGCTGGAGCCGTCACGGTCTCGTCACGTGCATGTGCGCAAGTCCACGTGTTTATCGAATTTATGGTGAGATGCAGAGTTGTCATCGTGGAGATTGTGTTTGGTGGTATATTGTGTACGATAAGTGATCGCCCGTCCCTGTAGCATACCATTTCATTTTTCAATGAAAAAAAAATCTCTTTGACTGACCTACTTCCATCAACCATGTCTCAGTTTATATTACATTTGTCACTTACCATATTGGCCGGAGTCCATGGAGCACGTCTCTGCGGCTGAAAACAACATTTTATGATAATTGAGTTAAATTCAAAAGCAAGTGTTGCAATCTAGGGATGGGTGATATGTCACCCATTCTTCAGCGATATGAAAGTCTCTAAAACTGAAATCATTTTATAATAGTTGTTGTACACAATTTCTACACATTGTTGATGAGCTGATTAGAATTTACGTTTATTGTTTCCCACAAAGTCCCTAAGTCTGAGCCACCGCATGCAGAAATGGTCTGGGAAACTAGTTTCCACACCAGACAGACTAATGTTTCACTCAGTTCAACACCAAAGTATTGCAGTGATGGCAGCCTACCGCTCAGTGCTGAACACATTTTCATCATGCGTGGGGCTGCTGAGAGAAGAAGACATTCCAGGTCAATCATTCGTGAAACAACTAAACACAGAAATGTCGACGGCGCTATGTTTGCTGCCTTATTTCAAAACAGCCTGCTAGCATGTTTTTAGCTAGCATTTGCAAAACTAACTCATAGTTTTGTAATCGGAGGAGCATTTTGGCAGGAAGCTCGCTCCTCCTGCTCCCCAGTGCAGTTCGCTGCACGGCACACAGCGCTTGCAACAGAATAGTTAAACAGGGATCAGAATTCATGTGGTGGAGTCATAAAAGCATGGATGAGTTTTTCATGGTCTGCCTGAGATAAGACACTTTTTATTTTTGCTAGCAGGCTGAGGTGGAAGAAACTCTACTTTAAAAGTCCCCAAGTCTGAGCCACCGCGTCCAGAAAAGGTCTGGGAAACTAGTTTCCACACCAGACAGACTAATGTTTCACTCAGTTCAACACCAAAGTATTGCAGTGATGGCAGCCTACCGCTCCGTGCCGAACATATGTTGACTTGGGCTGCAGAGAGAAGAAGACATTCCAGGTCAATCATTCGTGAAACAATTAAACACAGAAATGTCGACGGTGTTGTGTTTGCTGCCTTATTTCAAAATTGCCTGCTAGCATGTTTTTAGCTAGCAGGGCGTCTGGGTGTTCGGAGGACGCCCTGAACTGCAAAACATAAAAAAATGGATGTGAAGTTTTTCTCAGCAGGACGTAGCCCAATCATTAGTGCCTGTGTAACGTCCTACTTGTACTCGGTATTTTCGCCAAACATGATGTAAATTTGCCGTTTTTCAACCATTTTGCAGTCGTAGCTTGGCCATTTGTTTACCGGCGTAATCTTGCGGTTACCCATCTGATGCTGATGACAGGCAGAAACTGCGCATCAGTTCTGCACTTTAAACAATCATTTGCAAAACTAACTCATAGTTTTGTAATCGGAGGAGCATTTTGGCAGGAAGCTCGCTCCTCCTGCTCCCCAGTGCAGTTCGCTGCACGGCACACAGCGCTTGCAAGCAAAATAGTTAAACAGGGATCAGAATTCATGTGGTGGAGTCATAAAAGCATGGATGAGTATTTCATGGTCTGCCTGAGATAAGACACTTTTTATTTTTGCTAGCAGGCTGAGGTGGAAGAAACTCTACTTTAAAAGTCCCCAAGTCTGAGCCACCGCATCCAGAAAAGGTCTGGGAAACTAGTTTCCACACCAGACAGACTAATGTTTCACTCAGTTCAACACCAAAGTATTGCAGCGATGGCAGCCTACCGATCAGTGCCGAACATATGTCGACTTGGGCTGCAGAGAGAAGAAGACATTCCAGGTCAATCATTCGTGAAACAACTAAACACAGAAATGTCGACGGCGCTATGTTTGCTGCCTTATTTCAAAACAGCCTGCTAGCATCTGGGTGTTTGAATGACCTACTTCCATCAACCATGTCCCTGCAACCAACGACTTGATCAAGCCGGAAGACTGTGTATAACAACAGTTCAGTGGAAGGACTCCTCTCTACTTACCTGCCATCAGAACATTCCGTTGCAACAGAGGGCCCTTGACAGCTTCATTGCTGCTTTTGTTGACAGCAATGAATGAGGTGAAGGAGCTGCTCACTCCTGACTGGACGCTGAGATCCACCACCTCTGGTTTCACTTCATCCTGCTTCCTGCTTTCCTGCGTCTCCAGAGAGCGGATGAGAGTGCGAGCAGCCAATCTGTGGACTGTCAGTCTGCAGCGGTGAAGAAGGCATCGCATCAGCCCCGCCCCCCTGCTGGAGAAGAGAGCGACGTCATGGACTCACCCTGTGTCCCCTGTGGGCGCCAGACTGAAGCGGAGCTGGTTCTGGGATGGCTGACCTGCGAGGGAGTACTTCACTGTCACGCCTCCCTCGGCTTCTGTGGTCTGAGGACACAAAGAGAATTCAAAATAGGAGGAGACATTGTTTAACCAACAATCTGTTTGGCAGGAGAGGGATCCAACATGGGAGACGTGAACCTAAGTTGTGCAACACTGACAAGTTAACAGCTCTCTGATGCTCCGGACTTACCTCCCCCGACAGTTGAGCGTAAATAATTGACCTCTGACCCTGGAAGAGCGTTGTGATGGGGGGAGACAATGTGGTGACGGACGGCATGTCCCATGTGACTGAGATGTCCACCACCGCAGGCTGCAGGGAGAATCTCAGCGACTGCATCACCTGAGGGGTGAACAAGAGACTGGTCTTATGACGGTCGGGATTGGGTGATGAAGTTTCCCACCTTTGGCTGCATCCGCTCGGCTCCAGTGATGAACTGAGCGTGGCCTCCTCCTTCTTTAGCCAGCCCGTTGATGAGAGCGGTGCTGGCTCCTTCCCCGATCCCGAAAGAGAAACACCTGCAACCAGATATTCTGGGAATCTTTTCTGGCCTCCTTCATAAATATATCATTCAAACCGTCATGGACAAGGTATTATTGACATCACTCATTGACTGTTGAGCTGAGAACACATGACACTTCTACAATATTAATAAACCTCATTCAATTTGCCTTCTCTCTGCAGTTCTCACGTTCTCCACGAGATGGGACACCTGAGACACAGTGGCCACACATACCACAGAACCAAAGCCAGTAATCAGAGTAAAGTTACTTGTAACTTGTTGCCATTGGCGGGAAGTGAAATATTAACATTTGTTTCTGAAACTGCGTCTTTGAGCATGGCGTCATGTGCCGGACACGCGGGCAGCTTACGTGTCAAGCTGCCGGCAACACGGCAGTAAGTGACGGAGTGAGAGAGATAATAATTGGCCATTCCCTACATGCCTATTATAAAGATGTCAATATATCACTTTGTTTCATACTTGTACCTTTTGGTGTGTGTGACTTTTTCTCCAATGGGTTAGAGTGTGTCAAAATAAAACATTCATTCATATAATATAATTCATATAATTCATTCATATAAAAAGATTGTGCTGACAAAAAGGAAAAACGATCAAATGTGACATAAAAATCTTGTTTAGGCAATGAGAGCTGTCATCAGCTGCTAAATGTAACTTGACAAGTACCTTGTAATCTGTCTTAGTTACTTAGTTACAAGTAATCTGTAATGTAACTAAGTTTTTGAGGGAGTAACCAGTAGTCGGATTACTTTTTCAAAGTAACTGTGACAACACTGTAAATGATGGATGAGATCTCAGGGTTTCTTGGCTTGGACTGCTGCCCCTGCGACCCAGCTGCAGATATTTTCATGCTGACCAGATGGATATCTCATATCGGGTGTTGTGTTGCGAAGCTGCTGTGTCACCTGTGAGAGCCAGCATTGCTCTTCACCAGATCAATGACTGCTTTGGTGTTTGACACTCCACCGTCTGTGAAGACAAATAGCTGGGAGGAGAGTTGGCACAGTATTAGTTGTGATGATTACTGTCAGAGCTGCAGTTTAAAATAGCTTCAGTGGCAGGAAAAGGTGTGGTGAGAGAGATGAACTGCTAACTCATGAGGAATCTACACAAACAGGTGAAGCAGCTTTTCTGGGAGAACTACTGTACATTCTTAGTTTTCTTTTTTTCTTTGACATCAACAAATCAATAAAGACCGTATGAGTGAGTTCTTACTTGTCTGGGATGTTTGGGGATGCAGCTCTGCTTGTAAATGCTTTTGAGAGGTTCCAAAATCTCAGTTCCTCCAAGGTCAGCGCCCATTTTGCCCACTTTCTTCAAGGCCTCATCCATGGTCTTCTGGCTGTATTCCACACTCTTGCTGTTGTCAAAATAAAACACTGTTATGCAGGACTTGTTCAGAGTAACCGGGCTGAGTCACTTACGGGAAAACGTGTTCGAATGCCGTGCCAAAACTGTAGATGTTGAAGTAGCAGCCCATCGGCAAACTCTTCAGCAGAAACACCAGAGTGTCCTGTGAGGACAGAGTCATCAGTGTCAGAGCAGTCAAAGGTCAGAAACTCGCTAATAATTTGGTGAAATACATTACAAATTATTTTGTAGACGTAGCCTGTTTAACATTGTTGTAATCACCAGTGCCATTTTTAAATCCTTGACCTTGACATTTTATAGTCAGTAAGTTTGGGTGAAGTGAGCCTATTGTCGAGGGTCTCCCCACATACTGGCGTTGTGTCGGACTGTTGAAGGTTCACCCACAGCGTCTGGGGTGGGTTTAACATGAGAGTTGGAGGATTTCATTGTCAGGGACTGCGGCGTGTCTTCAAAGGTTTGGCAGCCAAAGAATGCATGCGTCATGAGTTATGACAAATCTTTCAGGCTGCCTTGTAAAAATGAAAACATCTGACTGAAGTGTGAATTTTGGAGCATCTAAAACATCCTCATTGGGATCCGTGTTTGTTGTCGGCTGTGGTGACCGCTGTAATGGTTTACAGGGAATCTTGACATACATTCAGTGAACGGACACTGTCCCGTCTTGATATTGAAGTCACGATACACATAGTTGAAAGCGCTGGATATCAAAGAACTTCTACGAATATTCTTTCCCAAACCGATTGCTGAAGCTCAAAAATCGGTCTGTTGTGAGACGGAGGCCAGCAGAGTCTGAGACTGCTGGAGGAGCAGTGTGTGTTGAATTAAGATTCTCGTGTCACAAAATTCTTGAGTCTCAAAAATAAACACGGAAATAGACTGCCTTCACCTGACCAGCCTCTGAAACCTGTTGTGCAACAGTCTTGTTCCTCTCTCTTCTGAGCACACACACACCTCTTTCTCCATCATTTCCCAACATACACGGACAATGATGAGCGACTTCAGCATAAAGAAAAATCAAAACACACAGAAGTTGCCAACATTAGCCAGCTCCAACAGTTCACTTCGCTCATCTATTGGCTTTACATTCCATTGTCACTACTAGATGGACCTTGATCTTACGCATGAGACACGGACGATCAATGAGCAGTCTCCTGCACACATTCCATTCCAGGCTGCAACAACTACTCGATAAAGTCGACTCAAATCGACTCTTAAATTTGTCGCCGACGGTTCCATGAGTTGACTAGTCGTGATGACATCACTCTCTGCGCAGTAGACTGCGACCGCAGGACCATTGTGGGACCACTTCATTAGAAGATCAAAGGACACACACCTTTCACTCCACATTTTGAGCAATGAGAACTGAAATATAACAAAGCAATATTTGAAACCACAATCCACAATCCACATATATCCCTTTCTTTTTTCATCAACCTGTACGAATCGTTAAGTTAGTCGGTGACTAGTCAACAACCAAAACAGCTAGTTGGGTAGTTGCAGCCCAAATACAAAATACAAAAGAATATATATATATATATATATATATATATATATATATATGTGTGTGTGTGTGTGTTATATAAATAAAGAAAATACAATTATATAACTATATATACATATACACTAATATATATATACAGGGGAGTTGTGGTTTTCTTTTGTATTTTTCAACAAACAACAAACAACTTCACAGGACAAATGCACCTCTGCTGCTTCTACAAACCACAGTGTAGTTACAGATGACATGAAACTCCACTCAGACCAAGACGTCTCTTTTCTTTCTTTTTTTTGTTAGATTAAGCGCATATGATCCTCGCCAGTGTTTAGTGTGATTGGTTTCATCAAAGGAAGCAGTCAACATACCCGAGCACTTTGGATGCGCATCTCAGTCTTGCTGCTGCTCACGCAACGACCCATACTTCCTGATCGATCCAGAAGAAAGACAAACTCTCCACATGAAGACATGGATGACATCACATCCTTAGGGAACTCTGGGTACAAGCTGACCATCACCACTGGGTCGGCCATCATGGAGCCTGGGAGAGCAGGGAGACGCTGCACCAGCAGAGTGACAGGAACTCAGGCACCTGCTGCCATGTGGCATTGGCCCCTACCAGGTTTGGCAGAGGCTTGTCCGGCCTCCACCACAGCAGACGGCTGGTGAGCGTCTTCGTAATAAATCAGCAGTTCGATGTCCCTGTCGAACTTGTGTCCGTCAGCCAACTTGACCTGCACACACACGCTTCCCCTAAACATCATGAGCATGAGGAGAGAGTGCAGCAGCACGTACGGTGGCCTGCGTCTTGCCAGTGTTCAGGTACTGCAGCGGCTCCAGGGACGAGTTGGACTCCACCCTGGCGACGGGGCGGGAGGAAGACATCCGTGCAGAGAAGGACAGCGTGTAAGAAATCTGGGAGGCTGGCGCAGACATCACCTGGATGGTCTCGCCTTGGCTTTCTGGGAACCACGTGATGGTTAGAGTCCCGTCCAAGGAATGAGGGCAGAATTTGGGTGGGTTCACCTCGAGGTTCGTAGCGGGGGTTGAGCACACCCGGCAGACAAAACCTCAGCCCGTCATCTGCCTGCACTGCCAGCTCAGTGACATACTCCAGCCTGATGGAGGCGCTCTCTCCTGGAGGCAGACTCCCCACACTCAGCGAGAAGATGTCCGGACTTTGCTCGCTCTCCTCCAGCAGGAAGGCCTGCTGACCGGAGCTCAGGGCGTCGTCGTACTCCTCGCGAGCCTGAAGACAACACTCTCGTTTGACCTGGCTTGACCTTGTGACTCTCCTGCCTCAGACCTCACCTGCTCTTTCTCTTTCACCTGGGCTACAATCTCAGTCTGTCCAATCTTGGCGCTGAAGTGACACACGGCCGCATCTCCAGGCAGAGGGAAGACGAAACACGCCTCGACGGGATTTTCTTCCTTGTTCTCGTAGAGCAGGGTGGAGACCACGGTGGCCACATGGTCCTGGACCTCCAGCTCTACTGCGATGCTCTTCAGAGGAACTGACAACCCAACGAAAAGGTTACTGTTGTCCACAAGCGGGCCTTTTCCACATGTTTATTTGGCCCGATCAAGTCACCGCAAAAGCAAACAATTTCCCCCTTTTCCTCAATTTTCTCTTTCTCCATTTCATGTATTTTATTTGATTTAGTAGGATGGTTTGAAATGCAACCAGCACACACATCTGCAATCTGCAAAAGTCAGGAAGATAATATGAGGATATATATTTAGCACATAACTTGATCCGTGTTGATCTTTACCTTTTCATTAGTGACACAGTTACTGAGCCATTTGGTGCACCCTTTCGTAACAAATATCAAAACTACCACAGTGTTTGGCCTTTGACTTGGATCATTGGACTGCTGTCAGATTTATTTTCCCTCAAAATGATGATTTAGTTGAGCAGTATCACTGGATTTCCGTGTAAACACGACACTTACCTGGCTCATTCTTCAGCGTCACGAGTCCACAGCAGTTCACCATTGTGACCGGTGAGTTGGCAGGTGTCAGTTGGATTCTGCATCATGTGCAACACATGCAAACAAGAGTCACACATTCAGATTTTGCAGGCAATATATTCCATTTCAGGCATTGAAATACTGCTAAGATTTCACATCTCTCTATCTCTAGGTGTGGCAGAAAGAAACACATTTTCTCTCACTCTCTATGATGACGTATTTTTTCTAGTCATTTAAGTTCATTAGTACATTTTCTCAAATACAAATATGCCGGAAGTGCTTGTGAAACTGAAAGCATCTGTTCGGACCACAACTATGATAAACCTTTCACAAGTTAAGTCTCTCGTAAAGACATGATTTTGAGAGGCACCGACGAATCTTTTTTTTATCAAATACGCAGCGTTATGTAGCACTTTGATGGCGTCTAATGCAACCCCAAAGACAACGACAGAGCCAGATCAAACAGTTGGAGTAAAAACAACAAAATAATGAATAAAACAGGATGAGTTTACACTTCTCGGTCATGTTAATAAAACAGTTTCGGTTAGGACGGGTTGGGGGGCGGTGTTCCTACCTGAGTCAGCGATGATGCGCGAGACTGTCAGGAAGTCACGCCGCTTATAACCAGACAGAGCCACGCCCACCAGGCGCTCAGCGGAACAAGTTTGGCTCGAAGCATTTCTGCTAGAAAAACTGCTCCTCTTCTACCTGTAGTGAACACATACATACAGTACATCCAGTCATCGTGTATTTTATGTGGAGATTCCTGTGAAGATCAGTATTATTATTAATTCATTATTAGTAATATCTAATATATATATATATTATATGAAATAATAATACTGTGACAAAGATGCGTCACTCAACCACACTCGAGTCCACGTCATCTCACACAACGCAGGAGTATTATTTAAATGATTTTTGTTGTTGCTGTTTATCCCCTTTTTAAACGAAATGACTCAGAAAAACCTCTGTGACATTTCAAAAGAAGCGTAGGTTGTTCAAGCGGTTGAGCCAAACTGGGTCATAGCAAGTTCATTTTCTTCACAAACAGGAAGCGAAAAAAAAAAAAAAAAAAAAAACCATCTGCAACTAAATCAATACATTGTCACTCAGCATAGATTTTCACAAATAATTCCATGCACTCCATTTTACAATACATTTTCCAAAAGTTTTTATGTATAAATTTCATTTTACAGAGTCTCAAACACTAGCTTTAAAGAGTTGAGTGGTGCGATGGGTGGAATTTTTTCCCCCTTTCCACAATGCGCATGCAACAGTCCCTTGTGTATTGACAACCACATTTAGTGTTTTAAAGTTAAAGTGTATTCATCAGTGTGATAATGGCGTGAGAAAACGTAAAAAAAACAAGTTCTACAATAATCTAAATCACAATAATAATGATAATAACAATGATGTAATACTTCTACAACTACTAGTATAAACAACAACAACAACAACAACAACAACAACAACAACAACAACAACAACAACAACAATAACAATAATAATAATATAAAGATTATGTGGGATAATAATATAGAGATTATGTGGGAAAACAAAAACAATTTTCAGGAAACAGACAGAGCAAATCTTCCTAAATGAAATATACAGTATACATGGTGGTGGGCATGGAGCCCCAGGACACTTTGCTCAAGTCTGATCCAGTGTAACCGCCCCTCAAAATATAGAAAATCTTCAATTTGACAGTCAGTGCAGCCAAGTCATTACATTTGTTTCGTTGAACTGAATAAGGCTATTGAATGAACTGTGGTACAAATCTTCTCTGGCACGTCATCTGAAGACCACATGGGCAGGAGTTCAGACCCTCCCTCAGCACTGTCATAAAAAGAGGGGTAACCAGGGAGTAGAGGAAGGATGTTTGAGGTGGTGGGAAGCAGTGGCTGTTGGTTTGCTGAGGAAAAGCAAGAGTGATGGGTGGCTGACAGGGAAAGAAGGGTGGGGGGGGGGTCTTCAGTTGAACCCCCTGGCTGCTAATATATTCACCCCTATTGTGGCGGGTCATTGCACCATGCACTAATGGAGGGAGGAGCTGCGGGGCAGCAGTGACAGGCAAAGTCTTGGAGCATCTCAAGCCAAAAGACTTTCCCTCTCTACCAGACATGGACAAGATTCTGAAGTTGCCGCTGCACTGACGTAACCTTCCTCAAACCTGCGGTCTCCATGGAAACAGGATGAGTCAGGTAAGCATTGTATCCGGTCGAAATGCTTCCATTGCCTCTGGTGGCGCAGAATTACGAGGGCGAAATCCAGTTGGAATAACATTCAACTTTAAATCCCAAATGCATGAGGTCAACTGTCGCGCATTCTGAAACAATCTTCTCCCTCATTTATTGTTTTATTTAATGTTTATAATTGCTCATTCCTGCTTTATATTGTTATTATTTGATGGGCCCATAACTTCCTTCCTAACAAAGGTGAGAACCTTTAACAACCCTTTCCATCTTTTAGATGTTTAAAACTAAGTTCTTGTGCAGGGGCTGTGCTCTTGATACTAGAGACACCCTGGATTGGCTGAGCGCAAAGTGAGGGACCTCTTGTTTATAGGCCACGTCTTTGTTGTAGCCCCTCCCTTGTCATAGCTTTGAGAACAAAACCGGAGTTTTCTGTGTGAATAAGACGACACAGAACAATAGTGGCCTCTGTGGTGACGGAGCTGACTCAAATGCCAGCGTGGGGTTGGGAAGACAGGGAGGGCCACGTGAGCGAGTCACCTAAAACAATAACAGGCTTCGGTCAATATGGTGTTCAGCTCATGAAAAGTTTGATTCTTATATTCTCAGTGACTAGTGATGGGCTGATGAGGCTTCATGAAACAGTGTCCTCATTTTGGAGCCTACTAGATGGAGCTCTCTGCTCTAAACTATTGGGATTTGAACAATCAATAAAACTTCTCCTTATTTTTAAACCAACAGCGCCACCTACTGGGCTCTGAAAATTAGGTCACAGTTCCATGAAGCCTCACTGACCCTTCACTACGAGTGCCCCTCAAGAGGCTGTGGCATCAGGAGGCTTGGAAAGATGCAGTGGTGTTTCCTCTGCAACCTGCTTCTTCTGGCTCTGCCATGCTGGGGTTTCCTGCCCAACTTCTGGTCCCAAGTCTTGACGCTCGCCTGGGACTCACGCACACACCAGTACCTCACAGAGAGAGCCATTCTTAATGTCACCCTGGAGACTCTGAGAGCATCCGGGACACCAGAGAACCAGGCAGGTGAACACACAACCTTTTTTTTTTTTTTTTTTAAACTAAAAACATTGTTGCATGGTTTCCTCAGGCCAGAATGGGTCGGGGTTTCTGGAGAGCGGTTGGGGAGGTGGCCAAGTCCAACGCAGCCATGGACTTTCTGAGTTCCACCAGATCCGATCCGGTCTACCACTTTGACTCTGAACAAGTGGAGAGTGCCACTGTCATGCTGCGGCAGTTTTGGGCTCACACGCTGCTGTCGGTGCGGGCCAACCAGTACGCTCGGGCCCGCTCCAGTCTGGGCCAGCTGTTTCACTCTCTGCAGGTACCAGGCCCAGACAAATGTCCCTCTGCTATCCACACCCTTAAAAATCATGTTGACTTTGACCCCAGGATTTCTACAGCCACAGCAACTGGGTGGAGATGGGCCAGCGCTTTATCTACCTCCACCTGCTGCATCCTGAGGAGGCGGCTGTTCCTCTCGCTGAAAGTGAGAATATGAGCCTCAACATGTCTTCAATGGGATTCAAACTCAGCAAGTTCTGAACCTCATTGTCAGAGTGCTTTGTGTTTAACTGAGGTTTCTCAAGTCTATGTTTAGAAGACCTTTGCGTTCAAATTTCAGGGATTCACGATGGTTGGTTACTCTAGTGTTGAGATCAATCCAGCAACACTAACAGTAGTGCAGGGAATAGGTGCCAAGACCAGGTCAAAACCAGGACTTGGAGAGGGCGAGACCAAATCCAAGATGGAAATCCAAGAATACATTGGATTCTTACCCAAGAATCCAATGTATTCTTGGGTAAGAATACATTGTCCAAGAATGGACAATGTATTCTTACCCAACTTGTCGGCAATAGAGGTTACTGTCCTTGAAAAAAGGGTTGAAAAGTTCTCACATGAATCTGATGAGAGCTTAAAGAACTTACATTGCATCAATGTATTTTGTATTTAGACCGCCCCTTTTGATCTGATCTCTGTGGGGTTCATTCAGACCGTGCTTGTACATTGATAGGTTGCATGGTACTTTGGGATTTTCACCCATTTCATCCAGTATAACGGCTTTGAATACCGAGACCGTGACCTTAGGAATGTGGACGAGCAGTGGGTCTGCTCATTTGGAAGCGCAGTAGTTCTTAATGGGAGGTCAGGCAAGAGGGAAGGTTGAAGAACTGAGTTGACATAACAGGCGTGTCTCGGTGAAGTGAACAGAAAACATTTGCAGCACTGAGGGTCAGAGGTGGATTATCAGGTCCTGGTTCTTTGGAGTCTAGAATCCCCAGAGTTCACGCCTCAGTCACTGTTGTTAGCCCAGAAGGAGCAGCAGAAATAGCCAAGTTTCCTTCCCACTCAAACTCACCAGTTCTGTCACATGGTGGATTGATATTCTGGATGTTCTTTAATGGTATTTTTATGAATTGTGAAATGATGACATGAAATCATGACAGTTAGAAGGTGTTGAGGAGCAACCAAGGTGAGGAGATGATCACATGGATTGGCTGCCATTCTTTCTCTCCACTCTACTGTAGAGCTCCAGTGTGTTGATGCGCTGGTCTGTCCATCAGTCAACGCAGCGCTGCTGTGGTGCGCTGTGCTCCTCTTCCCACACACTCACAGCCAAGAAGCTTCTCACATGCTTCAACAACATCCAGCTGTTTTTAAAGCTGATGCGCCTCTAACTGGACCACACACTTTCACCACAGAACCATGGAGGGAGGGAGGGAGGGATCCTTGTCGGAGCCGCCACCATGCCAAAGACTGTCTGCACCGCAGAGCTAACAGAGCTAACGTGACGTCTTACTTCAAAACTTAATTGATACTTGTGGACTGTCAAAGTTTGCTTTGTGGTTTAAAAACTGGCGAAAAACTAAATGCACAGCAAAATATATGCGCTCCAAAATGTGAAGAGAGAAAGTGTCATTGTTTTTATGAAGCAAGTTCAGGCAGAGAATGCTAAGGATTTGTGTCTGGAAACTACAATACAATCATGCAAAAGAGAAGTGACAAAATCCAAACTGTTATTTAAAGTAAGTAAATAAATAAATAAATCATGATATATTTTGCCATATCGCCCGCCTCTTTCTGGACACATTTGAAACAAATACATTTTCTGCAATTTGTTTCTGCAACTAGCCTAAAAGCTCTGCAAACACGGAGCTGCGGCTGCAACGTACGCACAGTCGTGAGCCTTGAAAGATAAGTAATGTCATGTAAGCAAAAGTGGCTCTCCACAGGGGACACTCCCACTTGTATGGAATGTTTTAGCGCCACCTGCCGGAACAACCTCCACCCAGGTCTGACCAACAGGGAACAAGGCTACCCCCTGCTGACCACGGGCTACTTCAGCTCCTCCCCGCCCAAACCTGAAGGTAGGAGCCAGACTGATGAAATGGTTTGCGCAGTCTTTAAAGGCAGAGTTGCTTTCAGGTAAATGTAGTCACGGAGGGGTCCTGGACGGAAGTCGCACCATGGGAGCCAGAGGCGGCATCAATAAGGACAGCACCGCCCCGCTCTTCTCGCCTCACCACTACCTTCACCAGGTCGCTGCCGGCCTGGCTGAGGAGGCCACGGCGGCGGTGCTGAGGGACCTCCGGGACACAGTTGGGGTTCAACCCTTTCTCAGGTGTGGCTCACCGTGTCAGGCTCTTCCTCAGCTCTGCCCTGGCGCTCAGTCAGGTGACTGCTCTGTCTGTCACTTAGGCTCTTCAGTGTGAAGCAGGTCCCGGCCCTGGTTTTCGTGCTGGACACCACCGGCAGCATGTTCGAAGAGATCACAGCCGCTCGCCTCAGGGCCCATTCCATCATCCAGAGTCGAGCCAGTGGACCTGAGCGACTTGGCACCTTCCTGCTGGTCCCCTTTCATGACCCGGGTGAGTCTTCGATGCCAACTGGAACTGGGCCACAAATGCAGACTTAGAATCCAACCATATCCATCGGCAGAGGTGGGACCAGTGTACGAAACCGAGGACCCCTCACAGTTCATGGAGTACATGGAGAATCTGATGGCACTGGGAGGAGGAGACGAACCAGAGATGTGTCTCTCTGCCATCCAGGTGAGGAGCCTTTCAAAGAAGAGACCCCAGTGTTGAGAACAATTACGATGGCTTTTTTGGTGGGGGCGTTGCAGTTGGCGCTCACTCACAGCCCGCCGTTGTCGGAGATCTTCGTGTTCACAGATGCGTCACCCAAAGACGCTCACTTGTTCGACGTGGTGAAGGCTCTGGCTCTGGACAAGCAGAGCAAGGTGAGACAAACTGCACCACTTGGAACCTTCAGGAACTCAAGTGTCTTCCGTTTTATTTTCCAACAAGGTGACGTTCCTTTTAACGGAAGACCCCAAATACACCACAGAATCCCGAGGGAGGAGGAGGAGGAGGAAGAAGAGAGGCCTTTCCCCAAATCGCTTCGACCTCTATTCCTCTCTGTCCGCTGCTTCAGGAGGACTGACCATCTTCACCAGCAACTCAGACATCCACAGAGTCTCCAGCATCGTGGAGGACAACACAGCTGCTGACAAGGTGCTTCTGCCCTTCAGTCAGAGCAGAGTTCCTTATAAATGACTAGATCAGTTCCAGGCCAATACAAGCTCGATAAAAGTGACCAATGGGAACAGTTTGGAAAATTCACGAGCACATCATGCGCACAAAGCTCAGCGCTTTACTAGAGAGCGAATGAGATGAAGAGAAGCAGCGAAAGCACATTGGTGCTATGACGCTTATGTCATGTCTACAAAGAAACATATTCCTTGTTTATTACTTGATCTTGATCGACACTCATGTCAAAGTTTCCTTTGTGGTTTAAAAGTTGGAGAAAAACTAAATGCACAACAAAATAATTGTGCTCCAAAATGTGAAGAGAGAAAGAGTGCTAGGGATGAAAAAGGTTGAAAAACACTGTTGTAAAGGAACAGTGACAGAATCAAGAAAAGCTCCTGTGATTCCTCAGGTCACTCTCCTTCACGTGGAATCTGAGGAGGATTCAACGTCGCTCCACTCCTTCAGAGTTGACAGCTCAGTAACGGACGTCACCCTGCACATCGCTGGTGTCCTCAGAGAAAGTGTCCTGACTGATCCGTCAGGTAAACACTGCGACGCTCAACTTGTCTTTCGTCACACATTTCACTCTGGCTGTCCTCTCTGATCCAGGCCAGACTCAGTCACTGCTGAGCCCAGGAGGCACCCTGGCTGTCTGTCAGCAGTTTGAAGGTTTGCACCGCATTCATCTGCTTCCTCCCATCCAGCCAGGGCCGTGGAGTCTGAGGGCCAAGTCTGACGGACGCATCACATTCAGCGTGATCGGTAACACCACAGTGAGACGGCGCATGATCAGCACATTCTTGTCACCAAGCTTTGTTCCCTTGCAGCCAACAGCAGTGTGGATTTCTTCTACTACTTCGCCACTGTGACCAATGAGACTCATCCTGGACTAGCAAGGGTGGAGGGCAGCCCTATAGCAGGTGGATGGTGATGGTTGAAAACACCACTGTTTGAATAGTGACCTCATGCTTTTCCCTTAGGTACGTCTGCCTTCCTGGTTCTGTCAGTGACAGGCCTGAATCGGGACACGACCTTCAGTCACGTGACGCTGCTGGGCTCCGAGGAGCAGAGCCTCGAGCAGGTCTTTTTAAACTCCTCGTCCATGGCGTCGCCATCGGTGGAGGAGCTTGTGGGCTGGGTGGAATCTATCCCAAGAGTGCCCTTCAGTGTCCGACTGACCGGGCGTGACGGCCGAGGGAACAGGCTGGAGCGGGTGGCCGCTGAGATGATACACCCCACGCATGTGCAGATACAGGTAGGCATCCTCTGGACTCATGTTTGGTCCCGAGCTCCAGTCCTGAAGAGTACAAACCCGGCAGTTGACTATCAGTCCGACTTCTGATAAGCTCTACTTCTCTTCTGAAGGTATCGTCCGTCCCTCTTTTGGTACCTGGTCACAGTACCACAGTGGACTTTGACATCACGAACCACGGACCGGAACGACTTTTCAGTCTGACCGCGGACGACGACTGCGGATATTTACACACCACAGGTCCTCACAGGTACTTCCCAAACCACAGCAACTTCTGCCTGTCAAAACGGAAGAACAGGGTGCTTTTTGGGGAACCACAGGTGATGCGCAGCACCTGAGCATGACGCCACATGGAGCAATAATGCCATGCTGTGCTCAGCAGTCCATATTGTCTGTGGTTATTAAGCTGAGGGAGGCTCGCCGTGGTATCTAAAGTGGCCCTGATGTGTGTTTGTCCTTCTGCTTCAGTCGTCTCACACATACTCACACTGCAGTCTGGCATCAGATGAGAATGAGAAATGTCTATCCAGTAACAGCCAGAAAAACTTTACAAAATGGCCACCTTGGTCAAAAACAAACAAACAAAAATTTGACCAGGAAATACAGTTTAAAAGAAGATACATTGAAATAACTTAAATTTTCAAAGCAACCCTTTGCAGTAAGATTTTTTAATTGTGTCAACGACGTATTCTGACATTTCATTGTTGTAGCAACTACATTTCTGCTGTTCTGTGAATTACTATTGCTATTATTTCTTCATTTTGCCAATATTACTATGTTTATTTGCTCAATAGCATGATTCATATAATTAGCAAAAGCTAATTAACTGCATAATATATTTTAGTTACCTGAATTCAAATAAATACAAAATTCCAACTCAGCATTTCTACACTTTCATTTTGCTCTGTAAAAAACTGTCAAGAAAAGCACATGTGCTTAATAATATACAAAAAAAAAAGTGACATCAGTTTACTGTTACGGCTATGTAAGTGTCCACTTTAATAGAAAAAAAAAAGATTTGAAATGAAATAATGTGCCAACTTAGTTGTTAACCACCATAGGTATATAGGCATCAATGACATGGTAGAATAAAGAAGGAAACAATGAAGCCGCACTTGAGGAGACTGCAGCATGAGCTACGCTCCAATCTTTCCCTCGACGGCAGCGTTTCTGCATCAACTTTTTGTTTGTTGAAAGCAGCCAAATGACTTGTGGGCTTGTATCGAACCCCAAACTTGGCTGTTCACGACATCAACATGTAGCGCTGGTTCTCTTCACTATAGTCGTGAGCGACAGTATGGATATGTGAAGGACTGAAGGGCCGTGGCTGAGGCAGGACTCCCCTTCACCAAGCGTCACTTCCTGTGTCTGACCACCAGGTTTCCTGTTGGGGAGCGCGAGCAGTTCCACGGCCAGGTGGGGCTCCACACTCCAGCTGGCGCTCGCGCCGGCGCCACCGTCACGCTCACCCTGACAGTTCAAGCTCTCAACTCAGCGGACGGCAACTACGCAGTGGTCTACCTGCCTGTGGTTCCACCGGTGAGCATGAAGGAGCCGTGCACTGGTGTCGGTGGTGCCGGACTGATCTGTCTGTCCCCTCCAGGACCCTGACACCTCCCCTCCCTCCTGCACTGCTGCTCTGCTGGACTCCTCGTGCGCCGCCTCTTGCACCAACTCTACATGGAGTGTATCAGTGGCTCTGTCAGACAGGGGGCGCTCTGGTCTGGCTGCCCTCCAGCTCCAGAGAGGTGACGGGGTGCTCACCCGCTTCAGCGGCCTTGCTCCCACCCGGCAGGAGGGAGGGACTGAGGAACGTGAGGTGCGACTGGAGAGCGGAGACCCCCCCCTGAACCTCTCGCAGTGGGCCTCCTCTCAGCCCCTGTGGCTCACCTACACCTCCAGCTGCTGCTCCCGTCGGGCGGAGCTGCTGGTTTGGGACTCGGCCGGGAACATGAAGCGCTGCCATCTGACATCGGAGCAGCTGAGCGACAGAGGAACTGACGCCAACAGAGCCCGGCCCGTCAGCACCACCAGAGCGCTCTTGTTTATAATACTGTTCTTCTTTGATAAAGATTGAAATTCTTCCTCCTCCTCCTTCTTGGTTTTTGACGTCAGGTGTTGCCATAGCAAGTCCTCCACCTTCTCCTGTGCATCCTCCCGAGCAAAGGGGGGCGGAGTCATGACTGGAGACGCACACAATGTTTACAAAGAAGGGTTTGTCTGAGGGTGTACACACCATCCCCTCTTTTGACACAATAAGTACAAAATATTTGTATTGCAATTATATTGATTTCATAGAAAAGCATAGTGTGGTGTTTTTTTTCTGGAGAGAATGACAACAGGGCTCAAATGCTCAGCACGTGGACCAACAAAGGAAAAGAAACTGATGCTGAGATTGTTGCACTTTTCTAAGAGGTGTGACTGAAAGAATTTGAAGAGCCAACACAGTACACCAGTGTTTTTCAACCTTTTTCGTGCCACTACACCCTTGGCGCCAAAGCGCACTAGTGCTTAAAGTCCTATAGAAAATCCCTATTCATTTTTGAAAAACTGTAGCTACTCGACACTCGGTTGTTATTTTGCCAGAAAGCGATGGGCAATATAGCAAAATATATCATGATCTATTTATTTATTTACTTGCTTTAAATAACTGTTGTGGTGTTATCACTTCTCTTTTTGCATGATTTGATTGTAGTTTTGAGTTTCCAGACACAAATCCTTAGCATTCTTTGCCTGAACTTGCTTCATAAAAACAATGATTCTTTCTCTCTTCACATTTTGGAGCGCGTTTATTTTGTTGTGCATTTTGTTTTTAGCCAACTTTTAAACCACAAAGCAAACTTTGACCATGAGTATCAATAAAGTATTGAAGTGAGACGTCACGTTAGCTCTGTTAGCTCTGCGGTGCAGACAGTCTTTGGCATGGTGGCGGCTCCGACAAGGATACCTCCCTCCCTCCCTCCATGGTTCTGTGGTGAAAGTGTGTGGTCCAGTTAGAGGCGCATCAGCTTTAAAAACAGCTGGAAGTTGTGCAGGCTTCTTGGCTGTGAGCGTGTGGGAAGAGGAGCGCGGCGCACCACAGCAGCGCTGCTTTGACTGAGGGACAGATCAGCGCATCAACACACTGGAGCTCTACAGTAGAGTGGAGAGAAAGAATGGCAGCCAATCCAGGTGATCATCTCCTCACCTTGGTTGCTCCTCAACACCTTCTCATTGTCATGATTTAATGGCATCATATCTCCCATCATTTTCCCACCGTTCACCTGACAGCGGCACCCGGTTGGAAAAACCCGCTGCAGTAGATGATTGACATCTTCCCTCAGGTTAAACTGACCAGGAGACTCAGGAGTTGCTCATTACTCTGCACGCACGGAACTGACTTTGCACTCTGCTTCAATGTGAAGACAAGCCACGGAGAGTCAGGATGTGGAGGAGAATATGTGGCTCTGATGGAGGGAAGGTGGAGGAACGAGGACAGTGGGGCAGCAAAGTGGAGTTTCTCCTGGCGGTGGCAGGAAATGTTGTGGGTCTGGGGAACGTGTGGAGGTTTCCCTACCTCTGCTACAAGAACGGCGGAGGTGAGATGGTTTAAAGATGAATCCCCGAGAGGGAACTCATTCGTGTTCTTCTAGGGGCCTTCTTGGTGCCGTACATGGTGTTCGTGCTGACATGTGGGGTCCCTCTCTTCTTGCTTGAGACCACCATCGGCCAGTACTCTCAGGAGGGAAGTGTGACCTGCTGGAAGAAGCTGTGTCCACTGGCAGAAGGTAGGTTCACAAGGTTTTCATGTCTTCAAGATTAAACAAACCTTCTGTTATCAAATCGCTCAAGCATTAGCTGGAGATTTAAAACCAATATTTAGATAAAGCATGTCACAAGTTTCACAGGAAGTCACTGAACAGCTATTTATTATGGTAAAACATTTGTGTTTGAGAGTTTTTTTTTTCATAGAAGTTGCAAGCATTCTCTCATTATAAGAGATAATAATATTAATAATAATAAAAATTTTTGACTGAACATTTCAACAGTTTTGACTGTAGTTATCAACAGGAAAAAAGAAAACTCACTTTCCAATGATATTGCAATATTCTAAGCAGAACTGTTACTTAAATTGACAAGGACATTAAGTGTCAGAGTCAGAACACGATGGAACGATGGAAGGTTGCTGCCTCCGTTTGTTGGTCAGTTTGACCACTGATGAAAAATGTTCTGCCATGTTTGATGGGAGATATAAGCAGGACTGAAAGAACAAACTCAGAAGGCAGCTGCTGGTTCACTTGCGGTTACCAGCTACTTGGTAACCAGGAGAGGAGTGTCCACCAAAGTTTGGAAATTGAGTTTTTGAAACATTTATCAAAGTTAAACATTAAAATCACACAGACACATTAACATGTCATACAAATACCGTGTGTTATTTGGATGTGAACCACTTGACCTGTGGCACAGACTCATGTTCTCACGCATCTGATCTGTCACTCACTTCCTAACCTACCGACAGAAGCCTCTCTCTTTCTGTCAGTGCCTCTGCATGAACTTCCATCAAGTGTCTTTATCGACCATGTTCCAAAATGATTGTGGGCAGGGATTGGCTACGGTGGTCTGCTGATCCTCCTCTACAGCTGCATGACCTACATCATCATACTGTCCTGGTCCTTGCTCTACCTGATCTTCTCCTTCAGCCCTCAGCTGCCTTGGTCCAGCTGCTTTAATGACTGGAACACAGGTCGGTCTGAGCTACCAGTTTGGGATGTGAATCCTCATGACGCAACATCTGCATAATCTATCACTTACATGCAGTGATGGGCCCAGTGAGGCTTCATGAAACAGTGTCTTTATTTTTTAGAGCTCAGCAGGTGGCGCTGTTGGTTTAAAGATGAGATGAAGTTTCATGGAAATAGTTGGTTACATCCAAAGATTTTAGAGCAGAGAGTGCCATCTAGTGGGCTCTGAGAACGGGGCGCTGTATCATGAAGCCTCATCTGCACATCATATATACCAGGTTTAGTATATACATGTCCATATTGAGTATTGTAGGCAGCTCAACTACTGGAAGTGCTGCGTCGACTTCAACCGTGTAATTCTAATAAAGTCTGTCTTCAGGTCCAGACAAAGTACCAGGTAACAGGTTGATGTTGGGGTCCCTTTGAACCTTTGTTGTTATGTCAGTTTTGATAATAAATTCCAAATGGTGTCACAGTGCTAACAGATATTCCCTCATGTCGTTTCACGCTGCTCGTAAATTCCTTTTCTAAGAACGCAGTTTACAGACCGATAAATATAAGTTGTCTGTCAAACAATTTTGGCCCCGCATGACGGAATCTGACGCCACGCTCTAAGGGCCCTGTATAATAAAGTAGACATCTGGCTCCCTCTAGTGGCTGACAGGCTTCACAACGCCAACATTAAGTGATAGTCCTGTCAAACTTGCTGAGTAGGTCCGCCAGTGCCCTGAAGGAGCTGCTAACGGGCCGGTGTTTCCTATCTTTGAGAAAGAAATCTGATCATTTTCAATCCTGTTAGAGGACTGCGTAGACTTTTCCCCGGGCAATAAGACACTGGACTGGAGAAACAGGACCAACACCACCTCTGCTGCCACTGAATTCTGGGAGTAAGTCACAAACTGTAAATTCAAACTTGGATCACGAGAAGCTTCATGAAATTGTCGTTGAACGTTGCAGGCGGCGGGTGCTGAAGCTCTCAGGGGGTATTGAGGAGGTGGGCCACATCAGGTGGGAGATACTGCTCTGTCTCATGCTGATGTGGGTCATCTGCTACTTTTGCATCTGGAAAGGCGTCAGATCCACAGGAAAGGTATGTTTTCCTGACGTCGCTGGTCTGTAAAGCCACACGTGAGGTGCTAACGTGGAGGTGGCCCAGGTGGTGTACTTCACCGCCACCTTCCCGTACGTGACGCTGGTGGTTCTGCTCATCCGTGGGCTCACACTCCCAGGAGCCAAGCAAGGGGTCTTGTACTATCTCCTTCCTGAGCCCTCCAAGCTCCTGGACGCGCAGGTCTGGATGGAGGCCGTGGCGCAGATCTTCTTCTCCTACAGTGTGGGAGTGGGCTCCCTCATAGTCCTGGGCAGCTACAACCCTCGCCACAACAACTGCTACAAGTACGGGGACCTGGGTGGCGCGAGCTGTGGGCGCGAGCTGTGTTTGACGCGTCGTGCGTGTTTTTCAGGGACTGTTTCTGGCTGTGCCTGCTGAACAGTGGCACCAGCGTGGTGGCTGGATTTGCCGTCTTCTCTGTTCTTGGATTCATGGCACACGAGCAAGGCGTCCCCATCGATGAGGTGGCAGAGTCCGGTAAGAACAGCTAGAGAAACAAGAGGGTGCCAGGGTTGTTTCAGGCAACTTTGGGTGCTGTACTTGAGGGCAAACTGAGTCAAGCTAGTCATATTAGCTGCTGTGAGGGTCCAGTTCCATCAGGTGTGGAAAGTTTGTTGCTAATCCACCACACAAACACCTGCAGCTGAATACGAGTGGCGATAAAACGGCTGCAAAAATGACAAATACCTGTAACCAAGAGTTGCACAAGGACTGTGCCCTGTTGCCGCGAGAAGGTCCAGACTATTTCACCGAACATTTTCAGATTAACCAATAGACCAAAACGCACCAGTGTTCCCCGGGGTCCACCCTCTAACATGAACATGCCTGGTGGTAGAGATGGGTCAATGAGGCTTCATGAAACAGTATGCTGATTTTTAGAGCTCAGTTGGTGGCACAGTTGGTTTAAAAATGAGGTGAAGTTTCATTAAAATGGCTGTTCAAATCAATAGACTTTAGAACATAGATCGGAGGACACTGTTTCATGAAACCTCGCCGGCCCATCACTTCCTGGTGGTATCCTGGCTGGATGGCTGAGCCCCTGTAGTCTCTGACAAGAGATTAAAAAAAGGGCATCATAGGAAGCCCAGTTCTCACTTGTAGCAGGTCAGACAGCCTTTACTTAGTGATGGGCTGGCGAGGCTTCATGAAACAATGTCCTTATTTTCAGAGCCCACTCGACGGCGCTCTCTGCTCAAAAATTTGACCAACCATTACGATGAAACTTCACCTCATTTTTAAACCAACAGTGCCACCTACTGAGCTTTAAAAATAAGGACAATGTTTCACGAAGCCTCACTAGCCCATCACAAAGTTTCATTTAAATTGTTGGTCAAATGCAAAGATTTTAGAGCCGAGAGCGCCACCTTGAGAGCTCTGAAGATGAGGACACTGTTTCATGAGGCCTCATTGGCCCATCACCACCGCACCCCATACCTTCTTCAGCTCTGACAGAACTCCCACAGGAACCTGATGAAGTCCCTTCTTCGGCTTCACAAAACTGCACTGCTCCTCCTATACTATCAAGAGCAAGAGTGTTTTCTTTCTGTTGTGTGGCAGGTCCAGGCCTGGCCTTCATCGCCTACCCTCAGGCGGTGGCCATGATGCCGCTGCCTCAGTTGTGGTCCATCTGTTTCTTCGTCATGCTGATCCTCCTGGGCCTGGACACAGAAGTGAGCCGACACTTCGTCCACAGACGTCCCACAAACACGTCACCGTGTCTGTGTCTTGAGCAGTTTGTTGCCATGGAAGTGGTGATGACTTCCATCATCGACTTGTTTCCCACCGTGATGCGACGGCCGGGTCGGCGGGAACGTTTCCTCTTGCTGTTCTGCCTCACATGCTTCGTCCTCCAGCTCATCATGGTCACAGAGGTCCGTACGGGAGGGGTAAACGATACACATTGTTTCTGTCAGAACAATAAAGCTCTGGCCCACAGGGAGGGATGTACGCATTTCAGCTCTTCGACTACTACGCTTGCAACGGCGCCTGCATCCTCTTCCTCTGTGTGTTTGAGAGCTTGGCCATGGGCTGGATTTTTGGTAGGTTCCAGTCACCTCCACGATAGAATCACAGCACATTTCAAATGGTGCAGTTTAGGTCAGGGGTCCTTGACCTTTTTGATCTCGGGGGGACCGGGGCCCATTAAATTGAACCACGTTTAATCTACTTACTCGTAAACAAACCACAACCTTGTGAAATGACATGAAACCATGTGATCGTCGCAAACATATATATATTTGTCATTGAAAAGTCCAACCCACAGCAGAACCAGGTCAAATATATTAAAGAAAAAAGACAAAAATATACACTTGATGCAAACTATTGAGAAAATTGTACATCATGAATGAAATTCTGAATTAAATAAATATAATAAAAAATGTCAAAATATCATAAAATATAATATTCAATTTTCAAAATAAACTCTAACTAAGATATAAGAAAAGTCAAAATGAAAATATCGCCATAAAATTTTCGAATTAATTTTGAAAGGTGCCTCCATGAACAGTTTTTACTCTTGTGGAGGTGGCATCGCTTTCTTTATCATTTTTCTCATCAAAACTTCTCCATGCTTGGTAACTATCACAGATTTGCAGCAGCCAAATCAATATAATGACTCACTACTGCCACCATATGTGGCAAAGGTATTAAACTGAGCGTCTCGTGGCCCAAAGGTGTCAAACAAAAAACTTTTAGTAGCCCTCTAGGAGGCGCTCGCGGCTCTATGGTTAAGAATGACAGGTTTATGCTGTTGGATTAAAGAATTCAATGTCATTTTTTTAAGACTTTCAAAGCAGGTTCTCTGTCCTGTGACGGCAGGAGCTGATAAGATCTACGGCATCATCCGAGACATGACTGGTGAACGCGCCAATGCCTACTTCAAAATCTGCTGGCTCTATGTCACGCCCGCCGTCTCTCTGGTCAGTTGCTCAGGAGCAGACCATCGTCCACCTCACCCCACACCATCACACGTTTCTGCTCCATGTTCCCCCAGGCATCCTTCATATGTTCTCTGGTGGAGTACCAGCCGCTCACCTTCAACCGCTGGTACGTGTATCCAGACTGGGCCTACGTGATAGGCTGGATTGCGGCGCTCTCCTCCATCCTGCTGGTACCAGGCTGGGCTCTGTACAGACTCGGCACCGGGACCGGACCACTCAAAAAGGTAGGTGCTGCACACGCTTTTGCTTCTGCTCCAAAAAGGAGAATAAGAGAAAATGATTCAATTGTAAGATGAAGCTGGAAAAAAGAGGAGAAGAAAAAGGCCCCTCACTCCCTGTGGTCTGCAGCCCAGCCCTCCCAAGACTTTGCCTCTAGTGGCCCCTGACCGACTGAGTATGAGACATTTTATGTATGATATAGATCAGAGGTGAGCAATAACATTTCCTAAAGGGCCACATTAGAAACTGTAACAGGTGTGAGGGGCCATCATGGAGAGAAAGACAGAGATGACTGCAAAACATAACGGAAAAATATCCAAAATATACACGTAAATAACAAGGACAAAATGAACCTAAGAAGATGAAATGTAAGTAAGGATATTAAGAAGTGTAAATAGGCCATGAAACCTATGGAAATATTGCATTTTATATCCACTTAATTTGAATATAAATCAACTATGGACTAGGTGTTCAAGATAAAAAGCCAATTTATTTCAAAATATATTTTCAGTATAACTTCAATGTATTTTGAGGAACAAGAAAAAAAATCTTGAAGCTAGAACATGCTATATTTACTGCTGAAGTGGTGGCGGTGACTAAAAGAGAGAACAAAAAAGGCACATATTAGTTATGGTTTTAGTCTGATGTCAAATGGGCCACAAAAATACAGGCATTGGGCCGCATATGGCCCCCAGGCCGCACTTTTTCCCGGTCTGATGTGAACTGATGTGAGATGTTTTTATATTAAATATTATTATAGTTTACATTAACATTTATTTGTGCATTGGAATACTACCAGTAATAGTAATAATAATAACAATAATAATAAATAGATTAAATGTACTTTTTTTCTGTGTGGAGTAATGGTTTTGAAAACGGAAAAATGCAACTAAGTAGTAATAGTTGTCAACTGTGAATCAAAATGTTTCCAAATCTGTATGATAACTTAATAAAAAATACATTTTAATTTCATTTATCCATAAAAACCCGCCATATAATTCAGACAATAGGTGACACTGAACAAACTGGTGTCTCGATGAGAAGGCCACGATAACAAAACACTGCCTGATAGAGAGTTTTGGTTTTGTTTTAACATTTGGAATGTGTTTTTGTTTGTCAGCGTCTACATCAGCTGTGCAGGCCAGCGCCTTCTGAGAGCGCCCACTCACTGACCTGCCGGACGGAGGAGGCCCTGATGGATGACGCAGCCTGTTCTCGGGTGACACAGGACTTGTACTGACCACTGCCAGACCAGATTCACATTTAATCCGTCTCATTCTAAATGAGTGTCGCCACCTTTTCTGGCTGATGCTGTCTTCTCACCAAAGCCCAAATTATTTATACCTGTTTTTACGTCAATTCCACTTTGTTTGCGGAAGAGCAATAAACCAATAGAGAGTTGATGGTCTTGTTGAAGTATGCTGGTGTTTAACCCTTCTTAAAGCAAGTATTGAGTCCAGTAGTCTGGAAGATCACGTCAGTGAGCAAAAATATTACGATGCCATAAAGCAGATTTATGCATTTTTTATTAAAACTCCAAACCAAAAATGGTAGAAATCAAGTGGCATTTCATACATGATATTCGTATTATCGTCACCAATGAGCACGCAGACAGGAGAGATCAGAGCTTCAGTGATTCAGGCCACATGACAGGAGGCTCCTCTGTTTCATATGTTGATGTTGCGGCTTGATCCCTGACAACTGCGTTGCAACGTCAGGTGTCTGTCGACTCAGAGGCAGATTTCCAGCTCTGAAATATTCACGCTGGTATGTGGAGACATTCCTCATTACCTAAGGCCACTGTGGATCAACGGCACTGAGAGCCAGCGTCTCCTCGAGGCGATGGAGGCGTCATTTGTCAGACACCTGGAGTAGAGCAGCTGTGTTCGGCACACAGATAGCGAGCGTCTTGTGAGTATGTGCTGGTGGCTTCAGCATGGATGGTTTACAGGTCAGTGCTGAGGAAACTGGACAGAGTTTTGGTTTCCACTTTGGCTTCCGTTTATATGAAGAGCAGGAGCTGCTGATGAAACCTTCCCTGACCTTGGCACAGTGTGAAATAGTGATGGGCCTGTGACGCTTCACGAAACAGTGTCCTTATTTTTAGAGATCAGGAGGTGGCGCTGTTGGTTTCAAAATGAGATGATGTTTCATTGAAATGGTTGCTCAAATCCGAAGATTTTACAGCAGAGAGTGCCATCTAGTGGGCTCTGAAGATGGGGCACTGTTTCATGAAGCCTCACCAGCCCATCTTTAGTATAAACTGTGTGCTCTCACTGGTTTAGCATCAATGAGGCATTTTAAATGAAGACAAGCTTGAATTTTGTGACTAATCTCACCAAGCATTAACTGTGTCGACGCTGCATTCAGTGCCTCCGGGTCACTAAACCGGAATTGACTTACAAACTTCCCAACTTGATTATTTGGGGCAGACAAAAGTGAGGCATCACCAGCCCCGCGGATTTCAAATGTCAGAGCTCTTCAAAACAAGAGCGGCTGTCGTGCACTTCAGTGGCACTTGCTCCGCGACTCGCCCTTCGAATGTTACAAGTCTGTTTTAGCTGGTGGAACTATCAGGACTCATGACAGCCACCTTGGAAGAAGCTGCCTTGAGTTCCTGCTCCTGGACGCGGTTCAACTGAGGCGGCTCACGGTTTCCGTTTGGCTCGAGTATTTCAGAGGCAGGATGCGTGTCACAGTGCGTGGCCGCCTTCAGCTCAGCTTTCCTCGGCTGACTGGTCTGCTCCTGCAGAGGGCTGAGGTCGGGGTAGCAGCCCGATTCCTGCATCATCCTGTGCAGGCTCTCCCAGGCAGGTCTGCCACCAGGGGGCGTGCTGCTGCCGCTGCAGGCGGCCTGGCACAGCAGCTCGGTGTGCTGCCGCAGCAGAGCGATGTCTCGGTCGGTGGCCATGCTCTGGTGCAGCAGCTCTTTGGTCTGCACGGTGATGTCCAGCAGCCCCGACTGACTCAGGATCCCCACGGTGTTGAGGAAGCGACGGTGGCGCGAGCTGCTCTGCGGGACTTTTTCAGGCTGCGCCGGAACATTCTGCTTGGGCCCCGCCACTGGCTCGGTGCAGACCCTCTTGATGAGGTTCTGCGCTTCGCTGACGGCCTTGTCAGGCGGCTGCTTCTTGCAGGGGTGCGGCGCGATGCGAGGGTAAGAGTTCAGTATCGGCAAGTACGTGGCGCTCGCCTTCCTCCCGGCGGCGTTGGCTTTCCGTGTCACAGACTTGTGGCTCTGGAAGGAGGTGGGCATCAAGATGGGCTGCTGCAGGAGGATCAGGTGAGGAGCAGGAAGCGGGTCACTACTGCCACCATGCATCTGCTGGGTTGAGTCAGGCTGCAGGCGACAGGACCGTCAGAATCAAGGGGAAGTAGAACCTGATGAGATCTATCCAGCTACATACTGCTACGATGATGGGGAGGGTCGGCTCAGCCACGCTGGGCTCAGCCTTGTCGCCCTGTGTGGTGAGACAAACACGTCACATCAGGAGCGGCTCAGTCCGGGAATGAGTGAAATATATGAGCGACCTGGTTCACAACAATGTTCTTGATGATGTAGAGGGGCTGGATCGGGGGTCCAGCAGCGGCCACAGCAGGCTTCCCTGAGTCCCGCCCATCTTTTTGGTGGGTCTTTGCTTCCGCTGAAGACTGACTCTTCAAGCTTTGCTGCTCCTCCGAATCTGTCTGCTGCCATTCCGATCCGTTGTCTGATAATATGATAAAGGTTAAGAGAGAGGACTCTCATGCTGAGGTGGGACGGCAGTGCACACAAATGTTTGCCATTCAGAAGTACTTTTCTGAAAGGTACGGAGCCCTGGAAGTGACATGCATGTGTTTATTTGTTTGCATGTCACATGTATGACTTGATTGTTTTTATCCCGAGATAACAGTTATCCCGAGATATCAGTTATCTCAGGATGACTGTTATCTCGGGATCTCTATCAATCTCAAGATTATTTTTATCTCAAGATACAATCGTAAATGTCAGCGCACGCGTAACTGCCTCTCTGCTAAAAGCGCACAGACTTTGCCGTCTGCAATATTCTGACTCGCATTGTAGTGACAGGTGGATGTATACAAAGTGCTTCCATGCATGACTTTATTTTTTTATCCCGAGGTATAATTTTTATCTCGGGATAAAAAAAATAAAGTCATGCATGTCCTTCCAGGGACGCGTAATACGTATTAGCCACACATGGTATTATTCTGAGCATAAAGCACTTTATCAGGGTGTTAAACGCGCACCGACTTGCAGACAGTGACTGACAACGTTGACGAACAGTTACGAAGCCATGGGAGACACTGTGGTTACAGGAGGATGCATACAACACACTTTGCCAGAGAGGCAGTTACGCATGCGCTGACATTTACGATTGTATCTTGAGATAACAATTATCTTGAGATAACAGTTATCTCGGGATAAAAAAAAAATAAAGTCACAGCCAAAAAAATGAACACATGCATGTCACTTCCAGGGCTCCGTAGAAAGGCCTTTACATGTATTTAAAAAAAGTGCCATCCCAATGTTGTCCTGTGGTTTAGGAGCAGGTCAAATCAGCACATGAGCTGCAAAACAAACACTGCTGAGTCAGCGCAGCGGCACATGCTGTTCCCATTACGCTTGTTTATAAGGGCTGCAGCCTGCGTCGACTTGTGCAGCTGGATGGACGCGACAGGAAGCAACTCACCAGAGAAGCCCGAGTCATTCTCTGAGCTGTAGCAGGAGCCTCGTCCGCTGGAGACGTTCGAGTGCTTGGCGTCGCGCATGGCCAGCAGGGTCGAACTGTTGCTCTTGTCTTTGGCACACTTGGTGGACGTGACCTGACTCAGGCACGGCTTTTCCTTCGGCATGCTGGAGCCTGACAGCCACACACACATCATTTCAACCACATATTTACTGCTCCTTCTTCTCCCTGGGTTCTTTCTGCCGCTGTAAAGTTCAACTTTTTAAAGGTTTCATATGAAGTGACCAGACTTTTTAAGGGCAAGAATGAACCTTGACCCGCTGACACTGAGAGAAGAGTCTTGGTGTTGTTGTTACTGGGAGTCTAAAAGCATACGTGCGGTGCGTTCAAGGAACTTCAATACAGTATATTGGTCCAACGCGATGTCAATTCACGGCTCGGTGTGGCGTCATACTATTAGCAAAACCAAATGAGACACACCACATGCTGTTAGACTGACTCTTATGAAAGAATACCACTTGTTTATTTTATTTTAATTCACTATTATCGGCGTGTGTTTCTAACAATGGAGGACATGACAGCTTGGCCGCTCATTTGACTTCAGCGCAAAGTCACTGGTGATGAATGTTTTCCCGTCGTAAACCGTTCAGTGTTTACGTAGAAACACCGTCACGTGAATTAGAGGTCTCAAACTTCCGCAGGATTTTTCCCCAACACAAGTTCATTGGCTGCTTCTCCTTCCAACAAACTACACACTTAAATAACGGCAGAATGTGCTCAAAAGAAAGATCATTTAAATGAACAAAGAACGGGTAAAAAAAAAGTTCGAACTGAACCTAAATCCACTTCCTGTTTGCTTGAACGTTCACACAAAGCTTGGCGTTCACAAAGCACAAACACTATTAGACGTTCGGGCACTTTTTAAAAGACAGATTTAGAGTAAAACGTGCCTGAATATTTGACTGTACACGGCAAGCGTAAACGCATCTTTTCCGCTGGTTCCTTAAACGCCTCAGCGCAGCGCTCGACCCGCCTACATTATGTAACACTGAGTGTCCCGGCTTCGTACACGGTGTCCTCGACACTTGGGGTGAAAACGGTGAAATGTGGAACTATACACCCCGAACTGCGACGATATTACAGACGGGAAAGCGATAAGACATGTCAAACTGTAGTTTTGAGCAATATTACGAGGGAACTCAGGAACAAACTTGTGAATCCAAAGACGTAAATCTATCAAAAAGGCAACTACAATCCGTCGTTAGACATGTATTTAACTCACATTTGTCGACGACAGCTACTTCTCCCTGTCAACGTCGCGAGTGTACGGCAGCGAAACACCGGGAGATTTCAAAATAATATACACAACGCGGACTGAAATACGCTAAAACTTGGTCGTTTCTCTTTATTAACGATGTAAGTAACTTATTTGACATCAGTTAATCTTCACTCACCTCTCGATAAATCCCGCGGTGAGTGAAAAATCACATGGCGACACAGCCCGGCGGCTTGTTGCTGCTACCTTGACCGCTCCATTTGAGGCGGTCCTGAGCTACATCCGCGGCTCCCGACGTCCGAGCAAAGTAGACGCGAGGCGTGGTGGACTGGACAGCGAGGCGGGAGAGGACGCGCGGGTCCGGGTTACCTAGCATGAACTCGGGGCCGCCTGTTGGACCAGACCACCGACCAGACACAATACCAGTTCCTCCGCGAACCCTGCGCTCATTGGTCCGTCAGGCAAATTCGTCGGCCAATCAGAGACGGGTGCACGTGAGGTTAGGTAAGGAACAGCTGAGAGACGAGCTGGAGGTTGACGCCAAACTCGAGTCCGCTCTACCGTGTTTCAGTCAGGTGATGCGCGACACTAACGGGGGTGTATATTCTGACTAGTGCAGCATGTGCTGCGGGGAAAGCATCAGGCTGGGTACAGTTACACCGACTCCATTCATCAACACGGAGGCTTGTTTTGGTCCAGTGCGTGAAAACAAGAACAAAACACCAAAATATAAAACTTTTTTTTGCAGCAGACACTTTATTTTACATTTAAAAGAAATATGAAACATGACAGCCCACAGCTCTTGACAAGACGGACACTAATACAATTGAAATATTTTCTACAGCGGCTGCAAGATTACAGTAAAACAAGACGTCCCACCACATCACTGGGAATGTGCACCTCTTCCTCCTTGACAGGGCTCAAGTTATGCGTTTCGAGTCGCATTCACAAGGTCAGCAGGGCAGAGATGTCATCAAGTCCCGGGTGTCTGCTGACTTGCATGGTGTCGGGGGAGGAGAACTTGTTAAAAGTGGCAGACATCTCCCTGGTCTTGGCTTTGGCTGCAGCGGAGGCCAGGACGTGCATGATCCTGAGCAGGGTGGCCTCGCTTCAACAGACAAGACGCACCTGAGAGGTCAGAAGCCACCACAGTGCTCGTTAATACACACCTGCCGACGTGGATGCTGGAGGCCAGACACCAGGCTGCCTCACCCTCCGGGGTGGGAGGCTCCTGCACCACCTGCCGGGCTAAACACAGCGCCGCGCCGGCCAAGTGCACCGGCAGAACCACCACACACTGGTTCTCCAGCAGAGACAGCTGGAGCAGGTAGCGGGCCATCCACACCACCTGGAGACGTCAGGAACTCCTCAGTTCAGACGCAGCGCCCGTGATCCACGTGTCCTACCTTGGCACTGCAGCGGGCCAGGGACGCCAGGATGTGCAGGAAATGAAGAGGCGAACAGTAGGACAAGTCGAACTTGAGCCCACAGAGGACCTTGCGCTCCATCCTCAGCAGCTGGTGTTTGGTGTAGGTGTGGTCCATCAAGTAGCAGAGTCCAGACACCTGAGCGTGGAGAGGGGAGCGTCAGCCGCAGATGGGTCTCACCCCACTGACCCAACACACCTCAGGAAGAAGGCTTTCCTCCTTCTTTGCAGCGATGAAGAGACACACCATGCCCAGGAGCTGCAGGTTGGCGGTGGACACCTTGACCTGCCGCAGGGCTCGGTTCAGGAGGTGTATGGACAGGTACAAAGTGTCGTCCTGGAAATTCATTATCTCCTGCCAAAAATATATAAAATAAAGAACTTTAATAACGTCCGGCAGGTTGGAAGCGCTCTGTGGCAAATCCCACAATGCATTGCAATCCAACTGTACTGCATCTATTAAGACCACAACATCATAAAAATGTTTGTCTTTTTTCAATCCAAAAGGACAACACAAGCATTACCAATTGATGAAACTGATATAAAAAGGCAACAGCTAAGACGCCAGCTGCTGAAGCAAAGCGGTCGACTCACATGAACCTGCATCAGCCAGTCCACAAGGACCGCCCTGGTGCTGTCTGTGAAATGCCGGGGCAAGTCAGCGTTGGGGAAACAACTTCGCCCTTGAGATTTCTGCCAAAGATATGAAAGAGTTGCGTCTGTGGGTATGTCACATCACCATATATCACGATACTTTCAGTACCACAATGTGCTGGTATTTGAGATCTGCCAACATGGGAGGGATGGGAAAATTACAATATCATGTAAAATATATATATATATATATATATATATATATATGTGCATAAGACAAGTTCAGAAAGGCTTTCAGTTACATTCCAGTTGCCTTAAAACTCATGTTAAATTGTTTGCATTGTATATAACATATACTACAATATTGTATTGTTTTAACTATCACAAATGCAGCAGCATATGGAAGTATTACATGTTGATACAGCAATGCAATATTGCACAATACCAGTGTAGATATTTTCTTACAGCCCGAGGCAGCAGGGTCCTCAGGGCCCCCCCAAGCAAGGAACACAAATAAACTGCAGGTCAGCTTGAGTTGGTCATTTCACCCCTTTCTGTGGTAGAAAAACCTGATCTGCAACAACCCAGGACTCTGAAGAAACGCAGCATTAGAGCCAAAACTTCCACCACTCACTCGTAACACCAACTTTATCCCCATGTTCAAAAGGTGTCTGACAGCTCTGCAGTCACGTCACCAGCAAGTTAAACCTGTGATGGAGTCCACTGTTGCTACACTCACCATCATGTCCAGAAACATCTCCCAGGCGTAGGTGCGATCCAAAATCAGGTCCAGTTTCTGAAGCGTGGTTTCCACCTCGTGCCGCAGCAGGCTGGGCATCAGCGAGAGCAAACTCTCAAACCCCGGCAGAAGCACGGCTTGCTCCACACACCCTTCTGTGACATGGGAAGAAAGGAAAGGAAAAGAATGAGCCGGTCCTGGCGTCACATCCGAGCCCTGCAGAACACTGCACCTTTGGTTCCACCACCCACTGTCAGGCCGTCCTCGTGGAGCCCCATGATTCTTCCATCGGCTGCTCGCCCCGGAAACTTCCGCTCCTGTTGACACATTAATAAAGCTGTGATGAGTTGTTTATAGCTCAACTACAGTAGCCATATGCTAGTGATGGGCCAGTGAGGCTTCATGAAACAGTGACCTTATTTTTAGAGCCAAGTAGGTGGCGCTTAGTTTAAGAAAGGGTTGATATTTCATTAAAACGGTTGTTCAAATCCAAAGATTTTAGTGCCGAGAGCAACATCTAGTGGGCACTGGAAACGACACTGTTTCATGAGGTCTCAACAGGGCATCACTAGCACAGGTGTGTGTGACTCAAGAGCTACCCATTTGTGCTCAGACTCCATTTTGATGAGGCCCATCCTGGACTCCTCCATGTCGACAGGCTGCCATTGATCCAGGGGCCCACAGGTGTTGGCCCAAGCTCTGAAAGGGGCTCGCCGCTCCTCCGCCTGCAGGGGACACACACTCCTCTCCTTCAGGTAAACAAGCCCAATCGAAATAGTTGAACAAGAAATTAGCTCCTATGACTTTACTGTCCGCTTCTATCTGGGACTGGTGCTCCACTAAGCTAGTAAAAAAACAGTTTAAAATAAAGTTGAGGAGCAACAGCACTCGATTAGCATTCGCTCGGCTCCACGTGCAGGCGCCAGGTGAACGCAATCAACGCCATTATGAAGTTCGACATCAACACTACAGTTTTACATCGTCGCTTAAATGGCATTTTTTAAATCAAACATTCACTGTGAAGTCACTGAGCACCGCACTGTGAGTTTTCATGCGGTTTGGCGGCCGTGAGTCTGCAGTAGAAAGGCGGTCACCTTCATGTGTAAGTCCAACAGAGGCTTGGAGTCGCAGACGCCGGTCCTGGCCATGTTCATAGCCGCAGACGGAGCAACCTGCCGGGCCACTGCAGCTACTTATCCACGAGTGGCAGCGGACACCTGAGGCTGAGAGAACCGCCAGGACGCGCGCACCTGCGCCACTATAAATACAGCCGGGAGGGGGCGGGGCTTCCTCCGCCGGTGGTCGCGGGACAGAACATGCGGTGTTTTTCGTCTTCTTTGTTTACGGTTTTGACTCCACGAGACCAAACGCGTTTATATAGAAGATTAGACTGAAGAATTTAGCGACGGAACCTAAATGTTTTTTTGAAAATGAATACATTTTTTGCCTTTAAGTTTAATGTCATTGATATGAAATTATTAAAAGAGTCGGCTCGCAATTCAGTTGTTTCATTTTCGTCATCTAAATACCAGCAGAAACTTTTACATGATCTACCCAGCCAACTGAAATATTATTCTGTTTCCTCCGTTTTGTTTTATGGCCTGTTCTTAGATGAAATGTTCTTTACTTGTCCCACAAGGTCATTTACTTGTAGGCCAAAGTAGCTTGCGTTTCCATACAAAAGCAAAGCACGATTGGCATCAAACAGAATATGGAAGTCAAATCCGACAAGCTCGCATTGGCCATAACTTGATCTCTCATATCAGGAGAAAAAGCACGTATTGAAAAAAGATGTTCAACTCAGACATGGCCTACTTTAATGGCACACGTTTATCAAATGAAAAATAATTTTCACTTTACAATTCATGCTTTTTTTTGTTGCAGTATTTCAACTAATTCTCATAATTGGACAACAATAAAATAGAACTTACTGTTTATAAGTCTAATTTCCCACATTTTCCCGTTTTTTTAATTTTTATTTTTTGAAGGATTCTGTTCACCTTACACTGTATTTCCCCTCATGTGGTCTCTGTCGGACTAAGTAATCATTTATTTAGCCATCATTGCCTCATTGAATACACAATATATTCAGCAATATATTTCTGACCAGTGAAACTGCCGGAAAAAAAAAATCCACACATTGAATTTCAGTAAAAAATGTTTACTGGCACATTCTAGTTGCAAACGTTATAAGCTACCGTATTGTAGCAGGAGTCGCCCGTTACATTGTAAAGTCTTTCAAAATTGGGGGTTGAAACTTCCAAACTGGACAATATTTCCCCTCAACGATTGCTTTTTCATTGCCATTCCAGCCTCAACAGCACAAATAAGGAAAAGAAAAAGAAGAATCGGACACCTAACAGTTGGTGTGACATTCGTTACTGTTGATCACATCTACACGGAAAAGGCAAAGGAACCATTTTAAAGCTGCAAATCAAAGACTACAAAGCTGCAGGCCCCTTCCACAAATGCTTGCATTCTCCATTTTACTTTTTTTTTTGGTATTTACACAATAGTGAGGAGGCACTTCTTGTGCCCATGTTGCTTACAGGAGATTTGGATGAGCGGTGAACAAAGCGTGGTCAGCAGAGAGGTTCATTCAGTGTTATGGCTTCACAACCATTTTTTTTCCAAGTTCAGCAGCAACCCCTAGTGGCCATGGTAGCAATGAAGGCAAATCCACAGTGGAGACCATCTGTGCGGTGGTTCAGGTATTTGGTTCTGCCGTGAGGGGAGCAGAACACTAGGCTAGATTGTGATGACAGTGCCTGAGCAAGTGAGAAAAGGCGATCCAGGAAGGAACTTATTTGACTCAGAACTGTCCCAAAACCCAGGGCGGCCACTCGCTCCATCTCATTTTCTGTGTCGCCCCTGAACACTGAAACGCCACAGTCAGTCACACAAAACATGGCACGATGGACGAGGAAGCTGGCTTCATGATCCACTAGCGTTTACAACTTAAAAGATTTGACTTGCCCAATTTCATGGACAGGTTTTGGTAAAACCAGCGTTCCTCTGGAAGAAATGAAGAAAAGTAAAAGAATCACTTGGAAAACTTTTAATCCATATATTTTATAGCGTATACTTAGACATGACAAGGTTTACAAAAAAAAAAAAAGTAGAAATAGATGGACAAAATTAGAAAACAGAGACAATGGAAAACTTTAGGGAAGCTCCAAATTCAGCGAGCGTGATTTCCAGCAATTAGAAAAATTACATGCTCATGTCAATATGAGCAATTTTTAAATATGCCATTGAGAATGTGTCGATCTTGAAAACAATCTTGAACAAAGAGAACAGGTGGGTTGAAGCTAAAGCCTGCGGGACTCTCCTCTGAAAGCAACATCTATGACACAAAGACTAGACATGGAACAGGGACTCATCGGACGCCAGACCGTTTCAGCCACGCCAGACGCGAACGATGATCCCACATTGGTTTTTTTTTTTTTTCTTTTTTTTTCCTTTTTTAAATATGTGAACATTCAGAGGCTTATTAATAAAAGGTTAAAACGAGATTGGTGCATATCAGCAACTAGGAAGTGAGAATTACTGGACCTAGGAAAGCACACGGTTGTAGTCATTACTCATGAATCGAGTCACTGGCCTCGATGAGAACAGATCTGTGACGGTTAGTCGTTGAAATGTGAACGCGCCAAAGCAAAACGTGATGAAGACTCTTGGAGCTTTTCGAACGCCAGACAGAGGTCAGGGTTCCTAATTTTAACGCAGCAAGCAGGCCACAAGTTTCCCTTTAAGAAGGCCATTGCATGTAGTGTCCTTTCTCGCCAGCTTTGCAGCCACTTTCTAAAAGGATGAATAAAAACAAATGGATGGTTGTGAATAAAAATGCTGTGCATACATTCATTCACACATACACACGCAGACAGTGCAAACACAGAAACAGCAAATTGGCAAACCTCCCGTACCCCCTCCACCCCCGTCTCCCACTGCAGGGGGCGCCATCTCGCACCTGATTTGTAACAGCAAGTTCCAGAAAGAGCACTTCTTAAAATAAAAAAAAGAAAGAAAGAAGTTTTAAGAAATAAAGATGAAATATGGCTTTACATTGAAAACCACAACAATCAACAAAAAGAAAGATTTCCCCCCAAATGGTTGTCTCATCGAGAAGGTGTGGGTGGTCTTGGTGTGTGGGTTTGTCGTGTGCAGCTGGTAAACAGGTGATACTTGCTGGCATAACCTGGTTTGAAAGTGTCAAGGCCTTGCTGTGGTGCCCAGTGTAGTGCAGCAGAGTGCCCAGCAGGGGGACTCAAGCCTGAGAGGATGAACAGAGACAAAGCTGCCAGTCTGTCCACACACGTCTGAGGTCCGTCGTTTCAAAGCCCACGTGTTCACACCTATCTTGATTGCGGATGTGAAAATGAAAGGGTTTTCTGTGCCGGTTTGTGTTCGTCTTCGGATTTCTCTGCAGTGGTGCCTGTGTGTTGGTGTGGGTTTGGGGTCATGTGTTCGCCTGCCTGCTTCGTTCAGCGTCTGTGCAATCATTCCCGTATGCTGGCAGAGTAGGAGAACTGAGGGAAGTGCGTGCGTTGATCGGAGTCTTCAGCATCTAAGCTGTCATCTGTGGAGCACACGGGGTGGAGGGGGAGAGACACCATTAGCACAGACTTATGTGAGAGCCACACAGATATCTGCAGGAGTCCAAACTCACACCTGTAACCAACACTTGAAACACACTTCACTCCAAGTTTAAAGAGGACCAATTCCATTTTAGTCATGACTGCAGAAATACCACTTAAAGTCCAGAATGGTTAAAGACTTCCTGGTCCACTGATCACACTGATGCACAAGACAAGTAGCAGATGGGATGATGATAACAACAGCAACAAACATGGAGGAATCCCTGAACAAAAGCAAACAAAAGCATCTGTTTGCTTTTGTTCAGGGATGTTTTTCACAACACAATGGCCAGGGTTTCCACTACTCTGAATGGACTTGACATTCTTATAAAATTGAAATTCTTATACAAATATTTTCAAGACATGAAAAGAGCTTCAGTTTAAATCAGGTGATATAAAAACTTGAATATTGCCACCATCGTGATTTATTGTGCTACTGTCAAACTGATGCAAAATAAACACTATTTTGTTGTTTAAATGTATGTATGGATCCATCATTTGATTCAGTCATGTACCACATTCATTCACATTGAAAAATGTGGCTTCTTGTGGCAAATATTCTAATCACCAATTCTCTAATTAACTAGATTATTAATTATCAAATCCCACCCCTAATAATTTCACCTGACATTTCTCACAGGCCGATACCTACATGGAAAAAGATAGGAACATCCCAATAGCAAAATGACCGGGACACTAGCTTCAGTGTGCCAGTGGCCTGGACACCTGAGGGGATAGACTAAGGGCGGCTGCAGATGAGTGATATTTATTTACTTCTCATGATTAAAAACAACTTTTTTTTTTTACTGTCACCAGTTCAACAACTGTAAAAAAAAAATCCCCTCCTTTGCTTCCTTGTTTCTCAGTTTCACTTCTTGGCTACATTCCGTCCCATGCTAAAGTTGGAAGCCATGACTATGAATGCGGGAGGACATTCGTGGTGCTATCGCTTTACACAACAGATTTTGTAAATCAAGCTCCCGATTTATAACCCAGTATGACGGGCATATGGATGACAAGCCACCCCACCCAAACACGGCTCGCTCTGCTGCGGCACACATGCTGTGAGGAACTTACACTTATCTGGAGGGGTAATAGTGATGGACTGTGCTGTGAACTCATCATCAAAGTAGCGCGTGTCCGTCTCAGATGTCACCTGGGGCTTGAAGGGTGGAATGAGCTGACAGAGACAGAGAAAGAGAGAGACATTGTTACATCACCTACAACTGCGGTCACAAAGGGCCACACTGTAGCCAATGGGGCTGATGCCTCACCTTCTTTTCCAGAACATCCTGCCAGTTAATGGAGATGAAGAACTTGTGGCTCATCACATCTTTGGCATCGTCAGGTCCACCTCCGAGCCTGGGAGGAAAACATCACCATTAAGCCCTTTGGATGACCCTTTTTTTAGACTAACAAACACTATCATGGCAAAATCTGCACAACACAAATTGATTTTGGTGCCAGCAATTGTGGACACATCTATTTCCTGTATGCTGCTAGCACTGTGAGTGTGTGTGTGGGTGAGATGGCCTGCAGGCAGAACGACACTCTGTGTCTCTGTTCCAGAAAACATCACATCTAGCGCAAAACAACAATCAATTACATCCTTGTTCACGGCCATTACCTTGTGAATTACTTATCAAAAAGCAACAATAACGTGGTTTGCTGATGTCACTGAGCCCCGAGCAAACTTGCCAGAAACACATCAGGGTCTCAGGACGACTTGTTAAAAGACAGAAACGCCAAGTGTCTTCCTATCACGTAAGCAGGACAGACGCCGCTGGTAAAGGCACTTTTTGTTTGTGAACAGTCAAACTGGAACACATGCTCATGGTTTTCTGACACCATTTCCATTTGAAAAACTCGTCTTTACACAATGCTGAACAGTGTTGACCATCTTAATAGTTATTCATTACTTTAGTCTTATTTTACGGTTCTATATTACACAGAACAGGAATTTGAATTTGTTCAGAGTTCCTTTAGCACTTAGTTCACATGTTGATTTCATTTTGAGCCCCATCCAGGGCACATTGTCAACCTGCATCAACTTAATAAAGATGGTATGGCACAGTGATATTGATGCCAAGTCCTTCAAAGTTTTTCAGTTTTATTTTTCAAATTAAATTATAAATATTCACAAGTGTTTTTCTTACTGGATGGGATTGTATTATCTGCACAGGCACAAGACACAGATGGTTTCATCACAAACATATACCGAATGAAAAAGCATCAGAGGAGGAGAACATGTTCACACACCAACACCAAGACCCTTGCCAACTCAGCTGGGATGAGACTTTCAGTCACCAACAGGCGACGGAAACAACTTACTGCTATATTCAAAAGTATTTGGACCTTGCACCCTCTTCATGACACCAGACCATGTCACTCACAAACTCCCAAACATTCTATCATTGGCAGTGTTTTTTTTTAATCATTATATTTTCCTCATCACACGAGTCAAACCAATTTTATATGTATATTTAGTTACGTATATTTAGCTCCTGTCCACGTCATAACGCTCATTCATTTCCCTTTCTTGTCATCATTGTGTAATTTAGAATTTACTGCTAGAAAACCTGTCTTCAATGTTGCCGTTGATGCAACAACGTTCTGTTGGCGTTAGCTTCTGTTTTCTTTCTTCCTTTTTTTCTGCTTCATGTTTTACTATGCACAGTACATTCATTTGCAATGAATGAAAAGTGCACTGTAGTAGAATCAATTGAACGACTGTTGTGAACCGTTATGACCGCCAGCTTGATTTTGCTGCTTACGTATTTTTTTGACCCAGTCTGAGTGAGTCCCTCCTACCTTTGCTTGGGATCCTTTTTTAACAGGCCAGCAAGCAGGGCTTTAGCCTCAGGGGCTAAGTTCTTAGGAAAACGGATCTCCTCCATGAGGATGAGCTCAAAGAGACGCTCGTGGTCCTGGTTGTAAAAAGGCAATCGTCCGCACATCATTTCATACATGACCACACCGAGGCCCCACCAGTCCACCGCTCTGCCGTAGTCGTTGTCTTCTAGTACCTGGAGCCATAAGAGACAAGGACTTTGTCAAAATGAGCAAGAGTAACATTTTCCCCAGAAAATCGTATTCCATTTAGCATGGCACACAAACTCACCACTCTTAAGCAGTAACGTGGCATTACTTTAAAAGTATTCCCTGCTAGATCCATGAATGGTTGACTTTCTCTGATCTAAAATGTCTAGTTGTCACAGCTGTCATTTCTTTAAGGCACAATTCCCCTCAAGTACCTTCAGATGAGTCAGCATGTTTTGTGGAACCAGTTTACAGTTTGCATACATTACTGCTTTAACGGAGCCGAGTTAAACATTTTCCTGAAAGACCAAAAGGCAAACTCACGACTACCATCTTTGACCTCCCTGGTTAAACTAAGGTTGTGAAGAAGGGAAAAAAATGACTAAGTCTTGGTATTCTAGTGATTATTTTCTATGCGTACACTTTGGGACCATTTTTTAATTTACATTTATAATTCGATACACACGAGGAGGGCTCCCGCCCTGGGGATGTGGTGCAGTGTATACCTCAGGTGCCAGGTACTCCGGAGTTCCACAGAAGGTTTTCATGGTGGCACCATCTGTGATCCCCTCTTTACACAGTCCGAAATCTGTAATCTTTATGTGGCCATCTTTGTCTAACATGAGATTCTCCAGCTGTGCACACAGAAACATGCAGTTACTCAACAGCCACGAGCGAAACACACTTGCGGTTTCCATTATGAATCCTACACGTTGTTTTTTACCTTTAAATCCCTGTATACTACATTACGTGAGTGGAGGTACTCCAGTGCCGACACTATTTCTGCACCATAGAAGCGAGCCCGGTCTTCAGTGAACACCCGGTCCCGGGATAAATGGAAAAATAGCTGTGACATAGAAAAAAAAACACTTCATACTTAATATCTGGACTTCTAAAATAATTTGCAAATGGAGAAGGCATGGCACTACACATCGCCAGTAGTTATAATGAGAGACAGAAATGATACAACAGGAATTAACCCGCCATACATAGGAGAAGAGCCAATGTAAGTTGGACTTCCAATGACCATGAAAGCAAACATTTAAAAAAAGGCCAACTCACTTCACCACCATTTGCATATTCCATCACAAAGCATAACCGGTCGTGTGTTTGAAATGCATATTTTAGTGTCTGCAGAGAGAGGAACAGAAGTAAATATGAGCACAATAATTCTAAATAAATTTAGAACCGATTTTTTGTAAACTGAAACCTACTGTCAAAAAGGGATGCCGCGTATTTTGCAGAACTCTGCTCTCCGTAACTGTGTGTGCCACCTCATCCTAGAGAAAAAGAGATAAACATGCACCCATATTGGTAAAGGAATCAACACTGGAACCAATTGGGACACTGCAAAGTGCGGTTGCACTTAAATTAAAGGAAACCAACTTTAGCAATGATGACTTCTTTGCGGAGGATTTTCATGGCGTAATACATCCCAGTAGCCTTCTCTTTGACCAGAATAACTTTCCCAAATGTCCCCTTGCCGAGCAGCTTCAGGTAGTCGAAATCACTCATGGTCTGCAGGGGCGATGATGAAAGACAGCAAATGATTAAAATATATAGTGAACATCCCACAGCAGGCCAAAATTAGTCATTGGAATGTATCACCACTTCACAATCTTTCTGCTCCACTTTCAATCACTAAGCACAATCTTCAGCGTGTAAACCAACTTTCATTTAAGGTGCCTGAAGGCCACGTATGTGGGTAGACATGCGACATGTTTTTGCCGAGTAAGCAAGCACAGTGAATATTGTTTTACAGAGCAAAGGTACTTGTCGGCACAGCGAAGGAGAACATAATATTAAAACCACTGACCACTTTGGAGCGAGACTTGCACACGGCAATCTCCATCTCTTCCGCACCACTGCTGTCACTCGGTGAACCAAATTTGATCTCCATGGGCTCCTCATCCTGCTGCTGACTCTTCAGGCTATTTGCGACGGACTGGATCGATCGCATCCATTCCTCCCTGAAGCAACACAAAACACTGGCTTTATTGAATCGATCCACCATAAAAAAGAAAATGCACTTCACCCTTCTGAAGGACAAGAAAAAGTAAAGTCGAGAATGAAAAAGTTCATAATCTGTCTGAGAGGTCACCATGTATATATATATATATATATATATATATATATATATATATATATGTATATATATATATATAAAGATTATACTGTATATGGTGTTATGAAATTAATTATGTTCAGTTAACGAATTCGAAAGTAAACTACAAGTATTGGATGCCAGGTTTTGAGAATATTGAGGATTATCTGTGGACTTTTCACCCGTGTGCTGATGCGATTTACTTGGTTGCGTTCTGTGATGGATGGTTTGATCGTGTTGGCAAAAAGATGGTTTAATCTGACCTTCAATTGTATTTTAGTAGTAATACATGTGCAGAGACTAAAACACATTTCACCATCACTAAATTTACAGTAACCATTTTCTGTTCAAGACCTATTGATTTTTCTTTTCAACCCCTTTAACCCCTCTCTTATGTAAGAATTATATCCCCTTGACTTGTGTCAACTCAATTTGAGACACGTTTTCCATTATGCAACAGCCAAGAATTACATTTCAATATAATTGTGACATTAATTTAATACAATTTAAGTTAGTAAGGTAATTTTTGGCAAAATAGACAATGATAGAAGAAAACAAACAGATCAAAGGACAAAAAAACTTCAGCAGCAAGTATTATCTGCTTTGGGCATTTCATGCAGAGGACAGTCTATTAGCTTCTCTTGTATTCAGTGTTTAGTTAACACAAAAAAATACCAAACACAACAAGTAGAAGTATAAGTAAAGCACAAATGATAACATTTGAAGAAAATGGGAAAATAGACTCTTGTCCAGAAAAATGTTTTACACCATAGATGGTTATTTTGTACAGTAATGAAAAGACTTGTTACCTTTCTTCATTGCTGTCTACATGAAAGGTGCGCTCAATAACAGAGGTCCACTGCAGGCAACGAATGACAAATGTGTTGGGCCGAGGTCGCTCTGTCTTCATCAGTTGACATTCTATCGAGCAGAAATCCATATTTAAGTTTTTAACACATGAGACACTCAAACAGTGGAAGACAGCAGTAGACTGACCTGCGACAGAGAAGTTGTTGAGAGGCGGAAGGCTGTGATCACTGGCCACTTCAGGCTTTTCTTTGTAGCCAATGAAGGAGCCGTCACTCTTCAGGATGAAGTAGCGAGGCCTCCATGTTTTGATATATTCCCCTATGAGATTAGATTATATGCAATCAATAGTTCAGAAAAAATAATCTGAAAATACAGCTTCATGTAATAAATGTTTTTAAACATGTTGATGGAAGGGTAAAATGCGTTCAGTTCAGTTCCAAAAAAGTGACTCAAGAACACAGGCTTTCCAGTGATTTAGAAGGTAAGAAAAACTTTGTTTGACGCATTTCCCATGGATGTACGACAATCTGCTAAAGGGAGGTCACCATATAGTATTAAACACATTTTAAAGGCTGCCTCATTAAAACATACCTCTCTTATGGAGCCATCCTTCTCTAACAACACTGACGTCATTCATGCTGAGGCAGAAGACAGTGTGGGTCGGAAAAGGGCTGCAAGACGGCACAAACGTTCACACCTCCTGTTTGGCCAGAAGTAAGCCCAAGACTCCGATAAACCCTTGAATGCTGTAAAAAAAATATAGATGTATAGAATGTGAACACTGGTCATAGCCAGCACAGCGACGATCCCACAGATCCAGACTCCATCACTTTCAGTTAACCTCTATTATAACATACAACAGAGCAACGGCGGAGCATGAGAAAAGGTGCTGTCATCAATATCAGAGATAAGAGCAACCGTATATCATAAAGGCATTTCCCAACTTAACGTGTGTGCGGCTTGTTTGCAGGGAGGCCTTCGAGATCAGGGTCAGTGCTGAATCAACAGCTTATGTTAGATAATACGTTTACAAGACGTCCACAGGATTTCAAGGAAAAATTAATGGACTTGAATATTACGGTGACCAAAGTTATCAAAAGATGATAAGCACGCTTGTTTGCGCAGATATTCATAAAACCAAAATAATTTGAGACGCATTTAATGTCCACAGGGATCGAGAAACGCCGAATATAACAGGTTACGTTGCCACCGCTGCAAAGGGTCTTCATAAGGCGAATGTTTTTGAGACTGTCAGTAGCATATATTTTTCAAACAAATCATTAACCCCGTTTTAATTTGGAGGTATCGTACGCACCAAACGTGACTAACGTAAACATCACAAGATGCTAGGCTAACAGATGCAAAGTCAACAAACAATATAATCCAAGAGTTGAAAATTACAAACTCCTGACATCTATTTCAAAGAGAACATTAGGCTAAATCGTTAATGTCGCTTTTTTAAGAGTACAGGTGCGATGTTAAGTCCCTCGGAAAAGTGACATTAACTCGTGAACCCTCGAAGCTAACCAGGCTAGTTTGGAAGCTAAGTGCTAGTTAGCTCGCTGCGGTTGCCCACCTCCCGGCTTTATCTTACCTGGACCTTGGATGAGAAAAGAATCCCAATTGGTAGTGTTTGAATGAGCTCGGAAAAGCACTGGTCAGATATCCCGGCAGTTATCGCGAAAAGCGTGTGTGTATTGAACTCTGTCAATGATCACACAGCTTAGCGGACTCTCACCGGGCTTGTTTTTCTTCTCAAAACAACAGACGCGGCGGCGGCGGCGGCGTGCTCTGCTGCAGTGGATCACCGGAGCATGTGAGAACCAGCGTGAGAACTAGTCCGCCAGGCTCCGTCTCGCTCGGTGAGCTTGTTGACTGTAAATAACACACAAGTTCCGGGCATACAACTCCGTCTTCAGCATTCAGATGCGCACAGCCGTCTGGTGTGTTCTGCGTGCGAGCTCTCTCCGTCCCCCCCCGAGCCAGACTCCACCACCGCCACTCCGCACGCGCACGCACGTAGGCGGATGTGACGTACGGGGCCATCGAGGGTCCACTGCACCTGAACACCCGCGTCAAAGAACATCGAGTACCCTTCCCTCACCCTCGCACACGTGGAACGCACGCCTTCTCCCCCGCAATAAAGTCGCGTAGAAGCACCTTCAGTTCCACTCACCATGCAGACGTTTACGCCAGATTTCCTTTAATCGTGTCACTGTCACCATGGTGAACAAAGTTTATATATATATATATATATATATATATATATATATATATATATATATATATATATATATATATATATATATATATATATATATATATATATATATATATATATATGAGACAGCCTTATTTTATTTCAGAATTTTATTTATTTAACTGAATCGCTGTATTTGTATTACATTTTTTAAAACAACCATATTTTTATTTATTTCACTGTATTGCTGTATTTGTTTTACATTTTTTAATAATGCACCTGGCCTACCTGGTTTGCAGATGTGCTTGACCTTTACTTTTGGATTTCATTTTCTCCAGTGATCCACGGTTCACCAATAAAAAATTGGATTTCAAATCTTCTCTTCTTGCTGTTTTCAATTGATTAGTCATGCACTACGATTTTTTAATACCCTAGAACTCAAATTCTTTATCAGGAGGCCTTTAGCAGATATGACATAAAAATGCGATTCATTCGTTTAATTAATTACAAAATCCTGTAATTTTATTAATTTTTTAAATCAACTGACAGCACTAATATATACATATATACACACATATATACACACACACATATATGTATATATATATATGTATATATATATATCTGTCGCTGCCACATTTTGACACACATAGTGACATATTTGTGACAAAGAAAAGGGCATATGAATTGATACAAATAAACTAAAAGGTGCAGTGTGCAAAAATATTCAGCCCCCTTGAGGCAATGCTATGTGGAACCACCTTTTTGGAAAGTCTTTTGGGGTCCCTCCCAGCTTCCAGACACTGAAACTTTCAGCCATTCTTCATGGCCTCGCAGCTCAAGATCAGCCAGATTACATGGAGAGTGGTGGTTTTCTGATCTAGCCTCAGATTCTGGATTGGATTTAGGTCTGGACTTTGACTGGGTCGTTCTATCACATGAATATGTTACGTTTTAAACCATTCCCTTGTTGCCCTGACTTCATGTTTAGAGTCGTCGTCCTGCTGAAGGAGTGACTCTCCACCCTAGTCTCACGTCTCTTGCGGATTTCTACAGGTTTTCTTCCATGTGCTCCACAGGGATGGCATTTTCAGAGTGTGTATTCGTAGTTTTCCTGCCTCCACACACACAACATTCTGCATTCTTCTTCCACAGGTTTGCTGCATCCCACACATAGCGTCTTGTGTTCGAGGCTTTGGGAAACGGTTTTATAGCCAAACCTTGCTTGAAATTGTTCTTTATCCCAGACCTGCCTGGTGGGTTCCTCAGACTTTCTGATGCTCTTGCTCCCCAATATTCTCTTAACAAGCCACAGAGGCTGTCACGGAACAGCTTCATTTGTACTGAGATTAAATTACACACAGGTGGACTCTATTCAGTCCATAGATCAGCATTCGATCATTCAGCGAGCAGGAGGAAACATCTGAAGGAGATTGGATGCACTCAGAGAAAAGGCGGCTGAAACCTTTGGCACGACACACTTCAATTTTATTTTTCATAATTTTAAAATCATGCATAATGTTCTTTCTACTCCACAATTGAATGTGTTGGCCTTTCACACACATACACACACCTGTTTGTCTTCCTATCTTAGCGAGGACTGTCATTGACATACATTGCTATAATGCTTTCCCCAGCCTCGCACCCTAAACCTAACCATCTAAAACAAATGGCTAAACTTAACCTTTACGCTTAACCAAACTAAAACCAAGTCAAAATAACTGAGCTATTTTATAGTTTTCACCCTCAGAATGAGACTTGATGCAGTGAGGACCAGCAAAAATGCCTTCACTCTGTTGATCAAAAACCTCATACAGGTTCTCACAAGGATAGACGTACAAGAACACACACACAGATATATACAATACAGTACATGTTTCGCACAAAAAAACTCACACTTTCAGTATGTTTACAATATAGCCGACAAACAGCAAGCTTGGAAACTCTTGGCATCCTTAACGGTTTGTTGAGGTCATCTGATGACACTTCACCCCACTGGGCACCTCTTATGTGCGTCACAGTCGCTGGATAAAGCTGAGATCTGGTGACTCGGCTAGTTATGCCGTCGCAGACAGCACACCAGCTGACTGATTCTACCCTTGGGTTGTTCTGTTGTAGGACGAAAACTGCATTCTATCAAGCGCTGTCCACAGGGTATGGCATGTCATTGGAGAATGGAGTGATAGACTCACTTATTCAAAATCTCTTCTACCCTGTACAAATCTCCACCTCTGTTACATGAAGTGTTAAACAAGATTTTTTTTGTAGAGAGCACCATTTAGTGAGCTCTGAAAACGAGGTCACTGTTTCATGAAGCTTCATCAGTCCGCCAGGTCCTACTCCAGCATCTGTTCTTCGTCTCACAAAGTTCTCCTTAAATACTTCCACCCATAACACCATCGTCCAGTCTTCCTTTACCCTGGTTAGAACCCGTTCGTGCTGTTCTCTGAAGGGACTACAACACACCATTACAGGGAATCTACTGTTTCTTGGCAATTTCTTGCCTGGAATAAGCTATATTTCTTAGAATAATATTAAGAAAGTCCACATCTGTTTTGAAGAAGCAATTTTTATTGTATGAAGTATTGAAAATATGAAGTCATGTAACAAGATTTGTTTAAAAACACATCAAAATATGTTATTTACAGGGGATGACAAATGAAGACACTAGTTAGCCACCACATGTATTTATAGAGGGATGTCATAGAGCATTATTCTGCTTTTGTCTCTGCTGCTTTCGTTGAAGGTAGCGTGCGCGTGCATCATTCACTGAGCCTTCATCATTTCGCTTCTCCAACTTCTTCAGGAATTCTTCTGTCGAAACTTCTGTAAAACCAAAACACAACGCCATGAGCAATATGTTTTTTTGCTGTTCATCACACAAATACACAATAAATTCATGGTCAACATTTGGGAGCTGACTGTGGGATTCCAACAACCTGCCGGTCGCTTTGCAGCCTCCCTGCTCTCCCACTTCATCATCTCCTCTTCAGTCACTTCTTCTCTTGCCACGCTGCTCAGCTCGTAGACGTCCACCTCATGTAGTTTAGGCAGCAGGTCCTTCACCCACTCATATCGAATGGGACACACTGTCCTGACGTACACACGTGAGGTCACCAGCACATCGTGAAAAATGATCCAGTTCAGATCGATCTCCTGGTCGAACAGCTGAACAGAAGAAACACGAATAAGCAAGAAAAGAAACGCTACCATTCCAGCAAGTAAAACTCCTGTAATACCGTGGAAGATGGATGGATATGAATCATCGACCCGTGGCCGTCCATTGTGCAGAACACCTTTCCAATAGACCTACATGAGGCCATAAGTGCTGTATTAAAATGAACCCACAAATCAATTGATCACAACTTGCCTTCTTGCGACATTGGTAAAGTATCCAGTGCACAAGCAGCGTCTGAAGAGTTCACTTTTATTGCCATCAAATGTTTCAACGGGAAAATCTTTCTTCTGGAAAATGAACAGAAAGGAATATGTTCGAGACAAGTCAACAAAAGTTTTTTTCTTTTTAACTTATATTTTTAATAAATAAACCTATGAACGGAAATGACTCCTTGCGCTACTCTACCTGCTGCAGGCGGAGGAGAATCTCCCGCAATTGAGTCTCCACACTAAAGGCAGACTTCAGCGCCCTCCAGTGGATCCAATTGTCTCTACACCAAACTGAGGGCCTTTCACTAGGCGCCAATGAAAAAAAACCAAACTGAAATTAACGCAACCGAAAGCGCCAAACTGGCTGTCAGCAATCTTACCTTGATTTACATAATTGATAAACACTAAGAAGTGTAGCGAAGTCGTTTGTGCCACCAGTCTTGGCTGCCAGCGCCCGGTGAATTTCATCGGCCTCCTTCTGCCTGTCAGGGTGACCTGCAAGGAACCGTTCATAGCATACAATCACAACACTGTTGCATTATTATTTCCACTTGTTTATACTGTGGAGGTTGAGCCAATCCTTGTTAACCCACCAGGTCTAATGAAGATGTTCTCTACAGACAACATGGCAGCGACTGGGAGCAGCAGGTCCTCACAGCCGAGAGCTGCAGCTTTGAGCAGAGTCCTGGTGAGGCCTGGCTGAAGTGGGAACTCCACCATCAGCTCCCCGAGGCTCGTCACCTGCCCTCGCCTGCACATGAAGCATTCAGTTAAGACGTTCACCAAAAATGCTGCCAGCAAGCACGAACGAAGAGTCACCGGTCGATGGCATCAAACTGATAGAGCTGCTTCAGTGCTTCCAGGATGAACCTCTCCTCAGGACAGTCCAGATACGGAAACCTTATTTAAAAAAAAAAAATCATGAGCGACAAGAGGACTTTTTAGAAGGAGCAGTAGTGGGGAGCTGCGTACCGAATAACATCATGAACACCAAGGCACTTGAGCGTCAGTATCACTGAAGTCAGACTTGTCCTCTGGATTTCTGGGATGGTGTATTCCGGCATGCACTCCTCCCAGAACTCCTTGTTATAAATCCGAAAACACTTTCCAGCAGAGGTGCGTCCCGCTCTGCCCGCTCTCTGCTGAGCTTCACTCCTTATCAAGGAACAGTTCAATTGGAATCAATTGGAAATATTTGGATTTGCCTCATGAGGAAAGAAGATGCTGACCTTGAAATGGGCACCACCTCCAAGATATCCATGCCCACCCTGGAATTGTGGTTGAGCTGCTTGACAAAGCCGCTGTCGATGATGTACCTGTTTCATGAAACAATATCAGGCTCTCATTCCGTCTCGACTTGATGTGAGTGTTCCTACTTTATTCCATTGATGGTGAGTGACGTGGCAGCAATATTAGTTGCTACGACACACTTCCTTATCCCTGGAGGTGGAGGCTGAAAGATTTGCCTCTGCTGCTCTGCTCAAACATAAAATAAAAGAAGGATGAATCCACGACAATAGTGAACGTATAACATGATAAGGGTGGCGGTGATGTGGTCTCACCAGTAGGCATGGATCCGTAGAGGGGCAAGATGAGCAGACCTTCCACGGTTTCATCATGTACATCATAGCGGTAGTCGATCTTCTCAGCTTTTTCATACAGCAAGTCACACGCACGCTCAATCTCCGACTGACCTGCCAGACAAGGACTGATGAACAGGCCAAGCATCGACAGTGGCTCAGGATATTTGATCGCACCTGTTAGGAAGACGAGGATGTCTCCAGCCACCTCGCTGGTGTGCACATCAAGCGCCACTGATACCACCTTCAAATACGCACAAATATCACTAGAAATTTCTTCACACAGTGCAAACTGACATGCTACCTCTTTCACATAGCCAGTGCTCTCGAGGTCTTTAGGTCCCACCGCTGAACCGAAGGAGCACGTGACTGGAAAGGTCCTCCCCGGTATGGCAAAGACAGGGCAGTCCCCGAGAAACGCTGACAGCTTTTCTGTCTCCAAGGTGGCCGACATCACCACCACCTTCAGCGGGGACGATCGCCCTCGGGCCGCTCTCCCTGCTCCACAGAAGACCTTCTTCATTAAACCCAGGAGGATGTCCTGCAGCCGAAAAAAAAGATACGAGCTGGCATTACACATGCAAGCAGGTCCTTGTCACTGGTAAATGTGTTACACTACTGTATTGTATGTGAACCTCAACTAACTATATTCAACATTTTGGTCAGAAAATTAGACTTATATTCTACAGCGAAGGTGCTGTGATGCGTACAGTGTTTAGGCTTCTCTCATGGACTTCATCCAAAATGATGACACTGTACTGAGATAGACTGGGATCGGCCAGGACTTCTCTGAGCAAGCAGCCATCTGTCATGTATTTCACAGCTGTGTCCTGAGGAGGGGAAGAAACACATCCACATTAGGTTGACTTGAGAAAGCTGCGGGGTGGGTTTCTGCAGGTTTGCATGAGTGGTTGAGGCTCACTTGCGTGGTGCAATCATCGAAGCGCACTTGATAGCCGACCTCTCTACCCAGAGTGTAGTCCATTTCCTGAGCCACCCGCTGGGCCACTGTAATGGCTGCAACCCTGCGGGGCTGAGTGATTCCAATTTTGCCATCTTTGCAAAAACCTCAAGAGAGGAAAAAAGACACAAATGAAAGGAAAACTAATACGTTTGAAAAGACAACACGTGAGGATGATACTAATTGCTATTTATAAATGCGCAAAACACGAAACCGCATTTAAGCATCAGTTGTGCTGTTAGACATGAAAACTGTATCAGAATCGAAATGAACAGAAATATTTTGTTGTTGTTATGATAGGCATATTATTGTGTTTTGTTGCTCAGGATCTGAGGACAGCTGCGGTGGTTGTGTGTCAAAAGGGAAGAGGATGCTGCTGCGTTTTACCTTTGCCCTGACTTACTTGGCATTTGCAAAGAAATCAAACTGAAACTGTATTAATTACATTTTATATACTTTACCTTTTCAAAAGGCCTGCTGTTTTATTTTTATAAATGCAGGCTGTGTTTCATTGCACTTGTTTTCTCGAATCCTCAAAATAAAAATGACATAAAAAAATCGGATTTATTTATTGCATTTCTTTAATTTCTTCAAAGCAATGAAACATAATTCATTAATACTGCAATGAAGTTAAACTTAAGGCGGCATCGTACAACAGAGTAGTCATTCTCTACAGGACGCACTGCAGGGGAAATAAACATTTAATCATGTATTATGTATTTGTTATGCATTTGTAGCCAACTTGGTCATTTTGATAGGAGGCTAATATAGCTACATACAGCATGTGTTGCCTTCATTATAAGGCTTATATAGGCTTATAGTTTTTGGCAGCTCCAGACATACTTGTTTTGTTGGTCCAATATGGCGCTTGCAACATTTTGGGTTGCCGATACCTGTTATAGATTTATTCACTAAACTGCGAAGGAGCCACTCGCTCACCGTCAATTGTGTCTAACAAATGAATAACTAACCAGCACTCACACAAGTACCAAAACAAACCAACAACAAACAAGTCTTGACGGCGTTTTACCTGCTCGGTGCAGATACTGCGGTAGCTGTGTGGTCTTCCCACTGCCAGTCTCTCCGGTGACCAGCAGGAAAGCGTTGTCTCTGACCGCCTGCACCAGGCGGGACTTGTGCTGGGAGATGGGCAACTCTTCTGACTCCGCTCGTTTGGAGCATTTGCGCGCTGATTCTTTCGACATGCTCGCTAAGGAAACTCTACATATACTTTATACACCGGAGGAGCACTGAGTTTATCGATTATGTAACAGGAACCCGCCTGAAAACATTTTGTTTCACGTCCCTCACGTTTAGTGAACGACACAAAGAGCAACTTCCGCAAACTCTCACCAAATGTGTTGGTATTGGTTTGTTCTAATCACGTGACTTTAAATCGCATCGCCTTTTTTTATCCGGCAGGGGGCACCATCTCAATGTTGAAACGTTGCTCCGATATGAAACAAATCATTATTATTGACGTATATTATTCGACGACCAGTACGATAAAGCTAGTATTTTATTTGTATTTGTTTTTTAAACGATTAGACTTCCAACATGTTAATGAGCTAAAATAAATAAATAAATACTACTACTACTACTAATAATAACTATTAGGGTCCACAATGTAAGTAAACTAATTGGGGGAAAAAGTGAGATGGTTCATAGTCAAAACAAAGCAAAGATTTGGCCTAATAATTTTGCAATGTAAATTTTAAATAATAAAATATTCATTTATTACAGTGTTGTCTGTTGTATTTTGTTATTTATTGTATACACACATTTATTTGTCCACAAATCTGAAGACCTCCTTACTAGCTAAATGATCACATTTGATTCCATTTCTGCATAGAGATAAATTGGGGGGTGTTGCCAGGTCCAGATGGCATTCTGGAGCTGTACTAAGCTTCTCCAAGTCCAAAGCAAAATCCCATTTAAATCATGTTTGAAAACACATAGGACATTTTGGATGGAGAACGTTAGGACGCACTGGACTGAAGAAGAAGAGGCAGACAACCATTGACAGGTGATCAAGGTGGGCATGAAGAGGAGCAGTGAGATAGGTGGGGGAGGCTGACTTTCCATGACAGGAAATGCAGAAAGACAAATGAAACGAAGAAAAAAAAAGATTGGGTCATGATGCCTTGTCTCTTCCGGAGAATGAATAATACGAATCGTGACTGTGTTTCATGGTTATTACAAATGCTGCTTGCCACTTTGTTTACATGCTGCTTCTCACATTGACATTTGTCATGTTATCGGATAAATATTGATTCTGCACTGCTCCAGATGATGTATGAGGCGCGCTTGTGATGCCGACAGTTGGAGCTGTCTGATATTTGAGTTTTTTTTTCCTTCTTCAGTAAAAATATTCACCCTTGATTCTTCAAACGCTTCTCTCTGTTAAACCACGTTGTGTTATCTTTTGTTTTCTGATGCTTTCTATAAAACCATTGTGTGTGAAATTATTAATGTTGTGAACAGTAATAAAAAACTGTGTGAACTGAACACAAAATATAAGAATTTATTTCTGTAACAATTATCCATGACGGGTCTGTATTATAATTATTATTATTTTCTTAAAACTCGAATTAATTTAAGATAGTCCAGTGAACCTTTATGCTGGTTTAATTCAAGATATTTGATTGTCACAAATATTGCTTGCTTTCATGACACAAACTATAGCTGTCAGGTGCGTTTTATTGAAACATTATGGAAGAGACATGCAACAGGTGTAAGAAAATAAAAATCGAATCATATATCCTTAATGAAATCCAGAAAACAACATTAAATGTGAGCGAAAAAAAAAAAAAGATAAACAGCAGGCTGTAATATATGACCTGAATATATTGAAACTGTTTGGTTGATGATGACCCAGATCTTTGCTCTCTATGGTCCGCCGCGAGAGAAACCGTTTCGGTTGTAAACAAAGTCGTTTGTATCTAAACAAAGCAGACAACAGTTCAGTCAGCAGAACCATCACATGATGAACTCCTACTATGAGAACTCACTTTTCGGGGGAAGGTTTGGTGTAAGATTGCAGCCTGTAGAAAAAAAAATCAATTATAAAGTTAAAATAGTAGTAATAATAATAAAAAAAGAACTAAATCCACTCACCCTTCATGTGACCTGCCATTGGAGAAGGCGGGGCTGCCAGCTTGTGGCCGGCACGCTGTTGCCCTGTGGGGAGAATCAAAATGTCAGTTGGCTTTGATTCAGTGACATGGACTCTTGAAAGTTACCTGGAGTGGCTTTCATTTCAAACATGGCAGGTTGGTTCAGGTTTAAGTTGCTGACAGAAGCGCCCCAGTTCATGTGGGTGTCGTTGTCTGATGTGAAATAAGAGTTTAAGACATGATGGAACGATCACCATAGAGAAGGAGAACTGAACCCACCGTAGACAAGATTGTTTGCTTGAGGAGGAAAGGTGTGACAGATATGAGTGCACTGTGTTTTTCTTAAAAGCTGTCGTGACATTGTGACTATTACCTCGCTGTTGTCCGCCTGCAGTTTCAGCTGTCGGAGAGAAGAGCAAGAAATCCAATCCACATCATGTGCATTCATTTTATTCATATTATTCCAGACTATCTGGAAGCTGAAGTTGTGGTCAAGACCCCACGACCGGAGCATACAGAGACCAATGAGGAGCGCAAGGCATACAGAGGCAGAACTCTATTGGTCACACAGACACACAAAATATTTGTTTTTACCGCTAAAGACACAGTAGTCATTTTATGCAAAAGAAATTCAAGAAATAAAATGCCTCCATTGGAACGATGATAGTTTCTTTTGTATTCAGTTTGGTCTCGATCTGGACTCAGTCTTTCTGATCTACATAGGGCACATGGCAGCAAATCCATGGCCGCCTTACCAGTGCATTGCATGGTGCGTATAAACCAGACACGTCCAGCTGGACTTTGTATGTTTGGGAGGAAACCAGAGTGGCCAGAGAAAAAAGTAGAGCTATTTTGAGGGACATGAAAAGAAGCCTTTGTAAAGTGAGTTCAAGTAAACAGGCTTGTAGGTTTCAATTGTCGTTTACGGCCAAACCGCACATCAAACTTCTGATGCTTTTGTTGAGGCTGCACGTGTGATAAGAAGCACGGTGGTTTGAATCGTACACGGTCTTCCTCCATATGATCGAATCGCTCAGGAAACATTGCTGTCTGTGGTTTGGAAACTCTGAAGAGCTCATATTGACCAAAAATAAACTTGCAGGTTGAGTTTCCAACTAAAACAGCTCCGTCATTTTCGGTTGAATTACTTTGTTGCTCTTGAAAGTAGCAGAGGTTCACAGCAAGTGAAGACATTAAACCTGCACTACGAGACTGAGGAAATGTTATTTTGAATATAGTTGTATATTTTCTAACATACCTTACATACCTAATCACACTTCCTTTTATCCCAGTAAGTGAGGAGCATCCTTCCATGAGAGGTAACATAACCTACGGTATTTTCTATACGTCTTCTTCATGACTATTTTTCCTCTTCATTCTTTTGAACTAAAGATTCATACTGACCTCCACTTGATGGACCCAAACCATTGTTTATTCTGTATATCTGACTGCTGGTTTTGTTCCCTAAAACAGGAGAAAAAAAACACCATTTAGTTTGATCAGTCATGAGATGAATGTTAAGCTAATGCTGGCACTACTTACAGACGCAGTAGCCGCCGGCACCCAGAAGGATGAGAAGTCCCCCGCTAACAAAGAAGTACACCAGAAACCGCTCATCTTGGCTCAGGCCTGCAACTTGAGCTGTGGGGAAGCAAACGTGACCACAGGTCTGCACCAACCTTTTCAACATTTTCTACTCACGCACCTGTTTGATTGCTGAGCTCCACCAGGAAACACTCTTGTCTGTACACACAGTAGTACTGGCCCAGGTCAGATTCCTGCAGGTTGTCGATGGAGATGGAGAAGTCTCCGGCGAACGACTGAATGTAGTAGGCCTTGACTCGACCGTTTCTGGGATCAGAGAAACGGATCCTGCCTTTACGTGTCAGTCTGACCACTGTATGTGACTCGGTACCGTGTTGCCAGAACACACAGTCGTCGGCATCGCTATTAAAGTGACACGGCAGGTGCACAGAGGAGCCAAGCACCACGTTCAGCGTGTTGTAACGCACTATTTCACATGGCTTCTCCTCGGAAAAGTCACCTGCAAAGGGAAGGGGAAACAACAACTAAATCCTAAATGTGAAATTAAAAATACACAACATAGTTTTGAATCACTGAGGTTTAAAATGGTTGAACTGAGAAAACATGACAGTAGAGAGGCTTCGGGTTGCCACAACTTTTGTTTGCTAAAATGGCATTTCACTGTACTGTAATAAAACACTAATGGACTGTTGACACTAAAACGACATAAATAGTGAATAAACAGTGCATTGTGTCTAAAATAATGGACAGGTTTTACCTAACATTAAAGCACCACCACAGTACTGAGTCCCTTCTGTCAAAACTTCTGATGGAAATTTTACGTTTGAATTTCCAAATAGTCTGCTCAAGAGCAGCGAGGGGATTTTGGCACCGTGTCATTTCACACAGAAACCTTCATTTTATCGTACAATTCAGTTCAGTTTTCCTCACTGTTTTCAGTTGTTTCTTCTGTAAATGTAAATTACTGCTCGCGGGTCAACAAACGGATTAAAAGGCTTAATAAACAGCTACACAACATTGTTAAAGCTCAAACGTGATCCAAGAAAAGTGCCATGTGATGACGTGTGATCAGCAGGTGTGCGACTATAAAAGTAATTTCTAATTTGGTCTGTTGCTGCCCAGAAATAAACCAAATAAGAAACAAAGCAGAAACTACATACGTTGTGACATGGACATAAGCTCCATATCCAGGTTTTCTCTCCAAACACTTACCAATGGTGAAGATGGACAGACAGCAGAGAATGAGGACGGGGCTCCACCATGAAGAGCTCAGCATCTTGATCAGTGCCCTGATCTGTTCTGCAGCCTGTTATAACTTTGCAAGCATCAGCCGACCACAGCTCGAGAGCTAGTGTCTTTATATTTTGGCTTCATGAACTTTCATTCTAAAATGTCTCAGACCGATGGAGGGGTCTGACGTGACTTCAGCCTGTAGACCACTTCCTGTTCTGCTCTTTAAAGTACAGCATTTAGTCTTCATCGAGCAAGTGTGACCCACTTGCTGTCTCTTCTAACAAACACTGAGCACAGAGGTGCAGTGCACATCCACTGTATACCAGCAAGTTCAGATCAATTCCTCTCATTTAAGGTTTTTCACACCCTGAACTTTCACTTTGCAATGTACTCGTTTCCTGTGAGAATAATAGCGTCATTGTGTAAGAAATGCAAATGTGGTGGTGAAAAGGAGCTTCTGTTGGTGACACAGACACAGTGTATCTGCCTTCTACACACTATTCAACTCTGGACCGACTCTGGAAGCCGCTCATCTTGACTCAGGCCTGCAACTTGAGCTGTGGGGAAGCAAACGTGACCACAGGTCTGCACCAACCTTTTCACCATTTTTTACTCACGCACCTGTTTTAATGGTGAGCTCCACCACGAAACACTCTTGTCTGTACACACAGTAGTACTGGCCCAGGTCAGATTCCTGCAGGTTGTCGATGGAGATGGAGTAGTTTCCAGAGAACGACTGAATGTAGTAGGCCTTGACTCGACCGTTTCTGGGATCAGAGAAACGGATCCTGCCTTTACATGTCAGTCTGACCACTGTATGTGACTCGGTACCGTGTTGCCAGAACACACAGTCGTCGGCATCGCTATTAAAGTGACACGGCAGGTGCACAGAGGAGCCAAGCACCACGTTCAGCGTGTTGTGACGCACTATTTCACATGGCTTCTCCTCGGAAGAGTCACCTGCAAAGGGAAGGGGAAACAATGACTAAACTGCTCACTCAGCTGAAGCTCCATATAGCAACTAAGTGCTATCTAATTTTATATTTATTACAACGCTTTTTGCTCTTATTTGTCTTCATCTGACATGAACTTAACTATTTGTGGGATGCATTTTCCAGAGAGGAAATTTCCAGCTTTTCCAGGGATTCTACAGCAGTTGATCAGGATAATGAATGAATCAATTAGCAGATAATACATTATCTATTATACAAGGCAAATGAGGCATTGTTGAAATGTGTACATGAACAATAGTGAATTCTGTTAAAAAAAAAAAAACTGCTTGGCTTGAGTAGAAGCAACACTGCACCAGGTTTCTGATGGAGGACTGAAAGCTTTCATCCATTATTGTTCAGTATTTTTTACAAGTGTCTGACCTTTGGATGAGGCCTGATACTTTATGTAAAGATAAAGAACTTTTCCCACTACATAAACGCTCTTCAATTACAGTAGTCTTACAGAGAAAAGTGATTGCATTATATTATTATTATTATTATCAATAATAATAATAATAATAATAATAATAATAATAATAATAATAATAATAATAATAATAATAATAATAATAATAATAATGTTATTATTATTAACCATGAGTTTTGTCTAAATGTGAAATGAAAAATACACAACATAGTTTTGAATCACTGAGGTTTGAAATGGTTGAACTGAGAAAGTAGCGAAGTAGCAAAGCTCTGGGCTGCCAGAACTTTTGTCTGACAGACAGGTATTAATAAACAGCTACACAACATTGTTAAAGCTCAAACGTGATGCAAGAAAAGTGCAATGTGATGACGTGTGATCAGCAGGTGTGCGACTACAAAAGTAATTTCCAATTTGGTCTGTTGCTGCCCAGAAATAAACCAAATAAGAAACAAAGCAGAAACTATGGACAAAAGCTCCATATCCAGGTTTTCTCTCCAAACACTTACCAATGGTGAAGATGGACAGACAGCAGAAAATGAGGACGGGGCTCAACCATGAAGAGCTCAGCATCTTGATCAGTGCCCTGATCTGTTCTGCAGCCTGTTATAACTTTGCAAGCATCATCCGACCACAGCTCAAGAGCTTCTGTCTATGTTTTGGCTTCATGAACTTTCATTCTAAAATGTCTCAGACCGATGGAGGGGTCTGACGTGACTTCAGCCTGTAGACCACTTCCTGTTCTGCTCTTTAAAGTACAGCATTTAGTCTTCATCGAGCAAGTGTGACCCACTTGCTGTCTCTTCTAACAAACACTGAGCACAGAGGTGCAGTGCACGTCCACTGCATACCAGCAAGTTCAGATCAATTCCTCTCATTTAAGGTTTTTCACACCCTGAACTTTCACTTTGCACTGTATTCATTTCCTGTGACAATAATAGTTTCACCGTGTAAGAAATGCAAATGTGGTGGTGAAAAGGAGCTTCTGTTTGTGACTCAGACACAGTGTATCTGCCTTCTACACACTATTCAACTCTGGACCTCTGGATTCCTCAGAGGAGATGAGAAGCTTGGTCATGGAGTGGAGGCTGGAAGTATCACGTTAAGTTGACCTTCCTGGTCGGGTGTTTCAGGCTTGTTTACCTGGGAGTCAGAGGCAGTCAGATCACAGAGAACAACAAGAATGAAAGCTATTAAGCTGAATCAAGCTGAGCAATACTGCGATGCAAGAAGTTTATTTTTCACTCAAGTCAAGGCTTATTCTGTGTCGACTGGAAGATGTTTACTTACAAGGACGTACTACTTCAGTGAACTCTAAACGTCATAAAGAAATGTCAAAATGAACCTGGGTCTTGAAACGCCAATTTCACTTGATAGTCTTCTGCTCAAACTGCAAATTTGGAATGGTGCGTCTGGTGGAGGTTGGCAGAGGACACTTGATAGCTTGTTCCACTATAAGGCTACTGGAGGAGTTGGCTGAGGCTGAAGTGGAAGATTATAGTATGGGCTGCTCATGGAACCACAAGTGCAACACACATCTAGATCTCATCACCGGCTGTCACCCTGATGATGAGTCACACTGGAGCCTTGAGCACCACTAGACTACCCCCCTCCCCCCAACCTACCTGATAGTAAAGCTAGCTTTAAACCCCAGTCTTTGTATGTACGGTACAATGAAACCTCAAAAAAATAATAATGCTTGTTATTCTTCAAATCACACACATCAAAATACATGATCCTAGAAAAACAACTGGCCAGCTAACGGCGACTATTTGTAGTACGCCTGAAACCACAACTAACAAAACCAGTACGTATGTCATACGGAAAGATTGTGGTTATCTATTACTTATGAACCATTAAATATTCAAGTCATTCATTCATTCATTCAGTTAGATATTCATTACGATAGAATGATTTATTACTTAAATGAGAAATGGTCCAAAATAAGCCACATTGATAATGCAACTGTTGTAAACTGAGACGTGTTTGTGCATTTAAATATTTGTATACTATTTACATGAAAATTTGAGAACTTCTATTTAGAAGTATAGAACTCTATATGGAAATATTTATCTTATTTGACATGTTCATGCTATAAAATGTTATAATTAAGAAGAGTATATAATTAAGAAAAAAAACGCATATACTTTTGAGGCAGTTACATTAATCAATTCCACGTAGAAATTTTTCAAAAGAAAACAATACAAACACGGCAGGAGCAAAATTGAAATAGAAAGGCCCAACATTACAATGAATAAATGAAAAAAAAAAAAAGCAAATAAGAAAAAGGCCGCAATACCGTGTGATCTATTTTAGTGCGTCATTCTTAGAGCTCTCAGATAAAAGTACGCAGTATTATGTCCCCCACGATTCAAATAATACATGTGTTGTATATCATGAAATAGCATGATAATGAAAATAATGAAATGTCTTACACAGTGTCTAATATTTTGTAAAACGCTCACACAGTCGGACCGACTTCTGAATTTAAGTAAAATGCCGTATAGTTTTGGAGTGATCCCTTATTTCTGTTTTCAGTTTTACGACAGTCCCTAACGCGTCACGTGGGTCAACACACGCCACCCTTCTCGTTCACGAAGGCGTGTCTCTACGCAAGTTTGTCAAGTTCATCATCGATTTTGTGAGAAAATACCTTCCCCGGAGGCAAGTGTTTTAGTGGTAAATCATCCGATTCTGCGTTAAAACCCGAAGTTATGTCGCAAGATTGAGCTTTCTGTGACTGTTCGTATTTTGGTTCATTTCTCTGAGGGACTTCTGTGCAGACATTTCCTTCCACGTCTCCACGAACTCCTGCAATCTTCTTCAATCTGGTCCATGCACAAGCGGCGATATTTGTGGCTGCTCTGTGTTGCGCTCGGTGCCATTATAGTTTATCAGTTCACCAGGTAAGACGGCGCTTGACACACACCCATGGAACTCCATGTTTGCTGCGGAGTCTCCGGCTCCATTCCTCATGCTGTGACTGACGACAGGCGTCATTACGAGTCCACAGTTACTCATCAGAAGCGTGGTCAAATTGGCTCAACTGCAGCAGGCTTACATTTGAATAAGTATAGCTTATTACTTCCGGTGTGGTTACGTGTGGACAGACTAAAGTAATGTGTTTTTTTTCTCTATGAAACACATTGGCAATACTACGGCTACCTCTTGGGCTCATAAAGAGTTTCATCATAACTGCTGGTCCTTGAACCTTGAACTGTTATTAGTTATGGGGCTTGAGTTTCCAAGATAATCCTTATGCAGTTATTTAAATGTGGTGCTCCACTTATTTTCCGCCTGCCAGGTAATGCATCTTCCTGCGAGGGAGTTTAACTCAGGGGGATCCTTCCACTGCCTCTGAATCTGTGGTTTATTTATCTTTTTGCTGCTAAATCCATGCTGTTTTTTCCCTGAAGGAAGCCGCCCCAAGCCAGGAGGATGCAGCGCACTGAGGGTCTGAAGGCTGATGCGTCTCAGTTTAGTCTTGAGGGAGAGCCCTTCCGCATCTTGGGGGGCTCCATCCATTACTTCCGTGTCCCCAGGGCGTACTGGGAGGACCGGCTGCTGAAGATGAAGGCCTGTGGACTCAATACCCTCACAACGTATGCTTCCTACTCAGCTCCCCATGTTGAATGAACTGTTCTGAGTGACCTTGAGATAATCTGGGTTTGTAGTTTTGCTCTTTTAGTCATCTTTTTTTCCCCTTTTTTTTCTTGCTTAGTGCTGTAATTCTGATGTTATTTTGGAGCTGGCTTGAATAAAAGTATTGTTTCAGATACGTGCCGTGGAACCTTCATGAGCCGGAGCGAGGAGTGTTCAACTTTGAAGATGAGCTGGACTTGGTGTGAGTGAAACATTGTTGAGTCACGGGTTGAGTCAGTCACTGTAGAATTTCCGATGATATCAATGTAAAGATAATCACCCTTTTAAGGTGGCAGACGAGGTTATATTGCTGCAACATTTTCATGCATTTCAAGCAGAGGATGGCTCACTTCAATGATGAAGTCAAGCAGTGGCGAAACCTGTCAAAGAGAGGGCGGGGCATATTATTTCATATTTAAACTCATCACTATGAGTCATGACAACGGTCTGTCACTGAAGTGAAGGCCAAAATTAAACACATAAGCTGTTGTAAAACAGTTCAGTACATATTGGTACCAACAGATGGCGGTGTTGTTTAAGACTCATATTTATATATAAAACCAATTAGCGTTTGCTTTTGGTCAACAAGCTTTTTTTCTTTCTCTGCTAATATTGAAAATAACGAGCACATTAACAAAAATGAATTATTCATTAATTTTTTAAATTTAATTTTAAGTGCGTTTTTCTTTCAGAGCCTACCTGCAGCTTGCCTCCAGGTTGGGCTTGTGGGTGATTCTCCGACCAGGACCATATATCTGTGCTGAGTGGGATTTAGGAGGACTACCCAGGTTAAGCTTCCCTAACTCCTTTGTCTTTGTGTATTTCCCAGCGTGGGCCATTGCCACTGCAAGTTAGCCTCCTCCACCTTAACCTATCATGATCATTCACTCTTACCTTCATTCACCACATCCAGTCTTCCTGTTCTCCTTTTACCTGGCTCATGTCCACTGTCTCCTTGTCTGATCCACCTCAGTCACTCCAATGAAAACCTATGCTTCCTCTTCTCTGTCGCTTCTTACTCTGCTTCCTGTTACGTTGTCCGTCTGCCTGAACCGTGCACCATGCCAGGTGTCAGAAATGCCCTTCACTCTTGCTGCTAGTCATCTGTCACAGATCACCCCTGCCTGTTGCCTCCACCTACTCCTTTCTTCACTTGAATTGGCCTTTGATCATTTAGATGGTGAGAAATGTTGACCTTTTTTCTGCTTGTTGTTGCTGAGATCAAACAAATGTCCTTACCTAAAGCAAAGTTTATCTTGTCTTTACAGAGATATAATAAATTCTTCATCACGGAACTAAAAATTAAAATCTTTCGTTCTGTTGCTGTAAGAAACAGTCATGCATATTTTAAAATTTGGGTCTGTTTAAGCCATTGAATTTAAAATAAATAATAATTTAATAATTTTTATTCAACCCATGTTAAGTTCCACTTCGTTTTTCCATCAAAATTCATGTGTATTTTCATTCATTTTCTTTGTTAAGTAAAAAATAGCTGGATGAGAGATTTTGAGCGACAGTCTTCACATTATCAGATGAATTTAATTTGTCCCCAGTATTCTCACAAATGCAGTTGATTTGATGTCAACTCAATGCAACTCAATGATTGGCTTGTGTTGTGGCATCTTTATGGTCACATGTTAAGCAATGATGAATGAGTGGTATCTTGAGAGTGAAAGGCTGTGATTATAGACCCAGTGTTTACAGTCATTTATGTGTATTATCAAATCTCAAATGTGCCTAAATATGTCGTCGCCGACTGAAACGACAGGCTTGCGCTGCATATTAAAGAAGTTTTTCACGTGCTGTCTTTTGAGGACATCAAGGCTTCACATCTCCATAAATCAAGATAAGCGTTGAGGGCTTTCGGTGTCGTGTAAATGAGCCAAAAATGATATGAAGATGGAAGTTATTGTGGATTCTTCACATATTGGAGGAAGTGCTAATTAAATCTGGCAGGCGTATCTGCCCGAAACCAGTTGTATAATCCTGTAATCAAAATAGATGTGGACAGATAATGGGTAGAAGTAAGAAGGGGGAGATAGGAGGGAGATATTTTTATAGTAGTTTGCCTGAAGTGACAGCGAGTTTAAGGTGATATGTATTCATTTGATTATCATCTCAGCCATTTCCCGGGGTAGTTGGTGCTGCTGTCTGCCTCGGCATCTTGTGATCGTCATGCTGAAGTTTGTGAAGATACATCTGATACCCTGTAATGGAGCTCCAGTGAGACTGAGGGCTTCATGTCTAACATTTTGTGTCTTTTCAGCTGGTTGTTGCGAGATAAAAACATGAAACTAAGGACCACTTATCCTGGGTTCACCGACGCAGTGGACTCCTACTTTAACCAACTCATCAAAACAGTGGTGCCTTTTCAGGTGGACTTTTTATTTGTCGCTGTTAAAATGAAAATGAATAATCAACCTAGCATATTACATACAACATACATGCAACATACATGAAATTTGAACTCTTGATCGTTCTAGGATTCCTCTCAAATCGATTGTGAATGTGACACTTATTTAAATAATTTAATGCAGTGCTTCTCGATTATTTTCTTTTGCGCCCCCCCAGGAAGAATTAAACGTTTCGCACCCCCCCAACTGTTCGCCGCCTCTGAAAAGAGCATCATTTGTCGAAAAAATGACTATAAGCACACCTCTGCATAACATTGTATCCTTGTAAACATTAAAGAAAAGAAAAAAGAAAGTATGTAGATCAGCTTTGAAAAAGAGTACATTAATTAACATTGTTCTTGTCTGTAACAGAAAAGACTTAAAGTGCATCAATTTGCCTGAAATAAAAAAAGCCGCGAGTGGATGTGCAATTACGCTTTATTCTATTACAGCAAAACATTAAATTAAAGCAACAGGTGATAAATACTGATGAGGCTTCACGAAACTGTGTCCTTGTTTCCAGAGCCCAGCAGGTGGCGCTGGTTTAAAAATGATGTGAGGGTTCATTCAAATAGTTGTTCAAATCCCAAGGTTCTCAGCAGTGAGTGGCATCTGCTGGGCACTGAAAATGAGGACAGTGTTTCATGAAGCCTCATCACTACAGAAGGAATGGTTACCTAATGTAACCACCTTTCTCTGAGGTGTGCTCAGCCCCCTAAGAGGCTTTAATCCAATAACAAAGCCCCCTCAGGGGGTGGAGAAAAGTGAATTATTCAATGAGTGTGGGAAGAAGTAAAATTAGGTAAAAAGCACAGGATGCCTTCTACAGGACAAAGTTTAAAATCTTCTGGAAAATTGAATTTAAATATGGCTATATTTGAGTCATGGCACAGTTGTAAGCTTTATTTTTCAAGCTTTGTCGGGACCAAATTATGAAAGAATATATGTGTTGAATTGTCTGCCCATCATCGCGCTGGCTTAGTCTCCTTCATCGTAGATGTTTTGGTGATGACATCACATTGTATAATGTCAACACAATGGAGCCGAAACGTGAGCGCGGCTTTTACTCTTCAGCGTGGGACTGTCTGTTTTAGCTGTGCAACATTTCAAAAAGGTGCATTTTTGTGTTTGTATGTAAACTCTGGTGAGGCAAAGTGGGTGTGCGTGAGACTATTTTAAAACCCCTCGCCCACATCGATAAGTGTTTACTGACATGAAACCAACCCATTATTCTCATATTTCACCAAATGAGATGTTGGTTCCCACATCATGCTACTGAAAGCAACAAAGCACTGTTCACTTATGCTGTTAATTTCGCATCTTTGCCATCCACTTTTTTTTTTCATCTCAGTGCACCATTGAGCAATTTTTGATTCCCATTTCACAGTGTTTTTGAAATGCAGCTGTATTGAGCGGCGAGCCGGTCAGGAGGAAGTGCACAGCCCTAATGTGTGTGTCATCTATTCACTGGCTTCTGCAGTACTCCAAGGGTGGCCCAATTATCGCTGTTCAAGTGGAGAATGAATATGGAGACTATGCTAAAGATGAGGACTACATGGCTTTCATCAAAGAGGCGAGGAGTTCGTTCACATGTGTGTGCGCAATCACATACACACCGGACTGAAAATGTTTTTTTCTTTTCGCAGGCTTTATTGTCGAGAGGCATCACAGAGCTGCTGCTGACCTCAGATGACAAAGACGGGCTGAAGCCTGGACGAGTTAATGGAGGTATTGTCCAACAAACAAACGCGCTTGTCCATTGTGCCGGTGAGCAGGAGAGTGGGCATCAATGCCAGGCAGCACAATTCGACACCCATTTCCTTTTGTTTTCCAGAGGTTAGGAAGGGCGCAAATGTAGACAAACGTTACATCATCAGATGAGGTGTGAGGAAACTGAGCTTATTTAAGGAGCAGGATTCTCCAGGGTGCACCAGAAAATAATCTCTTCATGGGTTTCGTCTTTTTTTATTGGTGTTTTTGTAATGAAAGTTTCCTGTTCCTGCAGTGATGACTATTGTTGTTTGGGGGATTTGCGTTGCAATTATCAGTACATTGTAGCCCACAGAGCAACATTAACAGAGGAAATCAAGAAATTGCTCTATTAAATCTTAAATGCAGCACAAAACCGCGAGAGAGAGATGATCATCCTCCGACGCAAAGTCCGCATTTTTCAGTAGTTTGAATCAAGAAATTCGTTTCAAATTCAAGTTTAAGCTTCTACAATATGGCACAGGATTTTCTTACTAAATTTGGAACGTCTGATGTACAGTCGATAATTCAGTTTACAGTATCTTGAAAACATGTTTACGCTTAACACATAATATTTGTAGTCATTGTTTTAACAAATATTGCATACAACTTTAAGAAAAGCAGACAAAAAACATCACTTTGCACCTGCTGATTAAGAAACAGGATGTGAATGGTACCAGTTATAGTTATGATGGTTATTGTTATGATTATTTTAGAAGGAAATCTTGGAGTAAAATCAGTGTACACAACTAAAACACATGAAAAGTATCTCCAGGAATTAGAGTTAAAACACATTTAAATGGATCCTCCACTGCTGGGACTTTAATGCATTCATTTAAATGTATTCATTACAAAAAAAATAAACATAAATAACCCTGATTAACCACACATATAATTACCCTATTAATATAGATATTCACCTGCTTGCCAATTGTTTGTTTGTTTAGTTTAACTGGGGATTTGGGTCTCTCTGAACCCTTTTTCTTTCTTTCTTAAGCTTTAGAAACCTTGAATTTTCAGAAACTGGATCTGGGCGACATCAAATATTTGGAAGAACTACATGTGAGTTACTTCATATTATCGTATTTTTCTTGTTCATGTGAGCCTGCATAGATAAAAACAATCTGTTTTCTGACTTGCTTAATCATATAAATACTGACAGCCTTTTGCTCTGTTAACATCAAAGCTTGACGTTTTCCTTCTCTGTGTCGTGCAGCCACAGAAGCCGAAGATGGTGACGGAGTATTGGACGGGCTGGTTTGATCTTTGGGGGGACCTTCACCACGTGTACCCGGCTGAGGGTGAGCAAGCCTAATCCACACCCAGGACTAAAAAGAACTGCAGAACCGCAGTTAGATCAGGTGTTGAAACGGTGATGGCACTTTGCTTAGGCTGATAAATTCTTTGTTGGGAGGGAAAGGTCTTTCTCTGCACCGGGGGTCGATATTACTGCCTCATTTGTGTCGACCACGAGACAGCTTTTGTGCCTGAAGCCAATACAGAGTCTTCCAAGGTAAATCTCCCGTGTCTCGAGGCTTTCAGAGCCCTGCGGATAAATAAGAGTCAAGACAAAAACCTTAGCAGGGATTAAAATAGTTTGTGTCCCCAGGAAACGAGAGTAAGGACAAGAACATTGCCGTGGGGGAAGTGTGAGATAAAGTCTCCATGCTGCAAACCAGTCCCACTCACAGTGAAGCGCAGTAGTGGTGGCTGAGCAGATGGTCACTTCTTCTCTCACCAACCAATCTATGAAAACAGCATCAAAGGATGCACTTACTGTAAACCGTGATTCAGAATGAAAGCAAAAGCATTCCAGTGTATTTGTTATTTGCCGTTGTGTTCTTGACTAGCTTGTTTTTTTGGTTCACATAGCAAGAGAGCCTTCATGAATATGATTTTTTTTTAACCCAGACTGATCCCTGCTGCAGAAAATAGAAGGGAAATTATCTGCATCTGCACAAGTTTTGCATACAGGAGCGAAAAGCTTTTTATGGTGAACAATCCTGCACCAGCATGTCCTTTATCTGGACAGCGTTATGAAAATGGCTTGAGGAAAACGGCCTCTTCTGTCCCAGATCTTCCCCATCTTCTCCCCTAAGGCTTCAGGGAGAGAGCTATATCCTTCAGAGCCCCCTTATTCTGCACATCTATGCTAAGAATGAGCACCAGTGACACCCACTAATGACCCGAAAACACTGCATATTCGACACATATCTCACAAAGAAAGAAAAATGAAAACTCCTAGAGCAGCTGTACAGTTTCACACAAGTGGCCCTGAGGCTGCACTTGCTCTAAAGAGTGGGTCATGAAAATGTAATGATTTCAATCCTAGTCTTACATATTATCAAACACCACACACAAAATATATCATATCAAACTGAGTCTTCTGAGAGACTGCAGAATCAACAGCAGGTTGCAGAGGCCTATTTTGGTGTTCTACTTTTCGTTTTTAGGCGCTTTCCTCACCCGCAGTTAGTTGCACAAAAACTTCTTTGTACGATTCTGCTTTTGTCACTGCGTTTCTATATTCCACAGCCATCCATACTGCAGGTTCCTCTAAGCTCTCTCCCTCGCAGCAGCCTTCACATCCTCACCAAGACTCCTCTGAACAGGAGACATCTGACTTCCCGCTGAAATTGAGCTCACTGAGCAAGTGAAGTTGTGAAAAAACAGACTGTCACCATGTAGTGCGACACTGTGGGGAGTGAACACAGGACTATTCAGAGGAAATTCTTGCCCTTGATAGCTCCGCAGACTGAGATACGTGTGGGGTCGGCCACTACCCTGAAACATGCGTGCTTCATGTCTGTGGCTCACACAGCTAATTTGGGATTCACCAGGCCCCATGTCCTTCACTCTTATCAGTGAAGTCTGATATGCATTTTTAATTACTAGCCAGGAGTTATAACAAGCTTCTTACTGCAGGGAAATTAATGGGTTGAGGCTTTGCCCCGTAACCAGTCCTTGTACGTTTCCTTTGCGTCTAGCCATGCATCAGAATAGAAACTGATTTGAATCGATTTTCCCTGTTGTTGTCAGACATGGTGGAGGTGGTCAAACAAATTCTCAAGCTCGGCATGTCCATCAATCTCTACATGTTCCATGGAGGCACCAACTTTGGGTTCATGAATGGAGCGTACGCTATTGATCTGCCGGCGCCGAAGCCAATGGTCACAAGCTACGGTGAGTGAAACCAGCTGTTTGTTTGTTGACATCCATCTGACGAGACACAAATGATTCCCTGCAAGATCATTTCATGATGACAGTTATTCATTATTGATGCAGGTGCTTGTGAATCAGTTAAGGTTTTGCCGTCTGGCATATCGAAATGATGCCCACTGACACAACTATAATCACAATTTATTTTTCACAGAAAGAGTTGTTAAAAGACATTAAGACATTAAGGTAAATACATTGCAAACTAGCTCGGTCAACCGGGAGGAGCTCGGGGTGGAGCCGCTGCTCCTCCACATCGAGAGGAACCAGTTAAGGTGGCTCGGCCATCTGATCCGGATGCCCCCTGGACGCCTCCCTGGGGAGGTGTTCTGGGCATGTCCTACCGGGAGGAGACCCCGGAGAATACCCAGGACTCGCTGGAGAGATGATGTCTCCACTCTGGCCTGGGAACGCCTCAGGATCCCCCGGGAAGAGCTGGAGGAGGTTTGTGCGGATCGGGAAGTTTGGGCTTCCTTGCTCCAAATGCTGCCTCCTCGACCCGACCCCAGATAAGCGGCAGAAGAAGAAGAAGAAGACATTGCAAACTAAAACTTTACTTACAGTTAACATTAGATTAAGGCAAATTTCAGGTTCAGCAAATCAGCAAATAAAAAACCAAAGCCAAAACAAACAGACACTACGCATGCATTCCATTAGACTAGATATCCTTGACATATGCAATAATCCCATATGGCCATTGTCGTGGTGAAGCAAAAATGATTATCTGTTACATCTTCCACGAAAGAATTCAACCCATTATAACCATTTATTTTCAACTGTTATACCCACATACGATATGGTTAACTCGGTAGCAAACCTCAAATATGCTCAACAGTATGGGATCTGCTCACCCGGTCTGTGAAATGTTGGCAGGGTTTGGAAATATGAGGTGGAAATAAAGCTACCTGGGCTGTATGACGATCCGTATTTTCCGCTACGAGTTGAAATGACCCTTTATTACATAGTAAAATGTGAACGAACCATGCCTATGCATTTCCCGGTCATGCAGTTTTTAACATAAGTCTGCATGAAACGTTTTGTTCTGCCATGATTCGTTCGATGTCAGGAAAATTGCACAGCAAGGCCTCTTTAAAGAATGGTTAAAATGGTTCTTCATCAGGTCCTGAATTGGGAGCATCCTCCTCCTCTGCGACCTCTTGCTTCTGCTGTATTTTGTTTTCATTTACTGTGTGAAAATAATTTAGAAATGTGAAAATTTAAACTAAATTAAAAAAGAAAATCTCAAGGATGCTATAGTTGAGTCGCCGTGATGTTTAGGAGTAAAAATCAAAAATTGTAACTTCCAATGTTGATTTTTATTTTTGTTCTTGTGAATATAATACACCTGAAGTGCCTCACTTATTCCAGATCAGTCTTGGCCAAGGCAGACAGATCTAGAGGAGAAATAAAGGAAAAATAGAAGACGCAGTATATTGTGCAATTCACACTCAAAAGCCTCTGACCTTCACCTGATTACCTTATAAAATACAAAAGGATTCTAAATTAGTGGGGCCTCAGTGGTTTTTATTCCCTCCTTGGGGCACATGGTAACAACCTTGTTTTAGCAGTGTGAAGGTGAGAATTTTAAACCTCGGCAGTAGGGAAAACCACCTCCCACCCCCAGCATTATCCGGTCTTATCGGCCGATTCCTACCTATATCCCTCTGTAGGTCTGTATTCAAAGTGAAACTGCGACAGGAGATGTGTGCTAAGACAGCCTTGGTATTCCGTGCCTCTCTGGTTCCTGAGCCCGCTGCTCTGATCGTACATTATCTTTCAGATTACGATGCTCCATTATCCGAGGCCGGGGATTATACCACCAAATACCATCTTCTGAGGGATTTATTCACCCAGTACCACAGTAAGTGTTATGTGTTGCTGCTTTGCATCTCATGTCCCTTTTCTCTCTCGTGCATGTCCCGTACACCACACTTGGAGTAATTCTCCTTGTCGGACCCTCCTCTGTTGGCTAAAGGGGGATAACACTGCATGTTATTATTACAAAGAGGGATTAGACGTGTGAGCTCTGCACGAGCCGGAGACCTACAGCGACTGCTCTTACTTCATGTTGTGTCATATGTAAGTCCGTCTTTGTCCGAGGGCTTTACTGTGCCACATCACATCTTTCACATCAGTCACATTGACATCACAAATGTGAGCTGAGCTTTGAAAATGAGGACACTGTTTCATGATGCCTCACTGGCCCATCACGAGAGGTTGGGATTCCTCAGTCCAAACTAAGCAAGGCAGACCCACAACCTTCTAGCCACTAGGTTGTAGTGTCATTATTTCTGTTTTTAGTAAGTAATAAATAAAAAACGTAATTTCCGGACTATAGAGCGCACTGCAACATTAGCTGCACCCACTCAATTTAAGAAGGAAAATAGAACTTGTTCATACATAAGCTGCAGGTCCACTGGTGCTGTCTGCGCTGTGGACAGGTCAGTGGTGTATCGGCTTAAAAACGCTTTTCAAAACTAGTTTAAAAATGGGCTCCAGCATCGAGAGTGAGGAAATAGTGGAAACAAGCTGCGTAATATGGTGCGTCTTGATTTATCCATGCTGCTCTCACAATAGACAAAGTGCAGCTCTCCAGCCAGGACCAAGTCAGCGGCCAAAACCCGACTCGCTTGTGTTCACGTCGGACTTTAGAGCCAAACGCACTTTGTCTGGAGACAGCGTTGCACAACTTTTATTCACATTAAAGCCCTCAAAATGCGCAGTTTAAAAAGCCTCTGATTTCATCGCTTTCATCATCTCTCATTTAATCAGATTTCAGCCTGTAAAAATCTATATATTACAGTAGTGGATTCTGGAAATTACGGTCAATATATAATAAATAAATGTTCGCTGAACATTTACAATCATTTCTAAATTCTAACTTGTTTATTTCAAGACTCAATTTCAGTATTAACCACTTCCAAAACCCAAATGACCGAAAATGTCCGCTGCACATGTACAGTTGAAGGACGTGCAGTCCAGTATGGACGGATGCAGTTTTTCTTTCACGTCCAGTTTATGTCCTTATTTATACGTCACTAAAGGCTTGTGAGGTTTACAAGGTTTCGCTAACCCTTAAGCTTCCATTATCCCCAAAGAAGTGTTCCAGCTGATACTACTTGGTGATAAGAGAGTGGAAATGTTTTTGCTATTATTTCCTCGGGGAGTGGGAGTGTCTGTGCCTACAAAAGCTGTCAGAGGGACGGAGCCTCGCCTTTTAATCATTGCCACTTTGCTCATAAAAAACTCAATTTGGACGACTGAAGTGAGGAAGAAATAGTTCCCAAGGATCAGGAGGACTTAAATCCTCGCAGAGTGACACCAGCTTTTAAATACAGAGTTGAACTGAAGAACATGGTCGCCTTTCAGCTCACTACATTCATCACGCTAATAAATCAGAAATATGAGTTCTGCTCTATTTAGACATTGATATTGTTCCCTTCAATTTGAGATTATGGATTTACAAAATCTGAGGAAAAAGTCACACTGTCAAACAGTAGAAAGCGGGTTGTCAAAATGTCTCACAACAAAATCTATTACTGACAACATTTTACCTTTTTTTTTTAATGGAGACAACTTCATAATAGCTTTTTGAGAGGAGGTTGTATTTTAAAAAAATTAAATAAAATTAAAATGCCAAATGAATATGGTCACAGTTTCAAAAACAGAACAAAAACAAACAGAAATGTACATTTTCTAGTGCCATTTTTTGGCTCGTATTGGAAAATTGGTCTCTGTCCAAAGTTGCCTCTCCCAGCTCTCATCAGAGGGATCCAAGATGTCTCAGGTCCAAAAGTGAAAGTCTCCATGTAATCAGGTGTTTACTGATAGGGAGATGAAGATGTCAGACTCACAGTCTGTGCACTGTTTTCAGCCAAGCCTCTGCCAGAGCCGCCAAGTCTTCAGGAGAGGAGAGCGTACCAGCCTGTGGTCATCCAGCAACATCTGTCGCTGTGGGACACTCTGCACTTCACTGACAAGGTGAGAGCGTATCCCTCACTCTGGCAGGAGCGTTGGAGTGAGTCCCTGTGATTGTCTGCACAACACTTTACAGCTCAGAGCGAAGCCAAACATATACAGTGGAAGCAAAAGCACTGGTCCTGTGGCTAGCAAGTGCTTTCAGGCAGCTAGGTCAGTACTTGACACGGTGTTTCCACTGGTCCACATTTTCTTTTTTTTTTTGTTTTGCCACCCATTTAGCATTTTCAAGGTGTTGTTCTAGAGTTGATGATGATGTCACCAGCTGAATGGCACATCTTCATATGAACCAGTTAAATCCATAAAATGATGATGTGGTGGAGTGTACATTTTTGTGTACAAGTGTATTGTAAAAGTAGTACTAGGAGAAACATTTTTGTGTTAGAATTATATACCCATTGTAAAAGTAGTACTAGGAGAAAATCGATCCATTAAAAGCTTAACAGCCACATTATTGATGTTATTTTTTTTTGTTTCTTTTTTTAAAGTACATCATGTTTCTGTGTGAAAAGGGTTACAGTACTATGAATTGTCCCCTTTATGATCTGACCTCAAAACAAGTGCGTCTTATTCGCAGTAGTACTACACCCAACCGACACCGAATCTGACATGGTAACAGTACAGTAAGTCTGGAAGGCAACAATATGGAGTTCTGTAGAGGAGGGTGTCGTTCCAGTTAAAAGCCAACTCATGCTGTGAAAACAATGCCTTGGCTGCCTACCACACTGGTTCTCTGCCTCTGTCCTAATAATTTGTTTCCCTCTGAGAGGACGATTACATTCCTCCTGACCAGACATGAACAATAGCTCTTATAAAGAGTGTTTAGTGGAAGAAAGACGTCTGGGTTGCAGGCTGCATTTGTTTGTGTGGAGGCGGTTTATCACTTCCACGCAGGGAGTGTTTATTATGTTGGAAATAACTGTGCACCTCCCAAAGGTACGGCAGGAAAATGCTGCTGACGGAAAGAGTTGCTCTGCACTTTGATGTATCATTTATTCCAGACTCAGCCTGGTGAATAACTCTTGTCCCTTTCACGTGCAGCCGACCAAGTCGGAGACCCCGGTCAACATGGAGAACCTTCCTGTTAACCACAACAACGGCCAGTCGTACGGCTATACGCTGTACCAGACCCTCATCACCAGTGGAGGACGGCTCCACTCCAGAAACAGTGTCAGAGACAGAGCGCTGGTGAGATCGGCACTCCCTATTTTTAGGCCTGCGAAATTGCACCTTTACACATTGGCTTGATGGAATCTGCGAACTATAAATCACACATTCAATCTGTGTTGTGGTGGAGTTGTGACATTCTCATTGAGCGTTTGATGAATCTGGTATTAGTGTCACTGTTATGTCCTATTCTCCGTCTGTGACTGTAATTGAAGCATATTGGATCTTATTGACTTTGCTCAGATGAGTTTTGGAATTAACAAAACTGCGAAACGTCCCCTCTGAAAATATCATAACAGCAAATATTCAAGAAATAAAATTTAAAAAAATGTTGGAGTCACTTAGCCAGCCAGTGAAAATAGGTTAAAGGACGTTGCGTCCCAAACTAAAAACTGAATGTCATTTCACCAATTTTCCAATGAGCCCCTTAGGAACTAACCGCTTTTAGAGCGCTTTAAAGTCAATAAAACGCCTGTGATGTCATGGGTGTGATGTTACAAGGCTCAATATTTTGGCAGCGTGAGGCTCTTTAACCTGTAAAAATCCATACATTATCCACGTCTCTGTATAAGTGGCAGGGTTCAGACCACGAGGAAGAAGTAGCTGCTTATAGTCTGGAAATTACAGGACATGTTTATATAGCACTAATAATCGCCTGGTATTCTCTTTACCAAACTGTCATGTTTTAATCTACAAACATTCATTGTTTGATGGAAATCACAACATTGGAAAACTATTTACAGTTTTCATAAAAATAAGAGCCGCCAGCAAGTTCAATTTCTTCAGGGTGAAATCTGCTCAGAAAAACTGGCTCTCACTGATTCAGCAGGAAAACTGACTTATTTTTCTCATAATTTTCCAAAGAAAGAAGTGTTAAGCACTTGTGCCTTTGCTCCTGAACCTTTTGTGTAATTAGTTAAACCGAGAAAAACTGTTTCTTTGTTGTTATTCTCTTGCAGGTCTTTGTGGACCGACTCTTTATTGGTGTTTTGGATTATAAAACCCAAGAACTCCCGATCCCTGATGCAAAGGTTGAGTCACTGTGTTTCTATTAACATTTTCAATGTGAGAATATTTGACCGAAAGTTAAAGAAAACATTTCTTTTTAAAACACAAATGAAGGAAGAAAGAGCTCTACGTTTGTTGGTGGAGAACTGGGGAAGGGTGAATTTTGGCGAGACCCTGGATGAGCAGCGCAAAGGTTCAACGCAGAAAAAGTTTTGTTTTGTCCTGAAAAGAATTAATGTGAGCTCCTCGGATTGATTTCTCAGGGCTTGTTGGAGATGTGGAGCTGAATAAGAGGCCACTGAGAGATTTTGTCATTTACAGTTTGGAAATGAAGCCAGACTTTATTCACAGGTGAGTTCTTTCAGAAGTACTGCACTATATGATGCGCAAAAAATACTAATAGGTTTAGCAACAACAACTACACCTGTGCACTAAGAATCTTGTATATATGAAACGCAGTATCCCAATATGGTTAAAAAGAAATACAGTGTATGACAAGTCTTAGTCAGATGTTGTGTGTTAAACTGATGTATTTCTGTTGTATGTATGAGGAATCTCAAAGCATATTACACTCTAGAAATCACGCATCAATTCAGGGCTTCATTTGCATTTCATTTGTGATCCAAAGAACTTTAGAACAGATGAATGTATTTCATGAAAAATTACTACAGCTAACAGAGAACGTTCCAGATTCCCCTCATTGTTTTGTGTTGGTCTGACATGAAGAGCTGCTTTTAAAACAGCCAGGAATTGAACTATTTGACTCATTAATATACAACATACAATCCAATAACTGTTATCAATAAACTATGGTGACTTACCGCCGTCTACTGATTCATTTCCTGAGCGCAGCTTCTTCTTCACCTCTCCTGTGTGTTATAAACAGGCCGTCGTGCTACTGCCACCTAATGTCCGGTTGTGCTCATTGCTCCTCAGAATATTGTAAACTCTATGTGTGGGTCAATAAGAGAGTGGTGTGTGGTGTCCCATCTTGTTTTAATGTCAGGATTAATTCATGAATTCATTCTCAATTTGGATGGATAAAGTCAAAATAAAAAATAAATCGAAGGTGACCAGAGGTGATTTATTTATGACGATTTTAATCTTCCATTTGCAGATAAAAAACAAACATGTTTAAAAGCCTCCATTTCTTTCAGAAGCAGCTCGAGTTTAAGCCATTTTTAATCAGTAGCTGCCGAGCACATGATGTGAAATTAGATAAAGAACTAAATACCAATAAGTGAATCATGATTAAATTTGCTGATGGGAATCTTCGGGAAGATAAATCCGCTTCAGCGCGGGAGCGTCAGAGGCGGCGGTGGTGCCGAGCTACAAGCTATAGATTTCTCTCTTTTAATGCTCTGTAAAACTTTATTGAGGGATAAAACAGGTGTCTCTTTACAGACTGGTGGCGTCTGGACAGTGGAGGCAGCAGCAGCAGCAGCCACCGCCGCCGCCGCCGCCCTCCTACCCCAGCTTCTTCCTGGGGCGGCTGCATGTGGACGAAACCCCTCAAGACACATTCATCAAACTGCCTGTGAGTGGCGCTTCATAAACATGCCACTGGTGACTGATCCTCCTGTAAACAGCACAGTGAAATATATATATATATATATATACTGTGTATAAAGTCTTGTTAAAGAGAGTCCTCTAGTTAAAAGCAGACGTTCATAAGGATTTATTCAAAGATAATGTTTTTGTTTTTTATACCCTTTCATCTGGTGATTTATGATGTGCAGCTGACAGATCGATCCATGACATTTGTGTCCGTTTAACTGAAATTGATTTTACGTTCTCTTATTACAGGGTTGGTCCAAGGGGGTTGTGTTCATAAACGGGAGGAATCTGGGCCGGTACTGGTCCGTCGGACCCCAGCAGACTCTCTACCTCCCGGCACCGTGGCTTCACAGTGGAGACAACCAGGTGAACTTCTTGTTTCAATGACTCGGCGTATGAATATCTAATGTGAATACCTCAGATCATTACTAGTGCTTCAGCATCAGGGTTTTACTTTCATACTGAGAGGCCTACACACAATATGTCAGTGAAAATCTGCCATTTAAGCCGGTTTAATTTAGAAAAAACAAATCCATCTTTTAGTTCATCTTGTCCATCACTTGACTGACCATGTGACGGTAGCTTGCAAAGATGTTTGAGCCAACCAACCAGGATGATGGCTGACTTGAGGAGGTTTTAAGCTGTTTTTTTCACCTCTGGCTCTGGAGTTCTGAAAAAGGCCTGCTCTCCTGCCGCTTCCTGTTTGCTGCTGGTGTCTGGCTGTGTGTAGCTTTGAAGTTGTGGAGAATCTATTGACCCCAGAGTTCAGCCTCCCACACTGCTTTCTGACAGGTCATGGTGCTTGAAGAGCAGGAATCAGATGGGAAGATCCAGTTCACCAGCAGCCCGGACTACGGGTCCACTGTGGCGGTCCAGTGAGGACTGGAGCAGGATTGGAAGCTGACAGAGGTCAAACTTGAGAGAATCCAACTGGAGTCATCAAATGGAGCTTTCCTTGTCAGAAGACTTGAACCTTCGTTCGGCTTCTCCCTCCGGGGACTCCTCCTTCATCTGCTGGTCCTCCACTTCCTTCCTTTCTGCCCTCGTCCTGTCCATCAACCTCTTTTGTTTTGTTCACTCATCTCTCAATATACCTTATAATAACTCCTCAAACCAGTCCCTCCAGCTGTCGATGATTCCAGTTGAGAACAGTGTGTTTCATGAGTCAGTCTCCATGCTGGAGCCCATTTTTGAAACTAGTTTAGAAGTCATCCTCATGCATTTTGAAGCCTTTCTCCAGTGCAGACAGCACCACTGCACCAGCGGCTTATAGACCGCTGCAGCTTATGTATGAACAAGACCTATTTTCCTTCTTACATTTAGTGGGTGGGGCTAATTCACACGGTACAGTTCTAAAATTGTAATTTGCGGTGGTTTGAAAAAAAGTTGAGGTGGAGGAAATGTTTTCTTTTTGCTGTCGAAAAAGAACCACACTACATCACACAATGTAATTTCATATTTTCCTTATCTTAAAATGTAATGATAAATAAAGATATATGCTAGGAAAAACTCTTCAGTCTTATGTGAAATGTTTCACCCGCCATGAATTCAATGTTTATTTAGTGGTTATTAATTTCATTTATCAGAATCATGTTCACGCTTTTAGGTTCTCTATGGCCTTCTCTGTTAAACCATCTCACATTGGAAAAAGTGGGAGTGTCCTGTAGGAGCCACACCCATGATCACCCAGTGGTGGGCCGCAGAACTGCATCCTTAGGGCCGCAAATGGCCCACAGGTGGTGAGTTTACCACCTCTGTTTTGAAGGATTTGACTCTTGGTTGTGACTTTGTGGTGGTGAGTCTGGGCCGCTACTGCCACCTACTGTCTCTTGACTGCCATGATGGAATTGAGAGTTCCAGTTTAAGTCAGTTACTTTCGGTGTCTTTTCTAAGTTGGAATTCTCTCCTGATTTTCCCAGCATCTTCACGCGACGGAAGAATTGCCAGCACTCGCTCCTTCTTCTCAGCTGTTTATTTCACTTGCTAACATCGCTCTCGGAGAACACATCCACTGTGTCAAATAAACACCCAAAGAGTCACATGCAGAGAAAATGTGATTGACATGGCAGATGGCGCTGAAGGGGAGCGTGTGGTTTTTGTGCCTTCGAGCTTCTAGTGGCCTCTCGCGGTATTGCTTGATCCTTCATCGACCTTCAAGGTGAAGCCCTTGGAATAGTTCATCACTTCACTATTGAAGACGTGAAATAAAAAATAGCTTTTTTTTTTTTAAATTTGTGACACTCTTGAATACAGATTTGCTAATATGCTGCTGTTAGACGTTTAGATCTCATTTTGAAATAAATACATAAATAAATACATTTCCCTCTTTTGTCTTAATAAATATTAATACACCCCATTAGGGGAGGAAGTGGCAGAAGGTGAATGAATACAGTGACAAGACAGGATGGAGATGTTGGCGCGAAGATTATATCGTGTTTGTGTAGTTGCTGCGGAGCTGGGTGTCTGGTGGCTTCAGGTTTGAGCCAAATGGAAGGTTCGGCTTCAGCAAGGCGTCTTGTTCATGAGGATGGAGTTAGATAGACTATCAAGACTGGACAGGTCTGGGTCTCGTGATAAGTCGTGATGTGCTGGTGAGGCTTCGTGAAACAGTGTCCCCATTTACAGAGCCCACTAGATGGAATTCTCTACTCTAAAATCTATGGATATGAACAACTATTTCAATGAATCTTCACCTTATCTTTAAACCAACAGCGCCACCTACTGATCCCTGAAAGGAGGGCACACTGTTTCATGAAGCCTCACTGCCCCATCACTAGTGATACGACTTTCCTTTTTGAAGTTTGTTGAAGATTGCACATCTAAAATGAGAAATTCTCGTAGAAGTAGCGATCCAACTGTTGCAGCACATTATGAGAGCGGTCTGATGCGTCGTTCATGGCATGATGGCTTCAAGATGAGCAGTGAGAAAAGCGACGCAGAAGCAAATCCGAACCCTGCAGGCTAAATTGGCCCGACGTTGTGACTGGCGACATTATCAAAACATACTTATTCTTTGTGCTTTTTCTCACCCGCCTGCTTCAATATCTGGTCACGAGCGGCGGTGGCCGCCCGTTTGATGGAGAACAAAACATTTTCCGCCGTGCATTCATGAATTCAATCTATTATTTATCACTCGCACCAGCTGGTGTTTTCGTCTCCAAATTCATATTTCATGCGACGCCTTGATGGCATTTTGTTAGGAAGAGATTTAGTGCAACATTTGGGAGATGTATCTCGCTTCTATCTGCTCGGCTGCACAAAAGTGACCAGCGGCGTCTGGTAGGTATCATACGGATCGCGGCCCGGACGAAAGACAGCCATGCCACGCTCTTATGTTTCGCTGGTGGCCCAGTGCACGTGGCTTCCATGGGCTTTGACAAGTGATGGATGGTGGGATCACAATTTTACACACGTGGAATCCTCCGTCAGTCTCCAGTGAGGAAGTGAAGTGTGGTGACAATGAATGAGTCAGTAGTACTAGCAAGTCAAGTGCTCGTAAAACACCCAGAAACAGTTAAATAAACACTTCATAGTTATCAAAAAGAACATTCCTTTCTTCGCCAAAATCTACAAGTGAGTCCTGGTGGCTGTTTGGTCATCCATGCTGATGACCGAGGCCACGCCCCCCTGTCTCCCTCCGGCTCTTCAGTCTTTGTTCAAGTGAAGCCGTTCAGAGTCTGCTGGCTGTGTTGTGGTTGTGCTGTCTCTCTGCTCCCGTCCACACTGACACGTCTCCGTCATGCTGTGCTTTAATATGATACATTAAGATTGACTCCGTCAGAAGGTCCGACTGAGGCTCACGTCCACGGCGAGCGCTGCTGGCTGCTTCGTCTTCCTCCGTCCAGGGTCCGAGGCAGAGCACCTGCAACAGAGGGGATTAAGAAACGCAGGAGATTCATTGACTTGATCCTGTTTATTTCACCGCTGGCAGCGATTAAAGGCGGCTGTACTTAGCAAGCTCTGCAGGCGACACAGAGGACACGCTCCCGATACAGTGAGCTCATTTTTTAAATCAGCGGTTAAGTGGTATGCTCCACTTACCACAGCGGTGGTCAGATTTCCACGTTGGGGTCTGTGAATCCCTTCTTCCCCTCGTTGACCAGGACAGGCTTCTCCGTTCTCGTGTGCCAAACCAGGATCTGTCGCGACAGACACACTCATGAAACCATGGATGTTCCAAAGCCTCAAGTCACAGTTCTCTAGTTCAGTACTGCCATGTCAAACCCAAGACCCAAGTATCATCACCTGAGGCCAGCTACCTATTCTGTTTGTATAGTGAAGAGTTAGTGAGGCTTCACGAAACAGTGTCATCATCTTCAGAGCCCACTAGATGGCGCTCTCTGCTCTAAAATGTTTGGACCTGAACAACCATTTCAAAGGAACCTCACCCCATTTTTAAACCAACAGAGCTCTAAAAATAAAAACACTGTTTCATGAAGCCTCACTGGCTACCCATTATATACTGCAACAGCTCAAAATCTTACAGCAGCTGATGCAAAGTACAGACCTAGTTTGTGTCTGTGGCTGTGTATTTCAGTTTAGATTCATTTAGGCGACAAACACCATTGCTGGGCCCCAAAGTGACCTTTGTTTTACATCAAGTCTTCTTGTCACAGAGTATTTTTAATCTATAATCCACTTTATTTTAGTTACAGTGATGGGATGATGAAGCTTCATGAAACAGTGTCCCCATTTTCAGAGCCCGCCAGATGGCGCTCTCTGGTGTATTATCTGGATGTAAGAGCCATTTTTAAACCAACAGCGCCACCAACTGAGATCTAAAAATGAGGACACTGTTTCATGAAGCCTCACCTAGTTACATGCCATGTCCTGTAATGGTGATGTTTGTTGTAACTTTCTGTGTCCCTCCCACTGTTTGGTACGGTGATAGCAACAGAAAACCTCAACATGAAACTATTATATCTATCAGTGAAGGGTTAATAAAGTTTCATGAAACACTGCCCTGATTTCCAATGTCTCCAGATGGCACTGTCTGCTGCAAAATGTTTGGACTTGAACAACTAATTCAATGAAACCTCACTTCATTTCTAAACCAAGCGCGCCATCTCGTGGCCTCTGAAATTTGGTGCAGTGTTTCATCCACCCTGCAATACTGTTTCATGATACCTCATCTAGCTATATATCATACAGAGAAGAAGTCAAATAAAGCTTAATTTAAGATGAAAAAATATAATGAAAAACAAAAAATGAACAGCTGTTAAGTTACTCTAGTTTGAAATATTGTACAATCTAGTTAATGCACCAAAACACAAAGTATTGAAGCCTCTTCTCGTACTGTTTCCTCCATCGTGACTTTGTCGTTGCCTGATCTAGCACCTTCCCTTAATGCAGTTCTGTGCGAGAAAAGCTGCGCGAGTGTGAACCCAGATGAAAGAGTGAAGGCGGATCAGACCAGTGCGTTATCTATGGAATCGGCACAAGCCTCTCAGCTCGGCCGAGCGCGGCCCAGTCCTGACCCAAAGATAATAGCCAACATTAAATGACCACCACGCCGTGTCCCGGTGGTTCCTCCGCTGCTCTGCGGTTCCAGACCATTTGCTCCCAAAGTTTGGTCGAAGAATGATGGCGAAGTCGGAGAGAAAATGAGTGTCAAGCTCATTTTCTCTCCTGCCATGTGTCGGATCTCACCTTCCTTTCATCTGAGCCAGCATGAATTATTCACTAGGCGTGTTGGAGCTCCCACTCCCACTTTGCTCAGGTGTTAGAGGGAGGTTAACAGTCACGCTTGCATCTGAAGTGGAGCATTATGAGGAGCAGAGATGTCCATGCACGGCTCCTCATTTCTCCTTCCTCTTCCCATCCTGCTCCACGCCGCCGTCACCGCGCTCATCTGTAATCACGATGACGTCCCGCACCCCTCCCCCACAAACCCGCCCTCTTTTCAATTCCGCTCTCTTGTCCTCCTCTTGAATCCCCTCTTTTCATTTAACCTCCTGAATGGCTCAGGATGAGCAGGAGCGAGGACTGGCTGGAAATATCTTCGCCTCTCATCCTTCTCCCTTCACTCCCTGCCATTCTTTCCCGCGGCCTCTTTTCTCTGGGTTTGAGGCTGAATGTGTGTCTAAGTGTGAGCGTGTTGTGGAGCGAGGATGAAGCCTAGAGAGGGGGTTACTGACGTGACCCTGGGGCTGTGAGGAGGTGGGCTACAGTGAGTGTGATCAGAAAACAAATGAAAGAGGAAGAATATTGTGCTGCTATAGTATAGTATTTTTACTGCATCTCAATGTATACTTGTAACATTAGAGGACTTAGGACTTGAAAAGTTATGGACAGATTTGAACAAACAAAAAAAAAAAGATTTGAAATATGTGAAACGAAAGAGGGAACAAATAATTCAATTTAGGGGTTGAACCAGAGTTTTTTAAGGATTCTTTGACATGCTTCTGCTTAACACATTTAAAGTCACTGTAGCGGCGCCATTATGTGCGATCAAGTGTCGCGGAACAATTTGGAAGCTGGTGATGCCACATGTCACATGAAGACGAAGAAGTGCAATGGAAGAGAAGCTGATTCTATTGGTCCTATCACCGTAAATAAAGGGGTAGAATTCATCCTCTCCCATCTGCCTTTCAAATTGATGGACAGACTTTTTAAAATGAAGAAGCTACTTTGGTGGTGTGAGACAAGTGTCAAGTTGTGTTTGGTGTGAATGTACTTATACAGAAGAACTTTTACGAGACCAGCATGAAACAAAATCAGATTTCTGTACACACAAGGGTCAATGAGGCTTCATGAAACACTGTCCTTATTTCAGAGCTCAGTAGGTGGCGCTGTAGGTTCAAAAACTGAGGTGAATTTTCATTGAATCGGTTGTTCAGATCCATAGATTTTTGAGCAGAGAGCGCCATCTAGTGGGCTCTGAAAATGAGGACACCGTTTCATGAAGCCTCAGCAGCCCATCACTAACACTGAGGTGGCAATATAAACTTTACGTAACCACAGATTTCTCAACCAGTCGACACACAGCTGAGCAGCAGTGTGAAAGCAAGAGCCTTACCTTGGTGCAGTTTGCTGCCTTGGGCTCCAAGTCATTGAGTGTGACCAGTTCGCGGAGCAAGCTGCTCTCCTGGTAACCCCCTTTCACCCCGCGGAGTTTGAAATACGCCTGCGGCTTGAAGAGGATGAGCCTCAGGTTGATGGCGAAGCCGGCCATGTCGATGGCAAAGGGTCGATGCGGGTCGAAGACCGTCTTCCAGCCGTAGACCTTTCCAGCTGCGTTGACCTTGGGAGACTCGTACCTCAGTCCTCCCACGAAGGCTACAGGCCACACCGAAACTTTCCGAGTGGACCTCATCTGGACGGTCGGGAGAGAAACATACGAGTCACGTGAGAAGGTGTTCGTGACAGGTGGGCACTGAACGGGTGAGACAGGCAGGGAACCCAAAAGAGCTCAGGGTTTCAGAAAGGTAAAGGGAGAATTCACTTCACATCAAATGATCCTGCCGCACTTTTCTCCTTTGCAACACAAGTCACGAAAGGCAAGCCTATAACAAGGGAAGCAAAAGAGCCGAGTCATTTAATCAAACTGGCTGCTGCCGGAATAATGATGCCGGAGATCATTCAAAGAGGATCTGGGAAAATAAAGGCCTGTGCATGCATGAGGACGCACAAACAGCCCTTTCAGTTTCGCAAACTCCTCAGGAATATAATAGGATCAGCCAGCGTAGACAGGTCCTTGTCTGAGAAGAACACTCCAGGTGCTGTTGTTTATAAGAGAGTGTTCTCGGCGCTGGAGAGTTCGCTCGGCTAGAAAATGCTCTTTCAGGGAGACAGAATGGGCCATTTCCAAGGCTGCTGCTCATGTGTGGGAGAGTGTTTCAGTGATGAGCAGCACTCAGGGAGCGCAGACCTCTGCCAGGCTGCTCATTTCCACGCATGTTGTGACCTCTATTATCATGATGTTTGCACCCAATATGTAAGTCATGCCTTTTACATTTGCTAAGGCAGCAATGAGCTCAATAGGCCAGCAGGAGGCAGTGACATCATTTTATCGATAGCTCCTCAAAAATGTACACTAAATAAAGGCGAGTTGGTCAGCAACTTCCACTATTATTATTTTTCTTTTAGTTCAAACAAAGACTCTTACAAGGATATCCATTAGTACACTAGCGGAGGAGAGAGCGGAGGTGATGCTAGGTTCTCCTCAGTCTCCAGCAAGCTCGGAACTCTGAGTCCAAATGATGTCACCTTCAGAGAGATGTATTTTTAAGATGAAATCTCACCTGATCAAACATATTAAAAGGAAGTGGAAACTGATCGCACACAACACAGAGGTGGAGATGAACATCACGGTTTTCACCCTGTTATTCAGGGAAATATCCGTACAGAAACATGATACTGACTGAAGTCTGTTGCTCCTGGGACTCAAGTCTGGAGATTGGGCCAAGAACTTTTTTTATCTCCTCAGAAACAATGACCACATGAGTGAGAGCCTCTGTGGTCAGCCAGGTCCATCGCCAGCAGGAGGCAGTTGAAGGTCATGGCAGTGTTCCTCGGCAGCTCTTACATTCTCTGTTACAGCAGGGTTGTGCCATCACAACCTCACACCCAAGGTATGGAGCATATTGATGATAGTCACATGGCATTGCACCCCAGGGTGCAGCAGCTGTCACCTTCCTTGTTGCAAGTCGTGTTGGCACTTCAGTTCAGCCCCGCTGCATATCCTTGCCCTGTAGGCAGCGCTTCACCGTCCAACACGCTAAAATGAAGCAAGCGGCTGGTGCGAGGTTAAGCCATTAGGTGGCGCTATTTAAGGATGACTTCATGTGCTCATAAGCTTCTCACAAAGTCCAAACTTTTCGGCATCGTGAGTCAAGCTCACGGGCACATCAGGGGCTATATACCAGCGTTTTTCAACCGGGGTGCCACGGCACACTAGTGTGCCATGAGAGAGTGTCAGGTGTGTTGTGGGAAAATGATCCAGTTTCACCTCATGTGTCCGGAGATAGAGGTGGGCGATATGATGACATTAAATGGTGAACAATGAGAAGGTGTTGAGGAGCAACCAAGGTGAGGAGATCACATGGATTGGCTGCGATCCAGTGTGTTGATGCGCTGGTCTGTCCATCAGTCAACGCAGCGCTGCTGTGGTGCGCCGCGCTCCTCTTCCCACACGCTCACAGCCAAGAAGCCGCTCACATGCGCAACAACATCCAGCTGTTTTTAAAGCTGATGCGCCTCTAACTGGACCACACACTTTCACCACAGAACCATGGAGGGAGGGAGGGAGGGATCCTTGTCGGAGCCGCCACCATGCCAAAGACTGTCTGCACCGCAGAGCTAACAGAGCTAGCAGTTGTTTAAAGTAAGTAAATAAATAGATAAATCACGATATATATATTTGCCATAATGCCCAAATACAAATACATTTTCTGCAATTTGATTCTGCAAATAGCCTGGCAAAATAACAAGCGAGTGTCAGTAGGTACAGTTTTTCACAAATGAATAGAGAGTTTCTATAGGACTTTAAGCACAAGTGAACTTTGGCCCAGGATCCTTGATGGTGGTGATGAGCCCTTGTTTTTTTCAATGAACCAAGGGTGCCGTGGCTTGAAAAACGGTTTAAAAACACTGCTATATACATCAAGTAGCATCAGAATTGCAGGACCGGTGCGCCTAAGACCAGTGACTCATTTTGAACGTCAGGCGATGCCTCACTGGAGTCATTTCAAACGCCTAATCCATCAACTTGCAATGGCAGTACTTAGTAGTATGTGAGGCTTCATGAGGCTTCATGAAACAGTGTCCCTATTTTTAGAGCTCGGTAGGTGGCGCTGTTGGTTTCAAAATGTTTCATTGAAATGGCTGTTCAAATCCAAAGTTGTTTGCCAAGTGCCATCTAGTGGGCTCTGAAAATGAGGAGACTGTTTTGTGAAGCTTCATCAACACACCTCTACTCAGTAGGCTTTTTGACTAACCAATCCTGATGTAATAAAGTGATAATGTAGTGATCAAGATACAATGCTGAGCGTGAGCACGTTGGCGCCCCCCAATGGTAAAATGCTGAGTCAGGCCCCTTCAACATCACAATACTGTAAATAAGTGTGGCAAAATGAAGGAATGCTGAATGAAACTGTAGCAAATGCCATTAAAGGATGAGCGTAAAATGATGGTGTGGCATCCATCATTTAACCTCATCCTCCTTCCACCCACCTGCTCCCAGCAGGGTCAGATGGTGCTGGAGCCAATCCCGGCCTCACACACAGAACACTCCTGCCATCTTGGAGTCAACACACTCAATGTCCTTTTGTTTTTCCCCCGGACGAATTAAGCGTGAAAATGTAAGTTTAATAGCAAGAGCCGAGACAGTTGAAGCTGCCGAGAAAGTACAGTGTTGTTGTCTGGGTAAATCTGCTGAGGACTGATGCAGCTGCAGGAAGAAAAAGCCAAACAGGTGGTGATTTGAAGCGAAAGTAGATCATGAGCTTGGAACATCCACAGAGCAACACAGAGGAGCTGGAGTCCAAGCGGGGAGGAATCATGGCTCCGTAGATATGATCTGGCAGGATGATTTATTCAGAAGCTTTGGGCTGGATTAGTCATTTTTCAGCACTGGTGAGACCCGTCTTCATACCTGGCAGCGCCTCACCGCACTGCTGCTGGACAGTGAGGTGACCCACTCAGCACTCGGCCCAAGGTTATCTGGACCTGCTCCTGCCCACCTGCCGCTCTCCCTCATAGATATGCATGTAGGGCTCAAATGAAGAGGCACGCCTCCGCAGGCCTGTCGCTTTCCTGTCTCCACACGTGAGAATGAGTGTGAACCCTGCCTCTGTGCCACTGTATAATTCCCTCCACTGGTGATGTGCGGATCGATCCTGAAATATCAACACCTCCGATACCGGATCTTGATTCTCTAAAATCGATTCTCAAACAGAAATATTGATACTTTCGAAACTCATGTATATTGAGGTGATGTATATTCTAGTGGTGGGACTTATATATAAATATTTTTATCACATTTAATCGTTTTAATTTAATTTAAATAAACCGTTTTCTCTCCAGACAACAGGGAACCTTTGTAAGTGCAGAGTTCCTGGTCCAATGATCCCACTGATGCACAAGACACGAAGCAGCTAGGATGAGAACAACAACAACAAACATGGAGGAATCCCTGAACAAAAGCATCTGTTTGATTTGGTTCAGGGATGTTTTTCACTACACAACGTCCTGGGTTTCCACTACTCTGAATGGACTTGAAATTCTTATAACATTATACAAGTATTTTCAAGACATGAAAAGAGCTTTAGTTTCAATAAGGCGATATCAAAACTTGAATATAGCCACCATCGTGATTTATTGTGCTACTGTCAAACTGATGCAAAATAAACACTATTTTGTTGTTTAAATGTATGTATGGATCCATCATTTGATTCAGTCATATACCACATTCATTCCCATTGAAAACTGTGGCTTCTTGTGGCAAATATTCTTCATTGAGATTAATTAATAACAAATTCTCCAATTATTATATTCATTTTTTAAATCAAATCGAAAAGTAACTATTGAGATCCTGTCTAGACACGTGGTTGGTGGGAACTACTTTTCTTCCGCCCGTGCTCCGCGCCAATCACAGTCAAGACTCGATGGCAGTATATTAGTTGTTTGTACTGCCGTTTTGTAGATAGTTGAGCCGAATAAGTATTAAGTATTCAGTGCCTAGTAGTCCCATCATTTGTATTTCAGTGAGAAACCTGGGAATTACTGCCGCTTCTGTACCGGCAGAGAGAGTCTTTTCAGAGACAAGAGAGGTTCTGAGCAAAAAACGGAGCAGACTAAAGGAGGAGACGGAAAATATGCTACTGTTCCTGAACAAAAACCTGTGACTGAGGGCACAATGTTGGATGCTGTGTCTACATCTTCAGTGTTTTCATGTTAACATGTTCATGATGAATGACATTTATAGTGGTTGGTAATAATTAAATGCATGAAAAAATACTGTTTTATTTTTTTCAGTGAAAATGAATTCAATAAATAAACAAGTTACTCATCCTTATATTGAAGGAAGCTATGATTATGTGTAGTCACATACATGTAGGTCTCAGTATCGGTATAGCCGATACCACCCTGAATATTACTTAGTATCGGATCGGAAAGGAAATCGGTGCAATGGAACATCACTACCCTCCGCCACTGTTGGCCAAGCCCGTGCTAATGCAACAAACTTCCTCCTGTCCTTGTTTGCGGCGTTGGTGCCGTGCGAACACTGACGGAGCGAGCGTGTGCACTTAAGACTTCAGAGAAAATCTGCTCCGCCGTCACAACACAAAGGAAGCAGCGTGTGAAACTGCGGAAGCGCAAGCACGGCATGCATCCAGGTGCACGAGTCAGCCTCCGTGATACACGCGTCCAGATGAAACGCAGCTAAACTGTCGAGTGCTTCGTACACCGGGGGATCCTGTCCTAACAATGAGGCCGTTCGCATATTAGCTCGACTTTCATTCACGTGTTCAGACGGTCTGGATTGAAATGCATTTATACAGACCATAATAAGCTGATAGCACCATTTGCATTGCTAATGTCGCCGGTTGTTTATCTCAAATTCAAATGAAGCATCTTTGGAACACATGACGGAGGCGAGCTCTTATCGCCACAGTTTTAATGAGCTCAGTTGTGTGTTTTTCAGTGTGAAGATCGGCTTGGAATTAGCAAAACATTGTAAAGGGAGAGAGCCTTCAATTATTAATGGCACCCTTTACACGGCGCTTTAAGTTTGGGCGATGTATTTTTCATGAGGTTTTTCTCTTTTCGTCAAGCGGTGACCCAAAAAGTTTTGACTCAAAAATTTCGGCCGTTGTCATTGGCGATCGTGGGCGTCCATGTTTGAAGCAACAACAGAAATGTGGCCTGAAAGATGGGGCTGAAGTGACGCTGGAACAGTTACGATGATTCAGGTCGCTGTTGCTTTTGCCTCTGCAGATGGTTTGCAGACGTGATCAGAAGTCTCAAGCGCGTGTGTGTGTGTCAGCTGAGCTAAATTTGTGCTTCTCTCTCCCGGCTCCTGTCAGAAGAAAAAAAGTGTGGGCAAGTGTGGTCAGATGTTAAACACCATAGTCTGACTCATTATTCGATTATTCAAGTGTTAATTAAAGTGTCAGCTGCAATAATGTTTTATTCATCAGTGAAAAATTAATCTTTCTGCACCGCTGATGGAACTTATTTGTTCAAACAAGAGGGACGTTGAGAGACACTGTTCCTCCATGTAAACGCGGCGAGGGGTGAAAATATGTTGCAGTTATCATCACTCCTGAAGAGATGCGCGAGATATTTCAGGATGAGATGATCACAATTTCAATTCTTCAACTGTGCATATATCTATATAAGCTCACTAAGAAGGCAGAGGGTCTGCAGCGGTGCCACCAGCTGCTCTGACTCATCTAAAATGTGAAACATATTTAGAGTTTTTCAACAAGTTCTTTCTTTGCTACATAATTTCATATATCCTGCTTCATATATCTGATGTCTTCTGTATGTATCTACAACGCAGAGAGGAGTAAAAATAAAGAAAAAAACACTGAATCACACGGTGGGTCCAAACTTATTTGCACTTAAATATATAAATATCCGTAATATCGGTATATTATACTGTAATATCCAGACTATAAGCTGCTACTTTTTTCTCGCAGTCTGAACCCTGCGGCTTATAACAACAGCGCAGCTAATATATGGATTTTTACAGGCTGAAATCAGATTAAATCTGAAGCAATGAAACCGATGAAATCCAAGGCGTTTTATTCAGACAAGCGTTCAAAATGTGCTGTTTTCACCAGCGTGTCTGCAGCTGGAGGTCTGGAATCGAAAAGCAGCTGCTGAGACCGGCTGTGGTGTCGGAAGTTGTGAATGAAAGATGTGCGGAGTTCATGATTCAAGGTCAGAACATTGTTGTTTGTTTGAGGAGTCAGTATCGATGATGGAGCAGGTTTTTAAAACTAGTTTTGAAAAGTGTTTTTGACCTTTCTACGGCACAGACAGCACCACTGCACCCGCGGCTTATAGACTGCTGAGGCTTATGCATGAACAAGATAAAGGGCTAGATTTACTGGGTGGGACTCACATTCCGGTGCTGCTTCACCACAGTCACCAGTTTCAAGCACAAATGATGAACGTTCTCACTGAAAAACTGTCAACACAGTGGACTTTCCTTGTGATACAGTGGAATTGAAAAGACGTCTTAAGACTCATCACCACTCTCATCACCACCTTCACCGAAGATGTTTGAAAGCAACATCTGATTCATTTGTTCACACTAAAAGTTTTCCCATCCGCAGCGTGACACTGACCCATCACCCGGCAGCAGGTGATGGAGGGTCTCGGAGGGAGGCTGAGCACTTGGGCTGATTCCCAGAGGAAGGTACTGACAGCACCCGTCAATAACCACCATGCACTTACTGCGGAGGCTGTCCGCGCCACTTACACAAGCCGGGGCTCATGCTGGGGCTGGTGGAGCGTGTCCACTCAGGTAATTCCACTGATGCCAAGACGGATGGCCTGCGCTTTACTGATTTCACGCCAAACCCCTCTGCTCCAGCTGCAGATCCACAGCTTGTTAAGAGGCGGGAAGATGCTGCGAGTAACTGAAAATTTATTGTCCAATTCCAGAAGACAGATCGGCAGCAGGGCATGTGGCTGCAGTGGAACAGTGGACGTCTATGTGGATCTTATATCCCTTCACCAATGATGGCCTTGTTTATTGTCACACACAAACAGCAGCCGGCGCGCGGTGAGTTTGTCTTCTCTGACCACCACAGCCCCTCCCCGTCGTGCTGACCGACATATTCAGCTCTGCTTCAGACAAAGCTTCGCTGACTCTCGCCTCCATCACCGAGCAGCTCCATCTTCTGGATTAGGGTTTTCAGCAGCCGTCAGCACTCGAGGTGGACCGAGCCTTCGCTGCCAGCAGGACCGGCAAAACCTCCCGCATGTGTGTGAGATGAAGTGGAAAATAAAGGTATTTATTCTTCACTATCGACATTTTCTTTGAAAGCCAGTGACAATTTAAACTTGCTTCCCAACTCTCATGAATGGACTCTTTTGTTTGTTAATGTCCCGTCTGAGTGAGGCTTTTGCTTTTCAGGCAGGTTAATCATTCACCCAGCGGTGTCAGCGGGAACGTTGTTTTTCTCCTCAAAAATGTCACAGAATATTTTGGTACTCGCTCTTCCTCGGTCTGGAGCAATGAATAGTTACAGAGCAGTATGTTAAGGTTTGGATTAACACCTCAAGCCAATGTGTTTTACAATATATAGAGATAGATAGAATCGATGAAGCTTCACGAAACAGTGTCCTTATTTTCAGAACCCACTAGATGGCGCTCTAAAATATTTGCATAAAAGCCATTTCAATGAAACCTCACCTCATTTTTAAACCAACAGCGCCACCTACAGAGCTCTAGAAATGAGGACCCTGTTCCATGAAGCCTCATCTGCCCATCACTACTATTCATTCATATCACGCAGATCAAGGTCACACCCAGCAGCACTCACCTCCTCGAACAGCTCCAGGCTGTACGTGTTGTCGTCATCGGCAAAGTACACGATTCCAGTCTGACTGCTGTTGGCGTTGAAGGTCTCCCTCAGCCACCTCAGCGCCAGATTCCTCTGCATGGTCCCCCTGGGGATCCTGGGGTCTCGGGTGTCCCCCCTCAACTTATAGTTCCTTGGCGTCTCCACGTTGAGGTGGGTGTAGTTCAGCCCTGTCTCCCGCAGGAGCCGCGTCACCAAAGGAGTCCTCCTCTGCGAGTCCTCCACCAGGATCCAGTGCAGGTTTGGCACATGCAGGAAGGTGTTGGCCAGTCGCGTCAGCTCCGCCTTCTGCACCGGCCGACTGTACGTGGGAGTGATGATGTGGATGGTGGGCAGCACGTCTGACCACAGCGGTGGTCTGGTGTAGACGTACTCCGTCCTCACCACCTCCACAATGTCTTTGTCCGAGGCGCAGTATTCCTTGGAGTCCTGCCCTTGTCCGCCGGCGTCCTTCTTGCCGTCGATGCCGTCATCTGCAGGTAGACAGCGAGGCATTAGCGCGACCTTGGGCTGCAGAGTGGCCTCAGGTGACTCGAGGTGTACCTGAGAGTCGGTGATGGTGGACAGCAAGTCTCTCTGGCATGATAAAGATCTCTTTTACTAGGTGGTGACAGGCTGCAAAGAGTGAAAGCAGGCACCGTGAGAGGATGACGCAGCTGATGGACAGAGAGACAGCGCCACGATAAGAGCCCAGAGAAGAGCCCTTTACTCTCCCCTCTGGGCTGCCTTTTATGAAGGGCTCTCCCTTCCACATGTCTAGATAACAGGCAGTCGGACATTGAACCAGACACATCTGCAGATAAAATGGGTTGAGCTGTACTAACCTTCAGTTTTGCTATTGAAATGACAAGATGATTTTAATTCAAGGGGTTGAACCGCAGGACGTAAATAAAGATTTCTTTTCGGAATGCTGTCCAAATATTGCAGTTACTTTTTCAGTTCATTTTCCGATTCATCATTCTTATGCTGCCAGTCAAAGACAGCCTCCTCCTTCTCTCCCTCATCATGGCTTCCTTCACTGTGACCTCATTGGTTGTCTTCCGCTCCGTCTTTCATGTGGCTCGGGGGCCACACGTGGCCCTTTTCCTGCATTTATAGGGCCCTCATGAGCTCAGACTGATATCGACATGCTATAAGAGACAGTAAAATATTGCCTTCATATCTTACGTTTACATGTTATTTCCATCGTCACCAAGACAGTCACCACTTCCTGTATTTGATGTATTTCGACAAAGTAGTACATAAAGTAAAACTATCAAAACATTCTAATGTCACGGCATGCTTAGCCTGTTCTCATTTCCCCCTTGCTTTATATGTTTAAAGCAACAAAGATCAAGTTCAACTGTTTCTTCTGCCATGTGTTTTGACTTGACCAAATGTCATTACCCACCCTGAAACAGGGGGGCGCTCTCAAGCCTTTCAAAGAATACTTGCTCAGTAGTGATGGCTTTATGAGGCTTCATGAAACAGGGTCCTCATTTTCAGAGCCCACTAGATGGCGCTCTGTGGTAAACTATTGGGACAATCATTTCAATGAAACTTCATGTCATCTCCAAGCCTAGAGCGCCACCTGCTGAGCTCTGAATATGAGGCTTCATGAAGCCGCTCTCCTACTGCGGGGTTTCTAACTTGGGGGAGGAGGACGGTTTCTCTCATCTTCAATCGGGTTATTTGTGTTATAATTCTCATTTTATCGCAGGAAAATGTTTTCGACTTCCATAAAAGTGAGGTGTCTGAAAATGCAAATGAAGGCAGCCACCATTCAGCCTCTGACAGTTATGGAGGCGGCTGCTGTGGTTCGAGTCTGCGGTGTTGTAGCTCAACTGTGATGGATAGAATATTACAATACAGCCATGATAGTGCATCACCATTGAGCTGCATTCTATGTCAGAACTCTGACGTGAGACAGATCATCATCACCAGTATCTGCAGATAACCAGATGATAAACTGCCACTGACCTGCCAAAACATATCTGAAAATGTGTCTGACTTGGTGTTAAAGCTGCCAAGAGAAACCTTTCAGTCATTTTAAAGGGCCCAAGAGTTCAACTGTTTAAGCTCAATGTGCCATGTAGCAGGTCTCTCTGTTTGCATGTTGAGGAGTTAGTGACAAGGAGGTGGAACTCCTCAACCTGCACCAAGCGCAGGTCATCGCTTCCAGAATCATGTGGTTTGAATAAGAACAAATCTTTTGCTTACTTGAATGTGCTTAAAAAACGGTCACAAATCTTCGCTGTTATTGCTCGCGACTTCCTCTGTTTCCGTACTGCAGAGTATGAGGCTTCATGAAACAGTGTCCTCATTTTCAGAGCCCACTAGATGGCACTCTAAACTCACTGGATTTGAACAGCCATTTCACCGAACCATCACAACAGCGCCACCTACTGAGCCCTAAAAACAAGGACAGTGTTTCATGAAGCCTCGTCAGCCCATCACTAGTTGGTACCACCAGTAACTGAGCATCATGGTGTAATTTATGGTAGTGTAACATTGTTTTTTTGAGATACACAGAATGAAAGCAGCATGTCTTCTATCTCTCAGTGGTGACAGTGCATGAGCCCATTTGGTTTGCTAAAGGTCGGCACTGAACAGTGAGCCGAGCAGGACCAGCCAAACCCAATGAGCTTATTAAATATATTAATTTAAAAAAATCTTTTTTCTATAATTGATGACATTTAAGTATTTGACTCCAGAATAATCAAATTTAAGTTGCTTAAACATCAGTGGAAGAAATGCTCCAGTGATGAGGGAACTTTTTTGCTGCAAAAAAGTGGACAAAGAATGTGTTTTTTTTGAAAACCAAAATTCCTGCACTTCATCGTGGATGTTTCAGTATACAATCTGGTGCACTTGAAAAATGTTCCCAGCGAAGTGAAGTTTACTTAGAAGTCTGTAAGTAATGAAACAAAATCAATCTGTCAAATAAAATGAAATAAAATGAAATAAAATAAAATGAAATAAAGATTGATGTGTTAAACTAAGAGCGTTTGTCAAGTTATTCAAATCGGATTATGGAATGAACAGATGTGTCTAAGTGACTCATTAAAACAGATGGTTCCCACATAACGCTGCTAATGGCTACATAATACTGTCATTCATTTCCATCCAATTGTGCTGAATATGACAGCAGTGGTTATTGATCATAAATGATAATTTGTTCGATCCAGTCCTAGAGCCAGTTCATCGATGAAGCCAGAACCAACTGTTGTGACGTCCTGAGCGAAGGACAGAGAGACCTATTGATAAACTGTCAATCTTGTGTCCGTTTACCCTGAAGCATCGGTGACATTTGGTCTCAGGCCTGAGGAGCACTTCCTCAAGTCTCCTGAGGCATCATTACGGTGCCTGGACAAGTGATGCTGGGCCTGTTAGACTCTGCTCACCTGGACTTGGTTTGCTTATAGTTTGGAGTAGGAACTGAAATTTGAACATTTTGTGTGTGTACTGACATCTAATGATAGTCAACATGAGTTTCGGGGACCACTAGATGGCGCTCTCTGCTCTAAAATCTTGGATTGGAACAGCCATTTCAATAAAACATTTTTAAACCCACAGCGCCACCTAGTGAGCTCTTAAAATAAGGACACTGTTTCATGAAGCCTCACTGACGAAAAGTGCTTTCGTGAAATAAATGTGTGTTTTTTCCTCCCATATCTGTGTATTTGGCCTCAAATATCAGACTGACTGTCCTGTGTGTGGATCAAGTGACAGCAGATGCTGACGCTGCTGTCGTGCTTGTGATGACTCCCCAAGACTCCCTCACACCCCCAGTCTGAGTGACACACTCAGCATTTTCCATTCAACGTTTCCATTCTTCACTCACCTGATTGTCTTGTCCTGTAATGTAACTCTATTTAGTTCAAACTGACTGAAACAGTCCAGGTTTTTACAAAGGTCACATGAGCATTGCAAGAGTGTCCTCTCAGTCAGCCATTATCTAATAAATGACCCATCGATCCAGAACAAGTGGACAACTGAGCTGATGACAGAGGCAGCATGAGTGTTGTGAAATATCCGGAAGAGCTGTGTGAGGTTCAAGGACCCACTTTAGCAGTGAAGTAGTGCCCTGTCCCCATGTGATGCGTCAGTCTATTGCTTTGTACGACCAGATGAGATTGAAATGAACAGTATGCCGCTTCACGCAGGAAGCCGGAGCGATCTTCGCAATCTTTCTCGCAACTTTTATTGTGAAAAATCTAGCGACAAATCCTGGTTTCCATGAGAAGCAGTGTGTTCTGTGGCGCTGCTCCTGCTGCGGCCAGAGAGCGACAACTGAGTCGCACTTGTGCAAAGCCATTATGCAGATGATGACATCACTGAGCAACTTCTAAAAACATCCAGGACAGTCAGTCTCTGTTTAAAATCTATTTGAAAATATAATGTTGAGAGTTTCATTTGCGCATATTGATTTTGGGAAATTTTTAATCATCTTTAGATATTGTTTTCATATATTTATTTCATCTCATGTCATTTCATGTCTTTTCCCAGTTCTCCCAACAGTTTATATCAAGTGAAATTTTTTTCTGTTTCTTTTTCTTTTTTTTCCCCTCAATAGTAAATTTGATAAATCTGACTCAGGCCTTGTTCTGCTGCTGGTTGGATCTTTATGATGATCATTTCTTAAGGCTTCGGTTTGTTTGAGCAGATTAAATATGGTTATAGAATACAAATAAAATGCAGAGTAGCATTACGAATTCAGCTCTGTTAGTTGAATGAGATCAAAAAAGTTATGAGGCCCTGGTCTGGACAACAGCCAGGCTATAGGCTGTTATTGTCAGCAGGGGGCCTGACGTGAATGAGTGTGGCTCTAGGGTCCGGGCCGGGGGTCCGATCCGACACAGACCTCGTGCAGGTAGTACAGTCTTCCACACCAAAAGCATGCTGCGTGCACACGCCTGTGGTACCTACCCTTGCGGATGGCGAGAAGTGGAGCAATTGCACTTTGGTGCCAGACGGTGATGAGCAGAGTCCAGGGGAACACGATCAACACAATGGCAAGAATATCTCTTCTCTTCGGCATCTCCAGGATTGGTTTTTTTGGCTTGGTATTACCTGACAGGGACAAGTCACTTGAATCAGTCAGAGTGACACATGAAAAGTGATTTTCTGAGCGTGAGCTCCCCGAGCCCACAAGTTCACGCGACCCCACGGAATAAACGGAACCTTCCCTGATACCTTGGCACTTCACTGTTTCAGCATTGAAATTGTGAATTTTTGTCTAATCTTGTAGAGAAGCTTCGTTTTATGGCAGCTACACTCTTTCACCAATGGTGGCGCCACAATGAAAACTTCTTAGAGGATGCGGTTCAGCTTTAATGATGCAACACAAGAGGCTGATGTTTGCTGTTCTGGCTTCCGTTGGTTTACTTGTCAGCTTTGGTGGCCAATAAGTGGCTGGACGGACAGACAGACACCTTAACTCAAGGCACATGAGCGCTGCTGAATGAAAGAGGACAGACCTCCCCCTGGCTTTGTGTGTCCTCCTGCGTCGCAGGCTGCTGGCACCCGGCCTTAACTGGTAAAACGCAGGGGTATCTGCTCAATTAAGCGCGTGATAAAAAGAGACGTAATGTTTGCACAGGTGTTTGGAGCGCTGGCGTCGTCGTCACGCTTCAGGAGACAGGCTCGCTCTATTTTCAGCGCTCTGCGGCGGAGGAAGGTGATCCGTGCCTCAGTCATCGCTCTTATCCAAAACCTCATTAGCAGCAAAATTGTGTCTCCAGACCAAACCTTTGTTTTCAGCTCAGCGTTTTACCAAACTGACGGAATGATTAGGATCTGTTGGGGAATGATAGTGTTTTATTCAACATCATATTTCAAGGATGCAGACATGAACAGATGTTTAAGGTCATTTTATTGTATACACTTCAGCCCAAAATGATTCAAAAATAAGGTATTCCTTGTTTTTTTCCAGTTACACATGAGTATTTCACCTGAGATTTGACATAAATAGTATATGTGGGCCAGTCTGGAACCATGACCAGTCACGTCATGTGAGGTAACACTGTGCAAGGTGTTAAATTACGCTTCAACAACAAAGCCAGCATGTCCAAAATTATTCATACCCCAGTGATACGAAGACTCATATCCACAGGATATTCAAACAAACTGTCGTGTCTGAGGAGATTGCATTTTGTTTTTTCACCAGTTTTTAACAGTTAATATTTCAACAGTATATATATATATATATATATATATATATATATATATATATATATATATATAATCTCACCTCAGCTTGCTAGAAAGATCAAGTGGGATGTTGAAAACAATCCAACGACTACTACTAAGGCTGTTCTGAGGGAACTGCATTCGAGTGCTGTGACTCTATCAAGGCAGACAGCTCAAAGTGGCCTCAATGGAAAAAAATAAGAAACTGCTTGTTTTTGACAGGTGTATGAATCATTTTGGGCATATATGTTGAGTAAAATAATTGAGTAAAAAAAAATTAAAAAACATATTGTTACTCTGAAAAAAAAAAAAAAATATATATATATATATATAATTTTACTCAACATAAAGTTACTCTGAAAAAAAAAATGTATATGTACTTTTACACAATATAAGGTTACTCTGAAAAACAAACAAACAAACAAATATATAAAATAGATATAAAAGATAAAATGACATTAAACGTGCACTCATATCTGCACTTAAGACAGCGATGGTATCATCTGTACCTGGAGAGATCACAGTACTCACCCACAGTTATAACTGGATCACTGCACCACTGCTGATGCACAGTTTGGAAGGCCACACTGCATTCTGGACCTGCTCCACGTCACGGCAGCCGACCATCTCTCTCAGCCGCGGCCACTCACGCCGACACCCGGACCTGTGAGATAAGAGGAGTTCAGAGTGATTCATGAGTGACAGATTGTGAGAGATTCTCTCCGTGGTGTCTCTTTTTTCGGTGCAGCATGTTGTCACATTCAAAGGACGACCGTTTCGGTTGAAACGCCTGGGACGGAGTCAAGTTGTGCTGAGAGAGTTTCGGCCATGAGCACCTCTGAGAGAGACGGCGACTGCCATTACTTCATATCAAAGAGGGAGTTTGGAAGGGAGCGACACGTCTGCCAGGATAATGGGATTATCTGGAGCTCAACACTCACTCACCGGCGTCCACATTCATCACGTTACTCTTTTTGCGTCAAATGTATTGACTCTTTTGGGAGGTCCTTCATATTTATGAGTTTCTGATTCACTGCTTTATGGCCTACGATGAGTGAAGCTCAGTCACAACTGAGAGTTGTGCAGAATTTGCTACCAGTAAAAAAACGTTTCTTATTCCAGTACAATATATCCAGGGGAACATTTCCAACGTGAAGAATCATTCTTCACTCGGTGTACGCGGCTTTGACTCTGAACCAGGATGATCGAGGAGAAAGTCAGTTCAGTTCATCAGTTGTGCTACAGAAACAAAGCCCAGCAGAGCGCAGGGAGTCGGCAGACTAGGGACGGGCGATATGGACAATAAAAAATACTGTGATAAATCTTTTCATATCAGCCATAATTATGTATTACATTCATATGTGTATGATAAATACATTTTCATTCTATTCCATGTGTTAGCCACACTACAGTTTCTTCTGAAACTGCTTTTTTTGTGATGAAACTTATTAGTGGAGTTTGTCTCTAACATCATTATTTGTTTATGTTTAGATACAATAGTTAACTAAGTGTTGAAAGGAGAAATTCAATGTCTCTGGTAGAACCCGCTCGTGCCTGCCAGTTTTATTCAGGGTTAAATTAAGCCGTCTGTCTGCTGTCTTGAATGTATCTCATGTCTCTTAACACTTTACTTTGGACCCATCTGGACATAGTTCTAGATGCTATTGAAGAAATATTAGAAATCATGTGAATAAATGATCATTTCACATTCTGTTCTCAAACTCAACAAACTGTCAGTCCTTTGTCTAGTGTGATGAAAAACCTTTCACACAATTGCCTCTTGAAATGGTTGTTCGAAATGAAAGATTTCAATGAGTTTCAGAGAGCGCCATCTAGTGGGCTCTGAAAAAGAGGACACTGTTTCATAAAGCCTCTTCATGACATCATTTAAACAAGGAAAAGCATAAAACGGCTCCTTTCAATACAACTCCATGGAAAGTCTTTCATCTCATCTCACTTTTTTGTTGGTAAAAATGGTCATTAATAAATTAAATGTATTAAAAACAGCTTTCTTTCCATCCACTCAGTGGTGATGCCGTTGACAGTGGGACCTGTCCAAGCTCAACAGGCTGTCAAGGCTTGACATCCTTGTTCAGTGCTGAGAAGCAGGCGAGCCACAGAATCGACCACAGAGTCCACTGTGGCCACACGCAGAGCTTATAAATACAATAAATATCAAGGCTTGTTATGCAGAAACGCTAATCGATATGGGATCAATAGGTTTGTGCCCAGCAGCCACTGGAGTGCTTCACTGTCATGGAGGACGCTCGTGTGCGGTCGAACAGCTGTGGACAAGATAGAGCGCGTCTCTATAATCTCAGCAGCTCAGCCTCTCCAGGTCTGAGGAGCAGCGCTGCTGAGAAAATCCTTTCAGGTGCTCTTCCTTTTGATCATAACCCACTTTATTACTATATTTCAGCTTCAGAGTGTCGGCCGGCCGCTGCCCCATTTCTTCACTCTCCCTATTTCCAAGTCTATCTCAAATCAAAAGTGAGCTAAAATGAACCTTTTTCAGTTTGGAAGGTTTGATCTGGACGTGCAAACTGCATGTGGAGAATCACAGTAACAACACAGCCACTCCAAGTTACAGGGAAAAAGGTGGGGAGCAGCTGAAGCTCAACATCTTGGCTGGGAGGAAAATGGCAGAAGATAAAGGTGAGAACACCTGCTCATGATCGCATTCATCTGCAGAAATAGACTGCTCACATAGTCCCTATCACTCACCTTGAATAAGGCCTCACATTGTCACAGTGCTGGGAAATATAACGTAGCTTGAATTGGCTAGACTGCCCCCTGCTGGCTGGGAGGGACATCACACAGTGAGCGCAGGGTCGATCCCACAAACCGGGCCGGTCACTGTACGATCGCCATTCATGACCGAGGAAAACGTCAGGGGGAGCTCGATTATCGGACCAAGGAGCATGAAGACTGAACGCGTGAGTTCAAAATGTGAGTTTACAGGACTCAGCTCTCACTGTGTGTCTCAAAGCAAATTCACTGAATTTATTCAACTAATCTGCGTCTGAGTTTTCGGCCACTTTCTCTGAGGGAATGTGGAGTCTGTTTGTAATAAGCCACCAAGCTTACTTTATCATGACAGTTAATTTGCTCTATTGTGACAATAAATACTGTTATTTATGATTATTATGCTCTTGTATTGTTTCTATATTTTCAAAAAGAGTTTTCTTTGCTTTGCTGTGTGTTGTTAATGTCAATAAAACTGTCTAAATAACTATAGCTCCAGTAGTATTCATGGCAGATGCTTCCAAAACTGGCATCAAATATATATATTGAGAATAGTCGAACAATATGACACAAAACAAGTGATGTTATAAATCACAACTTTAGGTGCAGATCAGTCATCATCCTTTGGTATTTGAGAGGTGGTTAACCTGCCAGATGAGACCTATTGAAGTACTTTGTGTTAAGTTTGAACAAACAGGATGTCAACGGTTACTCCACTTAACGAATGTGATTTTCAAAAACGAGAGGTGCATATTTCTGGCTGTGATCAGCACAACTGATAACTAACAACTAATAACTAATAACTAACAACTAATAACTCATCATTCACTCATCATTACGAATTTGTTGACGTCATACCTGTTTGGCTAACTTGAAATGCTGTTGACACCAGAGAGAAGTCACATTACCATTTGTTTGCCTGCAGGGAGAGCAGATGCAGTCAACAGCATCTCTTCCTTCCACTGCCTCTAAACAAGCGCAGGAAGTCCGGAGTTCTGCACCTTACAGCTCCGCTCACACGACAGCACTGTGGAAGACCAGAGCATCACTCTTGAATATGAAGAGCAAACCATTATTGAGATGGGCCTGGACACAAGACGAGACCCTCCGCCGCTGCTCCCCCGCACAGAAGCATCTTCCTTGACCTGTCACAGGAGCTGGTACAAGTCTACACTGACACTCTCTTCCCTGTCGGTTCGACTCAGCCACCAAACACAACACACTACATCTGGCGACGAAGACGCTGAAGTAACATGTCCAAACCTGAAGGAGCGTCCGTCACCTTGGAGCTGACTAGTGTAGTGTTACCATGATTTATGACGCACAATCTCTTGCAGTCGGAACTATCAGATCAGCACTGGCCAAGGAACACCCCCCCCTCAGCTTCACACCGACGCCTCAGAGAAGACGTGCAGGCAAGTTTCCAAGTCTCTAATCTAGTCTGTCTGTGACACGTGGGCAGCCGAGGCTCCTATTTCCAAAGGACCCACAGCAATAACATCTATTCTTTGCAGGCCATGATTTTTAATGGACTCTGCAGTCTGCCGGCCACTGGAGCTTTTCGCAGTGAGTCCGGGCATCCATTTTCTCTGGGAATTGAATTAAGTGACCCGGTGACAGGATCCAGGTGTAGAAGCTGAGCTGGACATGGCCAGGCACTGTTATTGATTATTAATAATGTGACCGCTGAGCTCCACTGTAACCTGACATGGTGTGACTTGGTCCTGTACTGTAGCTAGAAAGCTTGAAAACTATATATTCACCATCAATAGACCACTCACTCGGATGTGAATTAGAAGCACATCAGGCTGTCACTCATCATTACGAAGCACTTCCTTCAGCATGGCTGTATTCTTCCCAGGTTTGTGTTCGCAGTAAACAACACTGTATCATGAGCTTATTCAGCGTAAATAAAGATTGAATTTGTTTACTTTAGAATGTGTTTCCTCATCTAAAGTGATGCAGGCATACAACATGGATGTACAACAGTAGGTTTTTACTTCTTCTTAACAAGCAAAAGTAGGCTAGCATCCAAGCTAACGTTAGCATCCTCACACCTCTGACACATCTATCGCCGCAACATAGGCTCCGCCCATTTCTTCTCCATTGGTTCACCAAACCAGGTGAGATGATCAGCGCCGATGCAAGAGGCTGCAGAAACGTTGGAGCTGGCGTTTCCAACACTGGATTTGCAGGAAACAAAACTCAGCATGGAAGCCAATGACACGCTGTCTTTACGCGTGACATCATCAAGTGTTGTCCCAGTTCTGAGGGACGTCAGTCACTTCACTTGGTCATCGGAGGGCGCTTCATAGCGGAGGGCGCTCACAACCAAGTGCTAGTGTTCAGTGCTGGTGTTAGGGGGAGACATGGGACACAGCCTTTGCCACAGTGTCGGTAACTGAACTCGGCTCTGACGTAACACCCAGCTCTACTTCCCAATTCCCAGCTAACTGGAACGCAGCCCATGTAGCTAAAATAAAGCTCTTTGGCCGATGTATGTGAGGAAGTAGGTTCCCGGACCAGCTGTGCTGCCAGTCAGGGTTCAGTATCAGGTCACCTTCTTGCTCAAGTCACATTCACACCAACCCAAGAGCAACTGTCCTTAAAACATAATCCTCTGACAGAGCATCAATGTCGCTAATAATAGCAGCGCAGGGCAGGCTGCGACTGTGACAGCCAGTTCCTTATCGCCTCACCTTTTCAAATCACTGTATGTTTCCCATTCACTCCTGCAAGGACCTGGATGTTTGACACAATCCGTGGTTATTTATGCCGCTGTGAAGAAGAACTCTTCCTGCGGGAGACTGGAATAAGCCATTAGCTTTGCATACTGGCCCTGATTGGAAGTCCACGGCTGCCTCAGCAACAATCATGCAAGATTTAAGAGCACCAACCTTCAGGCTGCATCTCCTCTGCAGATAACTGTGGGGGATTGCCCAGCGCCGGCCGCCCTTAACTTATCCTGTTTAATTTATGCTCTGCCTCACCCAGGGCACGTTTCCAGCGCCGGACCCGGCAGCTCCGTGAAGCCTCTCACAGCTGGCTGAGCAGACTGAGGGAGGACGGCGGCGGCTGCCGCTGAGACCTGTCATGTCAGGTCAGCGCCGCTCGCCTCTCATCGCAGTACAGTCAGGGAGCAAGGTAGAAATGGATTTCTTTATCATCAGACTTATTTATAGTCAGCCATATGTCAGCAGAAATGAGAGAGAAGTGTTTGGTTTGAACTTGCGCGTGACGTAATCCTGAAGCCAAAAGCAGACACTTATTGTGAAACCGATTAGTGCAGCTTCCTCACCAGATTTAGAATAATGCCTGAAAGGATCCATCCAACAAAGAATAATTCTTCTGATGGAGGAGTGTGCTATCGACAGGGAGGGAAAGTCGCTGTAAACTACTTTTTAATGTTGATTCTTTCTCTTTTTAGTCTTGAATTTTAGAGACGAAGGCAAATTTCTTTTTCACGGCAACAACGGTATCATGGTATCACTCACTTCCACTTTGTTCCCTCAAAGGAGAAGTGTGGGGAGAGGGGCAGGAACAACATTGACTGGTATTACTAGTGATGGGCCAGTGAGGCTTCGTGAAACACTGACCGTGTTTGTAGAGCTCAGGAGGTGGCGCTGTTGCTTTAAAAATGAGGTCAAGTTTCATTGAAATGGTTGTTCAAATCCAAAATATTTTAGAGCAGAGCGTGCCATCAAGTGGGCTCTGAAAATGAGGACACTGTTTCATGAAGCCTCATGAACCCTTCACTAGTTGTTACACTAGTTTCAGATAAAGTGAAAAATGACATTCTGCCATCAACACAGGCAACACATGCTCCCAAACAGCGAGTATCTGAACCTGACTTTTTCTATATTTATTATTTCTGAAACACTCACCTTTGTGTTTCTTGTTTTGGAATGAAAACAAATCATTCAAAGAGGACTTCATCCCCACTTTCTTGTATTTCACAGGGCTGAATTGAGTCCCACCTTCCTGATAAATGATTTGCATCTGGTAAAAGTGTATCACTTTAAACAAGATGAAGCACATCCTTCAGATCTTTCTCAGCCATGAGTGATGGCAGTTCTCAAGCAGAACCAGTATTTATCTCATTAAAACAGGTTTTATGATCCCAGGCATTGATTTCAGACACAAGTGGCATGTCTAACACGGCAGACGTGCTGATTATGGCTGGCTACAAGGTCAAAGGTCGGCAGAAGGAGCGGGCAGATTTATTAGCGAATGAACGGCTGTTTCCTTTAGCAGGAGTTTCAGCGTTTGGTCTCTGCGCTGCACCTTCTCAGGCCGTAACTTTCTCTTTAATGAGGGTGTGAGCGCCGATTTCTCCGAGACAAGATTCCCTGGCGTCAAACGTCCACCAATTATCTGCCCTTGTGGAGGCAAAATATATATAATTATGAATCTGATGACGGCTAATTAAGCCTGCGGGACTTAGCGCGGTATAGTGACAGCAGGCTGATAAATAATTGTTCTGAAGGAAAAATGTGGAAAAGGAAGTTCCTTCAACAGAAACATTGGAGGAAACATAATTGCATTGCGCACATTTCCAGGGTCGAAAAATAAGGTCATTGAAGACTGGAAAAATAGACCACATTATTCAAAAAAATATTCAAAATAAATACATTTTTTATTAGTAAAGAAAAGTCCCTCTTGCATATACTGTGTGCCTTTCTATTGTGGATCCAAACGTGTATTTTCCCCTTCATTACTGTAAAAAAATCCCGAGAAAAAGCGAGGAGTGACTGAATGAGAAGTGACATATGGGGACAACAGTGGCCTCGGGTCGGAGAAACAGGCCGTCAGGCAGCAGCGTGGAGCTTCTATAAGCAAAACCGGGTCGCTTTGGTGTCAAGTGTGTTTATCAGCATGTGAAAGAGGATTAAGGATCCACGCAGGAGCTCCGGCAGCCAACACTCAACGGAGGGGCGAAACAACAAATCCACTTCATGTACATCGCTGCTTTCTTGATAGCATCATTAGTTCGCCTGTTGATGTGTGTGATTTGGGTGGGTGACACGTTGTCATCAGCTTTGAACCTGTCGGGGAAGCACAGACCCCAGAGGAAGCTCATTTGTGCTGCAGTTGCGTTTAATAGCTTTGGTAATGAGCGGCTACATCATTATTATTATTTCCCGCGTGACTGCTGGTGGGAAGTCGATTCCTTTTTCCACTGTTTCATGTTCACTGCTGACACGGATGAAGTTGATATAGTTGAATTATGTATAGCGTTCTCTGAGCCGGATTTATTCCGTTCTAGATTGGGCTTCTTCACCGCGTCACCTTGGATTTAGAGCAGCCTGTTTCTTTGGAAGCATATTTTATATATGAATATATATATATTTTAAATCTTGCAACGATTCGCATGGAAAAAGTGTGTTAATTCATTTTTTTTCAGCAGCAATAGTGTCTCTAATGTGGGGGCCACATTATATGCTGTAAGTGTAAGTATCAGACATAAATAAAATAAAATAAAGTAAAACGTTTCTTCAATTTTGTTATTTTTCTTAGATGGTAAAAAGGGGAAATTGTAACATTTTATGGCTGAAACATTTTTTTGATGATGTACAATTTCATTTTATGCACACTTATAAATACCTATCAGTGATATTGGATTATCTTGGGAACAAAACTATGGGATCAACATGTGAACATGACACACAGGCTCTGAATAACAAGGTATTTCAAGCATTACTCCACAAAGTAATGTAATTGAAAATGAAAAAAGAAGAGCAAAAATCGTTTAGAGCTGTTTTACAATTCATTGATGAACTAATTTATCTATCTATTCCAAATGCATGAGATATGAAAAAAGCATAATGAGTGCTCTGACCTCTCTTTGCCAGTCTCTGGTATGACAAGAGAATTAAATGACTTGCATCCAGAGATTATTATAGCATCAGTTTGTTTCCTAATGTTGAGCCTAGGTCACGCCCATCTACTTCCTCCTCATGAGAAGAAAAAAAAAATGAACAGGAGTCACTGGAGAGATGATAGTCATTTTCTGATCAAGCTTGAAATATGCCGTAGATCTCACATGTGATGTCTGTGAATTTGTGAGATACATGCTGAAGCCGTGAGATTGCTGCTTTTCCACCGGAGTCAGAGGTTTCTCTAGGTTTTGTGTGACCGACAATGCTGGTCGCAGGCTCTCGGTCGATAGTCGGTGGAGTGAGAGCCAGCAGGCGGGACAAGCTCTACACGCTCACTGTTTAACCATGTTTGCAAATGTTTGCTAGCTTCTACCTTCAGCATCTGCTTTAGTGCAGTCTGCTATGACATCATAAAAGCTACGTTTGATTTGTCGTCCAAATAAAACGTGTTTTCACGAGCAAATAAAACATAAAATACATGACAAACATAGTTGAAACTCACATAATTTAAACTGAGGTATAGCATGTGAGTCAGACCAGCACAGAACTTTGATTTCCCTTAGACTTTCATTCATTTTCTGTCCGATCTTAGTCTTAGTCTCCCTATATTGTAGTACAAGAGGCAGCAGTGATTTCAACTAGTGTATTGTTGCTACTCATAGCTATATTGTACTTTTATTTGCCAGTTAATTTGGCATAAAATTAATTTCACACAACATGCTTTAAGTGAGAGTTGTTTCTTTCAGGATAAAAGCGCTGACATTTGGGAATTTCCGCATGAATGTCATGGAAGTGATGGTGTTAAGTTCAGGCCTAATGAAGTGAGCAGTTTCCAACACTGTGTGCCGACAAGAGCCCTTTGACATTTCCAGCCAGGCTCCCATCATTTCATCTGCCTCAGAAATCACCGCTGATCACAGCCTGGCCATTAGTATTTGTCCTTCCGCTTCACATAACACTTAATGCCGTGGCGTTTCAAAACACCTGGGGCGGCGCGAGTGACACCCACTCAGGAGTGTTGACACAGCAGCCGTGTGTCTGCTCATGCTACATTAGTGAGGTGTCACTGGCTCCGGAGTCATGACTTTGCTGAGCCACGCGCCGCCCGCACTCGCCTCTACCGCTCTCTCTCTCTCTCTAATAACTGTGGCTGACAGAGGACAGGATCCTCCAGCCAGATTTACATACAATCATTAACAGAGCAGTCGTGACACGTACTTGTCTTACACTCAATAAGCACAGAGGGGTTGTTCCCTGGAGTCAGAGGTTTTATGTTCCGCAGCTCTTTGTAAAGCAATAACAGTCCGTGGGTGTTGCACATTTAGATGCCCCATGTTGACTCCTGTCTACATCTGAACTTAGTTAATAACCTCCGTAATAAAAAAAGCACTTATACATTATGTTACTTTTATGTCTTGTGCGTGTCCCTGTTTATTTCAGTCGAACAGTTATTCGTTTTCAGCTGTCATTTGCTTCGGTTCAAAGTTGTACGCGACAGAAAAGTGGCAAGAGGTGGCAGCAGCTATGGCTCCAGTGGGAGGTGGTGAGGAGAGAGTGCTCACTAGCCGGTGGAAACACCCTTGCCTAGTTTGACTGAGCGTTGGTTTGAGGGTTCACCGCAGCGGAGGAGGCGAGGAAGAGAGCTCCCACCATCTGATCCTGATCTCTGTCATTCAAAAGCACATTCAACCGGTGACCCCTGGGTGGTCAGAAGCCGAGCATGGATGATGGAAAATCGAACTTTGTGGAGAAGACGGAGGCAGGCACCGCTGTTGTTGCTGCTGTTTTGATGGATCTGATGCATGCAGATTACTTTCTACTTGACAAGGTCCTGCTCATCTGAACCGGCACAGTCCCATCTGTGGCTTTGGAGGCCAGTTTCAGTCGGCCACGACGGCATGTAAACAGGGTTCAGTCGGCGTAGGTGTAGGTACCAAATGTGTCCTACCTGCCACGGAGTGATAACGTCACATCCGGCATATATGATATATATATATATATATATATATATATTTCTAAATGTTTTAATGCGCCAGAGGAAATAGAAATAAAGGATTTCAAGGCACTTTCTGCCTCATGCGTAACATTTAAAATACAATGTTTGTCATCGAATCGTACAGAGCTTAGTTTTTCTTTGATATCGCGCAAATAGATTACACAGTAGGCAGTTAAACACAACCAGATACATTTTTGTTCATTTGCCAGGGGGAAATATGCATCTAGGAAGGAGTTTTCACCCCTGCCAAATCGGTCCACACCTACCACTCCACACCAATCACGACATGTTGTTCGGCAGACAGAAGAACGGACATAAACTTCGCAAACGATTCGATGACAAACATCGTATTTTTATGGAAATAAATGCTACGCATGTGGTAGAAAGCACCTGTAAATCCTTTATTTCAAGTTCCTCTGGCTCATTAAAACATAAAAAAAGATACCATATATGCCGGATGTGACCTCATCACTCCGCGGTTTGCTGTTTGTCACGGTAAAACACCTGATTCCTGCCGCAGCCATTAGACGCGATCTTTGGTTTGGTTTACTCTCGCCACCGCAGAGGCCTCCTCTCTCATAACAGCGATCAATGGACCGTCCGCAGAGCGGCGCGAGTCTGGAGCTGCTGCTGTAGGTGCGGGACCGAACCAAGCGACAGCAGTGCGGGGGTGGCTTCAGAGCGGGTAACTGGGCCGGCCCAGCGTCTGCGCTCTATAATGAGACCCCTCGGGGGCAGCCACATAATACGTGGAAATGGCTGCAATTAGGCGCTGCAGCTGTAAAGTCAGGAGGGCTGAACAATAACAGGGTTAGACGCAAGGTTTTGGATGGAGCCGAGCTACAATCAGCAGCCATCAGAGTCATATTCAATCTGACTCTCCCTCGCTTCGAGGAAGCGAGGAAATATCACAAGATTAGTTTTCTCCCCACGATTGTCTCAGCTTATGAGCTAGTTTCACCCCCCCCCCAAAAAAGAAACCTTTAAAATGGGACTGAATGTCGGTGGTGATTTGAACCCAGCCGCTACAGAAGCCCCAGTGGGGGCCAACATTTTCCTCCATTGTGATGAATGCGACCCTGAAGTTTGACCGACCCCTCTGGCTTTTTGACCTTTTCAGCACATTTCTCTTCTGTTAGATTACACGGATTGAAAGGTCAGTAGCTTGGCACAACATTTATCCATCTGCATTGATTTAATGAGGTCAGGAGTGGTAATTTAATAAGAATGAGCCTTAGCATAAAAATAAAAGTCAAGCACTGGCTTGATTTGTATGAGGCCTGTATATTTCCATATTTTTTGCAGTGTAGACTTCAGAGCAAAGTCCAATTTTGATGACAAATATACTGCAATGAAAGACAAGTGACAAATGCTGCTTTTAAAGTCAGAGGTAAATAGAAATGTTTTCATTTGGATTCAGTTTATGGGGGAGGCTATTGATAAGAACAGTAATTTCCGGACTATAAGCCGCTACTTTTTTCTCGCGGTCTGAACCCTGCAGCTTATACAAGGCCATGGCTAATGCATGGATTTTTACAAGCTGAAATCAGAGGCTTTTTATTGACCTTAAAGTGCTGAAAATGTTCTGCTTTCGCTTTTTAGCTCCGCCACCAGAGCCGATCTACTAGAGGACCAGCGACGAGAAGCAGCAGCTGAGACCGGCTGTGGTGTCTGAACTTCAGACACGCAGGCGAAAACAGTGCATTTTCAGCGCTTTAATGTCAATAACAGGTGTGAAGAGTTTGTGATGCAAGTTCAGAACATTGCCCAGTTTGTTTCATGAGTCAGTCTCATGCTGGACCCTGTTTTCAAAACTAGTTTTTAAAACTTGTTTTGAAAACCACTGACCTTTTTACGGCGCAGACAGCACCGGTGGCTTATAGACCTATTTTCTTTCTTAAATTTAGTGAGTGGGTATAACATTCCAGTGCGCTCTATAGTCCGGACATTACGGTACATAAATGCAACATTTATATATATTTACATATATGTATTACTAGCAATCATGTGATTAATTCTACAAAAATAAGAGCAACTCAAATTATAAATGTGTGTGTGAATGTGGAGGCTCGCATACTAACACAGTGCGTAAGGGAATAAACCAACACACTTCCTCCAAATCACAAATACATGCATTAAAACTAGTTACAGTTGGAGTTCTCCCAGTGCTGGATTCAATCTGAATTTTTCATTGCCTCTATTATTCCTACTCAACCTGTATTCAAATTTAAAGTGAGAAAAGTTGCATCCTCTTTGCCCTCTGACACCAATTAGCTCCAACTCGGCAGAGTGAGGTTCCAGAATACTGAAGGTAAACTGAAGCCAGACTCAAGCAGCCGCGGGATTTACGTCTTAGCAAGTGAATAACCCACATTTTCATATGATATGGACGGATTTGGATACATACAGAAAAGAGACCGGGCGTTGTGTGACATCTGTTCCATTAAAGTGATGCAGAAGGAGCAAGTCAAAGGTGCGCCATTAAAGCTGCTGGCCTTTCTGTGAAGGACATTGATAAGTGGTCTGAAAACAAGAGGGAAGGAAAACATTCCAGACAAATATTTTAAAAGGATTCTCTTCATGGAACCCAAAGCTGCAATTACGGCTTGTTGTCTTGACATTTCACTCTCCAGATTTAACAGTGACAATGTAATGGGAGTTTGGTAAGCATCAGCGGCGGCGCCTCATTTTTGAGACACATGAAGATGATCTTCTGAAGTCGTTCAATGCAGGCACCAGAAATAAGGCCGTGCTAAATGTGTTGCCACATCAGAAGAGCCCTCGCTCCATCAATCATGCCACTTCAGTGTGAGCGCCGTTGTTTGTGCCACTGCCGTGTCGGGGGCTTTTTTCATAAAGATATTGTGATGGACTGAATTAATGGCATCCTTTTATCAGCGTGAGATCATCACGCGTCCTTCAGGTGACCGAGAAGAGCCTTCACAGCCGGCTGGTCTTCTCTTCACCCTCCCCTCACTTGGTGTTCACGTTTGCTTCCCAGGTTAGGTCTGATTTATGCGTCTGAAATGATGGAAAGTTTGAAAGCACCTTCAGAATGAATCCTGCAAACATGCAGCCAAGGATAATGACTCCAGACCAATCTTCCCTGGGAAAGTCATGTCCGTCTAATTGGCTCTGTCACTCACACGGATGCTTTGACTGACAGTTCATTCAACTGACAGCTGGTAATTGGAGGGAACGTTTAAGGTTTCCGTGACGTATTGGTATCATGACTCCTCACAATGGATATTGACCCTTTATTACTTTGCTATATGTTAGAGGTTATGAGAGAACCGCGAATACACGGGCGCACAGCGAAACATGAGGGTGACTGGAGCCCAGGCTAGAACGCAGGTATGCAAGGTGTAGAAAAAGTGCTGAGTATGCAGAACACATGCTCGCGCTTCAGATGTCAACATAAGACAAGTTAGCATTCAAGCTACAGAGAGAAACATGGAAGCTGAAAAACTATAGTCAGATGTACAGGAGGCAAAGTAGACTAGCTAAATGTGTTGGATCTAAATCAAACGACCAAGGAATTAAGTTAAAAAGCCAGGTCACAAAAAGAAAAGGTAAAAGTATTAGCAAAAAGCTGAACTGAAAGGCTAAAAGACTAAAGCTACGAGAAAAGCGTGAAAGCTAAACAACTATAGTCAGATATAGCCAAAGTAGAAAAACTAAATGTGTTGGATTAAAATCAAAACAAGTGAGGAATTAAGCTAAAAAGCCAAGTCACAAAAAGCTAAATGCAAAAAAGATAAATGCAAAAGCTACGAGAAAAGCGTGAAAGCTAAACAACTATAGTCAGATATTAGTAAAGTAGAAAAGCTGAATGTGTTGGATTAAAATCAAACAAGTGAGGAATTAAGTTAAAAAGCCAAGTCACAAAAAGCTAAATGGAAAAAAGATAAATGCAAAAGCTACGAGAAAAGCGTGAAAGCTAAATAACTATAGTCAGATATAGGTAAAGTAGAAAAGCTGAATGTGTTGGATTTGAATCAAACAACCAAAGAATTAAGTTAAAAACCCTAGACAAATAAACAAAAAGTCAAAGTACTAGCAAAAAACTGAACTGACAGGATAAACAATGGTGACTTTCAAAGGAGCTGCAAGCTAAATGCTAAAGCTACAGAGAAAAGCGTGAAAGCTAAATAACTATAGTCAGATATAGGTAAAGTAGAAAAGCTGAATGTGATGGATTTGAATCAAACAACCAAAGAATTAAGCTAAAAAGCCAAGTCACAAAAAGAAAAAGTGAGAGTACTAGCAAAAAACAGAATTGAAAGGCCAAACAATGGGGACTTTCAAAGGAGGTACGAGCTAAATGCTCAAGCTAAAGAGAAAAGCGTGAAAGTTAAACAACTAGAGTCAGATATTAGTAAAGTAGAAAAGCTGAATGTGTTGGATTAAAATCAAACAAGTGAGGAATTAAGTTAAAAAGCCAAGTCACAAAAAGACAAAGTGAAAGTACTAGGAAAAAGCTTAACTGAAAGGCTAAACAGAACTGACTTTCAAAGGAGGTACGAGCTAAATGCTCAAGCTACAGAGAAACATGGATGAGAAAGTCAACTATAGACAGATGTAGAATGCAAATGCTCACTGACAAAAACATGATTTAGTCTGAAGCTACATGCGGATGATCACTCACATTTTATAAGTGGGGTTAAGCATCTCTACCATGGCGATTTAAATCACACCCATGTGACCAGATCACCCTGCGGATGAACAGAAAACCTCATTCATTCTGAGCATAAATACCTGCCTAACGACAAATTGTTAATTCAGAAGCTGAAAATCACCACTTTTTAAATTGTTAAATGATGCTTTGTGTGTATTCCCACACAAAAAAAACTGCACTGGAGGGTTGTCATGGCATCTGGGATTAAGCCTGAGCCAATTATGCAGACACTGTAAGTTCATTTGCTTTGAAACCCTGTCGACAAGATCCAAAAAAATGCTGCAATTACTCCCAGTTTGCTGAGGCTTTAGCGTCAGCAGGGAGCTCCAACAACCCCTAATGGCCACATTGTCCAGCAGCAAATGAGAGATCCCAAATATTAGCCAAGAGTCCTGGACGTGCAGAAAGAGCCTGCACTCACAGGCAGGTTGGACTTACTCAAAACTGTCTGGAAGATACAGTCACTTATAACAAGTATTATACTTAGCTATTGGCAACCAATGCATCAACAATTGGTTGTAATGTTCAATGACATGCTACACGCTTCAGCCAAGACAAGTGTGTTCAATCCAACTGACTTTGACAAAACATATTTTTATCTTCAGTCTCAAACACACTCAAACAAATTCATGAGAAACATTCAAATAAAAAACCCCATTCACCTTATTTCTCTCAACACCGGCTTCAAGCCGTCCAATAACACACATATTTGCAGGCGTGTTTCACGCCTTTAAAGGTCCCACATCCGGCTTGTCTTTATGTACAGGGTGAGGACGGTGAAATGAGAGCGCCAGCGTGTGCGGCACATCACAGAAGGATGTGTTTGATTTCAAGTCATTTTCCCGCAGGATGACACAATCCAATTAAAGCAGGATAACTGGAGTCTCTCTGAACATGCTTGAAATTGACTCAACATATGGGGTCTATAGGATATCCACGCATATTTGGGCACCTGCTATTGTACTACCTGAGAAAGCGAACACATTTTCCAGACAAGTTTGTGGCGGATTGATCTGAGATATATCCAGGACGTCGCTGTAGAACATCAACTCCTCCGGGACTGATACCATCTCAGCCGCGCCGCTTGAAATATAGTCGTCCAAATACAGCGTCTCCAGTGGTGCTCAGTGCGGCCTTGTACATACTAAAACAAGCAGCGACTGGCAGCACAGGAGCAGTTGTTTGCACGAGCCAAGTAAAAATAATTTGTTCTAATGACAACTTGTACACACAGAAGGTACATTGTGATTCACACCACACTCGCGCCTTAGCTACCATCCCAAATGTTAAGTGCTCCATATGGAAACATTCAGAAAACATTTCTCAAGATAACAATGGGATTGCAAACAGTTGCGTCATGACAAAATAAAAAATACTTCAATGTCTCTCACAGACACAACAAGCTTGTCTGAGAAACTCTTTCTTCACTCTTTAATGATTTTCCTTTCACTGATACATGGAAGCCAGTAGATAATGCTACTATTGCTCGTGAAAACATGACAGTTTGAATAGAAATATACACATGTCATAACAGGCTACAACTATCACACCATGAGGGGCACTGTGTGGAAGTCGCAGAAATACTGTTACGATATGTAAGGCTTGGTAGGTGATTTCATCGGTTGCATTTTCTGCATTTGAGAGGGGACAATTTTTAAAATGTGTTAGAGGGAGCAACTGGGATTCTGGGAGATATTATACAAAGGGACAAACAAACAAAAATTTTTGATTAAAATGTAAAAATTGGAATCTCATTTTATCACACTAGAGCTGAGTTATGTGCTGAGTATCTGTAAACTCAGTACTTAGAGGAAAAAAACACACAAGAGTGGTCAATAACATATACAATGTGGTGCTTGTAGCGTGACTTTCAACCTCTTCAGTGCATCTCAGTGGTTATTATGAAGAATGTTCTTGACTGTATCTGTTATTTGTTTGGCCAATAAAGCCCAACAAACATTTGTTTATTAGCCACTCTTGCGTTGATGAAATCTTCCTTTAAGTGACCAATAGAAAATATGTATGCCATTGATCGTGGGGTAACTCATTTTAAATGTGATTCATTGAAAATTTTAATCAATCCATTATAGACATTATTATAATATTTCATTTACTAATGTATTATTTTCTCTTTCTCTTTGTGTATATATATATATATATATATATATATATATATACAAAGAGAAAGAGAAAGAGAGAGAGAGTGTGTATATAGATTATATTATATATTATTTAGATTACTCTGATGGGTGGAAAATATGAGGGTAAAATCACAAAAAAAGGTTCTGTGCACTTCATGCAGCAGATAGTTTCCTCTTCAATGGAACCCTGATACTTTTAAATACTACTGTTAAACACTGTTTTTTTTTTTTTTTTGCCTATGCCGTAAAGGACACCGACGTAGCAGAGAAACCATGGTCCAACCCTATATGCCGACATGCCACTGTATAAGAGTCAATCCAGCCCTTGGAAGCGGAGCAGCGTCAGTAAATTGACTCATAATTGGCACAAATGATGTTGTCATTTCAATGACAAAGCCCTAGAAGTGTTTCATCACCTCCCTGTGGAGCTGGTTCTGGTGTGAGATGTTTCTGTCCTTAATCTGAAAGAGGCTCATAACCTGATATTAAATTGAGGAGATGTCGCCTGCAGGATTTCTGCAAAGCTGGTTTGTGTCACCGCTAAACAAAGAGCTTATGAGAAAAAGGGCAGCAGGAAAAATATGTTGGAGGCAGTGAAGCGGCGTGATCAGCCACGTCTCCTCTGCATTTCAAGCAGCAACCGCACCTCAGTGCTCAACTTGTGGGATTTACCTGCCTCTCTGCTCTGCAGCACCTTGATGTTTTCTCCTTCGCTATGTTTCTAAAACAGAAAGGGGGGTGGAGATGTGCTCGGAGTTAATAATACGCCTGAAGATGGGAGGCGGAATAAGATGACCTACTCTCAATCTACAGCAGCCTCCGGTCAGGATGTACACAGCTATTGTAAGCAGACAAAGCAGAGCTGTGAAGATGCTGCGAGGGGCGTCTTTGTCACATCAACTCCCATTTTGAACATCAATTTTCACCAGTTCAACCAACAACTCTGACGCCACATTGGCAACACATCATCACTCCCCATCAATTTACTGTTATAGATGAACTTTTGAGTTCAGTGTTGATGCAGAGGTGGCATTCACTACTTCAGCTAATTCATGGACATGCAACACAGAGGGGTGACTTTGGCAGGTGAGGCTTCATGAAACAGTGTCCTCATTTTCAGCGCCCACAAAATGGAACTTTCTGCTCTAAAGTCTCTGGAGGATTTGAACATCAATTTCAATGAAACCTCACCTTATTTTTAAGCTAACCGCACCACCAACTGAGCTCTAAAAATAAGGACACTGTTTCATGAAGCCTCATCGTCCCATCACTTCTTTTGCCACATTCTGGGATGCACGCATCCACTTGAGAAGAGCCACTATGTGACATCTGAGGAGAAGAAGATAGTGATGGATGACCTATTATCTTGTGTAGTGATGGGTCAATGAGGCTTCATAAAACAGTGTCCTTATTTTCAGAGCTCAGTAGGTGGTGCTGTTGGTTTAAAAATTAGAGTTTTTAAAATTTACGTTTTATTGAAATGGTTGTACAAATCCAAAGATTTCCTGTGGGCTCTGAAATAAGGACACTGATTCATGAAGCCTCATCAGCCCATCACTACTCTCATGACATCGTGTGAAGAAAATAACTTCATCCACTAATTTTTCACTCGTTTTTTTTCTTAAGAGTTTTGTGTGGTGTTAATGATGGATTAGCTTGATTTCTCCACCACAACAGCAAATAAAGTTCAGGTTTTCATATCCCGTCGTCCAATTTGAAAAGGATTATTTATGCTCCGACAAAGATGATGTTCATTGGTGATGGGCAGATGAGGCTTCATGAAACAGCGTCTTTATATTTATAGTTCAGTAGGTGGTGCTGCTGTAAAAATGAGGTGATGTTTCAGGTGAAAAGCGCCATCTAGTGTGCTCTGAAAATGAGGACAGTGTTTCATGAAGCCTCATAAGCCCAACACTAAAGATCATGCATCACGTGCGTGTGTGTGAGAGGTACAAATCAAACATACCTACAACAGCGTACAGTTAAAACCGACACCAGAAGATCTCACACTGGACCCAGTTTTCAAAACTGATCAGACGAAGGAGTCAACAATGTTGCCTTTCTGTTACTGCAGTGTATCTCTCCTACACACCCACAAACCCTTTTGAAATTCTCCATTCCTCCTACTCTCCTTCCCTTTTCTTTACATGAACTTCCTCCCTTTTGTCTGTCCATTCACCGCAGCGCCTCACTCGCTCTGTCTCGCTGACTCCTCTCCTGGGCCAGAATGGGACCCCAGAGATGCAGAGAGGACTTCCTCTCAGTTTAATTCAAGTCAACCTCAGTCACTGGTGCTCTGAGGAGCAGCATGTGTGACAGCTCTGCAGAGACCGAGAGAGCTGCAGGGAAGAGCCACGGCTCATCTGCATACATGTGGGAGAGTGTGTTTAATACCCATCGCTCCTCTCTTTCCTGAGCCCTGAGAGGGTTAGGGTCTTGCTGCTAGTGCTCACGCTCCAAAAATCTATGTGGAGCTCTCGCTATGTTCATTAGTCAGTGCTAATTGAGTGGAAAAGGGGGCGGTAACTTAATGATGACACGGCATATGCCTCTTGATTCAGTGTGTAAATCAAACTTCATAAACACATTATTGATTTGCATGCGGCGCAGACGTAAGAGCAGACAGTTCCTGGCAGATGGAGAGAGAAGATCTGAATCTCACCCTGGAAGGCTCACAGTTCCTCTGCTTATTGCGGATTCTCATAATACCCTCTGTCTCAATGCTATCGATTCAAGCTTCTTCTCCTCTAAGGCACCTTATTTTCTACCTATATACTTCAAGTGGTTCTCTCTGCTTCTAACTTTACTTTTAAAAAAGTGAATTTTGCCTTGAAGGCAATTCTGAAGAAAGACGAGCATCAATTATTCATATCTGAGGTTAACGCTGAAGGAGGCAATACTGTCAGTGTCTAATGATACGTTGGAAAATGTATTAAATCGCCCTATTCGTTCCATATTTATAATTGTGAATGCAAATCTAATGGACTGCAGTTCTCCTGCTTCACCAGAGGGGGAAGTGGCCCTGGAGATCAAAGTAAGACTGCCTTGCAATTCCTTCCTTAACCCTCAACCTCAACCTCAATCCTCCAAAATGCGCGAGGAGCAAGGACTGTCCCAATTCTTAGGAAGTTCTCAGCTTCCTCAATCTGGAGGAGCTCCGTGACCTCCCAGGGTATTGAGGAATACCCAGAATCCTTTGCGTAGTATCACCGATGCCGTCGAAAACAAAGAGACCGAGCTACAAATGTAAGAGCGATGGCATTGTCACTGATCCCGTCGTTGCTTCTTGCTTCTCCACCCTCTTCTTCTTCTACTTCTTCTCATTTCTAAGGAACATAATCTTCCTTAACCCTCGGTTTTGAGGAGTTGAGGGTTAAAGATTGAGGGCTGAGGTTGAGGTTTGAAGTTGAGGTTGAAGTTGTTGGAGGCTTATGTCCCCAAGAATCACCAGTCCCTTGTCCCACCACCGTCAGGTGTTTTTCTTCCTCGCTTTTCATTTGTCTGTCCAGTGCTGTGAAAACACTTGAACCTATTCTTTGCAAGAAAAATGCTTTCACTGACAGGTAACAACTTAGTTAAAGGCAGTTTCAAGAGTGGCCTCCAACAGTCTTTTTTTTCTTTGGGCTTCTCCCTTCTCACCCTTCTCACCCTGTCCTCTGCTTCCTCAAACCTACAAACCTCATGTCATATTCATGACGTACAATTTGATCAATTTTCTCATCAGTTTGCATCAAGTGTTTTTTTTTTTTTTGCTTTTTGTCTCTAGTAAATTTGATGAATATGACTTGCACCTGCTTCTGCTGATGGTTGGACTTCTCAAGGACAAATAAATGATGACATATTTTCATGTCATTTCACAAGGTTTGAATTTAATTATGCGCATCACTGTGCGTGAACGGGCACCGGGTCCATTTATTCTGCAAAAGGTTGACCCCGAGATCAAAAAGCTTTAAGAACCCCTGCTCTAGGTGATGTTTCAAGCGATGTCACAAGCTGCCCGGCATTGTCTACAGTCACAACACACAAAACTGGGAGTAAATTCAGAGAATCTAAAGCCAGACTCTCAAGGAAAGAACTCATCCTTGTCACCATTTCAGGCGCTGACAATACAGAGTCAGTATTTGACCATATTCCTGTCGGAGGAAAGCCACAGTGGAAGGTCACAAATCTTTTTGGTGTGTCCGCATTGAACCGTGACCTGTGTTGCTAGGTTACTTTGATAACTTACACATACAGAGCACTTCTTTTATTAACTGGGGAGTCGTTGCCACCGATATGATGCAAGAGGGAAGTGTTTATTGAGAATTAAGGACTTAATCTTATTAGGGTGTTACAACCCAGTAAGCTCAGCAGACAACAATGCTCACGAATAATAATATTATGAAGCTCTAAGCCCTTAAAAAGCCAAGGATTCTACTGTACACTTGGGTCCCAATCCAATATGCAGCATCTATAAATAGATTCTTCCACTCTTTAATTTCCATCCCACTACCTCTGTAGCCCCACGTTTTCCACCTCGCACCTTCTGATTACCTCCTGAGTTTTTTCATTATCTGCTCTCACACCTCACCAAGCGCCTTTTCTCACGCTGAGATGCACCAGAGCCACATATAGAGACGTCGAGCTGCAACAGTATCTGGTGACGCAGATCGTCCCGGAAGATTCCGCCTCTCTCCAGTGTGGAAAAGAGAAAGCAAAGACCTGATCCGTATTCAGAGGATGAAGTCCAGTTCATCGTTTTATCATGGCAAAGTACAAAAACAAAACTGTTGAGAATTTTCTTTCAAGAGTGGACAGCTACTCCAAGTTACAGTGAAAGAAAGTCAACCGCCAAGTTTTAATGGGACGATAAATGACGTTAAAAGGGTGTTGATCTTCTTCTCTCAGCACTTTCCAGCAGCATCAGCGGGTGCCAGAGCAAGTCAGCATCCCCCTTCTTAACCTTTCTTGAGCATCCTCCATCACGTCCTCCTTCACTGCATCCACAAACCTTGTCGCTTGCCTCCCTCTTCTCCCAATGTCTCTGCTCTCTATCTGAGTGCGGCCTCCTAATCTCTGTTTCCAAACTTGGGCCTTGGATCTTCTCATGATCTCACCTTCTCTAGTCTACTCCCAATGAACACCTCAGCATCCCTTAGTTCAGACCTGGGGCCATATGTGGCCCTTTTCCTGTTTGTGCGGCCCCTCATGAGGTCAGACTAAAACTATGCAATTGTCATTTTTATGGTTTTAACCCGCACTAGTTCAACAGTAAATACAACTCATTCATGACTACATTTTTGTTTCTTAGTTTTGTTTGTCATTTTAGTATTTTCCTCAAAATTTGTTGAAAAAAAATTCAAAACATATTTGGAAATAAACTGCCTTTTTTTATCTTTGATGGTCCATAGTTTTATTATGATTCCTAAAAATGATTTTTTTCATAGGTTTCATGGTGTAATGACACTGTAATATCCTTTCTTCCATTCAACCTTTTATGGTTCATTTCGTTCTTGTTATTTGAGATTTTATTCTGTCATATTTTGTCGTCATAGCAACTTTCTTTTGGCCCCTCACGACAGTCACAGTTTATAATGTGGTCCAGTCTAACTGCCCACCTCTGCCTTAGTTTATATCAGTGAATGACACCATAACATTCTTTGTGTATTTCTGAAGGCTTCAGTAGATTTATGCAGAAGCCCGGTCTAGATAGCTCCGACATGCACAGGTGATCAATATGATCCACCAAGTGAAGCACTTGTTCTTGTGAGTCTAAAATAAAGTGGCTGGATCCTTACGGCAGGTTTTTCAGATGACTCCGACCCTGAAAGAGAATCATGGCGAAGCGCGTGGAGGCATCACCATCATCGTAATTGCGATTGATTTTGCGATCAACTTTTGCCGACAAAAGCAATTCATCACGGACGGCGAGTCCAAAGGCAGTGAATTCACATCATATATCCATTTGAGTTACAGCAGAAAAGAAGGAGGAAAGTCTAGCAGCATGTTTCGCCGCGACTGAGAGAACAATGAGACACTCACCAGCAGTCCTCTCCAGACCCCTCCTCCACCGTGTCGGAGTTGGTGTCGTCTGTTTCTGTCACCACGCCGAGTCTGGAGCTGTCCCTAATTGGTGTCCTCCGGGGAGCTAAATCGTGTGCACCTCAAGGCGGTGGAAAGGAGAAGACGCCGGGTTTGTGGTCACATCCAGACTCCCTGTAGAAAACAGAGCACGAGAGTCGTGAGTAAGAAGGGGCCACCTCCTCGCTGAAACAATGCGAGCCATTGAGGACGGGAATGATCAGGATCTGCCAATAGTGCGACAGTGTCTGTGACAAGACCCGCGTTCACATCTGGGACGCTGCCGTCGCTACTGCTGCTGCTGATCGGACAAACCGGTGGTTATGTCTGAGGGTGCAGGGGCCCAAACACGTCTTCAAAGCCATGCGAGTCAGAGTAGTGTTTGCATGCTCAGCAAGGCTTCCATTTGAGCCGCAGCCTAATAAATATTAACTTGTGTTTTTCTGTGACTCATAACACCAGTGATGGCGATACAAAAGGGGAGGCGTGAAAACCCGGCGCCAGCACTTTCCCAAACAAGTGTCAAGGTTTCAGCTTTACCACAAGAGGGTTGCAAAAATAAGAGTCTGCTTTGCTGTTCTGCCTGGGTGGCATTTTAAAGTCCGTCCTTCTCTGTTTTTGTATCTACAACTCTCCCAAAAACAATGGATATCAGCGGGAAGGTTTTGATGGCGTCCAATTTTTCCACACAATGCAACAACCACCCACGAGGCCCGGACAGCGGAGCGAGGGAAAGTGTGTGTGTAAATGATTAATCGTAACCAGGCACATATCTGAACATCAATTCCAGCAAGCTTTCAGCCCATCAGCTAATAATAGTTGCCGCGCATGTATGCGCGCTCTCTGGGGAGAGGCATTTTAAAATCTCCATTTAGAAGCGATGAGACAAACACACGAGCTGCGTATCTCGACCACAACAATTCCTCTGCACAAATCCCTCAGCCAGCGCTCTCCATTATTGATGGGACTTCCTCTGGCAGCCTCAGCTGCCACAGCGTCGGCTCAGCCGCAGGCAGCCTGTGGTGCGAGAGCGACAACCGGCTGATGCCACGTGAGAACAATGCCGATCTGGCGCTTGACCAGACGCTGTTATTCAGCGTGCGGTTCAATGACATGATCATTAGATTCAGTAGTTATCATGTACAACCCTATAATGCACCAAGCAGATGTGCGACTGAAAGCGCTCTGCCACGCAACCCAACGCCACTGGCCTCAATTGATCTTATCTATATAATCCAGCACCTTTTTAACATCGTAAATATTGAGTTTTGAAAACTGCAGTTCAGCCTGGCTGCAGTTTAAATAAACTTCACCTGGAGGAATTGAACACAAACACAGATATTTTTCTTTTTCGCTCATCCATTGCAAAAAAAACCCCAACAAAATATTGTTGTTGTTTGGTCAGTTTTGATGTACAAACCATCTAAAGTTCGACATTTTCAAGCTCAAAATGTGATTGAATTTCTAGAATAATCTACTTTTATGTGGCTATTGTGGGGTTGACAAAAAACAGGGCTCCAGAAGGGGCACCTTTCTCATGCAGGGAAAAAGGGCTGATGCTTGAGCTCCATTTGTCTGTTCACATGCCCAGCTATATTTACTCATTATTCTCATTTCACTCATAAATAAATCAATATATGATGTACATTAGTGATGGGCTGATGAGGCTTCATGAAACAGTGTCCTCATTTTCAGAGCCCACTCGATGGCGCTCTCTGCTCTAAAGTCTTTGGTTTTGAACAGGTGAGGTTTCAGCATCATATCATTTTTATACCAACAGCGCCATCTACTGAGCTCTAAACACTGTTTCATGAAGCATCATTGGCCCATCACTAGTGTATGTGAAACTTTATTATAGTTACCATGAAAATAAATCTCCCGAGTTGTGTCTGTGGGTGCATCGTTGTTTACACGGTGGAATAAGGCCAAGGTTGGTTTTATAGGAAGCTGGTGGCTCGAGGCTAGAGTGATGTCCTTGACATGCTTGCTCCATATGAGTAGTGCAGTGTGTCTTCCTCTGCAAAGATTCATATTATGTAGGCGTGAGAGACGCCTTATGTCCTCCTGGGGCCACCGTTGTTGGGAGAAGCGCTTGAGATGAAGAATATTTTGTGTTACTAGCAAACATTGTAATAATAATAATAATAATAATAATAATATATATAGTTCAAGTACAAATAGTTTCATGAAGTCAATGGAACAACAGGTGGAGGTAGCGCTCTGGAACTCGCTTTCACAACAGACACAGTAGACAAACAAGAACGTGAGCTCATGCTGTTGCTCCCTCTGCGCCACAGACAGTGAATCTTCAGAAGGATCCAGATGGTAATGAGGAACATAACCATAACGTCAATATTTCCTGAAGACTTTCATGGATCAGTTTTGGAATAATTTTCCAAGAGAGCAGGATGAACGCAGACAAAACAAAAATCTAACTTTACCTTCAAAGTAAAATCTAAAATCTACTCCACTATTCAAGCAGCCACCATTTTGTTTTTTACGTTTTTTTTCCCCTGACTTCCTTGTTTTTGCGTTCAACCACTATGGAACAGACCACAGCTCCAAGACCTCTATTTATCCAAGTCCTCTCACCCAAAACACACTCCTATTCATTTATAGGTGGCTGTGAAGAACAAATGCAGCTTCCCTCTCCTGTAAACTAATGGAGTCATAAGGAGTCATGTACAGGGGAAGAAAAAGGTTCCACACAATGTAGGATTCGTTGCCTCAAGCAAGTGAGATGGAAGTGGCAGAAATCACTATGGCAACTATGTGCAAGAAACTTAACACTAAATGATGGGTTGGTTTCATAAAGTTTTCAGACAGAAAGGCAATATGTTTAATGCATTACATAAACTAGCGGACCCCCGGACATCTTCCATCAGGTCGCTTCACATGACTTCATAAAACAGTGATGGGTCGATGAGGCTTCATGAAACACTGTGTTTATTTTTAGAGCACAATAGGTGGCGCTGTTGTTTTAATAATGAGGTGAGGTTTCATTGAAATGGGTGTTCAAATCCAAAGATTTTTGAGCAGAGAGCGCCATCTAGTGGGCTCTGAAGATGGAGACACTGTTTCATGAAGCTTCATGAGCCCATCACTATAAAACAGCAACCAATCCGGTTGTGAAAACTGGCAATCTGGTGACACGTAGCGTCATCACACTCACAGGAATATTGCTATGTTTTGGCAATTTCTGTTTATGTCATTGAATAACAACTTCTTCAAAACATGGAATTCTGGTTCCAGAAAAGACAAATGTTGACAAAACCATTGGCTCCGTGGCGACTAAGATGTGCAGAAGAAATTCAATAACATAAAAATGAAACATGTATTTGTGTTTAAATGCAGGCAATTCAGTTTGTTGTGAAAAACAAATGAGAGTTAAAAGTTAATTGTACGGAGACACTGAAGGGCAGAAAACACAATCACATTTCCCGAAACAAAATTGGAATTAAAATTATTGGGAGTCACACTTTCATTTTTGTGATTCTGTATCTTGCTCTCTAATCTGCCGTCGTGTAATTCCAGGTCAAATGTTAAAGAACATAAAAAAAAAAACAGTGAGATGAACAAAACAGAATCCATCAGTCTTTAATTTACAGTGCGACTTCACACACAGTGTGATGAATATATTCCCTTTTTCCAAGGGACTGCCTACTGTCTCCACAGCCCAAACACAAAGCCTCTTCTTCCAGCACTGGCTGGTCCGAGCACGTCAAAGAAAATAGCTTATTTTGTCGACGGCTGTCATCTGAAGGGCATGATATGAGAGAGTGGCCTCTTCATTGAATGTATGTCACTCACTAAGCAACTGCCTTGCGTAAGTGGAGCGTGTCAATAATGCACGAGCATGTCCATGCTCTGCTCACGTCTTGGCAAAGTTTACCAGTGACACTTGTCAGCACTTCCCTTCTTATTGCAGCTCTTTATTTTCATACCTGAAAGGCACCGCATGACTCCGAACCAAGCCTGGTAGGAAGATGTGGCCTATTAGCAGTAATTGGAGAAGAGGCAGCGGTAGGGTTTCTCAGTGGCGGCGGTTGGATCGATGCACTGGAAGGTAGAAGCGGGCAGGAAGGCTGACAACATCCCCCCAACAAGGGCCGCGCTATGGAGCACAGCATATTCTCTTCCAAGAACAATCATCACGGACAGGATCCTTCTCAACTCAGAAGCTGTAGATTTAACGTTCCAATCTTTCATTACTGAATAAAGGACTTGTCAAAGGCTTGAAACCAGCTACGACAGGTAACGATCTCCATGGTCACAGGAAGAACATCGTATAAACGCGCAGCGCTTCCTCCTCCGACGGACCGGAGTGAGATGTGGGTGATGTTCGCCGCAGGGATTGGAGGTGGTTTGCATACTTTTGACAAAGGACGGGCGGATTTCAATATCAGTAGCGAGCGAGATCAGTCTTGTTTTGTACTTGTGTCTCTAAACTGTTCACAGTGCTGGGCGCACTGCTGACACCGGTTGTCGTAGCAACGGGCAGCGGGAAGAACTGACATGGACTGGCTCATGTAACTATTCCAAGATTGCTGGGATTGTCTTTTGTTTATCAGAAGCGGGAGATGGGAAGAAAAGTATGCGCCATTGTTCAAGTATTTCTGTTTGAGCGTCAGTTTCATTCACTTGTTCCGAGGCGTTGGGGCCTGTCCCATCTGAGAGGCGGGGGCCACCCAAGCTGTCACAGGACACACGTGGAAGAACAAGCCTTCATGGAGATAAGTGTCTCCTTCAATACTCCACTTTATTGAACTCCCCCTGCACGTATTTCTCTTTCCCTTCACCTCACCATTTCATACTGAAGTATCACGCCATTTCTATTTTGGCCTCCTGTGAAAAATGACTCACGTAATTACTCTTTAGTTCAAGAACATTCTTTGAAGCGGCTAAATTTCCCCCTATTCTTTCTAATTCAAATAGATCTTTGACGTGCCGCAGCAGGTGCTCCAGGTCTCATGGTGGACACGTTGGCATCATCCGACTTCAGGTAGGAGTTTAACAAGAAAACGATCCAACATTTAGGCAGCAACGTGGTTGAAATTTCTGTGAAGCCATTTTAGATGTGTTTGGTGGTTTATTTGTCTTCAGTTGAAATGGATTTGAGGCAGAATGGAATGAGGCTTCATGAAACAGTGTCCTTATCTTTAGAGCTCAGCAGGTGGCGATGTTAGTTTAAAAATGAGGAGAATTTTTCTTAAAATGGTTGTTCAAATCCAACCATTTTACCGCAGACCGGGTGTCATCTCGTGGGCTCTGAAATGAGGATACTGTTTCATGAAGCCTCATGAGCCCATCACTTGGCAGAGTGGATGAGTGGGGAGTTGGAAGGGGCGGGGTTTGAACTGTGCCTGCATGTAATTTGCATATTAGTGTAACGTTCAGTGTTCGACTGCGTTTGGTGAAGCTCAACGCCAATGTTAGCTGGCCCCATTCTAGCCACATACCACTTGCTGCCTCCACTTCACATTTTATCCAGGTCGGCCCCAGGATGACCGAAACTTAACACTTATTTGCAGCAGGAAAGACCAAGTATGAAGGAAGGTTTTGACATCAGAACATCACTGACACCTCACTATAATGGTGCTAACTAACCACACTGCTGTGACTGACTTTGAGGTGTATTGTTTCTACACTTGTCTCATGAATTCTGCATTTCCTTTGATACACATGTTTCACCTGCCTTTGAAGCTGTGTGTTCTGAAGACAATAATAGGGAATTGCCAGCGTAGGTGGATTAAACTCTTCTCCAGTTTTCACCAAGGTTGTGAATAAAATCACCCGGGCGTGTATTTTGAAAGATTAACAGTGAAGAGATCATTTAATTTCCATACCGTATAGCATGGCTGGCTCACACTTATTAGCATAAACACAAGAATGCCTTGTTCACAGGAGGAAACATCCCTGTCGTCCATCAACGGCAGATCCATACCACGTGCGGCGCCGCAAAATAACGACGAATTCTGTCACGATTTTAATTACTCAAGCTTTCACGAACAGCACGCTCCCCCTGCGGCTGAAGAGCGGCGCCCCCCTTTTCTGCAGTCGCCCGCCAGGAACAACTTCAAACGGAGCAAGAGGGCAGGAGGAGGACTTAAAGGAAATCCCCCTCGAATATTACACCTCTGTGCAGAGCCACACGCCGCCATTACTGACACCAGTTCTGATTTAAACTGATACGAGGGAAGAATTCCCTCCTGATCCAGAGCTGCTGAGCAGCACAGAAATAACATCCAAGCAGCAGAGGGAGGGTTGTATAAATAGAGGAACCGCATCCTGGCGATAACTATACCTGCCAATGTCTGTAGTTTTCTAATGTTCATCTGTGACTGAAGTGGAAATCACTGTGCACAGTCTATACACCTGACAGACAGAAGGAGTTTCAAACAAGGAAAACACTGTAACAGACAATACTTTTGGGTAATTTTTAAAGAAATTTTAGCAGATTAAATTCGCCTATTGGGGGACAAAGATATTTAGTTAAAATATATATATATATCAACACTATATTAAGGTGAGTTATTGCACATTCTTTGGCATCTGGAGGTAGCTACATGTGTTGTGATCAAATATATTCTGCACTAATGTATTTTATACTGACTGAACAAACAATTTCAAGACATACTACTATAGTCATATTTTTCAAGATAATATCTCCACTTTTTCTATCAAAACATGGCCAATGTTTTTATTTTTAAATTAGTTTAGCGATCGTTTTCATAGCACAGGTGGGCCGCAGTACTGGGCCAAAATATATACCATATATTTTCTGTGAGGGGCTGGAGTGGCTTCATGAAGCAGTGTCCCCATTTTTATTGCTTTCTAGATGGCGCTCTCAGCTCTAAAATCTTTGGATTTGAACAACCAGTTGAATGAAACCTCGCCTCATTTCAAACCAACGGCACCAGCTACTGAGCCCTAAAAATGCCACTGTTTCATGAAGCCTCATTGACCCATCAGTAATAAAATTTAAAAGTTTCAGTCTAAATTGAGGGTCAAAAATGGTCAACACTTACAGAATTTTCAGTCAAAAACTATGAAATAGTGTGGCATAATATTTGAATTCATGAAAATGTCAACTGTTGAAGTGCAACATGGGACCTTAAATTACGGTGGACATTATGGAATGGGTGGTATGTGAACATTTCTCAGGCAGGAGTTTGGTTGGTCCTACAGAGAAATAGAGAAAAGGAATCGTTATACACTTTCCACTCCTTTATTGTGATATGAAACAGAGTATCGTGCACTCAATAAAAAAGTATTACAATTTAAATTGACACACACCATCTCAGTATTGGTGATAATGCGACGATATAAATGGTATTTTTATGCCAGTCTGATTCCCACCTCAGGTTTCAGCCTCCATTTTATTTTATATCATTCATAAACTACATAAACTGAGTGAGAATCCAGCCTTTACTGTCTGAGTGCTCCAGGTGATGGAACAGTTCTGATGGTTTGAGTACCATTACGCTAACAGCGCACACGCTTCTAAATTGAAGCTCCTTCTATGCGCCTTTTATCTTCCCAGCTGCCGCGGCTGTACTCAGGGTCATTTCCAGCTCCTTGAATTGATCCCGAAATGACAGTTAAGGAAGAGAGGAGGAGACATATTTGCTCCCTGATGGGCAGGTAACTGCTGCTGTGACTCATGTTCAGCTCAGAACATCACTTCGTCTGAGGTGTCAACAAGCGTCGGCAGATGCTGGTTAGAGGTGCTGCGGGGCTGGAATCCAGTCGCCTGCGTGCTGAACGGTCGTGAGCCGCCGTTATATAACTGTAGTAACCATGAGCTGAAAGTGTGGGATTATAAGTCACCTCTGCCACCAGAGTGTCTGCGTGAATAATGACTCAAAGCCCTGGTCATCCAAACACGACCTCTCTCTGTTTAAAGTGATTTAAAGTATCATCTTTTAAGACTCAAAGCTCAAAAAATACATTTGCTGTGATAAAGATTTGACTGGATATTTTTATTAGCGCCAATGGCCGCGCTCACTCCGCGCTAATCTACCAGCCGCTGAATATATTTTCACAGGCCTGACGCCTGATCTGGGGCCAAAGAAATATAAGCTTATTATTAGGAGCATTATGAGCATGTTATGTTTATGTTATTGAATAACTGTTTTTCATTTATTAGATATATAGTTATTTATAAATAAATAACAAAATACTTTTTTTCAATGAAGGAATCATTATAAGGTCTCTTTTTAGATGTTATTTTCTTTTTCCTTTCATTTTTTCACTTTGACTCCTTTAATAAGAAATGCTCAGTTTAACAATTGACAATTGAAAAGTCAGTGAATGATGCTAAGCATTTTTTCGCCCCTCACATTTTACCATTTTACATAATTCTGTTATCAAATTCTCAAAAAGAACTTCCAATTTATATTATTTATATTGTGATTTAAAGAAAATTATATAAACTTATTTAAAGATATTATACATTATGTATTGAATTATTATGCTTTTTTCTGAAGTATTTTTCACTATATATTAGAGATGGGCCAGTGAGGCTTCATGAAACAGTGTCATTTTTAGAGCTTAGTAGGTGGCGCTGTTCATGAAGAATGAAGAGAGGTTTCATTGAAATGTCCATTAAAATCTAAGATTTTAGAGTAGAGAGTGCCACCTACCCAGCTCTGAAAATGAGGACATTGTTTCATGAAGCCTCATATCTTATATTATATTGCCCATCGACCAAAAAACACATGCCATTGTGAAAAATAACAACTACATTCTGTCAGGAGTTCAAAATACTTGATCAAGACCTTGTCATTTTCCAATGAAAACTGAGGCACTTTGAGGCACGTTATTTAAAAATCTGAAGTTTTATTTTAATAAAAAATTGGTAATGTTTACTCATATAAACTAGATATAATAGCTATGGAAAATAACACAGTGAAATACTGCTTCATGACCCAATTCAAAGGGACACAAAAACATTTTTTGTTTTTGTGGAATCAGCGACAATTCCTGCCGTCCCCTTGCTGCACATTTAAACTTTGCGTAGTGATCATATTCAATATTGCATGAAGCCCTCGTGGAATATTTCATTTCTCTCCTCCACTGGGTATTTCATTATTAGAGTTCAACCTTAATAAGGTCGCTTTATTCTGGAAGTCAAAAATCAGGCTGCAAAAAAAGAGAGAAAGTTTCCTTGGTTTTCCTTATCACGTTCTATAAGGTCCAGTGCAGAAGACAGTCTCTTGTCGGCGTAATTACCAGGGATTGTCTATATTGCCGTAAAGGTGGGTGTAAGAGATTGTGAATGCAGCGCGGTGTTAAGAGCAACATGAATGTCAGAGGCGTGTTGCTTCACTGGCGTGTGTGATCGCAGGCCATATTAACAGTTTGCTCACAGCCTGGCCAGACAGCGGCATGGCGACTCCTGCTCCCGCTTTCACCCAGCTGAATCTTAAGAGACGCCAAGGGGACGCTGAGAGATGCAATCACTTACTTCAACACGAGAGAAAAAAAATCAATCCTATCGTCCTACTTTCACTCAAGCGAAGTTTAGAGAAGGAAGACATGGTCGGCATCTCTCACTTGATGAATCCCCGCTGACAGGTCCGATCAGAACGGAGACAAATGACAAGCCATCTGTCCTCATCTGCAACGCTGTCGGCTTTACTCAGCGCTGTTTCAGGAGCGGCTTCACATTTCGTCAGGAGGTTTGACCTCTGGTTACGCGATGCTTCCTCCACAGTCACAACAACACCAGTCAGTCAGTGGGGACGAGCAGCCCGTGCCACTGAAGCGCAGACTCACAGACACTACTGTTGTTCAACCACGGAAGAGAGGGGAGCGGGAACGGGTCAATTCAAAGAATCTGGATGTGAAAAATATCATTTAGGGATGCTCCGATCGACCGGTCCACCGATCATGATCGACCGATGTCAGTGTGATCGGTGAATGCCGAATTGTTAGCCACCTGAATTTGAAACGTTTGAAAAGGAAGCGGAAACTTAGTAGTGTTCTCTGTCCCGCTACAAGTGGCCAGTATGTCAATATTTCACTGACATAGCAAAGTCTCTAGAGCAGTGGTTCTTAACCTTGTTGGAGGCACCCAACCCCACCAGTTTCATATGCTCATTCACCGAACCCTTCTTTAGTAAAAAATAAAATATGATACACTAACTGCAGACTAGACTGAGGGGTGGACCTCTGCGCGGAGGCTCCACCGAACCCCTGAGACCGACTCACCGGACCCCTAGGGTTCGATCGAACCCAAGTTAAGAACCACTGCTCTAGAGACTCACCAAACTGCGACGTCTCACATCGAATTCAAAGTTTTTAAGTTGTTCTTTTGACAGAATAATTGCTGAATTCTGCAAGGTTTTGAAGAGTCTTGAAGAGCTAGATAAAAACATGTCTGAATTAAAAGAATGTACACAGAAGGTCTCATCGTTTTGATGAAAAATTCATTGTCAATCCATGTGACTGGTATCGGTGATCGGAGCGTCCATAATATCATTCTAATTTTGACTATGCAGAAGTTCCACGCATGCGTTTTTTTGATCACAAATGTGAGAAACGTGTATTTAGTTTTAACAGCCATTACTGCTGAACAGGGGCCTTGGAATGGAAATGATGGTGGGCATATTTTTGAAAGTGAAGGGGTGGAATAAAATTACTTCTTTAGACCATTTATTTCCACCCATATGTCCACGCTCATCCTGGCCATGCAAAGTACGCTAACAGACTCAACAAATAAAGCTTCAAACAGTCAATAACTCTGGACTGAGTTTTATGTCTTTTCTCTTTGTTGAAACTTCTTCTTGAAGGTCTGTGTCTTCATCCGTTGTCTTCCAATTTCCTTAATCCTTGTTTTTTTTTTTCCTCCTCAGTCTAGTGGAAACAGATTTTTCCTCCTCAACAAATCAGCAATGATACATTTTTTTTCCCCAGCTAATAATCTCTCATGAAGCTCCACTTGTGTCAAGGTGACTCTGGATGAACCTGGAGGAAACCATTAAAGAGCAGACTCAGGTCACATGCTTGCCAGACATTTGGACCAGACAAATATAACAATAAATGTCTCTCAGGTTTATTTTGGATTTATTATTAGTGATGGGCTGCTGAGGCTTCATGAAACAGTGTCCTCATTTTCTGAGCCCACTCGATGGCGCTCTCTGCTCAAAAATCTATGGATTTGAACAGTGATTTCAATGAAACCTCACCTCATTTTTAAACCAACAGCGCCACCTACTGAGCTCTAAAAGTAAGGGCACTGTTTCATGAAGCCTCACTGGCCCATCACCTTCTATTCTATATTTTGCATTGACAATTGACGCCCTCAGGTTTTCGGTACGCACAACATATTTCTGACTTGTTCCAGTAGCAGCTCACAAGCTCAATGCAGATGGGAGAACCATCAAACACAGCAGATCCTGATCTGTCGCTGTAGCAGCCTCTCCAAATTAATTGCACTGAAACAATGCATCTGCTCAGCGCTCAGACAGAATCGGCTATTACCCTCTGGCCTGTTGGCACCGCGAAGAAAACATCCTCATTCTACGCTTAATTGCAGCTGTTTCATGAGACTGCAGCTGTAATAACAGCAGGAAGAGAAGGCAGGGCTAAATGAGGGGCACTGTTGTGCAAAACTTCTCTTTGGATTCACGTTTTAATTCCAACAACAGAGGCTGCTGAATGCGTCGCCATACGAGAGCACATGTGAGTGATGGGGCTGTCGGGGCTGTGGCTCCCCACCATGCTGGACACTCCCTCAAGGGGGGAAACTTGAGAGAAGGACAGATAGGAAACACTGCTGCAGTGAGTTTGAGAAGTCTAATTCTCCACAGTGTTGCTGGAGAAAAGTGGGTGAGAGAAACTGACATTGGATTGGAGGGCACCGAGGTCTAAAAGCTTACTCTTTTATCTGATCTCAAGGGGGCGACTCGGCCGGACCGACCAGATTGCCGATGTTTCTGCGCCCTCAGCTCTGAGCTGCAACATTTATCAGCTGGAAAACAGCTCAAACTTTAACATTTACTGTTGTATATAAACTCTGAAAAATCCCAACTGAGTGCTGCGACGCCGGGCAGAAATGAGGCAGGGCATTCTTGTGGGATGGATTATGCTATTGCCAACATGATGGCTGTCATCTTTAAGGCACCTAGTTTGCACACATTTTCAGCACTCGCATCACGTATACGTCATCATCTGAAGGGATTTACTGTGAGAATAAGTAGTTCCATCGCAGTTGTCTAGAAGCATGAATGATTTCCCTTCATTTTGAAAAGACTCTGCAAAGCTCTGTATTCATGCACTTTAATCTGCATCCTAGTGATTAAATAAAGCCCAGTTACTGGTTAACTGAGTCGTATGGAACCATCGGTAAAAAGATTTGGGTCAGGAAGTGAAACAATGCTACGCTCCTCACGCCCCTCAGGAGACACTGTAACCTGCGTGGTTTGATGTCATCTGAGAGGAGGATAAATAAAAGATGTATTTAATTGGCCAAAATATGGGCAGCAAAAAAGATATTGAAAATATAGTCTGCGTACAGAGGTAGCTGGCTTTGTTCTGTATAAAAAGGTGGACTTGAAAAAATACACATCAGTAAAGCCATTTGATTTTATTTCATAAATATATGTGATGGGCTGATGGTGCTTCATGAAACAGTGTCCCTATTTTTAGAGCTCTGTAGGTGGCGCTGTTGGTTTATAAACAAAGTGAGGTTTCATTGAAATGGCTGTTAAAATCCAAATATTTTAGAGCAGTGCCATCTAGTGGGCTCTGAGAGGACACTGTTTCATGAAGCCTCATCAGCCCATCACTAATTTCAATGATACCTCACCTCATTTTTAAGCCAACGGCGCCATCTACAGAGCTTTAAAAGTAAGTTTCATGAAGCCTCACTGGCCCATCACGAAGAAATATGTTGAACCTGGGCGTCCTGGGTTTTATATCAGCATCATGTTTCAAAAGTGTCCTTTGTCATTGTAGCTGTTACTAAAAAATGGATCAAAATAACTCTCTCTCACACCATGGTGTCAAATAGTGACTATTTTCAAGTCCAATGTTGAGTCAGCCGTCTGCATTGCATTTGGCGCATCACTCCATTGAAGCACACTTCATGCTCTTCACCATGCTGTTGATGCTAAGTAACCTCTAACTGCTCGGACCCTTCAGCACTGTGCGGGAGGGGCCACACTTGATTCCACTGAAACACACATACGTTGCGGAAGGCTGAGCTCGGCATCAACACTAGACGCCTAAGTCACTGGAAGACAGTCGCGATTTGAGTCATGAGGATGAGTCACTTCTCTCTGTTGGAAAATGTGCAATGCCAATGATGTGATGCAAAGCATCACCGTGGTTGTTATTATCGTGCAACAATGTCACTCAAACATGAAACTGAAGGTAGTTTGTATACAAGCGTGACGTATGTAGCTTAGCAACCACGAACCATCCCTGTGAATAACAGCTCAGAATGAGGCTTCATTTTCAGAGGCCACTAGGTGGCATTCTCAGCTGTAAAATCTTTGAATTTGAGCGAAATTAAACATCATAGTACTATTTCTACTGAATGCCTTCTCCTGAGCTTTGAAAATAAAGACACTGTTTCATGAAGCCTCATCAGCCTGTCAGTGTCGTCATATTCAGAGCCCACTAGATGGCGCTTTGAACAGTCACTTCAATGAAACCGCACTTCATTTTAAACCAACAGCGCCACCTACTGACCTCTAAAAATAAGGACACTGTTTCATGAAGCCTCACCATGAGTGAGTACAAAGGAGAAGAAAATGGGTTGTAAAACAGTATTTATATGCAGATTTTCTATACCCTGAGAATCAAACAGAACTGAGCGAGACTATAGCGCCACCTACAGGGGTAATCCATAATCACAGTTCAAGTCCGGCTCCCTCATCATCTTCCGAGACAACACAGATCCAATCATGGACCGAAATTATTCAGAGCAAACGTCTTCAATCCAATAAACTTGCAGGCGCGGCCGCTCCGAACACAATTAAACAGCGCTGCCTGGGTAAACAAAGCTCGACCATATCCTCTGTGATTATTTACCACCCTGAGCACTCAGCAAGAATCAATAGCACGAGCAAACATCAAACCAGAGTAGATCTGCCGCTCGTCACAGTGGCACTGCTGCGGACTATTGTCCTGGCCTCCATGGATTCCTTTGCATTTGGAGCACCAGCGGTCGGCGCTGGAAAATGAAAGTCAGTCGATGGTGGAAACACCAAGGCAGGGCACGCGCTGTGTTCACGGTGAAGTTTGTGGAGGCCTGTCAGGAGCCGCAGGAATTCATTGTTCTGCATCTGAAGCACAGTTAGTGAGGGAACAGGTCGAGCTGCGTTTTAAATATGTAAAGACTTTTAGCCGGCAGCTCGCCTGAACCTTGTTCTGTGCCTCGTCGGATGAATCATTTAGGCTTCACGGTAACGTAAATGGTTATTGGGATCCGTGTGACAGCAACGCAGCGACCTTCCGGACCAGATCGCACGCACTTCTAAACGTCTTTATGTTGGCATTTCATGTTTAATATTTCATTCCAAAGGTTGACAGCCGGCTCAAATGCATGTCATGTATATTCACTCATTTCAAACTAGAGATACAGTTGTAACTATAGCTTGGCTCCAGTCAGAGTGAAAATAGAAGCCTGTTTAAAAAAAATAAAAATGAAAAAAAGGAAGGGTTAAGTTTTATCATAATGAATAAATAAATAAAACTTCTATCACCCCACTGAGTTTCACAGAAAAGAAGTCACCAGGAAGTGTGATGACACTTTCAAGACAAACAGCTTTTGGATGGGATTTTCACCGGATTAAAGTTGAGATCCAATTTACAGTTTTGATATATTATTCTAGTTTGAAAATTACAATTCAACATTCGTTCGATCTTCTAGAAAACAAATCATCTGCTGCAGTTGCTCTGAACTGCCGTCGTGTGAGGAAAACCGTTTAATAGAAAATGTGATTTTTTAAATTTACATTGTCATTGTTTATTATTTTTGGACTTAGTTATTGTCATGACAATTACTTCTTTATTGAGTTTTTGTATTTGTAGTGTTCCTTACTTTTTTTTTTTTTTTTTTTTAAAGCCTTTTTATACATTTCATATATTTATACATATGTATTTATCATGAGGGTTATAGAAAACAATTAACAATAAAAAGAAAACTAACATTGAAAACTAAAATTAAAAAATTAACTAAAATAAATAAAAATGAAAGCTTTTCATAAAATAACTAAACAAACAAACTAAAATTATAGCGAAACTGTCCTTCGTTTTCATCTTCATTGATTTCATGAAGAAGCATTATGAGACGATTTAAAAATATATTTATTTTGTCTCACCTGGTTTTACCAGGTGCGGCACATCGAGTCCGTGATGTCACTGGTGTTGACAACCTAACCTGGTGCGATGGTTTTAGTTGGGCATCTTTCCAAACGTAATGTGTTTTTTTTCATTGTTGAGTTTTTATTACTGACTATTTTTGCAGCCCATTTCAACCTTCAATCTTGTTCCAGTACCCAATATTGAAGAAAAAAAAAAGAACTGAAACCTATTAGAACTAAACTGAAACAAAGCATTTTTCAAAAACTGATTAAAAACTAATTAAAACTGAATTTGAAAGACACAAATTCAAAACTAAATAAAAACAAAAACGGATGAAAAATCCCAAACTACGATAACCTTGCTAACCATGTGACTCATCTTTAAACAACAATATTTTTCATTTTTTATTTATTTATTTTTTGCAAGTTTAAAACCGGCAAAAAGAAAATGCAGTCAAATACTGAATAAGGTGCTTTTTTTTAATGTTTCTTTTATGAAGTGCTTAAATCTCAGTCGGCCCCTCTGACTGTGTGTCACTCAGCCTGGCAGCTCATGTAATTATAAATATGAAATAGCAACACCTTATTAATAGTTATCTAGCATAACAAAGACGCGCTGGCTTTGAACAAATACTGAGGCATAAATGAAACAACACAGAACGTTTCAGGAAAACAAAACTAGAGCGGATTGCTGCCGTCAACAGGGAGGCAGAGAAACAAACAGGCTGCTTCTTCATCAGCCACAAACAACGTGCCCTTCAATTAACTATGAACAGGAAAGCGATAACGGCCGCTGTCTCCCTCTCGCTCGGTCTCTGTCTCGCTCCAACCCGCCGCTTCTCCACCTAATATTGGAGAACAAGATGCGATAAGACACGTCGACTTCCTTCAAACCTCTTTGAGCCCGGACAGCCAGGGAGCACACGCTACACTTCTCATTCGGTGTGAGCGCGGCTCCAAACTTTCATCATTTCCACAGTCGGTAAACAACCAAACTGCCGTTTCCCGCCGCCGCGTCTCGCTCGCACAGCGTTTTGTTCTGCATGGAAAAATTCGTCAAGTCTGTTGAACGGTGACCTTTATTTTTACGAGCTTTGTGAGGCTCTTATATAAATCTTCAGAATGCTGCATGTGATAAGCTTCAGCGGCCGAATGTGTGAATATGGAAATATTGTCAGAATGACTTCATAAGTCTGAGGGCGCTGTAGGGAGAGCAAGACGGCCGTGCTAAAGGTTTCCTCATTCAAGCACACGACTGATTGACAGGACTATGGATCATGTTTACGACGTGTGAACCTTGCATTTCTACATCTTCTGTACCAGGTATGTGAATTTCAACCCCTGTAAGAGAGTTTTTTTTCTAAAAAGTATCATCATAAATAATGCCTCAGTCCATTTCTAATTTTACAAAGGCCATATATGGCCCAAGGGCCTTCTGTTGGATAAAGGCGTCTCTTTTTTCCCTTCTTTGTTTTTAAGAACGTGATGGCAGATGACAGATGAATAGATTCTGTTTTCTTCTTGTTAACGGCATAAGGAACAGATGGCGACATTCTGGTGGGATTCCGAACAACCACCTGGACCAAGGTGGATCCTGTGGTGCAGAATGAGCTTAACATTTATATGTTAAATACAAAAAAATGTGTAATGGGTAATATCTGTCAAACAGGCAATAATATTGAGTGGGGAAAAAAATGCTCATGATATATAAACAGAAAAGCAGTGGTGGGCTGATGAGGCTTCGTGAAACAGTGTCCTTATTTTTAGACCTCACTTGGGGATGCAGTGGGTTTAAAAATGAGTTACGGTTCCAATGAAATCGTGGTTCAAATCCAAAGATTTCATGGCAGATAGTGCCATCTACTGGACTGTGAAAATAAGGACACTGTTTCATGAAGCCTCATTAGCCTGTCTGCTCCTTCTGACCCCACTAGAAGGCGCTCTCTACTCTGAAATTTTTGGAACTGAACAATCATTTTAATGGAACCTCACATTACTTTTAAACCGTGAGCGCCACCTACTGAGCTTTAATAATGAAGACACTGTTTCATGAAGCCTCATCAGCCCATCACTACACAAACTAGCTTCTCCAGAGATGCAGGTGATTTATTTATTCATAAAGAACTTGTTCCAAATGAAATGTGCTGTGCGGTGTTGTTGTTTTGTCTCCATGCCTTAGCGGCCCCTGCGTCCTCTAACAATATGGTTTGAAGCCTTCACTTGTTCCGGGACTTCAAATGAAATCCCTTCTCCCTGCTGTCTGAGTCCTGGTGCTCCAGAATGCAGACTGTGATTTAGATGCCCACCGTCGCCTTCTGCAGCATCTGTCTCACCGCACGCGTTTTAAGGAGCAATTTGGGGTTTTTATTGAAGCCGGCCCGAAGCACACAGCGCCATTTGTCATGCAATTTCTCGCTCCAGACAGAAGTCTGACAATATCCGAGGCAGCGCTGTTTTAATGGGGGGCCTTCTTTGGGCAGAAGGATACGGAAGAGCTCTCTGTGCTCTGCGACCAGGCTGGGAATCCTCCAAAACTCCGACCCCTCTGAAACCTCAGCGGGGGCTCCGCCGGTCGTTTGTCACCGAGGCCACCAGGCCTGAAGAGCTTGTCTGTTTTTGATGAATGAATCGGGGGCCTCGGTTCTCCGACTGCCATCCATCAGCTTGTTCTGATGTACGGCATAAAAGATGAATAAGTCTTACTTCTTCTGCTCAGGAGGAGACTTGATCCTTCACATTTGTCACACCTCAGTTGTGACACGTTGTTTGGACAGAATTGCAATTTAAGCTGATAAAATCTACGAGGAGAAGCGAGGCGTCGTGGCCATTTCACTTTCACACTTAAACAGGTGGCAGTTCACTGTTCATCACTTAGTTCCCAACTCAACACCTCACTTCCGCGTCAGTTGAAGTAGTAAGACGTCCGCTAACCAACCATGACATTATAACCACTACATTCATATGAGTCAAAGCTGGAGCAGAAGAGTGCGATGTGGTGTCGACCTCTGAAATAACTTAAAATGGAGCATAACTACACAAGTAATGAAAATACTTTAGCGATAAATGCTGCGCAGAAAGAACTGCCAAAGCTACAAGAAGGAAGAGGCTTCCTGTATTTTTGCTTTGGTTTTTAACTTGTAATGGGCTGGTGAGGCTTCACGAAACAGTGCCCCTATTTTCAGTGCCCACTAGAAGCCGCTCTCTGCACAAAAATCTTTGGATTTGAACCATTTCAATGGAACCTCACCTGATTTTTAAAGCAACACCGCCACCTACTGAGCTCCAAAAACAAGGACACTGTTTCATGAAACCTCATTGGCCCATCTCTAGCTTTAACTTGGGGTCGATATTTAATCGCTTCTCATACATTACACTTGGTTTCACATTTCTAAAAGCCCCTTTCACCACAATTGTCAATCGTTTGAGGTTATTTTAAATAATATATCAACAAAGAAGAATTAAATAGTAGCAACATTCTCTATTAAAATGTTCTTTTACTTATGTTTTCGTCTGCTGCTGAAAACCTGCTTTAACTGGGCTAATGGCCTGAGTTTCTTTCATCCTGTTTCCATATTTAACTTTACCATCTGGATACGTGGTGCGAGGCACCGACCGAGCTTTTAAACAGCTAAACTTTCTCTCTTGTGTGGTTCAGTGTGTCCCACTTGTGATGCCATTTCCATGTTCCTGTTGTTTAAAGACAAGATAGCGCTGTTGCGATCTTATTTATGTGGTCTTATTTCTGATACTAAACACATTTTTAAATTTATAAAAAAATATTTTAAACAAGAACAATCTGAACTATATTAGTTTGCTCTCCGAAGAAGTTGTCCAACGTTTCCTTTCAGGAGCCAGACGTTTTCATCTTCTGTGAAAAGCGTTTGAGGGCATCTGACCCGGACACCATGGTGGGATTTATCCTTCAGCAGCTCTTAAGGTGTCAAGTCTCCAATGCAATTGATTTTCTCCGGATATGTCACTCAAATAAAGCCACAGAGGGTTTAACCAAGTCTCTCACAGACCGGCTGAATGAGCTGGAGTGAAGCTCCCTTTCACAAAGGGAGTGGGATGAAATGAATTTCTGTATTCCACGCAAAGGTGCAGATCTATGTTAAAGCCAAGTGGGTGAGAACGAGAAGGGTGCCTTCATGCCCCAGGCACTGAAACTTACCAGCTAGACACAGACACAACCTTTAAACACTTTTTTTCAATGTTCTGATAATGGATACTGAAAAACTATTCATAGAAATCTGAACTGGAGATCTTCTTGTTATTGATAATAATATTTTTATATTAGTAGTAGTAGTACTGTTGTAGTTTATGTTTTATCCGTTTGTTTTGATCTACAAATGTTCCATAGGTCTGTATTCATTTCTAGTACTTCCGGTCACATGAAGGACAGTGGCTAAAAACAAGCAATAACGAAAAAAAATTGACTATTAAATACCACATATCATTGAATCACTTAAATAAACTAACTTTCACAAGTCTATAGTGACAATACGGTGACCTATTTGATTTATACTTGCGTTAAGTTCTGTAACGTCAGTGTTTTCAGCTATGCTAATGTGGCTAATTTATCTCTTAGCAACATCAGGAGTTAGCACAAACTAAACAAAAATGTTGTCGCGATTGTTGGTATAAATGCCCACATTTTTCAAGAATAAACTGCTAACTGGGTCATATATAGATTTTACATATGAGCAAGTCTTCCATTACGCAGATACAGCACTGAGTTTGCTGTACAGCATCAGCAGTGCCACATGTAGAAATGATGTCAATCGATTCCTTATGTCAAGAGGTGACGACAACTCACACGTATTGAGCTAGAAAACACTGTAATGCGGTGGCTACATTCCCGTCTCCTCCGTTCAGTCTGTACTGCAGAGTATCGATATGAGGGAGAGTCGCCAGTATTATGGTCGTAGGTGTGATGTAACAGACCAGCTTGCAGAAGCGAGATCTGAACAAACTCTTCATCCTTTGGTCTCCTCACTCACCATCTGTGCTCACACTCTGCAAGTGCCACATAAGTCAAGACTACAATCGCATGCTGCACAGATTTCTACAGTGCAATTACAATTGAAATAGAAAGAAAAAAAGAAAAAAAAAATCATCACTCCAGATGTGTTTGCAGCTGCAGCGTTCGCAGTCCCACTCACACTTTAAAGCTCCATTTCAACAGAGGAAGGAACAAATGAGGCTTTCACTTCATAGCTGAGGTTTTTGAGCATCACAGCTCGAGTAGCTTATGTCTTGTACCATGGGGAAATGGTTGTCTGTGCGGAAATTTAATTTGGATTAACATGCAATATACAGCATAGTCAGGGCAATCCCTTAAAAAAGGGTGTTCGTATTCAAACTGTTTTGAGTCTAGAGCCCTTCATAATTCACTCTCGCTGTCCAACATGCTCAGCAGTCTCCTCATGAGCCCAGTGCTTTTAAGAAACCGCCATCTTCCCAGTAACACTGAGCAGACCCACGAGCAATGAGAAATATATTTATAATATATATATATATATATATATTTTATTGTTACTTGGAATGTCTGTATTAGATGTAGATTTATTGGACAGTGGGATAAAACCTGAGCAGCACTTTAATTACAACGCGATCTCTCTCTCTTTCAACCGTCCATCGATGTGAGATGACTTCAGAGTGATCTCCACCATATCAGCAGAGGTTCATGTGTTCGGGAGATAAGGTGACTCGCACGTCTCTCTGGCGGTGTGAAAGCGTCTTCCGTTATGACCGTCTCTATCTCCTCCTGCCCACAGGTTTCTCCAGTTCGATTAACAGCGTCTCTTGTCTGTTCCTCCGCTGCCACGGCGGTATCACAGTCAAGGTGAAAGCATGAGAGAAGCACCTGCGCGGCGACCGTGACCTCCCATTCGGCGAAGGGTGTTGTGACTTGACGGAGACGCGGCGCCTTCGGCCAGGAATCTGGGCTGGAGCGGTGAACTTTAGAATGCAGGCTGTGTGGGCGGATGCTCGATTCACACAGACATGAGCACAATTTTCTCACACATACAAGTCACCTGGCGCCTTCTACAAGAACATGATCATGATCAGTGTCCTGCAATTCAGGCCGCTAGTTTTGAAGGATTATAAATAGCATTCATCACTTTTTTTTTTACCCAACGCCAAACCATGCATGATCCTCATTGGATGAAAGAAAAAATCGACCAGTCCTCACTTCTACCTTTGTATCATGTACGTGATGATTTACATGTAAAGTCAATGAGTCCGAAACTGTTGCGATACAATGTGGGATGTTTGGGATGAGAAGGTCACTACTCTACTGTCTCAGGCAACATCTTCAGTTAGTTTAGCTAGTCAACAATTTTCTTGGTTCAAGTTGTAAAACGGGATCATCGGTGACATCACAGCCTAGATTTAAAGGTGACGTATGCAATGAAAATGTATCAATAATAAGAAACAATATGGAACTGAGATTTAATATCCTTCCACAGTAGATCAAAAGGCTTCAATTCTTCACTTCTATACATTGAACACCAAAACCACAGGTCCTGGGTCAGTTGTGATCATAGAAAACACGGTACATTTGTGCATCACAGTACATCTCATACACGCCTGATATAATATCAACATTGGTAAAAAGGTTAAGTGTGGCTGTATTGACGTCCGTCTCTGCTTTAGATAACATGGCGGCTTCATTTAACTGCGGCTGCAAGACTGTGAAGCTACTTTGCTCAAAGCTCATTTATCAGATTTTCAGCTTCACCTCCATCCTACTTAGGCGATAACCGTCCCTGCGTGTTTAAATAGCTTCAACCTTCTTGAATCTAACTTCCACGGCTGACTAAGCCGGCGCCTCTATCGCTTGTGCCCCCTCACTTCCAGTTATAAAATTTTGAGGGAGAAGTGAAACACTGGTGGAGAAGATTTTTGAAATATTTATAAGCAGTGTGGGAGATAGATAAAGTTTTCCCTTTGTGTGGGGCCGAGAGCACATTATTTCAGGCACTACTTTCTCCTGAGGACGGAGAGTGTATGAAAGATTCAACTTTTATTTTGTGCTGTATATAATGCTACAATAATTGTCCAGCTTTTAATCGTATATATATATATATATATATATATATATATATATATATATATATATATATATGAATGAAAGACAAAATAATAAGATTAAAATATCAGAGCAATGCAATTTGCAGGCTTCAGTTACGGGAGGAAACTGGAGATACTAAAAGAAACCCATGCAATTAATCCGTCTCGTATACGGCTTTTCAATTTGGGTGTTTCTTCAACTGAGAGTCATCTAACCACTGCACTCCTGCTGGGAAATTTAAGTGTTTATATTCTCTGGCACAATCGATGCGCTGCAGCTTCTGTAGCAACTTAAGGCTGTCACCATGGTAACAGCATCGCAGACTGGTGTAGTAAAACCTGAAATTTAATTTCAGTGACCCTCACTCCCTCCGAATACAAAAAAAAAAAAAACTTAGGAAAGGATCCAACCCAGGAAGCAAGATGGATGCAAAGGAGAGAGACATCTCTCTTCTTCACATTGCAGCCTCTGAAGACGGATGCGATCTTCCATGATGTCATCTTTTATGAACTCACCAGGCCGGACTTAACAAACGGCAGAGTTTACTGAAAAATGGCGAGACAAGAAGGCATTCACCACACTGGCTGCCCCATGTATATTAGGATTGAAGCGCTGCATGTGAATGAAATGTGAGCAATGCAGCCAGAAATCCATAACCATTATGGAGGCGCGCATGCTTTTCACTCTCACGCCGCGACAACTGGAATTGATTTTTGGCGCTCCCTCGCGTTGTTCGTGCTATGAAAGGCTCGTCCCCTTCTGTTTCAGACCCGCACCCGGCGTTTGAACCGAAAATGGCTGGTGATTATCACCAACAACACGGGTGTTGAACAAGCCCTGACAATGGAAGAGGCTTTTTAATACGACAGAAAGGTATTTTAAATGACCCTTTTGTTGCTTTGGTTTTTTTCTTTTGGTGTCGCTGAGCAAAAATGGTGGGTAAGGAACATGAAATGCTCAATAGTGTGGACTTAAAATTCACCGGCTCAAAAAGAGGGAAAGGAATCTTTAGGCTTTTGTCAAGTACAGTACATGTTTCCAACCATTGATCTGGTTTGAAATTGGTCAGGAAGTAGTTGATATTTTCATGAATGTATACGGAGGTGCTTGATTTATTCGCTGACATGCCGCTTTTTATTCACCGTCTTCTCAAAAATGTCCTCATTTTCTTCAATTTCTCCCTCGGCATTGCTTCATTTTTTTCTTTGCCACTTACTTATGGCTCTGTTTTGTTGCAACGTCTTCATTGTGAGAGGAAATATTATTCACGCGCGGCAGAACGCTCTGGTCTTGATTGCCTGCTTCCTGGGCCAGGTTGATTACGCTGCTGCCAGATGAGCATGAGAGCCATTTGCTCCTGTCAAGCTGGGACTCACAGTCATTTGGTGTGAGTCTCTTTACATTTTGGTAGGTGAACAGACTCACCTATCAAAGGTATTTGTGTGAAAGGGTCGAACATCATGGACCTAAATGACCATCCATCACCTGTTATGTAGAAACCAAAGAGTGGAGCCTGGAGAGCTCACAGTTAGCATCACGTCACAGAGAGTCCTCGGTCTGACCCAAGGCCTCCTCCCAGTTAAACAACATGATACCAAGGAGGTGCTGAAACATCTCCCTGCTGCTGATATAAGTCAGTGATACTCAACTGTTGGGTCAGAACCATGGCTTGTGAGGCTTCTTGAAACAGTGTCCTTATTTTCAGGGCTCAGTCGGTGCAGCTATCTGTCCAAAAGTGATGATAAGTGTCGTGAAATTGGTTGCAGAGAGCGCCATCTAGTGGACCTCAAAATGAGGACACTGCTTCATGAAGCCTCATCAGCCCGTCACAGCAACCTAGAAGACTTTGTCTCACACAAGTTTGTCTTCATCAGACTGGGGCAAAGTCGGATTTCTGTTCTGGTCAAAACCTTGACCTTTTCCAACTGAGAACCACAGTCTCAGACTTAAGATGAAAATTGGATTTATTGCCTCATGAAAACCAGAAGAACCAAATCATCTGACTCCAGTCACATGCTAGACTCTGACATTTCTGACTTTCTTTCTGACAAGACTGACGCCTTGTGAGGGGCTGGCGATGTTTCATGAAACAATATCCTCATTTTCAGAGCGTGTGGTGCCGGTGAAACATTATTCAAAGCCAACAATTATTTAGAAGAGACAGGAAACTATGATAATGAGAGCACTGTTTCATGAAGCGCCATCAAACCATCACTATCAAACGTGACAGGGTTGGTGTTAGGACCCTCGCTCACCCGACGTGCTGCCCATGGCATCAGGATACACCGCAGAAGGCGGAACATTTGCCATGCAATGCAACATGAAGGCCTGACTTTGGCGGCTGAGTCTGGGATGGAACGTCTCTTTCTGCACGTTAGACCCCATTGCAGTGAGAAGGTGTTGAAAATATACACATAAAACACACATTTAATGGAGTAAAAATATGAAAAAAAATCCACCGTGGTATCTTTGTTTTCAGTGACCAAGAGCAACACTCCTTGTTGAAACAGTGACTGTGGAGTGACTTTATGACTCAGTGGAAACATCTAATTCGCAGGCGTCCTGCTTCTCCTCACTGCCCGATTGATTCTGCTGCAGTTGTGACTTCAGGAGTGATGACTCACCTCCCCGTGTCCTCCCGAGCGCAGGCGACGTTTGACACGCTCACCTAGCAATCAATTAGCACTCCCCCTCTCCATGTCCTTCCTCGACGCCACTTTGACTTGCTTTATTTCAAAGATGATGGAAGTAAATCTCGCGTCTGCTTCCACACCACAAGTAAGTAAAGTGAAAGTGCAAATTCTGCCAGTTAGAAAAAGCTCTTCTTCCACGGCGGCGTTTGAGATTTGCGACAACACGCCTCAGACCAGCTCAGCGTCACCCATGTCCTCCAGCTTGTCTTCTTCTTAGCCTGTCATCTTCACAGAGCGTGGAGTTTATAATTGGTTTGCTTCAGACTTTGAGATGGCGGGTTTGTCATTAGCCAACGTAGCAGATGCTGAAGCAGCTTCCGCAGATCTTCCGCCCGTATATGGGCCACTGGTCATCCAGACTAGCGCCGCTAATGAGAAAACGCTACACTGCTTGCTGCGGGAAAAGCAACGGCCTTGTCTGTCATTGGCTGGAGACACCACTGGTTTCCGGCGCTCAGCAAGCTTCTTGTCAGAAGGTATGGGAGGGTTTCAGCCTGACTGAGGTAGGTGGGCGAGACCACGGCGAGCGGAAGAGCCCGGCTCTTTCAGCGAGTTTCTGGATGGCGCGGCTGGCTGTGCCCCTCTGGCGGGATTCCTCTCCACTGAATCGATTCGAGCTCTGTTTATCTCATTAGCTTGTAGCATGTAATCAATCACGCAAGGGCATTTGTTTCGGGCCTTCAACCCACCGCGTCACATCACTCAACAGCTCTGCTCAGCACCAGCGCTGCTCCGTCGACAGTTATCTTTAGCGCCGACGTTACCCCCAGCCACATGTAGCCGACTTGGCAGACGCTCAACTCTTCCTGTTTTAATAATGTTGAGTGGTGGTGTGGTGTCAGCGCGAGACGGAACACAGACAGAAACATTAGCCGACGCTCCTTGATGCTAATGATTCCTAAATCAACTTACTCTGTCTTTGCTGGAGTAATGAGGACAGCGTTTGCTGCGCCACGTGGATCTTCAACGCCTCAGTTCATTAAACCCTAAAAAGGTTGCGGCTGGCGTCAACAGTCACATGTTAGAATCCAAATGTGACAAGAGCGGAAGGGATTCACTTCGATTCATAATTCATGTGGATATTTGGTGAACGATCATATCCTCATGCTGTAATATCATAACAGCATTTTCTCTAGGAACTCCAGTTTCCTCCCAGAGTCCAAAAACAAAGATTATTTTCAAGCATGAGCTTCACTCACTGTCTAGGGTAATATATATATATATATATATATATATATATATATATATATATATTATGGTGATACTCATGTCAGAGTACATCCCAGTGTTGTTTTTCCAGGTTACAGTTTTCATCAAATCAGAATTCAGCTAGCTTGTGTCGTCATGTCCAAGGCCTACAGCAGCAACAGTGCAAGCACAGGTGCCCTCAGAGTGAACCGACACATATAGTTGCTGGATAGTTGCAAGAGCCAATCAAATCATGAGTTGGGGACAGCGAGGCCTTGTACAGTAGCTGGCCTCATGTTGAATGTGACTTGCACGTGTCCTGTGACTGGATACTCGTACTGTCATTTCCTGGCTACTACTTTTTTTTTGCTCTCGGAAGCCTGTGGCTTAAGCAAAACTAGCTTCAGAGCAATGAAACCACGGATGTTTAGTGACATTCTAGCGCATATCACGCTCTTCTCCACCCCTGCATTATGTCTACAGCCGCACCGGCGAGATAACCAGGCAGAGGAAGTTCGCCACTTCCAATGAAGCGGCTACCGCAGGCTTAGCGCTCAGTGAGTGCAAATGTTTGAGATATTTATTTTGCTCACGTTTAACATGGCACAGCTGTGTGATTCTACTCCGACATGTTTATTGTGCCGCTGTCGGTGAACTGTGGCCGTCTTGTTGGAGTCTTCTGATACGAAACTGAGACTCTGCAAAAGAGTGTACAACAAAGCTTCTGCCATGTATAAAGTAGCCTGGTGGTGTGGCACGGCTTCCATGAGACCGCCAGAAAACTGGTCTATTTTTAAAAATCTCACCTGATCAAACGTATTGAAACCATGTGGAAAGAGGTGGTCTTGAACGTGTCGGTTTTCATGTGTTATTCGCTGAAAAATCCCATTAGAAACATCTTATAATGACTGAAGTCTGTTGCTGGCAGAATTCAAGTCGCGGACTCTGGCTGGACATATGAGGAGGTGGACCGCTGCTGTGTGGAGGCAGGTTTACTTGTTTACTTACTTTACTTTTGACCTTTTATTGTCGACGTGGTATATGGTAATGTAGGTCTATTGGTATACAAGGCGCATGCACACACACACACCTGTCATGATTCCCCTCTGTTTCTCTCTCACTTCTTGAATGGCTCCCTTCCGTACGTATGGGGAGACTCGATGTAAAACGCACGGCCCGCCACCGAATTTTTCTCTTTTCAAAGCCGTTTTGATGATGATGATGATTTACTCTTGACACTAATAACTGCACGACTGACTGGATACCTGCTTGTGCTGGTCCATCACTATAGAGACGCTGTTGGTAGGTCATTGACTGACAGCGCTGACTGATCCATCACTGGCAGATCTGTGGTCGTACCTCTGTACGAGACGGTACTGTGTGAGGACACACTTCACACTTCAGCTAACACTTCAGTGTGTTGGTCGCGTTGTCACTTTTCTGATTGAAATGCATTCTGGGAGAGAAGTGTGATTTAAATTGGAGTACAATTTTGTTTCAGTCCCTATGCATTTCACACTTTTCCCTGGAACATTTACTGAGATGCAATACTTAAAATAAACAAAATTAAAATACCAAACAATTTAACATTTTATTGCCATGTAAAGCTCTCTATTGCTGGTCGAACTAACAGAACATGTTTAAGCACGTCCATGAACAAAAGACCAACAGAGAGTGCATCCACCCATCTATTTTTACATCACAGACATCAGCCTCCACATTTTCATCAGCTATATTAAAACTTCATTCCTCCTTATTTTGAGCGCTTTCATTCCGATTGTTTGAAGCGTGAAAATGCTCTTGGATGGAAGCACAGGAGCAGAAGACTGACGCTTGAAGGAAGATGCAAACACACATATTGTACATGTGATATTGCCCTTGTTGTTATAACAACCAGAAGGAGAAGAAGAGGACGAGGTACAGTTGGAAATCTGGAGAGTTTGATGAAGCACAACCCAGTTATTGCTTCAAATCTGCTTCAGTAATTCCACACATAGTTCTCAAGTGACAATGGTGAGAGCCGTCACGTCGGTGCTGTGCAGCTGAAGCCTGGGGGTGGGCTTCACGTTGCAGCCCCTGGGAGCAAAACCACGGCGCTGGTTTGACTTGGAAATGTGGAGCTGCAGCCCTCTTCCATTTGTTACATGTCTACCTAATACAACTCCTGCCCTGTGAAACTGACCGACCGACAGAATCCCACTCTGTCAAGATTCAAACCTGCATCGTGACTAAAATCCACATGAAAAAGGAAACCAATTGTCAACATTCTAATAGCAATTTATCTTATCATCTGGTGACGGATTGCTGCACTAAAGCAACACGGGAAGCTTCAGGAATTATTTAGGTAAATATTCCACCACTCGAATGAGTCTTTTTTTCCCGGTATTTCTTCATGTACACAAGAAGAAACAACCGTAGTTAGAGCCATGCTGAAGTGTGGAGCAAAAGTATGATGGTATTAACTCCCTTCTCCTCCACATAAGATCATCTCACTAACTGATCACCAACACCCACTTGTGTTCCTCATTACAGGAACATTTCGTAACTCAAATGTTCTGACGTTCTCTTGACTTTGCTGGATCCATTTATGCCAGTTAATTTGCCAACAATTCATCCACTAACTGGATCCCCAGAGCCAGAAGAATACAGTCACAACCGAGCAGGAATATAGATTCATGTATGGAATGATTTTTAAAACACACCACCATGGATCCTTCAGCCTCTCTGAGGTGGACTGAGCTGTCAGGAAGGCTGAGGGATTTTCACCAAAGCTTTTCGGATTTTCTTAAGAGGGTAATTGAGAGTGCCGGCTTGTACCTCAATAACAGGATTTTGTTGTTGTTGTTGTTGTTGTTGTCTGTTTGTCTGCGGGTAATTACTGCAGTGAAGTGAAGGATGCTTATCTCACATATGGAATACATACAATGGTGACAAGAAAAGACGCCATCATCGCCAGTCACAGGCACCAGTTTTAACAAATCTACTGTATAAAGATATGCAATATATATTCCAAAGATATGAGATTCTAGCGACGCTTCCATGAAACGTCATTCACATATTTAAATAAACAACCTTTATAATGTTTGTTCCTTCCAGCTAAAAATATGAGTCATCGAAAACATGAAATAATGTTTTTTTAATCAGGGTTATATATATATATATATATATATATATATATATATATATATATATATATATATATATATATATATATATATATATATATATAAGCCACTACTCTGGATATATTTGAAATTCTTATGAAATTGAAATTCTTATACAAATATTTTCAAGATATTAAAAGAGCTTTAGTTTAAATAAGGTGATATAACATTTTTTTTTTCATATATATTATTATGTTTTTAAATGGCGACAATAAAAAAGCTCTCCCAGCCACCATGATGTGTTATCTGGTATCCATTTCTTGCGATTAGTGATGGGTCGATGACATGAAACAGTGTCCTTATTTTTAGAATGGTTTAGGTTTAAAAATGAGGTCAAGTTTTATTGAAATGGCTGCTCAAATCCCAAAATTTTAGACTAGAGATTATGAGGAAACTGATTCATTGTTTCCACTTTGTTTTAATATGTCTTGATCACATGAAATTTACATCTTTAAAAAGAGATTTCTCAAGGCATGTTGGCTCTCCTTTAGGATGAGGCATTGTTTACATGTAGCGGAAACCCTGCTGTGGTTCCTTGATCATCATATTGACCTCTATCGCAGTAGGAAAGTACAGAAAACACAATGACTTCATCTTTTTGTTTGGCCTGAACCAGGTCTGACCTTTCGCGTTGACTGTCACTGTCACTTCGCATCACCTCCGTGTCGAGGAAGCCATCATAAGAGTCGCTACACAGAATTATTATTTCTAGCTTCTGACCCCATCCGGAATGCCATCTTTGATTGTAGCTCGCGGAGTCAAATTGATGTTCTTTTATGTCGTCGCCTTGTGTGAGATTTAGTGATTCAGAGAAAAGGAGACGTGATCGCTGAGGTGACGTGTGCCCCCCTTTTCTTGTCTGTGTGTGGCAGAATGCGCCGTGACAATGGCTGCTGCGGCGCTCGCAGAGCTGCACATATTGTTTTTGCCTGTAGACATTACAGCCAGTGTGTGTCTTTGTGTGGGTCTGAATACACAGACGTGTGACTGCACATGCTTACGCCTGCAGGAGAATCATCTTCTAATCTCCAGCAGGCCAGATGAATGTGAGCACAAGTGATACCACAACCCCAGCTGCCCCACAGATCTTTTTTTCTCATCTGGAGCCAGAGTGGTGCCCTACAGCATGCCAAACACAAACACACTTAATGAGATTACTTTTTAAAAAGATCATTAGGATAGAGATGAATCTCACATAAATAATTCACTATTGCTTATTGAAGCCATTATTTAAAGCTGAGAAGGTTTTTTTTTTCTTATGTTGCAGAAATTGTGCCTCAAAAACTTGTATGCCGCCAAAAAACGTGTAAATTATCATGAATTTATGAATGAACTATGAATTACTGTAAACCTTATAAACTACAGTACACTACAGACAAATCTTGAAATAAAAATAAAAATGACATTTTTTCATAAAATGATAACAAACTGAAACTGTTGTCTGTTTGTAAAACTAAAAAAAAAATATTACAAAATTGTCCTTTGTTTTCATCTTTGTTTATTTCATAAAAAAGCATTTTGAGATGATTTACTTATTTATTTTGCCTGGGCTGGTTTTACAAACGACGTTGGCCAGGTGCGGCACGTCAAGTCCATTACATCACTTGTGTCGACGACCTGACAATGCTGACTAGTGGTAGTAGATAGTCGTAGTTGGGCAAAAGCCTCATCTTACCAAACTTAATGTATCTTTTACGTGGTGTTGTCTGTTGAGTTTTCATTACTGCCTAGTTTTGTGACCTATTTCAATATTCAATCTTGTTCCAGTGCGCAATATTGAAGGAAAAACTAAGCATTTTTCAAAAACTAAAAACCCTCACTGAATTTGAAAGACTAAAATGAAATAAAAAAACAAATAAAAAAGCAAACTATTGAAAAAACTAAAACTTTTTTAACCCTGATGTTGACGCAGTAGTCGGCAGGTTGATGCATGGAATGATAATGTTTCCACTCTCGCAGCATTGCGTGGTGTTTAGTGGGTGGCTGGGGTTCCGACACACAGAAGTAGGTTTGGGTATCACCAGGTCCCTTATGATACTGTTTCAATAGATAATGCTGCTATATATCATTGTATCAGTGTGTTGGCCCAACCCTTATCATAAGCTGTTACTTTAGTTCGCACCCTGAGTGAAGCGCATGAACATGTGAGGTGCTATATAAACCAAGTGACATGAAATCAAACTTAAAAACCTTAAGGAGAACCACCCCATAGCTTGACCCTTATCCCAGCGCCTCTCTTATGTCTAGATGAGCTGCTAACATAAACAGTGTTATTATATTACACAAGATTACAGTATTACAGGCATATTTTTAGCTTTAGAACCGAAGTAGTGTTATGAACTCCATCGTCCCCACGCAGACCATGTGATTTCAGGCCACAAAGTTGGAGTTTACGTCATCCTCAGATGGAAGGGCACGCAGTCCCCTCGGAGTGAGCCCACTTGTGCTGTACTCCAGAGCTCCAGGCATTAGCCCCGGCGCAGACATTTTCAACGCTGCACCTCACTGTAAAGATTAGGGTCAGGGCTATTGTCCCAGGCCCCACTGGCCAGTCTGGACTACTGCGGTGAACCTGAGGGGATTCTAATTCCTCTACATCCCATTAATGGGCTTGAACAATGCCAGTGTTAATGGGCAGCCAGACTGACTCCGTAGAGGTTAATCCACAGCGGTACAACAACACCGCCGCAAGGCCAAGCACACTCACACGCTCTGTCTTGATTTTGCTTCAAAACTTTTTCAGCCCCTGAATTAAAAAAAGGGCACTGGGTGTTTTAAGCCTCTGCCTTAGGGACCTCAAACAATATGTGTACACTTTGTTTATGTATTATTATATTTATTAATAAAAAAAAACATCATCTCATTTATATATATATATATATATATATATATATATATATATATATATATATATATATATATATATATATATATATATATATATATATATATATATTCAACCAAAACGGCGCAGAGGAGAACAAACAAACTGCCCTGCCTTGACTAATGCGTCCTCACCATCCAATGTCGATCGATGTCGGATCAACAAAATCAACTGACACATTCGCAAGAGCAGCCAGTGAATCAATGGGCTCCATTTTTGATTCAGCTTTATGTGCTAACAGGATTAGTCAACTGGTGATAAAATAATGGATGCTGGCCTGCAGACGGTTGCAACAGTGAGAACTGAACATCATTTGCTGTCCACCTCCAACATCAGTTCACGATATCATGCTCTGAGAAGCAGTGGGTCAAGAAATGAAGTTGAGTTCACAATGTTGTTTTTATGTCAGTGATTATAAATGAGGTGAGTACCAAGGAAAACAGAGTCATTTCACCTCTGTGCTCTATCTGGAGCTATGTTCCCATTGAGTTTCTATTGTCCACGTGTGTTGGTTTACACAGCCCAAAGACTATCAAGTTCATGAAGGTAATGGAGATTCAAACTACCTAAAAGAAGTTACCAGTGGATGCTGGTCTACTGTATATGAGCTTGAACAGCTTGGTGATGCAGACCTGACATGCAACTGTGACCAGCTCAGTAACAACACTAGCACTTGGTTGTGAGCGCCCTCCACTATGAAGCGCCCTCCAACGACCAAGTGAAGTGACTGACGTCCCTCAGAACTGGGACGACACTTGATGATGTCACACGTAAAGACGGCGTGTCATTGGCTGCCATGCTTTTTGTTTCCTGCATCTCCAGTGTTGGAGACGTTTTGGAAATGACAGCGCCAACGTTTCTGCAGCCTCTTGCATCGGCGCTGATCATCTCACCTGGTTTGGTGAACCAACGGAGAAGAAATGGGCGGAGCCTATGCTGCGGTGATAGATGTGTCACAGGTGTGAGGATGCTAACGTTAGCCTGGATGCTAGCCCACTGTTGTTTGTTCAGAAGAAGTAAAAACCTACTGTTGAACATCCATGTTGTATTGTTGATGTTGTGGGACACGGCGGAGCATTTGGCTCGCTGACGTGCGACACCAGAGAAAGTCAACAAAGGGAAGAGTGGTCCTGGCTACTAACATGTCCCTGTTGTCCTGTCCAACATTGTTGTGAAATCAAGTCCTTTGGTCTCCTGGACATCTCTCCAAACTTCATATTCCCACTTGGTTTGGTTTTGGGCCTTAATTTAACTGTTCGACAGCCTCAGTCTGAAAATTTCCAAATAAAAATGAAACGTTAAAAACGTCTGCCATGATACTGAAATACATTGTCTTCTATGGACAATAACACTGTGGGTTGGGAGGCAGAAGGAGATCCTGACTGACAAAGAACAAAGGTCCTCTGTGCTTTGTTTGTTCCAGACAAACCCTCCTGCACCTTCAGCCCTGCGAATCAAGAGCTTGTTGGAGAGCAATGGTCTTTTGTCTTTTCACATCTGGGGTCACCACGGCAAGTCTGCCCCCTCCACTTTGGTCCTTACAATGCAAAGCATTAGACCAATGTAACAACAGGGGCATAATTATTTGCCAGGACTCACAACCCCATCACATAGATTTAAATTCAACAAGTTTGAGTCGTTTTGTTGACAGGCCTAAAGCCGGTATAGTGTTCATCTTGCCCTCTTTTCTTTTCTTTCAGCAGCAGAAACAGGACTAAATAGACACGAATAGAAAACATCGCTGGTTTCTTTTGACAGCAAAGATTTACAGCACCAAATTGCTTTCGACTTCAGTTCCATTTACAGGGAAAACAAGTTCATGTATGACATAGAGAGTGACAACAGAGGGCTGTTCTCCTTCCCCACCTGGCAATGGACTCCCTTCTGTCGAGCCATGTAGACTGGGAACAAGTGCATGGTTCATTTGCCTCATGTGTAGCGCAATGTTTTAGTCACGCCAAAGTGTTCACAGGAATGCTCAATGTTTGCACCCAGATGATGTAAACAGTGTTTATTGCTAGTCTGGTGATGATGTAATAGCCCCTTATTCCTACAAGTGATGAGCATTTTTGTTGCACTGGTCATCAATTTTCATGTAATGTTGACTCATGTTTGCATTAGGTGGATGTTAGATTGATGGGATTATGACCAAACATCAGAAGGCTGAGTTTCATTTTCGTCTTGGCTGTTGTTCTGAGATCATTAAATAAAAACTGCAGGATGGAAATCGCAACCTCCTGCGGTTTATAAGAGCCCAACGTTTGCGCAGTTCAGGTTTATAAAATGAAAACAAAAATATCAATATTGAATAACAACGAAGGTAAAGCTGAAAACATGAGGCAGAATTTGGGTCAATAAAGACAAAAGGAGATGGTGTTTGAGCCGATTTTCTTATGAGGGAACGGCTTCGTTCTTGTGTCAAAACAAGAGAATTTACAAAGATTATTTCCCAAGTACAGAGTTGAAAGACTGAAACCATACGGCAGCTCTCTTGAGACAAGAATGTCCACAGGCTTTAAGGCTAAAAAGCAGATTAATATCAACACATTTTCTATATTTCTTCAGAAATATTAAAAGATAAATTAGTAGGGAAGGAAGTCATTTATGAAAATCTGTAAAGTGGATCTGACACTTTTGCCCTCATCGACCCGTGGGTGGTTAAAAAACCAAGAAGTCAGATTGAACTTGTCAGACATGAGACTGCGACTCTCTCGCCTGCTGTCTAAAAGCAGCTCTGAAGATTAACGTTGTAAACTCATCAAGCTGCAGTCGCATCTCTCTCAACACTGAAAACCTCCAGACGAGGCTGCGCTCCCTTTTTTCGTCTGGCGTCTGCCGTGTGATTTGCAGCGAGACTTGGAAAATAATTCCACTCAAGGTGAAGCGTGAAGTTGTTGATATCTACTACAAGCTGTGTGATGTTCTACTGATCAGAACCGAGCTCATGAGCACTTCACACACATCATTTCAGACACTGACACTCACTTGGCCGCAAGTGATTATAAAAAACAGAGTTATTTTCCCGCTCGTCGGCTCTTTCGCTTCCTTTGTCCTGCCTACAGCTGCAACCGCGAGGTGCCGAGTTACCTTCAAAGCACAGCGCACACTGAAACCACATCAAACACTCGCACATTTAGCCCAGCCGAGTGGGGTTGAAAAACCTGCATCTCTCTGCTCACGGTGTAGCCAGACCAGCTCAGCACAAGCCCACACGCTGCCCAGGCCTGGACAGTGTTGCTCTCAGAAGGCGCTCACCCTATCGCGCGCTCAGTTTGTATGAGCAGATACCTGCAAATAACCTGTCTGTACCGACGTTTACGTTCCTTTTAAGGCTGTCGCAGTGCTGCGGAGCGTGATATACACCTGTAAAACTAACTTTTGTAGCATAAATGTTGCAGTAAATGTGTTTTTTAAATCCATCTATCTATCTATCTATCTACTAAACTTTACAGACTGTTTCATAGCATGCAAACATTCAGTCACTGACTTACACTGGCAGAAATGCAACAGCACCATCTCTGCATTTTGTCCCATCAGCACTTCATGAATGGCACGGTCCAGGCACCAACCACGAACGTGCGCTACATGACAAGCCGTCTGGTTGCATCAACAGCGTCTGGATGTTACTTGCTGACGCTTGTTGACGGAGCAGAAACTAAATATAAACCCGGTCAAGGAGTGCACTGCTACAGGGGGCACGCTAACACCCGGGTGAGAAACAGCTGGGAACAAACACTTAGATTCGCAGCAGACAAGTAGGAGCTGCACTGACTGAGGAGGTGTTTGGATTATGAACTTAGCTGTGTACATCAGTGTATCGATAACCTTTTTTTCTTTTTTCTTTTAATATGAAAGGAGCCCTGCTCCTGTTAATGAAACACACTTTGTCTTAACCTTTTCATCTTGAGTAGTGAATGGGCCTTGTTCTTGTAAGGTTTCTGCAGTTTTGATATTACATTAGATTAGATGGCTTTATATTGTTTTACAACAAAAGGCGCGTTCATTTTAAGGTGATGATATGGATATTATTATTTAATTTTGATTTTTAGGACTGATATGAATTACAGATTGTTAGCTTTAACTCAATAATAATAACGTAATAATAATAACAAAACATAATAACAATACAACAACAACAACAACAACAACAACAACAACAATAATAATAATAATAATTTTAAAAATGTGTTTGCCTTTCATTGATAAGCATTTGGCTCCGCCTTCTCCACTGTCTCTGTGGATGCGGAGGATTGGACCAGTCTCACAGCTCGACTTGATGTGTCCTGACATATGAGTAAGGACTGAGAACAAGAGCCGTGAGAGCAGAGACAAACTAGAAACAGACATCATCTTACTGTAGCTGCATTGTTTGTTGAGGATAGAGACAGCCCTTTGATCTGCGTCCATGGAGGAAGACGGCTGTCAGAAATAACACCTGAAGTCCACTGAACTTCGACACCACCTTCTCTTTCCTCGAGCCAGTGCCCCGGGTTTGTTTACCTCTCTGAACAAGTTGTAATTTTCTATCTGAAGGAGGTTCGCGGCTCCCCAGGGTCAAGACTTAAAGTGTGCTGTCAGGTTTTCCTGGAGAGAACTCACAGAGCTTTTTTATATCCCGTCGCCGTCCAACCAGCCAGCGTTGACCTGGAACTCGGCTCTTTGATGTGCCCCATTTGCATACGCAGCGCCTTAATCTGCATACGATCTGAAGTGAACTTTTCCAATGGAAATGGAGTTTGGACGGCAGAGGAAATCTGCACGAGCCCCCAGCCGCTATCTCAGCTCCCAAGCTCTCGTCATCGGGATTAGCGGCGGGTCTTTTCATCAAGCCACCGTGACACTTTTCTCAGAAGCTATCTGCCGCTTGTCAACAAGGCGAGGTTTTCACTTGCAGCACGCTGCTGTCAACTGTGACCCAGGGACAAAGATGGCAATCTCCGCTCCGAGCCTGAGCAGCATTGAAATAGGCTGATGTAGCGGAGGTCCTGTGCCACAGAAGACGCGGCTCTGCTGAGGACTGGGGGCAGACAAAGTGGTAAACATGTGATTTACCTTATTTTGGAGTCTTCCCCAGGGTGCTGCTAATTCCAGTGCATGCGGCGGAGGAGTCCCATTCATTCCAGAAATCCTTCTTTCTGTCCCTGCTGTGTGTGCGTGTGTTGTCTCCCTCTTCTGGGAGAATTCAAATGACCTCCCCCTTGGACTTGCTGATGCCGGCTGACACCTGTCTCGGATGCTGGAGATGCAGCAGGACCCTGGATCCGAGGCGATAGAGGATTCCAGCTGCTGAGGTTTGTTTTTCTCCGCTCTTCTTGTGATCACACCAGAGTGGCAGCTTTGCTTCTCTGGCTCTTGCTCCCTCCCTCCCTCCTGCCTGTCTCCCCTCTTTGTATATCTCAGTCTCCCTCCTTCCGCTTGGTCCTCGCTAGCGCTGGCTGCTCGGTGGTGGCGAGGCTAAGCGTGCGGAGACATCTGTGAATGCGCTTATGCTGGGGGACTAAAGTAGCCTCTTTGCTGAGATTGAGACCACCCCCCTCCTCACTCTCCTCCCTTCTGGAGATGGGCTTTCTAATGGCATGTACCATTAAAGCTGGGAGCAGGGTGGGCGGCTGCACCGAGCAGCGCGCGGGGGATGAAGACCGGAGGAAACACAAAGGGGTTTTTTTCGGAGCGAGGTTGAAGTGGAAGAAGAATCCACAGCAAAGTCTCCTGCAGATGACCCTGCTCCTCACCATTTCTCTGAGGGAACCTGACTTTACTGTCATCAAATAAACAAAGAGACGTAATAGAAAAACTCATCACTGACCACAAAAAGAGGATCATACTATGAGGTGTGCGTGATGAAGAAAATAAAATGTCCATGAAGCAGCTTTTGAGCAAGAGGGTTGAAGGTTCGACTCCTGGCACCGTGGCATCCTCACCTAGTCCATAACGGACCACAGAGTGAATTGCAATGGTGGCACATGCATGCGCCTCTCAATTGACTGGCGAATCTTCTGTGAGGTTCACAGCTCACAGAGTCCTACTTTGCTTGTAAATAACTGTGAAAACGCAGTTTCATTTTTTAAAGGAAAGAAGAAGCTGATCGATCTTGCTGGGTGAAGCGTAAACAGCACTTTACCTTACAGCTTCACCACTGTCGAGATGGCACAGGTAAGTGAACAACTTGTACTTGTACTGACGAATACAGAACAGAAAACCAGGAACATTATTGTCTTTTTTTTCCAGTCAAAATCTCCTACAATTCTGGAATGAGCCACAATGACAGTATAGTCCTGTAAAGAACAAAACAGACAGGAGTCTCTGAGGTCCCATCTCATCGCTCTCCTCTCACTGTTGCCTCTAAATGCATTTTAGATTCCAACTCCATCATAATAGTGATATTTTCAGTTCATATTCACTGGGGTCATGCAGTGGCGCTGCTGTAGTATCGGTCCGTGACAGTCAGAGATGGACCAGACTTCAAAAGTGTTTTCTTATAGGTGATATCAAAGTCACAACAGTGATCCTCTGGGGACCTGCTAACTCGGGCTGTCAATACATCAGTACATCAGGATTTGAATCTCAATTTATCGCACCGAAGCTTGGAGTTAACTGGGAATTTATGGCGAATTAATCCCATATTTTCCATCTGTTCTAAATGTAACTTGGAGGACGATGTTATCAATGCAACAGAGGCCATTCATGCTTTGTTTTCCACAGCAACCCAACATGACAGATACCATCAATAACATGCTTTAGATTCACATCGGAGCCTCTGACAAAGCTCCACATGTGCTACATTACTGGCCAGTGGTGTTGTTGACATTTTCCTTTAAGATACAGATAGAAAATGTGTGCCGGTGATCACGAGTTAACTCACCTCTAGCACGATTAATTGAGCTATTGACAGCTGCTAACACAACACCTTCTCTGTTGTCTGTTGAGACAGAGCAGCTGGGCTTTGGATCAAACGCAGGCCTGACGATCGTATGCTCTCAGTTGTGACATTACTTGTAGCCTATGTAGCTTCTTACGCGCCCATGAGCTCGATCACGAGGGACACAAATGCATTCTGAGAAAGGAGCCCCACCCCGAGACTTAACCCTCGTCCTAACATTTTCTCATCACAGGGACATTTGATTCATTTGAAAGCCTAAAGCAGACCTGGGCAAAGTGTGGCTCCCGGGCCACATGCGGCCCCAAGCCTGTATTTTCGTGGCCCATTTGACGTCAGACTAAAACTATAAATGATATGTTGTATTTTTTCTTAATTTTTTTTTTTTTTGTTTTTTGACTTTTTTTGTTCTTTCTTTTATAGTCACCACCACCACTTTATGTTCTTGTTTTAAGAGTAAAATTTTCTTCTTTTATTGGCCATTTTTGTATTTTTCTTGTTTCTCAAAACACATTGAAGGAATACTGAAGAAATGGCCTTTTTTTGTCTTGAACGTCTCGTCCATAGTTCATTTACATTCAAATTGAGAGCAGATAAAATGAAATATTTGAATCAGTTTCATGACATATTTACACTTCTTAATATCCTTAATCACATTTCATCTTCATTTTGTCCTTGTTACTTAAGTATCCTGTATATTTTGGATGTTTTTCCATCATTTTGTTTTGTAGTCATCACTGTCTTTCTTTTTGGCATGTGGCCCTTTAGGAAACCTAAAGTATGACCCAGGGACATTAAAGTCCACAGGACAATTGTTGATATCTGATGCCCCAGCAGCGACAATGAGTTGACCACGAGCTTCAAAACTTCTTTAATGGTGACAAAGGCCAATACTTTAACTCAATTTGGAGTTTGAGAAGCTATAGGCCGTTCTTTTCCATGGGGTAAGACAACAACGGAAAGGCGTCTCACCATGGGTTGTAATGTAGTTCAGTGCTTAAAACTGTACACTTCACCTCGAAATATTGCATTTTTCATCGTGCATCCATATTGGTCACACTATCCTGCCAGCCTCCGGAGAGATCACCGTGATAAAGACTTTGAACCGTACAGTGTGGAGAAGTGGAGAATATCCTTTTAAGACAAGCGCATCTGTTGTTTTTGGCAGAATTAATTCTGGCAGCGGCACAACTGTGTCACACGTAAAGCTCCCCCTTATGCTCGACCGGCGGCAAACTCACACACTCAAACGGGCAACTGGGTGGAATGAAGAAAATTTCACAAAGGTTGTTTGTTCCGCATAATAGAATCCTGCAGTCTTTAACTCCAGCTGCTCCAGCGATAGGCAGAGAGGGTCGTCTCAGCGCTCAACATCTAATTTCAGGCACCGGCGCTAAATAAAGACTCGGTTCTGTGGAGGTGAGACAGCGTCTGCGCAGAAAAAAAAGGAAAAAAAAGCAGCTCCCCTCTGCCAGCTCGCCTCCCATGAGCTCCACAGGCCAGAGCTGATTCTCTAAAGCAGCTCCGCCAGGACCACTGGAACATCCAGCGTCTGCTTCTGGGACCGATGTCCCGGACATTACATCAGGATAAACAAGCCCTCGGGGATGGGAAGAGAAAAACACATGCATGAAAAGGATCTCACACCATTTTAATTAACCTTGCCAGCTGAAAACATTAAATAATAGAGGAATTTTGGAAGCCAGTAATGAATTCAAAGCGCTAAACAGGAGCCTCTGTATTCATGCGACGATGTGTGTAGCTCGGTAAGCCCGGATAACCCGCAGAAATCCTTCAGATGACTTGACAAGTGCATGCAACATTTCGCTGCAAAGTGCCATTTGGTATTTTGAGCTTTAGTGGGCCTGTCAGCTGGAACTCTGGTGTTTAGATGTGCTGGAAAAAAAAAACACAGGAGTGTGACACAGACGTCTGACAGCACAAATGACTGGAAATGACGGGTGTTCCCACCTGAGAGGACTTGTTTGGCCGCCCACGGAGGATTGAGGGGAGAAAAAAATCATCGGAATTAAGGGGCAACCTTGCTGCATAGGAGGAATTTAAAGTGTGTGGAGCTGAGAGCTGTCTTCATGGTGAATCTATGTGGAGATGATATCCCAGCTTTCTGTCTGCAGGTGTCTCTTTCAGTCCAGTTTTAGGACTTGTGTACTGCAGGCACTACAGGTTTTGCTACACTCGTTCCTCGGGGGTGACAAGATATGTATATATAGCAACAGAATTATGTTAATTCTATCATGAAGCACATGAGGCGGAGACTCTGCAACACGCTTTGTTAGAGGTGGGATGGTCACATGAGGCTAACAGAAGTATGTTTGCTTCTCTGCTTCTGAAGGGCTCAGCAGTCATTTCTCTCATTTCTTTTCATTATGAAGTCCCAATGTGAGGATGGAGGGGCGGCACTTCCATGATGGGATGCAGCTCTGCCATGTACCTCTAGGAGTCTCCAAAGGGGATCAGGGTTGAAGGTTAAGACCACCAGACTCAAGTGAAGAGCAAGACCAGAGCATGTTATACTTTTGAGGGGGTGAGACCAAGTCCAAGAATGAACCCTGACGTTTCTTTATTATCCATTTGTGCAGCTTAGAAATGGATGGATAAAACTCTTGTCCACAATCTCCAGGTTCATTTATAGGCAACAAAGCTTTATTTGGACCAAAAAAGATCTTTTATAATAGCTGTGACCTTGACTGGACCTGACAGAAAGGTCAAGACCAAGTCCCATCGGCTGGTCCAAATATATAGCAATGGGCCAATGAGGCTTCATGAAACAGTGTCCTTATTTTCTGAGCCCACGAGATGGCGCTCTCTGCACTAAAATCAATGAACATCTCATTTTAAACAGCGCCACCTACTGCGCTCTAAAAATAAGGACACTCTTGCACGAAGCCTCATTGAGACTTTTGCTGCTGTTGAACTTTTACGTTGGTGACACTGTTGAGGAGCATCATACTAAGCTCTGTTGGCGATAACATCAAAGTGCTCCAAGTATGCAGCCTTCATCCACAGCCCTAAAATAAGAGGGAACACTCATTAACCTTCGTGTTATTGGGGATGTTCAGCAGTCACCCAGGAGCTTATCCAGTGAAGGTTGCAGGCTGTTATAGTCTTTGAGCTGTTGGCAGGAAGTAGCATTAGAGGAGTTCATTCCTGGTCCAGGGTCAATGAGTCGCTGCGAGAGTCTGCATCTGTCACAGTTCATCATCGAGAGAGAGGGTTGTGCAGGACGCCTTTCATTTTGGCCCTGCTCCTCCTCTGCAACGCCTCCTCCACACACTCTTGTTTCCTCCTTCAAACTAAATGATCAACCTGAGATCGCAGCTACCTTCGATGTATGAGATATGAATGTAAAATCAGACCCCTAAATAAACGTTTAGGTTCAAGTAGTGACCTGGAATATGAGCGACGAAGAGTGACTTTCTTATATAACAACGTAAAATATATAGACTCTCTCTGTATATAGGACAAAACACAGTCTACTGAATCAAGAAGAGGAAGTTCAGGGAAGAAATATTACTGCCTCACAGAAAACGTACCTGGGGAAATGCTAATAAAGTCGCAGAGCAGATCAGAAAAGGCAGAGTTGAACGACTGGTGAGCTGCCAGTCGTGATCCCCGCTTATGGAGCTCCAACTGTCTGAAGAAGTTTCACTCAGAAGCGTTTGTCAAAGACAGAGCCGCCTTTCGTCTCACACTGTTAAACTGGCAAAAAGTTTGTTCTGCAATGTAACACTTCTATTTAATCCCCACATGAATTCATTAATTTACGTGGCAGATAAGCCCGTTAGCTTATTCAATCTTTTCAGCGTCAGTGTCAATAATAGTCAGAAAACATTTGGTGGAAACAAAAGGTTTGGGTTTTTTTTTGTCTTGTGTTTACTTCAGCAGCGAGACTGCAGCACGTTCAATCCCGGCATGAGGCAGCTTTGGGATCCTTTCTTTCTAGGGCTTGAACATATATTCTTTCCGTGCTGCTGCACAAGTCACGCACTCTGGTTTCCTCCCACAGTCCGAAAACAGCCATAAGTTAATTGTTTAGACCTGTTTAGGCCTGAAGACAAGAGGCATCAAACATCCAAGGATTCTCCAAAGAGGATCAGGGTTGAAGGTTAAGACCACCGGACTCGAGTGAAGAGCAAGACCAGGGCATGCTATACCTTTGAGGGGGCGAGACCAAGTCCAAGTCCACCTACAGAACTTCACCAAAATCGAATCCCGTCCATGTTAGCTCATTTCCATCCAACCCTGAAGTGTCTTCATGATCCATTTGTACAGTTTGGAAATGGATGGATGGAAACCCTTCTACACAACCTCCAAGTCCCAAATGGTAGTGATGGGCCATTGAGGCTTCATGAAACAGTGTCCTTATTGTCAGAGCCCACTAGATGGCGCTCTCTGCACTAAAGTCTTTGGACTTGACCATGCTATCAGTGAACACCTAGTGCGAGGCTCATGTAGAGAAAGATAGTGCTAAGGGACTGATGTAACCACACGGTCCCAGTCATTCCATCCTGGAAAAAGAAAGGGTTTGCGTGGGACCTTGTCATCTGAACAGTGAACTTGCCCTGCTCCCACATATGGGTCAGGTGAGCTGGCGAGTCGGCATCAGTGTGCTCGCGCTCGATTGCCTTTGATATATGAATCCTTTGAAACTTGCTCGGATAAAGAGCTATAAATAAACCTGGCTTCATTATTCTTCTTTCAAACAGAACACAGCCATGCACACGCTCACACACACACCACATGTCAACACGCCACACAGTCAAGGCCGCGCCTCCATATATCAAGGACCCTTCAAGTCTTGATGGTCTGATTTATACGTCGCTGTCAGTGCTTCCTCTGGACACGCGTGAAGCCAAGAGCTCTTCGTGTGTGTGTGTATCTTATGCGTGTTTAAAGTGTGCCATGTTTGCCTTAAATCTTTCATGGCCTGCTATCCCAGTCATTTTTCTTTCTCCTTCCAGTTTTTTTTTTTTGCTCAGAGAGCCATCTGCTGCATCTTTTCAAGCCTAATAAGTGGGAAACAGCGAGCCATTGAGTTCAGCAGATGATAAATATGGTCGATGAATACGCACACACTCAGGACAAGGCAACAGATGGAAGTCGCCCCAATTTGGTGGCGGCGCTGGAGCCAGGCCTGGTCGCGCCCCCAGGGGTCTCCCTCTTATCTGAGGTGCCGACAGGCCTGAAATATGAAAGTTGGACATCCACCTGGAGAGTGCTCTGGCCACTCAGCAGTGGGGTGATCCACTGTGTAAACACTGAAATTCAACACTTTTCTGTCAGCTTCGGGTGATACATCCAAGCCCCAGACTCCAAATATGCTCATTACGGAATCATTTACTCAAGTCCGTCCGTCTCTGTTCTCTGAAATATTTGCTGACATTGATCCTTGTTCCTCGCCAAACAGAGACAAGAGGCAGAAAGCATTTAGCGGAGCGCTGCTCCCCCGCTAAGCTAAATGGGCTCCCACTTCATTTCATGCGGCCGCAGTCGTAACACTCTAAATCTTCCACTGTAATTAATTACACGGAACGTTGACAGCACTGACGCAGTTTCCACATGTGAAAAACGCATTTCAGCATTAAATTGGGTTTGTTTCAAAGCTCTCAATTAATGAGATAGTTCTCCTCGAAATGTCATTTTGAAGCCTCATTGATAATCCATGTAACTGCCTTTGAAAAATGTGAAAATCGTACTTTTGATGGGCAACCGTTGCTTACATAAGCACAAAAAATGTTGAGTGTTTTCGGAATAGACAGAAAATAATTGTTGTTTTCTTATAAATGAGAAGAATAGAAATCGATAAAAAACTTTATTTGTCTTCAGGCAACAATCTTTTAGCCGGGTGAAGCTGGAGTCACAATATCAGAATTTACACATGTAAAGTTCTGATATTGGTACGAAAGGCAAAACAATATGCTCAGAAAATCAGAAAAATGAGACATATTCATGGGGGAAAGAAATGCACAATAATAAACAGCTGAAAAATAAGGCTTCTGACGCCACAAACATGAGACACAATATTAGGAGGGACAGACTGTAGTAAAATAAATGATCAATTAGCACCCAAGCTGAAGCTATAGGGAGAAAACAAAACACAACACAATGCAATAAAAACATGCGGTCACTTGCAGGCGCTGCAGTAAATCTCTTACTGTGACACCCAAATTACTGTTATTGATGTGCAGGGATGCTACTTCTACTTTGTGGGAGAAGAAAATGAGGAAGAGATTTTTTTTATTCTTTTAAAAAGGGTCATTTGTACGGTGCAAAACACATTTACAAACTTTTGAAACAAATATACACATTTACAAATAGCGAAACACATTTACATTGTTAAAAATCTTCTTTAGAAAACTCTTTTTTTCCCTGAGTTTGTAAGTGTATTTAAGTGTGAGTTTATGTAAGTTTGTAAAGGTGTTTTCAGAGTGAGTCGTTGTGTTTTCAGTTTGTCAAGGTGTTTCCAATGTATACACATTTTTACAGTATGGAAGGCGACCAAATGATAGATGTGATCCAAAGTGGTGGATCACCATTGGGAGTCGACTAAATCAAAAAAAAAAATAAATCCAGAAAGATGTTCTGTCCGTTTAACAATCTGTACAGACAAATTTATAAACTTGGAAATACACTTACAAACTTGGGGAAAAGAGGAGTTTGCTAAAAAATAGTTTGTAAATTTGTCTGAAACGTTGTAAATGTCTTTAGCTATGACTACATTTGTTCCACTTGTCAGCTACTGTACATCTTTTAAACATGACTAAGTAGATTTAAGTCATAATTGAAAATGAAATGTTAGTGGTTGCATCAATATATTTGAGCTCGGATATGATAAAGCACATGTGTACTGCACTGACAGACAGAGCACAGGGGAGTTTGAAAATCTTTTTCTGCGTTGGCAGAAGGGTAAAAGACTGTAGAGATGTGTAAACCATTTCTAAAATTTCAAACCACCTCACTTCCTCCAGGTTGGTATGAACAACTTAGATTGGTGGGTTTCCATCTGAACGTCTGCCTCTTTCACCAAAAAGTGTCTTGTTTTCCTCTCAACCCAGGTGTCTGGACAAAACTCTGAGATACACGCTGCTGAAATAAATCCATTTGCATGTAGGCGTGCACAGAGTTATGTCCATGTACTTCATTTGAAATGCATGACCAACAAATGACTATTGAACTCCATGTGATCATCCATTTCAGATTTGCCCGAACACATCATGCGAGTTGTCTGAAGCTGTTTAAATTCTCAGCGCGACACATTTACACAGCTGTGTTCCTCATATTTTCCGGGGTAGCCTCGAGGCACAGACTTCACCAGGGAAGAACAGTGGAGACCGGGAGAAGGGTAGTGTCATGGAAGTGTCACACCCCATTATTCTTAGAACTGATGTCACAACAGTGCAAATATGTTTCTTTGGATCCAATAATAGAGACAAGGGGCAGCACAGAGTAATGATAGATGGCTGTGATGCATATGTACTGGCTGTAATGTCTAAATTTACACCTGTGTTTTGGCTGCTTCAAGATGAAGGGCAGAAGGCCTTGTTGTTTGTGATTTATTTTTATTTTTATTTTTATTTTTATTTTTATTTTTATTTTTATTTTTATTTTTATTTTTATTTTTATTTTTATTTTTATTCACGATGTACCACTTTCCTAGTTGGTGGGATGCAACATGTGCCACACATTTCGAACAACAGCATGTTTAGGTGAAACTGAATGTTTTGAATTTTCCCACAGTATTCGTCCAGACGGGTGGGGCTCATGGGTGGGCTGCAAAACTCCTGTCACATTTGCCTCGATATTAAAACACATATGTGTGAAGAAGCGCAGGACATTGAAAAACAAATGATGTCAGAAGGGTGTGTGGATTGGTGATGGCCCCCAGACACCGCCGCTCTGGGAACATTTTTCACTCTCTGTCACAAGCATTACTCGCTGAGTTCATGATTCCACAGGGATTTTAAAGAGCGGTTCTTTGGTTTCAGTTGAGCTCCAATATGCTCATCACTTTTTGGCACAGATGAGTCAAGAGTCATGACGCTGGCTGTGGATAGTATGGAGCAATGACTGTTGAAGATGTTGCTTCCATGACAAAATGATATTTAATAGAGATAAGTATTTTAGCCAAGGGGCGTCAAACTTGTGGCCCGCGGGCCATTTGTGGCCCTCAGGATGCAGTTTTGCGGCCCGCCACTGGGTGCTCAATTTCAGCCTGGCCGTGACATTATTTATTTATTATTATTTATTATTTAACATTATTTCCATTATTAGTTCCGTTATTACAGTGTAAAACCACCAAATCATTCAAATGCTATTGAAAACATGGTCATTATGACCATAACTGATTGTGACAATATGACCAGATGAGATTATAGCAGACCTTTTAGTAGTGATGGGCTGATGAGGCTTCATGAATCAGTGACACATTTTCAGAGCCCAATAGATGGCGCTCTCTGCTCAAAAATCTATGGATTTGAACAACCATTTCAATGAAACGGCATCTCTTTTTTAAACAACAGCGCCACCTACTGAGCTCTAAATATGAGGTCACTGTTTCATAAAGCTTCATTGACCATCATTACCTTTTCAGTAGTGATGCGCTGTTGAGGCTACAGTGTCCTCTTTTTCAGAGCCCACTTGATGGCACTCTCTGCAATAAACTCTTTGGATTTGAACAACCATTTCAATGAAACTTCACCAAATTCTGAAACCAACAGCGCCACCTACTGAGCTCTAAAAATAAGCACACTGTTTCATGAAGCCTCACTGGACCATCACTCATTTTCAGTCTTTTTTGAAGGAGCCTGTTTTATAGATCTTCGAGAGACTCACACCAACATTAAGTGGAATTAACAAGGAGGATTCTTTTAATGCAAATAGCAACATCAAATGAAGCAAAATGACCAATAGTAAGTGACAAAAACCACAAGACCCATCACTGTTCTAGTCGGTGAGGAAACAACACAACAAGACAAAATGGAATTAGTTGCTGAACAAGAGGAAGAAGCAGCGAGTGACCCAAAGTGACTCTCTTACCGTGTGGAACCATCACGATGAGAGGCTGATCAGGTTATTTTGTTAAACTGCAGGAGGAAAAAGTTCAGTATTCAGCTTCCAAATGCATTCATTTTCTGTCATTCTCAGTTTCCACACGCTCTGAACCCTGCAGCTTAAACAATGATGGGGCAAATATAACAAGCTTTACAGGGTAATGAGCTTCCGAGATCTTGAGCTTAGTCACATGAGACCAATGAATTCACAGGCACTTTATTTTGACGCACCTTCAGAACATTGCTGGTTAGTGATGGGCCAGTGAGGCTTCATGAAACAGTTATTACTATATTATTAAACACAAAGTATTATTGCTATTATTACTATATTATAGTTATAATACTTATTTTTAAAGGTCAGTAAGTGGTGGTGTTGGTTTAAAGATGAGGCGAACTTTCAATGAAATGGTTGTTCAAATCCATAGATTTTTGAGCACAGAGCGCACCATCTAGTGGACACTGTTTCATGAAGCCTCATCAGCCCATCACTAATTTCCATCTTCGGTTTCAGTGCTGCAACACTGAAGAGAGTAACCTCGCTTTACAAAAGCAAAGTTACTTTCTTCATATCTCACTCTGCACATTCGACTGCACACGCTTGAGAAAGGCTTTCTTCGATGAATCGACTGGCCTTTAAAACTGTCTCCAGGATGGATAGTGGTGAGCATAGATGCTCTGGCTGTTTTCACAGTTCACATGCTGCTGTGGTGCTGCTGTACCTGTGGAGTTGGTGAGGCTGGTCGGTGAGTCAATTCTGACTCACACTGGGCGACCAGAGATGTGCATCTTGGAAAAGATCACAGTCAATCACATAACTGAGAAATGGAAAGTGGGAGTCGGGTCGACTGCCTGGCCGAGGAGATCATCCTCAAAAAACTTGTTTTGCCTCGATGACATCACAACAGCCAACGCCTGGCGACCCTTCCATTAGGTGGCGCTTACTCAGCAGGCACCATTTGGAGGGTTCTGAAACCAACTCCAATGCAATAAAACAATGCTCAAACGTAAACAATTAGCAACGTATCATCAAAGCGGCTGAGAGAAGCAGCGGCGTCAAAACTCACCCAGCAAAGAGTAACGCAGCACAGCAGCCAATGGCACGCTGTCTTTACGTCAGACATCATCAAGTGTCGTCCCAGTTCTGAGGGACGTCAGTCACTTCACTTGGTCGTCGGAGGGCGCTTCATAGTGGAGGGCGCTCACAACCAAGTGTTAAGTGTTAATGTTAAGTGCTAGTATTAGAGGGAGACATGGGACACAGCCTGTCCTGCACTTGTTCCCTGAGAAACCGCTCAAATATATATATATATATATATATATATATATATATATATATATATACAAAGAGCTTTTGTACATTCGATCAAGGCCATGATATAGCAGAGGGTTTCTGAAGCGTCGGTGGGATTGGTGCTAACAGGCCAAGTCCCTTCCATGAACATCTGTCTGTGGCAGCAGCTCAGAGGCTGAGGGGCGACGGTACTTCCAGTGAATTAGGCTTGGACTCTGTCCAGCGTTTACCAGCAACTCAGACAGACAACCAGATTCAAGGGCAAATCCTTGTACAGCAACTATTCGCCTTTTCAATCTCACAAGTTCTCTGCATTTTTTTTGGGGAAGTTCTTTCATGCAGTAAAATGCCTGTTGTTATGTAGCCACAGCATCATAATTCACTCGGACAGAAACATTTCTCGCGGACAGGGTGTGTGATTAACCTACTTTTTGAAAAGCTTGTTAATTTGTCTTCGGAGGTTTCGTCCACACTTGGTCTAAAAATATCATTCAGCTCACAGCAAAAACTCACAAAAACAAAGAGGATGAAGCCACTGGACTCACAAACAACTTGGTGTTGAGATTTTGGAATCATCATTTTTAGTGAGTTGTTTTTTGATCAGCACGTCACTAGTGATAGACATTTACACGTCATACACACTATTGTTATTAAGACCAGATTTCATTGACCAAAAATCATCAACCGTTGCTGCTGACTGAATGCTGCTTCAGCAGAAGTGACAGTGAAGAACATTCAACTGATGTTTCTAATGAATGTCATACATAATTTCAGTGATTTGTACTGTTAAATATTTACATTAAACATAAAGCGTTATGTTGTGTGTAGAGTTATTAGTACTACAAAACATGAAAAGGAGAGACACAAGCACATGATGCTACCTGTCTCAACTCAGGACCAAGGACAGCGCCAAAAACAGCAGCTGACTCATGAAACTGGCAAAACATGCACATAAAAAACTGTCTTTCAGGTTTAGGTTTAGTCCATGTTAAACTGCAGTGAGTCAGCCATTGAGTGAATTCAATAAAGTTTGATAGATAAATATAAAGAGTAATTTCTTCTTCATGTAAGAGAGCTTGTTTTAGCTGAATATCTATCATTTGCTCGATAGTCCTGCAGCTTCCAGTTCCAGCCTCCTCCTCCACTTGTCCTCGGGTTAAATCTAACCAAAATATGAGCCCAAGTTTGCTTCACAAAAGCCCCTGCGCATGTGAAAGGGGTCAGCGAAACATTTCATTTACAAGCTAACAAGCCTCAGAGAAACGTCTCCTCCGTTCATGCTTCCAGCGCCTCAGTATTTATAAACCAGCCTAATGAGTCCAACCTGTGATTCCACCTCTGACTGTGCGGACGCCTGCACTTGTCTCAGAGTTTGTTTGGACAATTCCACCTCAGTAATGAGGATGCCCGGAAGGAGCGGGAAATCCGATGTTGGCTCTGTATTTGGCCTTTTCATGAAAGCTGCATGAAGTCAAACTCACCTGAAATCGCAAAGTAGCGCCATGGATGCCAGCTGATTATCCTCTGCCCTCCGTTGCTTCTTCTTCTTCTTCTGCCTGACAGCCACAGCAGTTTCCACGCAGCCATTACTGCAGCCCAAGGTTCGCAAATGGATTCTGAATTGCATCTGACGATGAGTGTCTGTTTATAGAAATGAATAAGCATTACCTCCAACGACGTGGCGTTCTTTTCTTTGCTAAAGGTATTTGCAGATAAACACAACCCTCAGTCAGACGCCAGACATCAAAGTTGTCCTTAGCCATCTCCATCAAGGAGTTGAGTTTTTCTCGGCATCTGATCTTGAAAGTTTTCAGGATATTTTTATTAGGGATGATCGAAACTGGGTGGTGTTCTGATCCAAGCAGATTCAAGGATTTAAAGGAATCGTCATCAAACGCCCTCTAGCTGTCGCAAAATACGCAAATGACATTAAATGTTGTTTTGATAACTTGCTCATGCTACAACGCTAAAGTCGCTCATGGTTAGCACCGGTCGAGAGTTCGACTTCCCGCCAACACAACATTCTTAAATCAAGGACGTTGCTTTAGTTTTTTGATGGTAAGCTCTGTTTATATGACATTAAGTGTTGTTTATTTGACTTTGCTTCGGACATTGCTTTGATGACTTGCCAATGCTACAACACTAACGTCGCTCATGGTTAGCACCGGTCGAGAGTTCGACTTCCCGCCAACACAACGTTCTTAAATCAAGGACGTTGCTTTAGTTATTTAATGGTAAGCTCTGTTTTTATGGCGTTATTTGATGCCACTGAGGTTTGCGCTCTCTCTGTGCTATTACAGCAAGCTTTCCCGTTTGACCTCCTGTCAGTGATATTTCTCAAATATTGCATTTCCAACAACGACCTCCAGGTAATCGCTGTCCGGCCATTATGTTGTTACTGCGACAGTGTCACCTTTGCCATGAACTAAATAGGCGTACTTCAGAGCCACTTAATGACTGTATGTTCCGTGTGTAGCGTAATGGAAAATATGAAAAGTAGCAGTGAGTGAGTGAGAGAGACTTTCAAGAATGAAAAAAACATTCACGACATCAACAAGGTCACATGGATGCCCAGGAGGTGCTGTCGTCCTATGGGTAGCCGCTGAGTGCCACGTTATTAACTACAATTAGCAATGGGCTAACATGGAGTTAAGAGCATTTTGAAAAGAAATTGCTATGAAAAAAAGGTTAGTCATTTAGTGACTAGTGACAGTGCAAATGCCACTGGCTCAGTCAGAGCCGCAGTGAGCTGCCATTCGCACCAGGCATGAAAAGGAAGGTCCGTATTTAAGCAGAGCAGCTTGTTGGCCTGGTCGTGAACAGCACTGAGGAAGCTATATGATTGCAGATGTTTATCTGCCTGTTAGCGAAATAACTCAAAGACTGATTTTTTTTTTTTTATGCTTTAATTCCACTTCAGTAAAAAATGAGTGCAATTGTGTAAACAAAGGGACTATTCTCACTCTGCAAGCGCTTCACTCCTACTGTGTGTGTTGTACGAGCACATGGAACGCTACTGTCACCAGTTGTCCCATTGATCTCGATGATATTTTCAATGCTTAAAATAGTATCAGACTAAATATGTTCGCGCTGGAGGTCTGCGCTCGCTCAGTGCTTTATTTGTAAAAAAAAATTCAGATCGGGAACTTAAGTTCTACTGAGTCCCAACTGAACTCGCTGATGATGTTTAGGTCTAGGACGGTTTTTCTTAATCCATCAATGTAAGTTCCTGCAAATAAAATTTTCCATCTTTTGATGACAGACTTCTGCTCCACCATACGGTTTACTAACCGATGAAGCTTCATGAAACAGTGTCCTTTATTTTAGAGTTCAGTAGGTGGCGCTGTTGGTTTAAAAATGAGGTGAGGTTTCATCAAAATGGCTGTTCAAATTCAAAGAGCTTGCCATCTTTGAAAATGAGGACAGTGTTTCATGAAGCCTCACCAGCCCATCACTTTGGCAATTTGGTGCAGGATTTCCATCCATTTGAAGCAAGTAATACACCAGAGGTGATAAGGCATTTCAGCCCAGAATACGCAGACCAAGGTTCATGATCCAGAGCGGCCTCAGATGCAGATCCCAAACCTGTTTCCTCCAGCTTCTATTCTCAGTAGTTCATGGTGTGACTTCAGCCGACCGTGGTGTTTGTGAGACCCAGTAATACCCAACATGCAGTTACCCCATCTCACCAAACGCCGGGCGCGGTATCATCTGTATGCATTGGAAAATGGTCCGAGTCCAAGAAAAATATCATCATCAACAGCTGCCTGTTTGGAAGCGGAGCTGTAAACAGGCAAAAGTGAAGTCGGCAGCACATTTGGTGGATATAGCTGCAGCTCTGCGCGGTGACCTCAGGCCTGCTTTCCATATCTGAATAATACAACACAGATCACTCTTGTTTTGAGAATGCAATGTTTCTGTAGGCTTTATTTTATCAGCACTGCTTCCCTCAGCCTTTCAATGGAATAAATTCGAAGGCAGCATTTTTCTGTCGGCTTTTTTCCTCTCGTGTTAGTGTCATACACAACATTTTATATTCTGTTTTAATCAACCTGTCTTTTTCCGTGAGTATTTAAAAAAATGACTAAATAAATAGTGTCAAGGTGTCACTATTGAATTACGACAATTGTGACGCTACTGTGGATCGTGTTACATCAGAAGTGCCTGTTCATGCAGCAGTGCACTTTCAGATGAATTTATATACCTCATACATCAAATCCCGCCTCTCATCTATCGGTGTCCTTTGATGTTTGATAAAACCTCAGAAGCCCTCTCCACTTACCAGTTAGACTTTGAAGTCCCATCGTGAGGCACTTCCGCAGTAATTGTGAAACACATCAATTCCTTCTTTGTTTTCTCACAGCTGGATAATTACAGAGTGAAGATTCATGTTTATTGCGAAGGGTCAAGGTTAAAGAGTAGTTCAATCCATTGTATTGACATTAAAATCAATTGTTCACTGTTATTCCTGCCTCAGCTTCTAAATAAATGATGCGGCTGACTGTCCGGCTAACATGATCTGTTATTGACTGAAAGATTGAGTTTCACACAGAGGAGTCTGCCTGAAGGATTGTGAATTGTTCAGACCAGAGGATGAGCAAAATAGAGACGATAAAAATGACAAGTAATAATAAGTAATAGTGGTATTTAAAATATGCAAATAAATAAGTCGAGTAGTTTCGGTAGAAATATATATTTGGTTGTATTCTTCAACAAAACCTCCTTTTCTGAACGATCACTGGGAGTCGCAATAGTGAATGAAATGTTACAAGCCTTGTTTCACATTTGGATCTCATTCACGCTCCTCCATCAAGGATGTTTTTCATCTTGTGAGTGTATCATGAAGTTTCATGAAACAGTTTGCTTACCTCAGAGCTCAGCAGTTGGCGCTGTCGATTTAAAAATTAGCTTCAATGAAATGGATTCTCCGATCCACATACCTTAGAGCAGACCACCAACACCATCTAGTGGACGCTGAAAATGAGGACACTGTTTCATGAAGCCTCATCAGTCCATCACTAGTTATGACATCACTTCCCAAATCAGATTCTTAACCATCAAACCAGAGCCCATGGCGCGTCCTAGAGGGCTGCAAGACGCTCAGTTTTAATACATTTGCCACATACGGTGGCAGTAGTGAGTCATTATATTTACTTGACAGCTGCAAATCTGTGATAGTTACCAAGTATGGCGAAGTTTTGAGAAGAAAAAATGATGAAGAAAGAGACGCCACCTCCACAAGAGTAAAAATGAAAGCACCTGTCAAAGCAGTTTTTAAAATTAATATGGCGATACTTTCATTTTGACTTTTCTTATATCTTATTTAGAGCGTATTTTGAAAATGAAATATATTATTTTATTTTGTGATATTTTGACATTGTAAGTAGATTAAACATGATTGACTTGAATGGGCCCTGGTCCCAATTGTTCTGGGAAAGGTGGTCCCCGAGATCAAAAAGGTTAAGAACCCCTGATCTAATAGATGATTAACATATAATATTTTGATCGATTGTTATTGTTATTATTATTTTTTCTCTTCAATTCATTGATCAAAGTGAATGAGTGAAGTGATCTTCTTGTTTCTTTTCTTTCTCTCTCTGTTTCCTCCACCGTTGTCCTTCATGCAGATTCATCTTCAGTAGAAAATCAACGTGTGTTCCTGAAACGCATGTCCAGCGCGCTGTATTGCTCCAGCTGTGATGGACAGACAGATGCATAGCTCTTTCCTCGACGCTCTGTTTTCCCCGGTGGTCCAGACATTCCAATATGTTCCTCCCTGATAAGAAGTCCACTCTCATAACCTTGAAGTGTTACCCATGCTGAAGCCTCTTCTGCATTTAGAAGACACATTTCATCCCGCCACCAATCATTCTGGACATGTATTCCGTGGGAGAGATTACGGAGTGATGTCACCGGGGCGATAAACCGTGACGGGCTGCTACTCGCTGGGAATCTTCTTTGAACTGTGCCATGAACTGACCTGGGCCCAGTGGACGGTGCTGGTCCTGAACAGATTCATGACTTGCAAATCCTGACCCACGTATGTTTAGACGTCGGTAAACAACAAGTAGCTGTGCAGAGGTCGGCATTAAGAGGAAAAAAGTAATAGCAACAAACAAAATGACATGAGTTTGTTGAAAGACAACAAACAGAAATCTATTCAACGTCAAGGAAAAGAGCACACGACTCTTACATCAGCAGCTGTGAAAGCACCACCTGTGTTCAGACCCAGTATTTAATTAAAATCCTTCCTGTTGTGAGTCGCGTTTTTGTATTGTTGAAGCGAAACCTGTCATTCTTTATTGTGTTGGAATGAATAAAAGTGTCCGTCACATCAGTGGATTGAATGCTAGGTTATCTACAGACAATAGCTGGAAGTGCTCTTTGTGGAAGACGTGCGCACTTAATCGTGCAACATTTCAGTCGCGATTCAATTTGGGGGCAGAGAAGCAAAGAAGCTGACGTGTGGGGAGCTGCCGATGGTTTACTATTGGATCTGTTGTACTGATAAGAGAAGAGCTGTACATGCATTCATGTTCCTGTGTGGACCAGTCTTTGACAAGACACTGATCTGATGAGGACATTTGGCTTTGTGAGGACATTTTGGCCGGTCCACATAGAGTCTTGAAGGAGAAGACTGCTTAAAGTTAGACGTTTGTTTTGGATGGTTAAGTTAAGGGTGAGAGGCTGGGGAAAGGGTTATGGCAATGACAGGTCCTCGTAAGGATAGAGATACAGTGCGTGTACATGTGTGTCTGCTTAAGGTTATCTGTTTTTGTGAGGTCCAATTTTGAGGCAAACACAAGGTTAAGCCTCAATTTCAGGATGCATAGTGTAAGTTTGGTTCAGAGTCCTGGTTAAGGTTAGGACTGTGTTTTGGTTAGGTTTAGGGTGAGAGGCTGGGGAAAGGCTTATGGCAATGAGAGGTCCTCATAAGGATAATGATTCAATGCGTGTACGTGTGTGTCTGCTTAAGCTTTTCTGTCCTTGTGAGGTCCAATTTTGAGGAAAACACAAGGTTAAGCCTCAATTTCAGGATGCATAGTGTAAGTTTGGTTCAGAGTCCTGGTTAAGGTTAGGACTGTGTTTCGGTTAGGTTTAGGGTGAGAGGCTGGGGAAAGGGTTATGGCAATGAGAGGTCCTCATAAGTCAGAAAAAGGACATACAATCAATACAAACTAGGACCATTTCTGAATCTAAAAAAAGGTTTTCAAATATTATCAATTTCCACAGTGCAATAGTGAATGAGATAGTAGTGCGAGTTGTGCTAACCACAGCACTAATGGCTACATTAGAAAAAGGCATTAAGATTGTTAAAATACTTTGAATTGAGAATTTTACAGACAAAAATTATTCATGTTTTTGTGCTTACCCTATCAAGAGAATATTGCTTTTTTGTGACACAATGCTCAGCATGATCATATTACTTCAAAGATATGTACTGTTTTAAAACATTGGTTTTCAAATTGGAATACTTCAGTCAAAAGTGTCAATTGTTTTCTAATGTAATTATTTTAGATGAAATATTTGGTTTAGAATTAGCTTTGTAAGAAAAGTCATCGATTTTTTAGGATACTGAAATGTAGCATAATCCTACTTATTTGTCCATTTAATATTGAACTGCCTTTTCGCTGTTCACTCACAACAATTATCAAGGGGACCCTAAGTGAATCATACAATGAACACTGAGAAGTGGACACAGTAACAGTTAAGAACTGGCAGCTGATGATTGCTGTTTCCAGATAATAATCCTGGATGAGATTGATGGAAGATGCTGCGAAGCATCACTCCAAACAGGTGCGTTTGAAGTGACCCTGTCACACTAAATGCTTTTTATCGCAGCCCATTAAGCCAATGAAGTAGAATTTATGAAAGTAGCGAGCTAAGTGCGGGGGCACAGCTCTGTTTACATGCTCGCATTTTCACAGGTCTGTCTGATGCCGCGGATGCAAAGGCGGCGGGAAGCCGTCGAATAAAGCCCTGATTGAATGTGCTTTGTAGTGTGTGTGTGTGTGTGTTTGTGTGCATACATTAAGGAACCTCTGCGGTGCCAAGTCAGCAATGAATTTGTTCTGGAAAACATCTTAATGTGCATCTATGACCAAGTCTTCTTTTATTCATGCTTCACAGATGTTATTTTCCCACCTCAAACACAACACAGGAGAGTCTATGAAGCGCCTGGAGTCAGAAGTCCAGGGCTTCACAACAGAAGTTTAGTGCTTTGTCATTGAGCTTGAAGACCTGCGACAATAAGACTGACCACTTGAAGTGGAACTTAACTATTGGAACTACAACACTGAGTTGCTATTATTTTAATACCCTTTTTTTCCCTGATATTTTCCTTCCTTACACCAGCAGTTAGGTCCCAGCGGACGCTGGTTTCTGCTCGGCTGAATTCCTCCCTCCATCAGTGGCTTGCTTCCGATCCTGGAACAAGCTGCCCACATGCTCCCAGTACTGTTGGCTTTCATGTATTTCCTGGCCTCGTCGACTACTGTATTTCATAATGCGAGAGCTGTTGTCTTCGCGTTGGCTTCTCTTGTTTCTATTGTCGAAGTCTCCTCCGGGCTTTTTACTCTCCGTGTCAATCATGTTTTCATCGCCATTCCTTGTATCTATTGGGAACTAGCTCAGTGTCCACTGTGCTCTGTGCTGGTTTGAAAATGTCTGTGTTCATTTCAAGCAGATATTTCAGTGCAACTGAATGAGAAGACAACGTCTAATGGAGCAGTCATCAAAGACCCATGAAGAGTGTCCAACCAATCCGTCATCATTCTATCAAACATGGTGCCCCATTAAACGCAGACTTCACCACAAAGACCCACAAGTGACTTTGTCCACAGCAGTTAAAATACGGTCCATATTATCCAACCAATAGTTCAAGTTTGTATTCAAGGCATGAAGTGTTATGTGCTAAAAACAACAACAGAAAAGGTGCGTAGTTGCTTTATGACAGAAAGAAAACTTTAGAGATCATCACAACAGTGGTTGAGGTCAGTCGGGGAAGAGCAGCACACGGGATGGTGGGTGAAGAATAGTGATGGGGTCATGAGGCTTCATGAAACAGTGCCCTCATTTCAGAGCCCACTAGATGGCACTGTCTGCGCTAAAATCTTTGGATTTCACCAACCATTTATAAAAAATATCCTCCTTTTTAAAACCAGCAGCACCACCTACTGTATAAAGATAAGGACACTGTTTCATGAAGCCTCATTGACCCATCACTAGTGAAGAAGCTGTGACCAGAAGCCTGGAGCACAGAATTAGGATCAAAATACTTGGATTTGCGCAAAATGATTCCAATTCTTCATCTCTGCTGGCACACTCTTTACTGGTTGCTCTTAACAGGCTTCTAACAACTATGCCCATGTTTTTTCTCCATCAATTTCCCCATGTTAAAATGAGCAAATCTGCTAAAATTCTAGGTCAAAATCAGAAACCCAGAGAGGTGGTGAGCAGCTCCATCGCACTTTAGACACATCAATAGGAAGTAAATATGTCACATGGTGTTGCAGTGTTAACTGGCTTTGTTTTGTGTTTTGTGTAAAAGAGTGGGGCAGAAAGGCTAAATCAGGATGAAGCTACGGTCCTCATAAAGGCTTGAACTGCCGAACCCACTTCAGCCCAGACACAGTGAGGTAGTTAGGCTGTAAAGCATCCACTGGTGAGCTGTTAAAAATAACATGCTGGAAGCAGCTTAAAGACCAACTACCTTTTAGCACTGATGATGGATTACTCTCGTGAAAAATAAAATAATCTCTCAGATTAATATTCTGTTGGCTCCTCATCTTTTTGTTTCATGTTCCAAATGAGACATTATCCGCAGACGCGGCGGCTGGAAAAGTGCTTAAGCACACTGCTCTTCATACTGTTTTCAGCGTCCCTCACGGCTCTGTATGGGGTTTGTCGTCGCTGACTGAAGCTTCCTCTCGCACTTTTAATGGAGTTATTTTGACACATAGATGACTTTTTTTTTATGAAAGTTTCTCTTAAAAGTTGCATTTAAAACAGCAGCAGTGCAGTGATGTCATGGCGTTTCCACTTCAACTGCGTATGGAATAATTCATTAAAATGTATGTCGCACTGAAGCAGTCACGTTGCTTAATTATCATTCTTTCACCTGCAGCGATAACTGATGAGCAAAGGGGGAATTATCAATTCAGAGTTAAAGCCTTTGAAACGAACATTCACAGGGCTTGGAAAGAAAGTTTGGGCGGAAGAGTTCAGACAAGTTAACCCGCTCTTGCTGAGGAGAAGCACGGAGATAAAGGACACCACAGACGTCCCCTTCACAGCTGAACAAGCTGCTGGGTAGTGATGGGCTGATGAGGCTTCATGAAACAGTGTCCTGATTTATAGAGGTCAGTAGGTGGCGCTCTTGGTTTTGAAATGCTGTTCAGATCCAAATATTCCAGACTAAAGTTGACTGTGTCTTGGTTTTGAAAGTGGCACAGGAGAGGTCCAGGGTAGTGATGGGACTATGAGGCTTCATGAAACAGTGTCCTTATTTTAGGAGCTCAATTGGTGTCGCTGTTGGTTTAAATCGGAGGTGAAGTTTCATTGAAGTGGCTGTTCAAATCCTAAGATTCCAGACTAAAGCTGACTGTGTCTTGGATGGAGAGGTTGAGGGTAGTGATGGGCCGATGAAGCTTCATGAAACAGTGACCTTATTTTAGAGCTCAGTTGGTGGTGTTGTTGGTTTTAAGAAAAGGAGAAAGGCAACAGTAGCTGGATGGAAGACCAGGAGTTATTCTTGTTTTTTCTCTCTTCTGTTTAGGTGTCTGCACTTCACCATAAGCAGCCCTGCGTGAATAGTTCATGAACATTACTTCTCGAGCGGCTGTTATTAAACAATTGACTTTGCTAGATGGGAGTGCACTAGTTGGCAGGGATGGATTGAGCTGCGCTGTGCTCGGTTGAACCACCTCAAGACCTTGATGCATTTCAGCACCAGCCAGGGAGAGTCGTAACACATGCCTTGAACTTGTACGCACCTTCTGAAACACCCTTCTGGCGGCAGGCTGTTTTTTCATCCCAGCTGAAAAAGGCGCCAAGAGTTGTGATTTATAAAGGGATGAAAAGAAGTGTAAAAGGGACGAGGTCTATTTGCCTCTCAGCTCGTTCTCTGACTTTGGTGGTGAAGCGCAGTTTTGCTATTGAACCAGAAACTATTCTGCCTATGGGATGTTTTCATTGACCCTCATTTCTCCTTTGGTTTCTGCTGAATATCTGCCCAGCAGTGCGTGTCTTCACAGTATTCTGACTGTCATTTCCCCTCTGCGGAAGCAATTTCCCATGCAGGCGCGTGGAGGACAAGCAGTTAAACCTCACAGGACCCCATTTACCACACAGTCTTTGGGACTGTACACTTCACTACAGCGTATGGCTACGTGAAACACAGTCACATGAATAATGGTGGTGGTAATACACAGAGAGAGGAGCAACATATTTATACATACTTCACTGTGGTACAATGGATTACATCCATCTTCAATAAATACCAAACATTTTAAAACTAAATAAAAGAAAAAGAAAGACTGGAAGAAAGAGGGAATCAAAATGAGGATTAAAAGGTAGAAAAAATAATTGGTAAACAAAAGAACTTAAGGTACCACTAGGGTAATTCTCGACAAGATTTAAATTGTGGGTAAATCCACAAAATAAATGTATGAATAAAACTAGTTGTGGTCTATTTCTAACGGCTGTGCATTAACAGCAAAGCAATACTGAAGTTAAAAATTTAAGCTAAAGGCGGAAGAACCATGAAAGGTTTTAATAGGTTTTTTATCTTGTGTCTTCCATGTTTTAAGAGTTACTGTATCTATGGTGTGAGCAAGAAGAAAGGCCACCTTAACATGAAACGTGAAAGACAGGTGTGATCCCTCAGGTGGCTGCACTTCACCAACCATTTTTGTAGTTCTTAGTCGTGCTTATTGACCATGCAGCATAAGTGTAGCGGCCATTTTGAAAACTTGCTACCGTTGATGTGAAGCCTCTATGTTAGTAAGAGAGTTTGCCACAGCAAGTCTCCTTTCAGCATCACTAAACAACACTTCTACTCACCCGAAAGAAGCCGACGTGTACCTCTTTGGTCCGTCAGCCAGTTTCCCAGAGCAGACCTCAGACTCCTCTTTCACTCTCCTCTGCCTCCAAAGAGGTCACTGAGCGCTGCCCTCTTCTCTCCTCGAGAAACATCGCTCACTGCCCCGACGTTCATTAACCTAATGAGTTCAGCCTCCGATGTCAGTCACACTTATCAGCTGAACTGCCCTCCAAAAGAGTTGCCCTTCCAGATTTGATCTGCATCTCAGACTGAATCAATAGACGGCAAGAATAATTATTCACCTTCAAAGGGAAATTCTGCGATAAACAGGACTTTCTTGCCACAACATTTCATCCATCACCATCAAAGAGCAGAGCTGGCAATCGATTACGTAAGAGTGGCTCTCTTTTAGGTCACTGAAACATCTAGCACCGTCATTTATTACAATAAAAGCCCAGCGGTGCCTTCAGGGACAAGCGCTCTGACGTCCATACAGCAGCGAGCATCTTCCCTGTGTCTGACACTGATGTGCGACATCAGCCACCTCTATACTGAGACAGCGCTGTGAGATTTTGTTTTGTTTTGTGCGAGATCCAAAACTGTTGCCAAGTGTTTGGATTCTGATCCACTTATCGGTCTCATATGTCTTTGTCGAGACACCATGAACTAAATCAATGAAGGTCACACAGGGCCAGTCGCCTCATAAGACTCAATAAATGTGTCAGGGAAATATGCGATGTGAGGGTGACGGGGTTATGCACGAACGTCAGTCCGCTCATTAGCATACGTTAGCATGCGTTGGCGACATCCTTAGAAGACGAAGGGAGCGTGTCACTGGATGCTCCGATGTGACCTGGTGAGGACCAATCCAGTCCATCTCAGTGAAACATACTTACTGGACATGGTTGCCACACAACCTCTCTCCCATGGCATAATATGCATATCCCGACACCGCGGGCGGCGCGGACGGAGGTTGGGGGTGTAAGCCATAGGATGGCACTCCTATCATTCTACATGGAATAACGTCTCAATAGTTATTTAATAGTGATGGGCCAATGAGGCTTCATGAAACAGTGCCCTTATTTTGGGAGCTCAGCAGGTGGCACTGTTGGTTTGAAAATGAGCTGATCAAATCTTAAGATTTTAGGGCAGAGAGTGCCACCTAGTGGGCTCTGAAAATGAGGACGGTGCTTCATGAGGCCTCTAGAGCCCATCACGACTATTTAAAGCCCCTCAGACAGCCATGTGTTCCAGTCAGAGCAAGGAGGCGAGCCACATCAGGGCTTATAAGTAGCGACTGACATCCAGCGTAACTGAGTGAAGGGTGCTTCCGAACACCTCCCTGTGCCTCGCACTGCCACACCCCTGCATGCGACATGCGATCAGGCAGTGATCACTCGTGATGGGCTGGTGAGGCTTCATGAAACAGTGTCCTCATTCTCAGAGCCCACTAGGTGGCTCTCGCCACACTAAAATATTTAGATATTAACAACCATTTCTATGAAACTGCATCCCAACAGTGCCACCTACTGAGCGCTAAAAATAAGGACACTGTTTCATGAAGCTTCATTGGCCCATTACTCGTGATCAGCTCGTTCTAGGTGCCAGCACGCCCCTTCTGGAGCTTCAACTTATGCCAGTGCATGCCAGCATCATGTGACCAGGGAAACCTTTATACTAAAAACTATAACTAGAAACTATGACTCAGTGTCGGGGATTCGACAAGGGCTTTTGCACTGTATACATTTTGAAAAGGAGGATGTCATAGTTCCGCCTCTCCATTACTTTAAAGTACTTGTACTGAAAAGTGTGTTTCAACACAGTTGTTCCACTCCATCCCACTAGTTCCAGTTCATCCCAGTTCTTCTTTTTTTTTGCCAATACTGGTCATTTTTATTGACTTCATGTGGATACAAAACAGAGCTTTTAAAACCAGCAAGGAGGAAAATCATTTGCGCTGTCATATCTACACACTGTAAAAGGTTTATATTCATGCAGTCATTCTCCTCCATCCGCCATCATCAGTTACAAAGATGACCTTCAACATTTCCTGCACATTTTATAAGGAACCTTACACGAACCTGAATGAAATGCTAAGTTGAGCCTGTGGATCAGTCTTCTATAATAGTTTGATGTTTAATTGAATCCTTTTATTCACTGGCACGCATGTCACCAATCTAGTTTGAGTGGAGAGAATGTTGGCGGGTCACTGGAGATGATTCATTTCACCCCTGTTGTTTTTGCTGTTGTCGTCCTCGGGTGAGACACGAACTCAGAACCCCCCTGCTGACAGAGTGGCACAATAGAACACTCTCTTCAACTCATCAATTTCTCCTCCCCTTTATGTGTTTAAGCCCAGAAAACACGGTCTTTGTGTCTGCCCGGTTTTCGTCAGTGGCTTTGGGGGCTGTGGAGCCACATCAATTTGTTTATGATCCATCAGGAGCGGAAGAGGGCTGATGTGGGTCCCCTCTGATGGGAGTCTGCCTGCACAGATAAGATAACCACCAGAGACATGCTGCCTGCCAGCCCATTGCCTCCTTTCCCCAAATCCAGTTGATCATATCTGGGTCAGAATAGTTGTCTAATTGGAGGCTGAAGTGGTTTTCTTGTGCGGGCACCACAGGCTGGGATCCGCCACAATGGGCGTACTTTTCAAAGACAAAATGACTGCGATCCCACTAGATCCTCACAGGGCTTTTATATCCCCGTTGATGGCGACGTATCTCCTGCTCATCTCCACCATAATTTCCTCCTGAAATTAGGTTTAGGCACTTGGTATTCAGCAGAGGATGTTTATCAGATTATATGAGCCGGTGCAGGCTCATTTGCATGTTTCTAAAGGAGCTAGCATCGTGACTTCAGAGGCAGCGAAGACGTGCGGCTTTCTCTTACGGCTTCCCATTAAAAGACAGAGCAAGTCCAAGATGTTTTATTTCTTCCCAACAGATATGCCCACGCTGTGAAAGAGATTTGGACCAAATAGCCACAAAGACATCAAGATAGCGCAAACAGATCTCAGGAGCACTTTCTCTCCGCCGGCTGATTTGTATTCCGTGACAAGAGGACAATTGAAATAAGCTCCATGGCTTGGCTCCGTCTCTGCAGGGATGACGGCTTTACAGCAGCGGCACAATAACAGATATGATTGTCAAACATAGCCTTGGTCATCTTTACTACCTGAGTGCCATGCTTTAAAAACATGTATTGCACCTTCACTAACGCTGCTCATTTAGGCCGAGTTCCACCAGCGCCTTTCTTTAATCGGACAGTTTCTTTTAAGTAGTTTTCAGGGTTAAAATCTAATCTGTGTCCTCATTGCTTTCTCTGGCTGGAATGTGTTGTCAGTCCAAAACCATGTTCACTGCAAAGAGCTGCAAAGACCGTGATGAGCCCATAAGTGTATAATAAGTTATTTTAATGTGCATCATATTTTACTGCATTATCTGATTGTTGATATCCATTTATATATGTTTATATATGTTGAAACAGTATTGCAATATATCGTAATGCATTGCTTCAGCACACCAGTATCGAGATGCGTATTGTATCGACGCCCACACAGTGTTGATAGATAGATAGATAGATAGATAGATAGATCGATAGATAGATAGACAGACAGACTGACAGACAGATAGATAGACAGACAGATAGATAGATAGATAGATAGATAGATAGATAGATAGATAGATAGATAGATAGATAGGTGGACAGACAGACAGACAGACAGACAGACAGACAGACAGACAGACAGACAGATAGATAGATAGATAGATAGATAGATAGATAGATAGATAGATAGATAGATAGATAGATAGATAGATAGATAGATAGATAGATAGATAGATAGATAGATAGATAGATGGATAGATAGATTTGTGTTTTTATTTCTATTTTCAGATTCTCATCTGTTGCTCTCCCGGTTCGGTGACGCTTTCTGTTACACTTGTTTTTCGCTCGTATACATCTCCCAGTTCAGTGATGCTTTCTGTTTGGACTCTTTGATTTTTTTTTTTTCCTTTGTATCATTGTCAAAATTTAATATGGTTCATGCTCCTCCACTTGTCTCCTTGTGAGTCTCCCATCGAGGCATTTGGATACCGCTCCGCTCGGCTCCTCACAAATAGAAAGACGGATAAAAAAAAGAAATTCCAAAAATGCATTTTTAAAGAAATGTTTATATCATACTCCTAATATGAATGGATCAATTTTCCTGTCTCACGTGAAATACATGTTGCACTTCTTACATCTGTAGTATGTACGTATTTGTAGTAAGTATTTGTTGAAGTGTCTTCCCTCCTCTGTTTCCCATCCTGTTTTTATGCTCAGATGTCCTGTCTCACATGAGCTGTTACCTCCCTGACATCTGTACTGCCATTGTTTGGCTGAGTTGCATCCAGGGATTTATTTCTTCCTCGCACAGCAGAATAAGAGATTATCACTTGTTATTGAAATTCTCCACCCACTTAAGAAGCTGTTTTCCCGGTTAAGATAACTGACAAAAAAAAGAGCAACAACAACACTCTTTGCTTTTATTAAATGGTAGAATAGTGAACACAATAATCCACGTGTTCATAGCTAGATTATGAGTCAGTGAAGTCCTGTATGTACTGTATATTAGTTGATCATAAAGAAGCCCTGGTAGCTGTTTGTGTTTGTGCACAGCACCTTCTTACTCGTGTGTTTCATGCTGTTCTGCGACACTTCCCCTCCTCCATGAAAAGGTAGTGAGCGCCGTGCATTTTCTGGCCGAGTGGACAGATGGTGGATTTCTTCTGTGGGGCATAATCTCCCAGCAAAGCTGAGATAAAACATGTTTAATACTGTAAAATCCTGAGGTTTTATTCCTGCTCGGGTGACACCACACATATGGCTGTAACATCTGGGGGGAGGGGCGGACTGCAGCTGGCCGGACCCTTGCGCTGCTGGTGAAGTCAATTCAGTGTTTAGAAGAGCGCCGTGGAGTGAATGAAGGCGTCGAGATACAAGTGAAAATAGAACCGGAGAGTTTCCTAAATCCACCTGTAGTGGCGCCTACAGTGAGGCAGCACAGTCGGGTGAAAAGAGTGGCCCAGACCAGGACCCCCTCCACTGTCTCTAGGGACCTGCAACCACTCAGGCCAAGATTTTGCCCCAGTCTGGAGCAGGACACACAATATCAACTTGCACTTTAGCACAAAGCCTCCGTGGTAAGCATCAAACTGGTGGTCCAGGTTTGGCCCCTGGCCCTTGACTTGGACACATGTGAAGTCCAAGAGAGAGATCATGCACTGACAACAGTTGCATTACACATAAACAAGTTCCCCAACACTACATGAGTGGGAGAAGCCTCAAAACTACTTTCTCTCTGAAGGGCTGTTCTTATTCTACCACTAGTAGTACGACTGCCCCAGGAAACATCGGGAATACAAGTCCACTTGCTGTCACCTGCACTTGATGTTGCATGAGGTGCGCCACCACTTATTGACATCATTGCCCAACAAAAAAACTTCAGCAAGTCATGAAGCAAAAGATGCTGCTAGGAGAGGGTAGAATTTGGACTGAGGAGTAGAGAGTAATACAGGTTCAAATACTTGGCTGTAAGAAAAGATTGATACCCTCAAATATCGCAATACTTGATTGCGCAATATTGTATGGAGATTTTTGCTGAAATATCGCAATACTTCATGGTGTGATACTGTCTTGATATTTTAAGTCGGCAATATCAATATTTCATACATAGACACTGGGATATGCTGCGCCTCTTGTGATGTGTTTGACACTAACATTTTCTCATTATTTTGTTGATGAAGGGAGCTGTTCATTTCTCTGCTGGACTGCGGAATTTAACTGATGCCATAACAATAAACTTGTTTTCAAATCCATCATATTGTACTGCATTGTTTGATTTTTCAATATCCGTTTATATACATCAATATACAATTACAATATACTGTTGAAACAGTATCGCATTATATTGTAATGCATCGTATCGCCACTCCTGTATCGGGATACGTATCGTATCGTAAGACAACTGGCAATACTCAGCCTTATCAAACACAGTTTTGAGATTCATAAACCCACCTTGAAGTAGATGCCCACTCAATGTACATGGAGGGATGGATAGATAGATAGATAGATAGATAGATAGATAGATAGATAGATAGATAGATAGATAGATAGATAGATAGATAGATAGATAGATAGATAGATGGATAGACGGATAGATAGATAGACAGGTAGATGGATAGACAGATAGATGATAGATAGATAGACAGACAGACAGACAGACAGACAGACAGACAGACAGACAGACAGATAGATAGATAGATAGATAGATAGATAGATAGATAGATAGATAGATAGATAGATAGATAGATAGATAAATAGATAGATAAATAGATAGATCTACACATTACTGTCCTCGCTCGAGGCAGTGTGGTGAAGTGTTATCTTATCTTCTGTCATCTCTTATCTTTATCAGGTGCAAATCTGTTGCACTTTTTTGACTTGTAAAGGAGGAACATTTCATTTTGTGCTACTGCAAGAAAAATCATTCTCGCCAAGCTTCGTGGGAACAGTGAAGATGGATCCAATTTGTTGTCCCTGTTCGTGGTGGGAAACAGGATTTAGTGGCTGCTACGAGCGACACAGAGGAGAATACAAACCAGTGGAGGGAGCAGGAGATGGGCGGCGGAGATACACAAGTGTCAAGTGCACTGACATGAGACAGAGCGATTCCAGCTGGAGAAGGAAACGTTCTGAAATGAAAGTCGAGACCGTGACAGTTCCTCAAGCAGCGAGACACTCGTCGTAACACACACACACATTCAAAGATAAGCCTCCCCTTCAGCGAAAGAAGGAACACGTGTTTTCAGACGAACAATCAAACTACAGTATAATGACAAATAAAGTCAAATATAATAATGTTTTTACAGGAGAAAGGACTGTAAACATTTGTGTGCCCTTGACAATCACCAGCCAAAATAGTGGTTCTAGTTTTGTTTGTCTGTGCGAAGCTGACATTTACAGAAGCATTTAGTTCCACTTCCGAGCGAGAAACTTCCACTGAAAAACATCCTGAGTGAATCACGTTCTGACTTTGTCCTTCACTGTTTACAGTGCTGTGCATAGCTAATCACTGGATCCGGCTCACTGCCGCTGAGCACATTTTTACAGTTGGTTTGTCATCGCTTATTGCCAAATTCAGATTAATCACCACATTTAAAAGCTATTTATTACCCAGGATACGGGCCATGGTCGTCCTCTCAAGCAAGAGGGGCAATGTTGTTGGAAGTGATGCAAAACAAAACTCAAAAGTGCGACAAGTATCATGAGACCAACAAAGTCGAACCAGCCTTTCTTTTGAAACTTGCTGTCATCTTTACGTCGGAGTTTGATGGTCGTGCACGTGTTATTATTATGTAGTAGTTTGTAATAACAAAATCATGTAATAATAAAATGCAATTTTGATCAGGGATATTTATTCCGAAGTGTTTCAGTCAGAAAGAATGTACAGGAACACTCACTTTTCAACAAGGCAAACGCAACCCTGTTTAATAAATTCATATCTTTATGGTTCTTTTACGGTTCATCTCTGACACAGACTTTTACGTGACTGTGACAAACGCTGGCTCTGAAGCGTTCATAAACATTTCATCACAATAAAGTGATGTTCAATGTTTTCCAGTTGGGAAAAAAATCCTTTATTCATCCGGCTGTTGACGAATGTCATCATAGAGGCAATAAAGCTGAGAACTAGTCAAAGATTCAAATGAAGATGAGGCATCAAATACGTTTTTATTGTTCTGCTTTCTTTTACCACTGAACAGTACATAGTACTACCTATAATAATAACAATAATATTCATCACTTGTGATGGGCTGATGAAGCTTCATGACAAGATCATTTTCAGAGACAACTAGATGGTGTTCTGCACGAAAATATTTGGATTTGAACAGCCATTTTAAAGAAACTCACCTCATTTTTAAACCGACAACGCCACTGACTGAGCTCACTGTTTCATGAAGCCTCACTAGCCCATCTACTGTAAAAGACTGAGCTTCGTACATGTCTCTCAGAGAGAAAGCATCCACCCACTTGAGGAGAAACATTTTTCTTGATACAGATTTTAATCATGATACATATCGTATTGTAAGACAACTGCCAGTTCACAGCCTCAAATGAAGTAGATGCCCACTAAATGTACATGGACGGATGGATAGACATGTCGACAGATCGATAGATAGATAAACAAACAGGGATGGATGGATGGATGGACGG